>NC_141694.1:278780712-279410712 GCF_964263255.1 Lissotriton vulgaris | reverse complement strand
CGGAGTAAGTTTGTAGAAAATTGTATTGGTTAATCAATGGATTCAAATATGGTACTCTGTATTTTACAGTGAGTGATGAAAGGATATACTAGTGTATGATGAGGTGTATCTGATTGTCACGTGGATGATGTCATCAGTGATGTAATTTGAGATGTCATCAGTGATGTCACTGACCATGTCAAGAATGATGTAATATGTGACATCATCAGCAGTGGATTGTGGGCGCGCGAGTTATACTTAGTACAACTGACTATAAGGGAGGAATTTCAATGGTTTTGTATGAATGAAATGTCCAGCTAACTATAACACCCCTGAAACCTATGATTTCATCGGTGAATTTCTAAGGTTTTTTAAATGATAAATCCGAACTATAACCTGCCTGAAACTTATGGTTTTTTCAGTGAATTTCACATGTTTTTTAAAAGACAATTCCTTAGTATAACTTAATAATTTTATGTGTATCTACCAATATATATTTCGAGTTTTGTAAAAAAATGAATCTGAAATTAGTATATTTCCACGTTTATTTTACTGATAAATATGTACTCATGGCTGAAAGACTGACCGTTTTCACTCACGTAAACACTCTTAGATGATAAACTATACACAACCTTCATATTAAAATGTGCAAGTTTTCTTATACGAGGATATATATTGCTCTTTAAGGCTCTTTACTAACAGTCTTTTATTGTTTTTACTCTTTTACTTTTAGAACGACAGACCTATTTTCCTACTACTCCTCATCATTGAAAGCATTTACACACACTCCGAAAATAACCAAATTTCAGTATTTATCCACACTTTAAAATACATAGAGAGGAAAATACTTTTCTGTCTGTATTTATCTGTAAAAATCAATAAAAACATAAATCAAGGAGCCCTACTTACAATTTAAGAATATTTTCAACTTAATTAGCAGTAATTAACATACAAGTGTGGTAAAAGTATGATGCAGCACCTACAATACCTCACTTTCAAGAACAGAGTTCACAGTTCGATTCCAAACTCCATCAGCATCTTAGCCCACCACTATCTAACACCCCAAAAGCCGGCACACCTTTCCGGGGGTAGTGTCGCGTTCTAATCTAGGTCCCCGATCAATACTGTGACCTTATGCCCCTATACGGCTATAATCCATTCATACCCCTATAATGGCATAAACGATCAAGAGCGATATTTCAGAAACTCGTCTCTGGCCTAACACGATGAGAGCCACATTTCAGAATCTCTTCCTCTGCAGCTCATTACAGCAGATGACACAGCAGAAGCCACTATCTTAGCTTCCTAGATTACACTCGGAGTTCTTCAACTAGATAAAACTCAGCAACCTGGGAAAGCCCCACTTGCTATGTTTTGATTAGTAATAGAACTCTAATGAGCACTGAGAGACGATTACTTCCTAGTGACATCTTTATTGACGTCTTATGTCCAAAAACTTACGTCAAACAAGGCACCTTTCAGGTATAAATATTACCAACGTTGCCTTAAGCAAACGCTGCCTCAACGACATCGATGATAGCGATGGTGTGGTGAATACAGGAGCAGAACAGCTGTCCCCTGCAGAGCCCAGCAGATGCAAGCTGCCCACGGACGCTGCCCCTCCTCCTCCTTGACGCGCTGAGAGAGACTCTGTCTTTTCTCTTGCCGAGAAAATCCAGCTCTGGCGTTTCCAGCCTACTCTTGCGAGTGACTGGGTTATCGAGTCCTGGAAGGAGATACAAGACCTCCAACATTCTATTTCAGAGGTATGGTGTTGACTAAACCCTTAGAGAGAACTCTTGAAGCAAACCTTGGCAAAACCAACTTAACTAAAACTTCTACTTACTTACTCCCTCCCACGTATTAGGCTTAGGTCAGGTACACTGGGGTAGGCGTAGTTAGAAGCACCAGTTGAGTACGTTAGTCAAATGTATATATGAATGTATATATTTTATTCATTTTAACCATTGTATGGCTAAGAAACCATATCAATGCTTTTACTGTATTATTTCGCAATCCTCATTTTACTGTACGCACTTTTTATAATAACTAGTCTTACAATTGTGGTAATTCATTTCTCTTGCATGAGAAGAAAGACTGTTCAATAAATAATACCTTTTATTGAAAACGCCCGTCTCTCTATTCTCTGCATCTTGGTGAAAGTAATCTGCACAACTGACTGAGTGAAATAAGTGTCTATTGTTTCACACGACTCTAGAGATTGACTCTTATTCTAAGGAGCAAAGTTGTCATGTTTATGCGGTTGTTGGAAAACTGAATCCCTTCTTGTCTGTACCAGGGAAGCTGATCACTTCCTATTCAGTCAAGAAAGTTTCCAGTGACCTCTGAGCTAGTTGGTAACAAACCCAATTAAGTTTAGCATAGTCAGTAGAGACCTGGAAGACCGCACTTCTACGTCTATACTACTGTTTATGTTATTCCAATGCGCAGGGCCTATAGGGAAAATACGAACTACACTACAGTAGCTTTACGCTTTACAAATGCTGGCTTTTTTTTATTAAAAAGCATAGTGATAATAAATATTAATACGTTCTTTTTTTTCTATTGTAAACTATATTGTTTTATATCTTCTATTTAGATGTTTTTAATCATGAGAATGCAAAGGACACAGTTTACCGGGTAACACTTTCAAAACTCTCCAACGTATGTAGATAATAAGGACCGTATACATGTTACTAAGGAAATCGAAACCTTTCCAACTTCACAGTTTGTAACTTTTCCCAAGACGTGCACAAGTAAAACAGTTAAAACGTGAGCATGCGTAAACTGTAAAACAGGACAACTACATAGGCGGAGCCGAATCTTCCTTTTATAGACTACTAAACAACCAAAAACTATACAAACCACACCTATTGTGCGATTAGTTTAGTTTTCGCGAGTTATTTTTGCGCCGCCAATCTGTGATGCAGATTCCCTTTTCTAGCATCGGATTCTTGCTTTGCGTCAACAAACATATTCCGGAGTTGTAAGTTGTTTCATTATGGCATAGTAGATAGTATAATTTGTGGCTATTTGTCAATATTTAAACATTTCTATCTACAAAAAAGTGTTATTGCATGTTTTTCCCTTTTTCTCTGTAACGTCAGCAGCTTTTTTTCAGAAACAGATAGATTACAACAAACATTGCTCCTTTTCTGCCTCCTTTCAGCTTATATATTGTGACTTTCTATATTATAATATTGTCAATGTTCTTCGCTTCAGAGGTGTTGGTGACCCGTCGGCGCAAACCCTAAACATTTACAATCAACGTCCCCACCTTCCAGTTGTTAGTGTATTTTCCCCTAGAGTTATATACTGTTAATATGTAGATTATAATATTAACAGTTATGCTAATCTCAGTGGACTTCATGACCAGTCACAAAGAGTAAAGCTATATAAGCAACTTCACCAGCTTCTGGTTTTTAGACTGTTCCCCTTTTTTTTATCACATACTGAGAAGATATATATTATAATTTTCACAGTCATGATCTCAGAGGAGTTTATAACCCGTCCCCACGAAGATCACACTTTTTGACCTACGGAGAAAAGAAGCTCAGAAAATAATTACCGCTCGAAAGTATTTTATTATGGGTGTTCTGTTAAATAGATAACTTTATTTTCCTTTTCTTTTTACTGTAACAATGGCATCAATCGTTATATTGTAATAGATTGTAATATTGTTACAGAAGAGGAATAGGAGATTTTTCGACGCCATGTGTAATACAGTTCAGAAAACATTACAACGTACTTTAGCATATTTTACAAAATTGCAGAATAAAAAAATATAGCTTTCATACATACTTTGTTACTTTAAATATTTGATAAACCCTACATTTCTGAATGTTGTTTTCTAATTTCTATTCTTCTCATTTGCTGGTCTATTCACCTTCTCCCTAAAGAAAATATAGGACCAGTTCTGTATATTATAATAGTACTATCCTACATATTCTTAAGTGACTATGTGATTTGTTAGCGGAACAGTGTGCGGCCTCTAAGCACCACAACAGAGCGTTCCTGAATTCTACAGCATACAAATTGGAAAAATAATAATGCGTACATTTGTATGCTTGGGGGTTGGTGCCTGCGGGGCGAGTGACTGCATCACATGGCCAAAGACATGTGGATTGGTTGCCTACAGGGCGGTAGACCGCAGGCAACCGAAACCATGCATTGTTTTTGGCCGTAAGTGGTACAGGTTGGGTACTTAGCCAAGCCCTGTGGCCAACCCCCACCACGCACAGGCGGGTTTGGATTTATCTGCCATGCACTGCTACTTACCCCACAAATTACATCAGTAATGACATCTTGCATGACATCATTCATAATATAACTGCAAAATTGACAATAGTGATGAGCCACAGTTACCCGGGGAAACTATTTATATTTTCTCGAGATGAGTAACTAACCGTTGAATTTCTATGGTTTTGTGCATGTAAAATTTGAACCTCACTAAAATGTTCTTTTTAACCATTGTTTTTTCCAGTGAATCTCAATGTTATTTTTTTATATCTAAAGAAAAACGTGTCTTTTTATCACACCTAACTAGTTACTTTAACCGTTCCTTTTCTCAGTACATTTCTAGTTTTTTTTTTTTTAAAGAATTTTTTTACTACCTTACGAAAAGCCAGCCCCCTGCCACGCATTGCCAGAGGCCTGTGGGTAGGCCCTGTAGCAAATCCCCAACAGGTAGCAAACCCATGCTGTGCACGGCCTTTCATTGCACATAGCTTTATTGTACCCCATCCACCTAGGACCACATCTATACTACTATAATAAAGTAAGAACTTTCAGGCTTTGAGGCGGGTAAACTCGGGAACCACGGCACCAATCTACACACCTGATACACCGTTGAAATCGTCAGGGTGTGTAGATGGTTATAGGCTATATAAATATAAAAAAATAAACGTTATTTACAAACTTTATATTAAAAAAAAAAAAGTAGTCGTCCCTCCAAAGTAGCGCCGGCCGCGACGTGCGTGCTCACGTCAGGAGCACGGGGAGGAGCGGGGACATGGCGCGGGGGAGGAGCGGTGAAGTGAGGAGCAGCGGACAGGCCAGCGGCGGTGCGAGCAGCGGAGAGGCGGACATGGCGCAGGGGAGGAGCGGCGGCGGACAGGAGCAGGGCTGCGAGGAGCGGTGAACTGAGGAGCGGCGGCTGAGGTAAAGCTCCGGGGACAATGTCGGGGCAGGCGGGTGTCGGGCCAGGCGGGGGACGGGGCGGGGGCACGGGCTGCGGGCAATGTCAGGGGAGGCAGGGGAAGCCTGAATGCTCCCGGACAAGGTCGGGACGGGCTGCTAGTTACATTAAAAGGGGAGGTGGCCCAGTGTCCCATTTCTTTCAGCTTTATTAGGCCCTGGGGCAAAGTAATTAGTAAAGGGAGTGGGATAAGCAGTCTCCCTCCCTGACCCTATTTAGGCCCAGGATGTGCAAAAGGCCCACAGGATCGCAGCAAAATGTTCAGAGTTGCCGTCCAATTTTGGCCACAGGGCAGGGTCCCTCTGGATTCCCCTCCCACCCCTCATGAGTCTGAGAGCAGGATATCCCTATCCTGCCCTTTACACCATTATTTTTTATTCTGGACAGGAAACTTAGTTCCGGAGTCCTGTAGTGGCTGCCAGCAACATTTCTGTCATGTTGCACAGGGCTCGAAAATTTCCACACGACCGCTCGCATTTGCGAGCTTAACCCCTTGCATGCTCCGGACGAAACCATTCCGTCACAAGCCACGGACGCGCTGTGCTGGTGACGGAGTGGTTATGTCACGGCGCGGCCGCCCCGCCCACGCTGCAGGAATTCTGCGCCTGCACAGGCGTCCTATTGAGCGGGCAGGGCCGTGACGGAACCACTCCATCACAAGCACAGCGTGCCCGTGGCTCGTGACGGAGTGGTTCAGTCACAAGCATGCAAGGGGTTAAGCTCGCAAATGCCCTTTCTGGCGAGTAGGAAGACAAACTAACTTTTGTCCTCTTTCTCTGAAAACGGAGCAACTATGACAAGATAACAAGATTTAAAGAGGCATTTTAATTGCTCACAAAGTGAATGAGCACTAAAGATGCCTTTAACCCGTCCTGACCACGCCCAGTCATATTTCACCCGCACCCCAGTGGAATTCCAGCCGCAGTCAATGAGTTAAACCTTGTTATCTTCTCACAATTTTTGAAAGGTTTTGTGAGTATTCATCAAATGGAGACAAAGTTACTATCAACACAAACTTCCTATAGTAACTTGGACCAAACAATAACTAAACACTGGTGATCACCACTGTGTTTTAGTGTGTGTGTGTAAGAATGATAAATATTGCAAAATACAAGATTGAAATTTTTTAAATGGCGGGTAAATATACAGGAATTTGAAACTGGAGGTTAAAATTTAATTGGTATCCTTAGCTTGATCGTGGGAGCAGCGCATGAAGAGCACATAGAATCTACTATGGATGACTAGTTGCCTCAGTTGAAGCACCCAGATGCGCCGACAAAAAGACTGCATGTATTAGGAAACAAAAGACTGTGATACTCTAGAGTCTAGCATATTGCTTCATATTTTAGAAATTAAGCCACATTTTTTTAAAGCTGCAACCTTCCCAATAAAATGCTGTTGTATATTTTTGTTTGAGAATTCAAATCCCATGCCCAGAGCCCTAAAAAGTACCCCGACCGCCCAGCCCTAAAATGTACCCCGACCCCCCCAACTAAGCCCTAAAAACTACCTCGATCACCCTTGAGCCCTAAAAACTTCCTGACCCCAACCCGAGCTCTGAAAATAACTCCGACCTCCTCAGATCAAAAAAAAACAAGCCCATCCCATAAAGCTACACCAACCCTTAAAAACAACCCTCACCCCTCCCCCCCAAAACCTGGACCCATGTCCACTACCTTACTGTGTCCTCTACCGAATCCTTCCTGTTCCTGGGCCCGCCCATTCCAGCATCCAGATCGTACATATGACTTAACCACGCGTATGCGTGGTTACCACCAGAGTGGCAGCGCTTGCGGGAAAAGGCACGCATGGCAGTTTCCCGCCATGCGGGTGTAAATACAAACAGGAATACCTACATCATTTCTACAATTTAATATGTAAAATACACCTCATGTATTATATGTGATGTACAAATGTATTCTCATGTTAAGCACTTAAACAGCCTGTGGGATGAAGTACAAATCCCACAATACACAAATGTAAAGAAATGGACCCGGTCATATACTTTAGATGCCTTAAACTGTTTATCAGCCTTAGGTTCGTACCCAGTCAGACTCTGTTCTAAGGCTTAACTACCATTCACCATCATACATGGTTGATAAATTTCATCAATTAATATAACATTACAGACAAATTGACTGCTAATATAAAGAACCTTGAGCTATTCCTCCACTAACTTGTACCATATACAAACTACTCTGGGGTGACAGCAAGGTGATTAGTAGCACTTTACAAAACCTGACCAAAAACACACATATATACATATATATGTATATAGCAGCACTTATCAACTCGATAAGGTCGATAAAACGGCAAGCACGCAGGTGTCCGAATTGGTAGGGGGGTTTGCAATAAAGGATTTACCAAATCGGACACCTGCGTGCTTGCCGTTTTATCGACCGTATTGAGTTGATAAGTGCTGCTGTGTGTAAGCGTCTCACCAATGCTGGTTTAGAGCACCCGGGATTTGGTGGAGCGACGGCGGTGGAGAACCTGTGCTGCAAAATATTATATATATATATTTATTTATTTTTAAATCATCCCAAAAGGTATTTGTTGTACCACGTGTCATTTGCACGGGTGGCGGGGTATGCTCAGATGCGAGTCCCGTGCTCTCCATGCCGCTGGAATCAAGCTACCCTGGCTGATGAAGGCTGATAGCCAGAAACAGGTCCTAGGATGCTTGATTCCGGTCCAGGGAAGACATGGCTCGGCAGTTCGGGCTGTACTGTTCCCCTGAGGCACAGGGTCAAGACTGATTTGCATATGGCCATGTCTGAACTGGGGTGGTGTGGTGAGCAAAATAACGATGGATTAAACCCAGATCAGTGACTGGGGATGAATGTTTTGCCATTGTGCAACATTCCGTCCATCAATTGTTGTTTTTGCATTGGTCACCCCGAGTGGGCGGGTATGCTCAAACGTGAGTCACGTGGTCTCCATGCCACTGGAATCAAGCTATTCTGGCTGATGACGGCTGATAGCCAGAAACCGGTCCTAGGATGCTTGATTCCGGTCCAGGGAAGACATGGCTCGGTAGTTCAGGCTGGACTGTTCCCATGAGGCACAGGGTCAAGACTGATTTGCATATGGCCATGTCTGAACTTGAGTGGTGTGGTGAGCAAAATAACGATGGATTAAACCCAGATCTGTAACTGGAGGTAAATGTTTTGCCATTGTGCAACATTCCATCCATCAATTGTCGTTTTTGCATTTGCACTGGTTGCAGCACTGTGTTTCTATGGTATGAGCGACCATGACCAGATCAAAGCTGTGCTTGAGGTACCAACAGAGCACAACTCAAAGGGTCTGGCGTCACAGGAATCCTGCTTTGTTAATATTTATGAGGCAGGATTTAATTTGTGACTTCTTGAAAACAGCAGTCAATGCAAAGATGGAGGCCTGAAAGGGACAGCAGAGGTTAATTAATGCATCATTTCTGTCATGTGCCTATATTGAAATCTCTGTTGCTTAACCCCTTCCGTGCGGCCGCGATTTCCCCCGTGTGCGGCCGCCGGACAAACAGGGGCGGGCCGTGACGAACCCCAGCCGTCATCAGCACACGAGCACCGTAGTGCATGACGGTTGGGGTTCGTCACCAGCATGGAAGGGGTTAAAGGAACTAATGTTAAAATGTCTAAATAAATAATACAGGGTTAGTGGTATGTGGGCGTTGGGTACATAAAGCAGCCTGTGAGAATGATACGCGCTTCAACTGATGCTAGCAGTTGCCCATTTCACAGAGAAAGCTGCTCACAAAATACACCATTTACAACTTATAAAGTGTTATCAAAGCCTTGCAACGGCAGGAGCGAGTGGGCAAAAACCACAGATATGTTTACTTGTGAGTCGGAAGGATGATGAACATCTATTTACCATCCATTTCCCTTGTTGTGTGCAGTGTTGACAAAAAAAAAAAAAAAATGTCATTTGCCGGGCCTTTTTTTGTTTTACAATGCAATTTTGGATTTTGCATACACCAGCGAAATACTAACGTAAACAAGCATTGGCAAAGCCACAAGGTCTTGCTTATTGACTTTCCAATTTTGTTCTAAGTCATTTGGCAGAGCATCCCAGCGCAGTTCTTTACGGTTAAAGAATTTAAGTATTTTTACTTTTTTTTTTTTAGTTACCGATACAAGTTGAATTAGTAACAAAAAATGTAACAGGCACAATAGTGTTATTTTAAAGTGCTTGGGGTTGGCGGCCCAGAAACAAACACTGAGTCATCAACACAGGAGGGCAGGTCATAGAAGAAACAAGGGGGGGTGACACGTAGAAGTAACAAATTGAAAGTGGCCCAGGAAGCAGTGCAGTTGGGGATGAGGGGGGCAGCCCAGGAAGCAGTACAGTGAGAGGGGGAAGCATCGCAGTCGGGAGGTCAGCCGGCGAAGCAGCGCAGTCGGGGGGCCGTCAGCAAGAGAAGCAGCGCAGTCGAGGGGCAGTCAGCAAGAGAAGCAGCGCAGTCGGGGGGCCGTCAGCCGGGGAAAGCAGCGCAGTCGGGGGGCCGTCAGCCGGGGGAAGCAGCGCAGTCGGGGGGCCGTCAGCCGGGGGAAGCAGCGCAGTCGGGGGGCCGTCAGCCGGGGGAAGCAGCGCAGTCGGGGGGCCGTCAGCCGGGGGAAGCAGCGCAGTCGGGGGGCCGTCAGCCGGGGGAAGCAGCGCAGTCAGGGAAGCAGCGCAGTCGGGGAAGCAGCGCAGTCGGGGGGGGCGTCAGCCGGGCGAAGTCGGGGGGGCGAGTCAGCCGGGGAAGCAGCGCAGTCGGGGGGGGGGGTCATCCGGGGAAGGAGCGCAGTCGGGGGGAGGCAGCCGGGGAAGCAGCGCAGTCGGGGGCGTCAGCCGGGGAAGCAGCTCAGTCTGGGTGGGGCGTCAGCCGGGGAACCAGCTCAGTCGGGGTGGGGCGTCAGCCGGGCAAGCAGCTCAGTCGGGGGGGGCGGGTCAGCGGGGGAAGCAGCTCAGTCGGGGGGGGGCGGGTCAGCCGGGGAAGCAGCTCAGTCGGGGGGGGTCATCCGGGGAAGAGGCGCATTCGGGGGGGGGGGGTCATCCGGGGAAGCAGCGCAGTCAGGGGGGGGCGTCAGCCGGGGAAGCAGCGCAGTCGGGGGGCATCAGCCGGGGAAGCAGCTCAGTCGGGGTGGGGCATCAGCCGGACACAGTGGGGGGGGCCTCAGCCGGGGAAGCAGCGCAGTCGGGGGGCATCAGCCGGGGAAGCAGCTCAGTCGGGGTGGGGCATCAGCCGGACACAGTGGGGGGGGCCTCAGCCGGGGAAGCAGCGCAGTCCGGGGGGGTTTCAGCGGGGGAAGCAGCGCAGTCGGGGGGGGTGTCAGCCGGGGAAGCAGCGCAGTCGGGGGGGGTGTCAGCCGGGGAAGCAGCGCAGTCGGGGGGCTGTCAGCCGGGGAAGCAGCGCAGTCGAAGGGCCGTCAGCCGGGGAAGCAGCGCAGTCGGGGAAGCAGCGCAGTCGGGGGGCATCAGCCGGGGAAGCAGCGCAGTCAGGGGGGCGTCAGCCGGGGAAGCAGCGCAGTCGGGGGCGTCAGCCGGGGAAGGAGCGCAGTCGGGGGGGCGTCAGCCGGGGAAGGAGCGCAGTCGGGGGCTTCAGCCGGGGAAGCATCACAGTTGGGGGGGGTCAGCCGGGGAAGCAGCGCAGTCGGAGGGTGGCGGCCCAGGAAGCAGCGCAGTCGGGGGCGGCGGCCCAGGAAGCAGCGCAGTCGGGGGCGGCGGCCCAGGAAGCAGCGCAGTCGGGGGCGGCGGCCCAGGAAGCAGCGCAGTCGGGGGCGGCGGCCCAGGAAGCAGCGCAGACTGGGGCGGCGGCCCAGGAAGCAGCGCAGTCTGGGGCGGCGGCCCAGGAAGCAGCGCAGTCGGGGGCGGCGGCCCAGGAAGCAGCGCAGTCGGGGGCGGCGGCCCAGGAAGCAGCGCAGTCGGGGGCGGCGGCCCAGGAAGCAGCGCAGTCGGGGGCGGCGGCCCAGGAAGCAGCGCAGTCGGGGGCGGCGGCCCAGGAAGCAGCGCAGTCGGGGGCGGCGGCCCAGGAAGCAGCGCAGTCCGGGGCAGCGGCCCAGGAAGCAGCGCAGTCTGGGGCGGCAGCCCAGGAAGCAGCGCAAGGGGGAGGGCCAACGACAGGCGCTGGGAGCAACAGCGGGTGGGCGGCGCGTGGAGCAACGGGAGGCGCGGGGAGCAACGGTGGGCGGGAGGCACGGGGAGCAGCGGCGGGCGGGGGGGCAGCCCAGGAAGCAGCGCAGTCCAGGACGGCAGCCCAGGAAGCAGCGCAAGGGGGAGGGCCAACGACAGGCGCTGGGAGCAACAGCGGGCAGGCGGCGCGTGGAGCAACGGGAGGCGCGGGGAGCAACGGTGGGCGGGAGGCACGGGGAGCAGCGGCGGGCGGGGGGGCGAAGAGCAAAACAGTGGACGAGGCATGAGAAACAAAAAAAGTGGGGGGAGGAGCGGGAAGCATCGCAGGGGATAAAGTTCTTGAAAGACAGCAACATGGAACTGGTGGGAAGAGAGCACACGGCTGAGAAGAAAATATGGGTGTGAGAGGGGGGATGTGTGCGGGCGAGAGAAAGGAAAACAGAGCAAAGCAGAGGGGAGGAAGAGACACACACGAGGGAGACAAATAGAAACATAGCACCTGAAAAACTGAGCAGTGGAGGGACATAGATATGAGTCAAGGCTTCAGGGGCAGGTCAAACACAAGAAGCGAAAGGAAAGGCCACACAGCTAACAATTAAGATGCAAACTAATGAGTGACAATGAAGCAGCCAATGGTAAGCAATGGGCTGGCTCTAAGCCCACTATAAAAACAATATGTCTTGCAACAAACTCTTGAGAAAAGGAAGTACTGCAAGTTCAAAGTGCACATTTTCACAGTTCAAGGAATAAAACATGGTAAAGGCGCACCAAGACGACATGGGTACTGAGATTTGAGCAGGATTTCAGATAAAACACAGCTCTTCAAACCATCATTCTTTTGCTCAAAAAAGGAAAGCATTTAAGATATCCCCCTTAAGTGCTATGGCACACATTTATTCTCATTCATTTACAGCACTCGCTTGTATTATGAGCTAAATTAACTACTAAACGTCAATACCAGCGAGAAAAAACAAATACTCCAGCAGGGTAATATGGCAGAAGACAAGCATGAAAAGTACACAACATTTATCATTTTCTAAAAATCATTGGGTATCCAGCAAGTAGTCATAGAATAGATTGTTCTGTGCTGGAGGGGGTGGACAACACAGGCTACAGCAATGCAGTCATATATGTATAGCCTGGCATGTTCACACTTGAGATTTGCACCAGTCAGGCAGTCAAAAGAATGCAATCTATATATACTATTTGAGCCCTGAAGCAGATGATGTACAGAGCACACTAAAGTCACGTGCAGTTGAGGGTTAGCACCTAGAAAACACCTCGGTAATCGTACAGCAGCGCCACAGAGGGAAGCAAAATGAGTTGGGAATCTACAGCGCCCTCTATAATCTCAATATAGGTATATACAGAGAACATCATCAAGCTGCCACACTATTGAGCATCCTACCCTAAAGTGCAACACGCTACTTCTACCAGCAAAGGTGTATTGAAAACATCAATTTCCACCAACACCCTCTGACGGAAGAGTCCATCCACAGAAACCTAACATGGGGGGGGAACAGATCACCCCTTAGCAACATGAGAATAGGAAACAACGCTCCCTTCGGTAACATGAGCAGGGAAGGCCCACAGTACCAGGCAGCAAGTGCTGAAAACATACACCAGCGAGCAGCATGAGCAAGCAGAACACACATCACTCTGCAGTGAAACCAGAGCACCTACCAGTAACAGGAAACAATACTGGAAAAAATGGTAAATGCAACCCAGCCACTACAGCGCTTTAGTGTGAAGCAGCTGTATATAAAGCAACAAACACCACTGCACCCCTAGTTCCGGGTAATGCAGTACTGCTGCATCTCTAGTGGCAACGACTTTGCCAACGAGACCAGTAGCAAGCTGCACTTACAGCAAACAATCCCATTACAACAACGGGAACCAACAGCAATTGCTGTGGGCAGGGACAAGGCACTGAATGAGGGTGATGCATGCCCCGGGGAGGGACCGGGAGAAGCTACGCGTCTTCTCCGGCTGCTGGGGGTGGGGAGGGTGGGTCTCTGCAGCTGTCTGCGGGGGAGGGGGGAATCACATTCATCCGGTCCGCATCACACTTGACGCAGGTGGAAGAGAGGGGCGGAAGGGAACCTCTGGCCGGACTCATACTCACTGGGGAGGCTTGGCGGCGCAGCGGACCAGCGGTTCCGTCCCTCTTCGTGTTTCACAGCCCAGCTCTTACCGGGCGCGCGCCTGCCTGGGCGGGGCCGCGGACGTCGCGCAACTAGGTGGGAGACGAATGAGCGCGCGCGACTCTCTCGCGCACCCGCAGCTCAGCAGTCCCCTAGCGACAGGCTCCTACAGCGAGCGCGAGCCAAGCAGAGAAGAGTGGAAGGGAGGGGGGTCGAGTCCGAATCGAGGGGTAACTGGGCGTGGCAGTGGGCGGAGCCTCAAGCCGCGAGCGGCGCGCACCCTGCCCTTTTTCGCACGCTTCTTTACGCGTGTGGCAGCGCGGTGACAATAGACAGCGGGAGGGGACCAGGGGACGAGGACGGGGGATGGGAACCGTCTCCGTTTAGCCTGCTTGGGGGTTCTCTCTTGCGGGCAATGCGTTCCTGTACTTACAACCGCTTCACCTTTCCAATAGAATTAGTGACCCTTCAAAACTAAATTAACTTTGATTAAGAGAGTAGAGTGGTTTTCACATGCAAACGTATTTTTTTTATACTGCGACGGCCGGAATTATCACATCTTTTCTGTGGCTGGTGCGAGGTACTCTAATGTATATGACAGTGTTTTCAGGGCTTTAAGTGGGCCGGGTCTCAAGGGGTCGGAGCACCGGCAGTTTTTTTCTGGGGGCCTCGAAACGGGTCTCTATCGGGCTCTGTTTTGAGCCCTAACACAGGCATCCCGTTTTTTTTCCCGGACTGTAATGAGCGCTGTTTGCTGTCACTGCAGTCCGGAAAAAAGTGCCATGGCTCAAAACAAAGCCTGATGGAGACCCGTTTCCAGACAGCACCAGGCACATGGATGTGTGCTGCTCACTTAGTAGTAGAGAAGTTACAGCATGACGTCATGCCAGGGGAGAGTTGTGGGAGAAGGGAAATCCTTTAAGAGTCATTTTTTTCTGGATTTCCCTTCTCTTTCTGAAACTCAGGAGCAGCAACATTGTGGTAGGGTCACCAAGGATTTAATTGGAAGCTTTGTCAATATTATATACAAGTTATAGTTGCAGCTTATTTATCTTCTGGAAGTAATAACCATTGACAAAGCCAACATTCCTTACTTATTGTATGTATGATGTTACTTGTATCAAATATCTGGATGCAATGACGGAGCATCAAATTGCAAGTCGGGCGGCACACTATGCTAAGCACAGATTTTTTGCTTAAGTGATTTAAAGTCACGCCCCTAATTACACTGGCCACGCCCCTTTGAGAGACCCCCCAGTTTTTTTATCCCACTTAAAGCCCTGAGTGTTTATATTTTAAAGGCTCTGAGCTGTCAGCAACTCAGGGCTCTGAATGCTGTTTTGATGTGACTTTTCTGACTTCCTGTTCCTAAACATCAAGGAACCTTTGGAGTCAGTGTTTATCCCAGTGTAGTGTAGTTCCTATTTTCCCTATAGGCCCTGCGCATTGGAATAACATTAACAGCAGTTTAGACGTAGGACTGAGGTCTTCTAGGTCTCTACTGACTATGTTAGACTTAATTTAGGTTTGCGCCAGCTAGCTCAGAGGTCACTGGAAACTTTCTTGACTGAATAGGAAGTGATCAGCTTCCCTGGCTCAGACAAGAAGAGATTCAGCTTCCGACAACCGCATAAACATGACAACTTTGCTCCCTCAGAATAAGAGTCAATCTCTAGAGTCGTGTGAAACAATAGACAGCTATTTCACTCAGTCAGTTGAGCATATTTAATTTCACCAGGGTGCAGAGAATAGAGAGACGGGTGTTTTCAATGAAAGGTATTATTTATTGAGCAGTCTTCCTTCTCATGCAAGAGAAATGAATTGCCACAATTGCAATACTGGTTATAAAGTAAAGTACGTACAGTAAAAGTAGTATTATGAAATAATACTGTAAAAGCATTGATATGGTTTCTTAGCCATAAGACACTTTAAAATGGATAAAACATATATACATATATACAAAGGCTAACGTGCTCAACTGGTGCTTCTAAAATACGCCTACCCCGGTGTACCTGACCTAAGCCTAATACGTGGGAAGGAGTAAGTAAGTAGCAGTTTAAGTTAAGTAGGTTTGTTGCCAAGGATCTGTTCAAGAATTCTCTCTAAGGGTTTAGTCAGCACTGTACCTTGGGAATAGAATGTAGGAGGTCTGGTATCTCCCTTTCAGGACCCGATATCCCAGTCACCCGCAAGGGTAGGCTGGAAACGCCGGAGCTGGATTTTCTCGGCAGGAGAAAAGACAGCGTCTTTCTCAGCGTGTCAAATAGGAGGGGCAGCGTCCGTGGGTGTCTCGCTTCTGCTGGGCTCTCGAAAAGTAGATTAGCTGCTCTGCTCCAGAATCACCACCGTGTGTTTGCTTAAGGCAACGTTGGTATATTTATACCTGAAAGGTGCCGAGTTTGACGTAAGGTTTGGACATAAGACGTCAATAATAAATAATGTTGTATACTTGTAAAGCGCACAGCTGCCCGCACCGCGGGCGTCCCGGCGCTGTATACCACTGGGGAACCCGTCCTGGCTTTCCCTGTGAGAATAAAGATGTTACTGAGAACTGGCCGTTCTTACAGTGCTCGCAGGAGTTCTAACACAAATCAAAACAAAGCAAGTGGGGCTTTCCCAGATTGCTGGAGGTTTGGTGTGTCAAAAGAACTCGGTGTGCTCTCTAGGAATCTAAGGAAGTAGCTTCTGCCGTGTCTTGGACTGCAGGGGCGATTTACTGAAATATGGCTCTGATTATTATGCCATTATAGGGATATTATTGATTATAGCCGTATAGGAGCATAAAGTCACAATATTGAATCAGGTTCCTAGATAAAACACATCACCAGTTTGACTGAAAACTGTTGCTCCCTGTACATTGTTCACTGAAATGCATTGGATCAATGCTTCCCAAACTTTCTAGAGGCAAAACTATTTTTTCTTCGCACCCCTCTTAGCTTGAAAGGACGTGAGACTGGCAAGTTTTTAAATTTCACTAAAGCATCGTGTGGTAATACACTGTAATTTACGGACAGCACATTTTTCATTGAAATGGCCACTACTTGTACACAGCTATACAGTTTTACTGATAAAACTATATTAGACACCAATGATAGAGTGTGGAAATAAGGTTTCAGTGAATGTTTTTCATTTGTGCATTATTAAGTAAAGTGTCGTAATTTATTTTGATTCCCATTAAAATCTTTGTACCCAATGTAGTAGGTTAGCAGTGCAACTCAAACTCCCGGGGTTTGCCTGATATGTCGTACCCACACGCTCGGGCCAGGCGTGTGCCGAGGCGGATAAAAAAATGGGGAGGGGTCGCACGAGGCCCTCCATTTGCCCATACAAGTGCATCCAGTGTTGGTGTCCCTATTATTTCTGTGTACCAGTAATTGGGCCCCGGGGGACGTCATGGGTATCCAGCAGTATAACAGGCTAAGACCCTGGCCCAAACTCACACCGTCTTAAAACAAAGATCTTCGCATATTGAGGTAATTCACCCCTGGCCCTACGAGGGAAGATGACGGTGCTGATCCGGTCAGAAGATAACAAAATTGTGACAATTCTACTCAGCAGCCATGCCACTGAGGCCTAGTGACATTTACCAGAAGCGTACGGGTGAACCAGACCGAAGAGCTGTTGAACCAATTTGATGACATTTTTAAAGGACTAGGACGCATCAAGAGGGCCCCAGCAAAGCTCCACATCGACCCAACAGTGGCCACGACAGCCTTTCAACACAGGCGAATCCCTTTCCACCTTAGGCCAATAGTAGGACAAGAGCTGCAGAAGCTGGAAGACCAGGGAGTGATCGAGAGAGTATCAGGCTCAACCCCATGGGTGTCCCCCATGGTCATAGCGGAAAAGCCACGACAACCTGGGAAGATCAGTTATGTATAGATATGCGCCTCCTCAATAAAGCAATCCAGCGGGAGCGCCCCATCGCACCAACAATGGACGGCATAGTAGCCAACGTCAACTGGTCCCAATGGTTCTCAAAACTGGATCTGAACGCAGGATACCACCAGTTGGTCCTGGCCAAAGAAAGCAGATATATCAGAACATTCAACACCATATGGGATTGTGATGCTACAAGCGCCTCAGCTTTGGGATATCCTTGGCGGCGGAGGTATTCCAGGACACAGTGCGGGAGATCCTAACAATCTTCCCAGGTGTGCTGAACGTGAGTGACAGTTAGGCAACAATGGGGTAACCCTGTGTCCCTCAGAACCTGGGTATATGTAAATAAACAAGAGGTGTATGCAGCGGCACGACTTGACTACGGCTCGTCTGTCCTTCCCATCCCCCGATTGAATCTACTTAAACTCAAGAGCAATCATCGCTTAGGCCTGCTTTGAGCGTACCTCCAGTGGTCTCCCACCTCGGCCAGGACTTTGTCCGGCCCCTCAAGGGCTGTCACCCCCCCAATCCCCCGCTCTGTCCTGATGAAGACCCTGTGTGACTTCCAAATGAGGCACACAACAGGTTGAAACGTCGATGATTACTCCAGGCCCAGACTGGCCAAGACTCTACAACATAAAACAACATTATCAGTAAAAAGAGTCATTGATGTTAAAGTATTATCTGGCCTATCCCCCACATGTATATAATAACCTTAACCACCTTGTATATATTGTACACGTTTTGAGCACTGAGCACCTGTGTCACATGATCACCTGTTTATGTAAACATTACTCTATGTTGACAGTCTCCGACTACTGTGACTATCTATGAATGAATTAATTCTGATAAAAACAGTACAAATCATACAGATTTTTGTTTCAAATTCTTTACTGAATAAGTGTTCTGCTTTCCCGGGGTTTGAGATAAGGTTGCTATCCAATTCGAATTAGGGCATTCAGCGCACCACTAAGTAAGCGATCTTCTACCCGACAGAACGTGAGTGATGACATTCTCATCCATTCCACCCCGCTGATGAACACTACCAGCACCTAAGGGCCACACTAAAACAATTCCAGGAACATGGCGTGACCCTGCCAAAAACTGCCTCTTCTTTCAGAAAGAGATAAAATTCTACCTTTACCTCTTCAACCAGGAAGGAATCCAGGTAGACCCACGGAAGTCCCAGGCCATCAAGGATGCCCCACCCCCCTCAACAGTTTTAGAGGTGGGAAGTTTCCTTGGGATAGCCACATACTGTGGTCGTTTCATCCCGGATCTGGTTACAATAGTTGAAACCCTCCCAAACCTCACTCGAGCAGATGCCACGTGGAAGTAGGGACAGTAAGAAGAAGAGTCGGCGTTCCAGAGTGTCAAGAATGCCCTTCTCGACCACACCACTTTGGTATATTTCTACTCTGCCAAACGTACGGAACTCCTTGTCGATGCCAGCCCAGTAGGCCTAGGGGCTGTGCTCACGCAGGAGCAAGAACCCGGAAGTTGAGCCGCGTTAGTCTATGCCAGCAAGTCTTTGTCCCTTACCGAAACGCGCTACGCACAAATCCAGCGGGAGGCTCTAGCCTTTCGATGGGCCTGCAGGCACTTCAACCTATACATCTGCGGCCAGCCATTCAAGATAGTCACGGACCACCAGTCGCTAGTGCCACTCTTCAAAGGGTTGACGCCTCACCCCCCTCTGAGGATCGAGCGGTGGGGTATCAGACTGCAGCAGTACGAGATGGAGGTCGTATATCAGCCAAGCGCGAAGAACCCTGCCAATTTTCTCTCTTGACACCCCGCCCCAAGAGAACACCCAGTGGAGGCACAGGAAGTCGAGGCACTCGAAGCCCACATAAACATGATCTCAATAATCCCATGCCCTAAAGCACTGACCCTGGCAGACATCGCAGCGGCAGCGGAAGGTGAGACATTCCAAGGAGGCAACTGGCATCGGTTCTTGCAGATGGCTAACAACTGGTTAGGACTGGAAAGGGAGTACCTCACTAAAAGATGGACGATCCGGAATGAACTGAGCGTGACCCAGGTGGTAATTCTGTTACGAGGGCCCTCACTGTCATCCCATCTGCCCTACACCGCCATGTGACCCAACTGGCTCACGGAGGACACCAAGGCATCGAAAAAATTAAGGCCAGGATGCGAGAGAAAATCTGGTTTACAGGGCTAGAAAGCCAGGTGGAGGAGGCAGTGAAAAAAACCTGTATGCCAGCTCACAAGTGCACCAGAAAGACCAGCACCAATCCAGACAGAGGAGCATGGGAAGGCCCAGTGGGAGAAAGTGAGTATAGACTTTGGGAGTTTTCCTGACAGCCGGGTGACGCTAGTCATGGTAGACAGCTATACCAAATACCCGTAGTGGAGGTCGTCAGCTCCACTGTGTGCTCCTGGATTGCCCCAATGCTCAAAAAAACATTTGGATTGTTCGGATGCCCAGGAGAGCTCAAGAGGAACATTGGGCCTCCGTTCCAAGGGGGGAGTTCCGTGACTTCATGCAAATCCATGCCATACAGCATTGCTGAATCACCCTTCAACGGCCACAGGCCAATTTATTTGCAGGTTTGTATCGCGCTTGAATCGACTCCCAGAGGAGTATCTCTGCGCCCAAGGAAACACAGCAAAGCACAGTCAGAGGGGAAACCAGACGGAAAATTTAGTTTTGGAACAGAAAAGTTTTGAGTTGCTTTCTGAACAGCAGATGTTCTGAGCACTGTCTGAGAGCTAGAGGGAGCTTGTTCCATAGTGATGGATCGACCACAGAAAGAGCTCTACCTCCGTGCCTGGCCTTCTTTGCGCGGGGCACCCATAATAGAGATTGATTGCTTGACCTAAGGGAACGTGCAGGGGTGTAGGGTATGCATTTATTTTCCAGGTATGCAGGACCTAGTCCGTTTAAACTTTTGTGGATTAGACAACATGTCTTAAAATTCGTCCTCTGCCGGACCGACAACCAGTGAAATTTGTCCAAAAGAGGTTTGGACGCAGTTCGGGGGGGTGTTTAAGACCAGGCAGGCTGCAGTATTCTGGATCACCTGGAGTTTGGCTAAAACTCCCTCGTTTACAGATAGTAGCAGGCTGTTACAATAATCAATGCGGCTAAGGACCAGGGCCTGTACCAACGTTCTCCTGACGGAGTCAGGGAGTATGGGGAAGATTTTACGTAACAGGCTAATTACGTGGAAGCATGAGCCCACAATGTAATTGAAATGTTGTTTCAGTGAGAGCTCCTGATCTAAGCGGACTCCTAAGTTCTTTACAATCTGTTTGAGTTCGGGGACTGTTCCAAGATCATGTGGCCACCAATCTGGGGTCCAGAGGATCTTAGCCTCCCCGAACAACATAACTTCGGTCTTGCTTACATTACACTGCAGACAGTTTGATGACAATAGAGAAATTGAAAGGTTCATGAGGACCCTCAACAAGGTCCTGCGCATCTCCGTGGCCGAGAATGCAGACCCTGAAGGCCACCTACAGTTATTCATCTGAGAATACAGAAGCAGGCCGCACAGTACCATGCACCAATCCCCGTGGGCGTTGATGTTTAACATCCCACGCTGAGACACCATTCCAGTCTGCCCTTGGTGGACCCCACCGCTATACAATGAGAATGAGGCCCTGGAGCGGAGAGAGAAGCAAAATCTAGATGCCAGCCACAAGAGAAGAGCCCAACTCCGTGAACTTGGACCAGGAGACCAAGTACTAATGAAGGACCGGAGGCCAGGAGGTAAGCATGGGCGGAAAATCCGTTACGCTCGCGGATTTTGCGGATTTTCGGGAAATTCGCAATCCGCGAGATTTGCGAATTTCCCGCAAAATCCTCAAATTCGCACGCAGCGGATTTTTTTTGCGGCGCGCGGCGTTGGTGATACAATTTTTGCGGCGCGCGGCGTTTATCATCGTTTGCCGAGTTGTTTTTCTCGATAGTTTGCGAGTGCTGCGCCATTTTGGATCTTGCTGTGTGATCCCGCGGGAATTGGCGAGCGCGATTACGTCATCGCGGCTTGCCAGCGATAGTTTGTCAACGCGAGTACGGCGAGATCACGTCTCGCGGTACTTCGCAATTGCGAGATTTGAGATGCGGCGAGCAGCAAGAATCTCGCACAAGCGAAAATATAAAATTTGCAATTCTGCACAAGAAATCCACCAGCAAGCAGCATAAACCTTCTTGAAATGATGATTTTTATCTGAATAACTCCTTAGGTTGACATTTGCCTGCACTTTTTTAGCGAGGAGTCCATTTTGGGGAGGGGGGTGGGAGGAAGGAAGTGCCCCACAGTCTTCAACTTCCTGTTCCTGTTCAGCAGGCTCCTCCCAGTGCTTTGTCCATCTCCTGGTCACTTTTCATTTGGATCTGGAGCTGGAAGGATTACTTTTTGTGGATGCTGCTGGATCTTTGGATTTGAGGCCTTTTTGACTTTCTTTGGATCACTGTTGGATTATAAACAAGTAAGTTTGTTTGGGGCATTACAGTTGCTGCAACTAAAATTTTGGAATTTTCGATTTTTGGGCTGTTTTGGGGCCTTTTGCCCAGGGGTATTTGAGTCTAGCATGGGCCTAGTCTTTCTGTGGGGTGTCTTGAACTTAAACATCATGGAGGCCATGGATGGAATGGGATTGTGCTGATGTTTCAGTGATTTTCGTTTTTTGGGGCTGTACTTGTGGCCTTTTCACCAGGGGTATTTGAGTCTAGCACGGGCCTAGTCTTTCTGTGGGCTGTCTTGAACTTAAACATCATGGAGGGCCTGGATGGAATGGGATTGTGCTGATTTTGCAGTGTTTTTCGATTTTTGGGGGTGCTCATGGGGAGGGACAGGCCATGTGGCTGGTGGCCATTTTGAGTGCTGCTACAAGCACTGGCCATGTGCTGGCAGGCAAGTGGCCATTTTGAATGCAGGCTTTGTTGTTAGGCCTGCAACCATTTTGCCTACTTTTCAACCTTTATGCCAAGGGGTAGTGAGTCTTGCATGGGCCTAGTCTTTCTGTAGGTTGTCTTGAATTTAAACATCATGGAGGGCATGGATGGATTGGGATTGTGCTGATTTTTCAGGGATTTTCGTTTTTTGGGGCTGTACTTGTGGCCTTTTCACCAGGGGTATTTGAGTCTAGCATGGGCCTAGTCTTTCTGTGGGCTGTCTTGAACTTAAACATCATGGAGGGCATGGATGGAATGGGATTGTGCTGATTTTGCAGTGTTTTTCGATTTTTGGGGGTGTTCATGGGGAGGGAAAGGCCATGTGGCTGGTGGCCATTTTGAGTGCTGCTACAGGCACTGGCCATGTGCTGGCAGGCAAGTGGCCATTTTGAATGCAGGCTTTGTTGTTAGGCCTGCAACCATTTTGCCTACTTTTCAACCTTTATGCCCAGGGGTAGTGAGTCTTGCATGGGCCAAGTCTTTCTGTGGGTTGTCTTGAATTTAAACATCATGGATGGATTGGGATTGTGCTGATTTTTCAGTGATTTTCGTTTTTTGGGGCTGTACTTGTGGCCTTTTCACCAGGGGTATTTGAGTCTAGCATGGGCCTAGTCTTTCTGTGGGCTGTCTTTAACTTAAACATCATGGAGGGCATGGATGGATTGGGATTGTGCTGATTTTTCAGTGATTTTCGTTTTTTGGGGCTGTACTTGTGGCCTTTTCACCAGGGGTATTTGAGTCTAGCATGGGCCTAGTCTTTCTGTGGGCTGTCTTGAACTTAAACATCATGGAGGGCATGGATGGAATGGGATTGTGCTGATTTTGCAGTGTTTTTCGATTTTTGGGGGTGTTCATGGGGAGGGACAGGCCATGTGGCTGGTGGCCATTTTGAGTGCTGCTACAGGCACTGGCCATGTGCTGGGAGGCAAGTGGCCATTTTGAATGCAGGCTTTGTTGTTAGGCCTGCAACCATTTTGCCTACTTTTCAACCTTTATGCCCAGGGGTAGTGAGTCTTGCATGGGCCTAGTCTTTCTGTGGGTTGTCTTGAATTTAAACATCATGGAGGGCATGGATGGATTGGGATTGTGCTGATTTTTCAGTGATTTTCGTTTTTTGGGGCTGTACTTGTGGCCTTTTCACCAGGGGTATTTGAGTCTAGCATGGGCCTAGTCTTTCTGTGGGTTGTCTTGAACTTAAACATCATGGAGGGCATGGATGGATTGGGATTGTGCTGATTTTTCATTGATTTTCGTTTTTTGGGGCTGTACTTGTGGCCTTTTCACCAGGGGTATTTGAGTCTAGCATGGGCCTAGTCTTTCTGTGGGCTGTCTTGAACTTAACCATCATGGAGGGCATGGATGGAATGGGATTGTGCTGATTTTGCAGTGTTTTTCGATTTTTGGGGGTGTTCATGGGGAGGGACAGGCCATGTGGCTGGTGGCCATTTTGAGTGCTGCTACAGGCACTGGCCATGTGCTTGGAGGCAAGTGGCCATTTTGAATGCAGGCTTTGTTGTTAGGCCTGCAACCATTTTGCCTACTTTTCAACCTTTATGCCCAGGGGTAGTGAGTCTTGCATGGGCCTAGTCTTTCTGTGGGCTGTCTTGAACTTAAACATCATGGAGGGCATGGATGGAATGGGATTGTGCTGATTTTGCAGTGTTTTTCGATTTTTGGGGGTGTTCATGGGGAGGGACAGGCCATGTGGCTGGTGGCCATTTTGAGTGCTGCTACAGGCACTGGCCATGTGCTGGGAGGCAAGTGGCCATTTTGAATGCAGGCTTTGTTGTTAGGCCTGCAACCATTTTGCCTACTTTTCAACCTATATGCCCAGGGGTAGTGAGTCTTGCATGGGCCTAGTCTTTCTGTGGGTTGTCTTGAATTTAAACATCATGGATGTGTGAAACAGGAGCCCACATTTCTATCGATGCCCGGGCTGCTGGCGCAAGTCGCCTCTTAGTTCCCATTCTGAATAGTTACCAAATAAAGAGACGGGTGCTGGGAGCAGGAATCACAAGAACAGGATTTATAACTCATGAGGAGAGCCTGTCATTTCGGACACGAAACACAGTGTCTTTCGGGAGGTGCTCTAACAAGTTCTCTGAGACATCGCCTTTTATACCTTACAAAACATTCCTTATTACAATAACGACATTGTGAAACAAGGAGAAGACATCCCCGTAATCCTCGTGTCAATCCTACCCCACATATATCCACAATAGAGACCCTTGACCTGCCGATAAGAGGAGGGGGTAATCACACAGCTGAGTGTTCCGCCGATTTTTAGGATATGTGCGCCTGACCGTAGCCCAGGGGGTGGAAAGGCCTGGATCAATAGTGGGTCCTTTGAAGAGGAGTGACTCCATACAATAAGGGGCAATAAACAGTATCTCCTGGCTTAGGCGATGACCTCGGACATGTGTGGACAATCAATCGCGGAGGGAGGGTTTACCAACAGAGGGGTTATTCATGAAAGGAAGGGAGGTGTTGGTCAGGCGCGGCCGTGACTCCCAAGGACAGAGTCGCACAGAGAGAGAGAGGTCTTATTGACTCGTGCATGAGAGAGCGGGGGCATTCAGGTACAGCTGGGGAGGGTTATGTCAGCTGAGGCGAAGGATGCCTCTTCAAGAGGAAATGGGGGGGGGTTTTGCGTGGGTCAAGCAGGAGGGTTGCCTTTCAGGGCAGGGTCGTGCAGAGGGAGAGGGTTTCATGGTCTATGCATGTGAGAGGGGGGGGGTTCAAATAGCGTAGAAGGGAAGCCGGTGATTCCAATGAGCGGGCAAAAGGCCATGGTGCCTAAAATGGCTATCAGGTACATGTGGGCACGGGCTTTTACTGGCGGAGTGGTGCGGTTAACGTACAGGGAAGGGAATGGGAAAAGACAAATGAACGCCGCTTATGTACATCAATTTCGTGATTTTCCACAGATGGATTGGGATTGTGCTGATTTTTCAGTGATTTTCGTTTTTTGGGGCTGTACTTGTGGCCTTTTCACCAGGGGTATTTGAGTCTAGCATGGGCCTAGTCTTTCTGTGGGCTGTCTTGAACTTAAACATCATGGAGGGCATGGATGGATTGGGATTGTGCTGATTTTTCATTGATTTTCGTTTTTTGGGGCTGTACTTGTGGCCTTTTCACCAGGGGTATTTGAGTCTAGCATGGGCCTAGTCTTTCTGTGGGCTGTCTTGAACTTAAACATCATGGAGGGCATGGATGGATTGGGATTGTGCTGATTTTTCAGAGTTTTTTGTTTTTTGGGGCTGTACTTGTGGCCTTTTCACCAGGGGTATTTGAGTCTAGCATGGGCCTAGTCTTTCTGTGGGCTGTCTTGAACTTAAACATCATGGAGGACATGGATGGAATGGGATTGTGCTGATTTTTCTGTTTTTTTTTCCGATTTTTGTGGTGTATAACTGAACTGATGTTCCTCTGTCTTCCATTGTTTTTAGGTGCACAAGACTCAAGAGAACCACCAGTGCCAGGAAGAAGTCCTGCAGCGGTGTGTGTGTACAGCATAACGTCACGCGACGTCACGTCTGGCCTCAGACAACTCTACAATTCGTGCAACTGCGGCCTGCTGTCTGACCTGCTCTGAAGAAGATGGCCCCAAAAAAAGTTCTCCGTAGCTCCTCTAGCAAGAAAGTTGCTAGTAAGGAGCAGACGAAGCAAGTTACCAAGGAGGCTGGTGTGCCAACCGCCACGTTTTTTGGGAGCAAAAAAAAAAGTACGCCTGCAGCAGCAGCAGGATCTGCTGGGGACCAAGCTGGGAGCAGCACCCCTGCTCCATTGGGTTCAGTGCCTCCACCACCACGCCAACTTAAGTCAAAGCCCTTGAGTGCTTCAGAGGCAGTCAGTGTACTTCTCCAATCACCATCGACCAGTGATGTTGGCTCATCGCAAGAAAGTAGCAGCAATGTCCCTGAATCAACACAGGTTGTTGTAACTCATCTGACAAGTGTTGAACAACCACAGCCGCAACAACAACACCATGTGCAAGTACACGCCCAAGTACATGTGGAAGGAGAGGCAGCAAAAGGAGATGCGCAAGCAGAGGTGCATGGAGGGTCACAAGTGCCCACAATACTTGTTCCTCCCGAAGTAGGGGCACATCTGGAAATCGACAATGAAGCCGAGGTATCATTGGAAGCCACTCCTCCTGATGATCATTCATTGTCTTCCACATCCCCAGCAAGGAAAAGATCAAGGGGGGTGTCTACATCTTCTTCAAGCCCACCTCCTACTGATGATCTGGATGACGATTGGGTACCACCACCGCAGCCTGAGAGTGAGGCACACCATGATCTGACAAAGGTACCTAAGCGTAAAAGGAAGGTCGTCGAAAAACTCATACCTATGGAGTGTGATGAGGCTCAACAAGAAGTGACAGATACTGCTGGTGATGAAGCCTCTCACGATGACGACGAGCCAGTCATCACAAAGGTCACTGCAGCCCCAGCGGGCATGCAGCAAAGAGACATTTTGACCCTATCCCGAGAAGCTGCTGAGCGTGATGATGATGTAGACGAGGAGGCAATGGAAATGGAAACACAACAATCATTAGATTTGGAGTTAACTAGTACACCAACACCTACCGCTTCCATATTTCTTCCTCACAAGAAGGGACCTACATCCACCTCGACCTCAATTCGTGGTGGTGAAAGTGCAAAACGTACTGAAGTTCGGCAATCCACATCCTCCACTTCATCTGGCATTAGCAGCAGGACCACCACCACCAGTATCGCCGCCTCCTCCGGCCCCCAAAGACATTTCAAGTCTGCAGTTTGGGACTTCTTTAGTGTTTGCCCAAAAAATGAAACCGTAGCCATTTGTACCATGTGTAAGGTTCGAGTTAGTCGTGGTAAGTTGGGTTCCAACTATGGTACCGGAGGCCAGAGAGGTCATCTTGAAAGAAAGCACGCTGTCAAATGGTTTGCGCACCTACAGGCGATCAAGGAAGCCCGAATTGCACGTAATGCTGTTTCATCTGATGATGACGAGGAGGAAGAAGACGTGTCAAACCCTTCACTTACACCCAGTACCCCTGTCAGCAGCACACCCCATGTGAGCCACACTAAGAGTGTGGGAGAGAGTGATACACCATTGCGAAAAAGTTCATCAGCGAGCGTAACTGGGTCGAAGATATCATCATCATCCCGTAAATCTTTGGTCCAGGGCAACATTAAAAAGATGTTGTTTACAGAAGCGCAATATAAACGCAACCACCCACTGACGCGTCTGTATAACACTAAGCTGGCTAAAATGCTAGCTCTGGACCTTCTCCCTTTTTCTTTTGTAGAAGGGGTTGGTTTTCTAGAATTAGTGGCAGCGCTCTGCCCTAAATGGAAGGTTCCTAGCCGGTTCTATTTTGCCCGAGTTGCGGTTCCAGCAATCCATGAAGATGTTCTGAAGGTGATTGGGGCAGCTTTGCAGAAGAGTGCTGTTCACACTATACATATGACAACAGACATGTGGACCAGTGGCGCAGGCGCTGATTACATGTGCATCACTGCACACTGGGTCTCTTTTTCAGGGCTAAAGCAAAGCTAAACACAGGTGTTGACACGGACATTGTTTTTAAAGCTGCTCGGAAACATGCAACACTAGCCATGTTTGGTTTGGAGAAACGTCACACAGCAGAAAACATTTTGGATGTCTTTAACACAAAGGTCCTTAACTGGCTGTCCCCACTAAAACGCCAGGTTGGTTATGTTTCCACGGACAATGGCGCCAATATAGTTAAGGCCATGAGGGACGGTAACTATTTCAGAGTGCCGTGTTTGGCACACTGTATAAACCTGGTTGTCCAAAAATTCTTGGGTGATAAAGGCAGTGCAGCGTACAGTGTATTGGACACCTGCCGAAAAATGTGCAAGCATTTCAGCCATTCTTTTAAGGCCCGGAAGCAGCTGAGGAGCCTGCTATATCAACGTAAAATGCCAGTGAAAGCACTCATCCAGGAGGTGGTAACACGTTGGAACTCAACCTTCTACATGCTTGAGCGTCTGTATGAGCAGTATAAGGAACTCAATCAATATTTCCTTACAGAGGGTACAGAGGAGCTGAGGATGGGTGCGGCGCAATGGAACATAGTTCAAAGCCTGACACGCATGCTTCGTCCTTTTGAGTTCTTCACGCGTGCAGTCAGCAAGGAGGACTGTAATTTGGGAAAAGCTATCCCATTGTTGTACATGCTGGAGGACCAACTGAAGGAGGTGTGTTCTGTGTTTGAAAAAGATGTAAAAAACCAAGACTCTTTTCTTCTGGCTGAGAAATTATTACAGCTCCTACAAGGTGATGAACGTCTTAAAAAGATCCACTCAGAAGAGCATTACATTTGTGCTACTATTCTGGATCCACGCTACAAAAAGGCGCTGGCAGGCCAAGCATTCTTTCCTTTTGATGATGAACATGTTCCAAAGTACAAACATTGGCTAGCCTTGTCAGCCAAGAGGTTTGAAAGAGAACGGCTGGAAATTGAAGGAAATGACAGTACATCAGCAGGCAATCCCCAGTCAAAACAATCCACTTCTGCACCTGTGGCATTGGCACAAGTGACCTCTCAGCCGTTAAAGACACCGGCAACCGGATCATGTGCACGAGACACAACAGAAACATTGGAGGCTGAAGAGGATTGGCTAGCTCTGCGTGGGTTTGGTTCTCAAAAGGTCAGAGGCACAGCAAGAGCTAAGCAAAGTGGAGGAACCTTGGATGAGGACCTTGAGTTGATGGTGAAGGACTATCTGAATGACTCAACAGAGGTCTATGTTAATTCTGACCCATTTGCGTATTGGCATGGGAAAAAAGAATTGTGGCCACAGCTCACCAACCTGGCTTTAAACTACTTGTCTTGCCCACTCGCAAGCGTGTCTTCTGAACGGGTTTTCAGTGCTGCTGGTGGCATTGTAACTCCCAAACGGAGCCGCCTCTCGCCCAAAAATGTGGAGAGGTTAACAATGATCAAGATGAATCAGCACCTCATACCACCAGATTTCAGAGTACGAGAAAGCGTGCCGGATGAAGAGGAGGTGGCCAGCAACATAGATGAGGGAATTTCTACTCTGTCAGGTGACACTGAGCTCACCCTGCCTGAATTCGCAGAGTATGATGACGAAGCCTTATTCTTATTCCTGGACCGTGATACCGAGCCCTGAAAATGAGACAACGAATCAATAACTTTCTTTTTCGTCCTTATTCACTTTTATTCCTGTGTGTCTGTCTTTCTTTGTTGTGCACAGTTAATATATTTCAAACTTTAATCAGATAATCACAAAAACAAGCCCATCAGCAGAACTGTCTTCACTGGTTTGCTAATTGATTTGAAGTTGCCGCAGTCTGCATTCCTCAGGTTCACAAGTTCAGAAGAACATGCTCCTCTATCCTCCTCCTCCAGACTCCTATTTCCATCAAACCAGAGGGCTGGTTTACGCCCAATGAAGAAAGACTCAGCACTTGTGGGGGTGTTGTTGTACCTCTTTGCAGGTGAGTTGACGGCTCTGGGACCATTGTTGGGAAGCTCTAATACCGGATAAAAGTGGTTTGGACCAAATCCCAGACGGAATTTTTTGTGTGTTTCTGATGACTTGCTTGCCTTTTAGGTGCTCTTAGGGGGGTTCCGTCTGTTTGTGGGTGAGTTTCGTGGTCTGGGAGCACTGCTGGGACACTCTAATCTTGATTGCATTTGCTTTTCAGGAAATCCGTGGTGGCAACCCCGACTTATGGCCTAGCCACGCAGCGCGTTTGGACCGAAGGCCGAGAAATATTGCAAGTATGATATTTTGCTTTTGGCCTGTTTGGGGGTGTTATGCTTCTTGGCGGGTGTGTTGGCGGGTCTTGGGGCATTCCTGGGAAGGTCTAATACCGGGTAGAAGTGGTTGGGACAAAATCCAGGCCAATGTTTTTTTTGCTATATCTGACATTTTGCTCAATGTAGCGTTTTCGGGGGCCTGTTTGTGGGGCTTCCTGGTGTTTGTGGGTGAGTTTCGGGGTCTGGGAGCACTGCTGGGACACTCTAATCTTGATTGCATTTGCTTTTCAGGAAATCCGTGGTGGCAACCCCGACTTATGGCCTAGCCACGCAGCGCGTTTGGACCGAAGGCCGAGAAATATTGCAAGTATGATATTTTGCTTTTGGCCTGTTTGGGGGTGTTATGCTTCTTGGCGGGTGTGTTGGCGGGTCTTGGGGCATTCCTGGGAAGGTCTAATACCGGGTAGAAGTGGTTGGGACAAAATCCAGGCCAATGTTTTTTTTGCTATTTCTGACATTTTACTCAATGTAGCGTTTTCGGGGGCCTGTTTGTGGGGCTTCCTGGTGTTTGTGGGTGAGTTTCGGGGTCTGGGAGCACTGCTGGGACACTCTAATCTTGATTGCATTTGCTTTTCAGGAAATCCGTGGTGGCAACCCCGACTTATGGCCTAGCTACGCAGCGCGTTTGGACCGAAGGCCGAGAAATATTGCAAGTATGAGATTTTGCTTTTGGCCTGTTTGGGGGTGTTATGCTTCTTGGCGGGTGTGTTGGCGGGTCTTGGGGCATTCCTGGGAAGGTCTAATACCGGGTAGAAGTGGTTGGGACAAAATCCAGGCCGATGTTTTTTTTGCTATTTCTGACATTTTGCTCAATGTAGCATTTTCGGGGGCCTGTTTGTGGTGCTTCCTGGTGTTTGTGGGTGGGTTTCGGGGTCTGGGAGCACTGCTGGCTATGGATTCTTTACTTTGCAAGAGGTTTGAAGCAAATCCATGGTGGCAGAGGGGAGTTAGGGCCTAGCTGCAGAGCGCGCGCGGAGTGTTTTGGGAAATTGGAAAGAAAATGACCAAGTCCCCATTTTTGTACTTTTGCTTTTTGGCTGTTTGGGGGTCTTTTACTAGTTTTCTCCTGGGTTGACGGCTCTGGGGCCATTCCTGGGAAGGTCTAATACCGGGTAGAAGTGGTTGGGACAAAATCCAGGCCGATTTTTTTTGTTGCTATTTCTGACATTTTGCTCAATGTAGCGTTTTCGGGGGCCTGTTTGTGGGGCTTCCTGGTGTTTGTGGGTGAGTTTCGGGGTCTGGGAGCACTGCTGAGACACTCTAATCTTGATTGCATTTGCTTTTCAGGAAATCCGTGGTGGCAACCCCGACTTATGGCCTAGCTACGCAGCGCGTTTGGACCGAAGGCCGAGAAATATTGCAAGTATGAGATTTTGCTTTTGGCCTGTTTGGGGGTGTTATGCTTCTTGGCGGGTGTGTTGGCGGGTCTTGGGGCATTCCTGGGAAGGTCTAATACCGGGTAGAAGTGGTTGGGACAAAATCCACGCCGAAAAGCCTTTTGGCACTTTTTGTAACTTAGGGTTCGTTAGGGTTAGCCCTAGCAGCAGGATTGCATGTCTTTCGGAGTGTTCTAGATTTTTGCAACTGAGTTCTGGGGTCTTAGAGCACTCGTGAGAATGTGTAATTTTGGTTGCAAGTCATTTGAAGAAAATCCATGGTGGGAAAGGGGGGATTTGGCATAGTTAAAGAAAGCCTTTGCCACTATTCTTAACTTAGGGTTCGTTAGGGTTAGCAGTATTTCTATTGCATGTGTTTGGGTGGGGGTGTTTTCGAGTCTTGGAGCGATGCTGGCTATGGATACTTTTGCTTGGTTGCTTGCAAGTGGTTTGAATGCAATCCACGGTGGGTAAGGGGGTACTTGGGCCTTATTTTACTTTCAAAGTACGTTTTGTCACCAGTTTTCTGCTAGGCCTTGTTTTTTGAGATTTGATTGGGGGTCTTCTACATTTTTGCGACTGGCTTTAGTAAGGGTCTGGGTGGGAGCACTGCTGGGAAGATCTAATTTTGTTCTAAAACACAGTTTACAGGACACCTAGCTTGAGGGGAAAGATCCGCTACATTAATTTGCCCATACTTATTTATCCTTTAAAAGGTGACTCTGACAGAGTACACACTTTCAAAAATATTGTACTGTCTACTAGGAAAATCAAAGTGTGACTTTTTGCACTCCACAGCCTACATGCCTTATATTTATTTATCAGTGGTGTTGTAATATTATATCACTTCCTGTTTTTCGTTGAATAATTACAGGCCGGGTTTCAGTCTGTGCAATGGGGAAAAAAGGATGGAGTCAGGCTTCACATTAGCGAGCCACAATTCAGCATCAGCCAGGCAGTGGACAGGGTGTCTTCTGGTGACCAACATCGATGGACGAAGCGTCAGCTGCAATGGAGGAGTGCCGCTAATAAGAGGATTTTTTTTCTGCAGGCAACTTACTTACCAAATTCAACAGGACAACTACAACAACATAGAGATACAGTATCCTTTGTCTTTTTCTCTGACTGTGACTGCATTTCTTGGATCTCTCTCTGCTTCTAAATTGATCCCTTAATACATCACTTAGTCCACTCCACTATCACATCTGCACCACACATAGTCATTTGTAAGTGCTCCTATGTAATCCGCAAGTCGCAGCACGCCCCAGCCCGTAGAGGACTGGGATGGCCCCAATGATGAAGCATGTCACCAAGGGGCAACCCTGGTGAGTGAGGGGACACCTAGAAAAAGAGCAATTTCTCCTTTTCTATCTACTATACCTTCCAGACCAACCCCATTGAGTGTTGTGAATGGATTTATAGTGACCAGCAAGGCTCTCAGGTATCTGGCAACAGAGACCTTATGCTGAATATAGTTATCAATAATTCCACACACGGCCTGTACTGTCGCATTCTTTCTTCCACAGTTGTCGAAAGTACTACTTACTTTTCACTGACATGCATCCAGTAGTGCATGCACTTTCAAAGATTGATGGATAGATTTGTACCCAAAGATTTGTTTATGTTCAATTGTTTGTCCATGCTGTGCTTTTTTTACAGGGTGTCTTCTGGTGACCAACATCGATGGACGAAGCGTCAGCTGCAATGGAGGAGTGCCGCTAATAAGAGGATTTTTTTTCTGCAGGCAACTTACTTACCACTTTCAACAGCACAACTACAACAACATAGAGATACAGTATTCTTTGTCTTTTTCTCTGACTGTGACTGCATTTCTTGGATCTCTCTCTGCTTCTAAATTGATCCCTTAACACATCACTTAGTCCACTCCACTATCACATCTGCACCACACATAGTCATTTGTAAGTGCTCCTACGTAATCCGCAAGTCGCAGCACGCCCCAGCCCGTAGGGACTGGGATGGCCCCAATGATGAAGCATGTCACCAAGGGGCAACCCTGGTGAGTGAGGGGACACCTAGAAAAAGAGCAATTTCTCCTTTTCTATCTACTATACCTTCCAGACCAACCCCATTGAGTGTTGTGAATGGATTTATAGTGACCAGCAAGGCTCTCAGGTATCTGGCAACAGAGACCTTATGCTGAATATAGTTATCAATAATTCCTCACACGGCCTGTACTGTCGCATTCTTTCTTCCACAGTTGTCGAAAGTACTACTTACTTTTCACTGACATGCATCCAGTAGTGCATGCACTTTCAAAGATTGATGGATAGGTTTGTACCCAAAGATTTGTTTATGTTCAATTGTTTGTCCATGCTGTGCTTTTTTTACAGGGTGTCTTCTGGTGACCAACATCGATGGACGAAGCGTCAGCTGCAATGGAGGAGTGCCGCTAATAAGAGGATTTTTTTTCTGCAGGCAACTTACTTACCACTTTCAACAGGACAACTACAACAACATAGAGATACAGTATCCATTGTGTTTTTCTCTGACTGTGACTGCATTTCTTGGATCTCTCTCTGCTTCTAAATTGATCCCTTAACACATCACTTAGTCCACTCCACAATCACATCTGCACCACACATAGTCATTTGTAAGTGCTCCTACGTAATTCGCAAGTCGCAGCACGCCCCAGCCCGATAGAGGACTGGGATGGCCCCAATGATGAAGCATGTCACCAAGGGGCAACCCTGGTGAGTGAGGGGACACCTAGAAAAAGAGCAATTTCTCCTTTTCTATCTACTATACCTTCCAGACCAACCCCATTGAGTGTGGTGAATGGATTTATAGTGACCAGCAAGGCTCTCAGGTATCTGGCAACAGAGACCTTGTGTTGAATATAGTTATCAATAATTCCACACACGCCCTGTACTGTCGCATTCTTTCTTCCACAGTTGTCGAAAGTACTACTTACTTTTCACTGACATGCATGCAGTAGTGCATGCACTTTCAAAGATTGATGGGTAGGTTTGTACCCAAAGATTTGTTTATGTTCACAATTGTTTGTCCATGCTGTGCTATTTTTTCTTGTCTCCCAAAACCTTTCCCAAAAACCCCCGTACCCATCCATTTTTCAAACCCTAACCCTCTTCCCCCGGGCTGTGTGGTTTTGATTGATGTGTGACTAAATTACAGCAATAAATCCACACACTTGCTGGGGAGGATAAGGTGATAGCAACAGGCTGGTGAAGAAATCCGAAGATATATTCTTACTCTGCTTGACAAAGACCCATGGCTAATGTCAAAGAACTTCAACCGAATTAGTAGTTATACTTTACCATTTGTTAGGCTACAATGTGGCACTGTTCTAGTGTACTTCTGTCACCTGCTATATTCTCTATTCTACTGTTGAATTGCTCAGGAGGACAAACCAGATTTAATTTTCTTTTTTTTCATAGGCATGCAACTGCCACTGTGTCACACCACTAGTACCACCGCTATGAGGAAATTTTATCCGCCCAGGATTGCCAACCTTATTCGCTGTTTCCCGTGGAGCCAGCCCTGGTTCTAGCCCTACTTTCAAACTCAAATTACAGGTAAGATAAGCGTTTGGTGGTTTGGGAGTATAATGGAGTATTAGGAGAGACGAGAGACTGACGGTAGTACTACTAAAGTCCTAGGACTCTTGAATTCACTTCACTTACTGTGTGAGAGGCACTTAGTGTTGAAAACATTTGGGCATTTACACTTAAAGGAAGAAAATGGAACTAAACTTTCAGGAAAACAAAGTCACTGTTAAACCCCCACCCACCAGGCAAGCAGTAAAAAACAGGTATGCTCAGATAAAGTTTGAAAAAGTATATTTATATCCCTAACAAAATAATCTCCCGCAAGACCCTCCCTAACCCCAACGATTGTCCTTCAAAAGTCCCCAAAAACCCAACTCCCAATTCCCACCCCCCAAAAGTCTCTAAAAAAGGGGCAAGGGACACTATGGGTGGATGCTGTTTACTTTTTGGGCCAGGGCATCATGCTCCTCGCGGAGCAAGGCGAGCTCCTGCTGAAGGCGGGACACCATCAGGGTACTGCGGCGCAGGCGTGCCTTCACTGCCTTGCGGGTGCAATGACTGTGAGAGGCAGCTGTTGGCCTTGCTGCTCGGCGGTGGCGTTTGCCAGACTGAGCCGAGCGTCAGCCCGGCTCAGTTTGGGTGGACCACTGTGCTGGGTGGCAGCCCGTGGGGCCACGGAGGCCGATGCAGACGATGTTGTTGTTGTGGTCGACTGCACACTTTCTTCGTCCTCCAGGGCCACCAGCCACCGATATTCCGCAACAGTGGCCTCGATCCTCCGTTGCCGGGCCGCTCTAGCCAGCTCCTTCCTCCTTGTTCGTTTGGAAGGAGCATCTATATGAAGAAAGAAAGACATAGTCTGTAACCAATGCTCTTTAAGATTAACTCAATCATTCAGCAGAAATTTGTGTTGCAGTACAACTAGCAACTTGCAAGCGCATTACATAACTATTGAGGCCAGTATCTATCTAACCTCCCACTTCTTCATCCTTGCTCTAACATTAGTGGGAGTTTAAGGAACAAATTCTACGAGCACTATGGACTTCCATTGGAGTCGACTATGAAAGTACACCAGTCTTATTCTTCTTCTTGTCTCTTCTTTAGGAAAATTGGTACGTTATCTTCTGCAAGCCGGCATAATGCCAGCGCAGTGAACTTGCACCCGAGAAAAGACGCACGCCATGATGAGTGACCTAGACTTGCGTTGCGTTACTGTACCCGTCCAGTACATGCAGGTGGTGAAGCTCTTACTTTTCTATTATGGGTGGCACTGAGAATACTCTGTTACAAGGGCTACTGCTTAATTATTTTAACTTTCACCCTACAGTGCAAATGAGTACTAGAAATGGAAAATTGAAGAAGATAAATAATCTGATTATCTATCACTTCACATGGGATGTTTTTGCTTATATATGGGATGACTTTAGGTGCTTTGCTTTTTAGTGAGTGACCAGTGATACATCCACACATGAATGACTGAGTACTACTAAACTTATTAAGAGAGGTAGGGAGTGGCCACCGCAATAAGCAGATCTATGCTGTGCTTGCAATACAAACTACTGCTACTATTGATGGTTGTATTTGGACAAAATTAAAACTTCTTTTCCTTGCCTTTCCTACACTGGAACGGACGTGCGGGTGCAGTGTTACATGCTCTTCAAAGTTACACTTAGTTCATCCACTGACCGTCTACTCTCTGTAGATCATGGGTACTCACAAACTTTCTCTCAGGGGCTAAATTTACAGTGTAGTTTGTGGCCGAGGGCCGCACTGGTGGGGGCGGAGTCAGAGGGGGCGGGGCTAAGGCAAAACGAAAACTTGTGACCATGAGGTTGCACACAGGTCCCTGCAGCAGATGCCTTCATCCACTGAGCCACCAGACCCAGCATTTACATACATCTCTCTCCCTCCTGCTCTCCCTCCTGCCCTCCCTCTCCCTCCCCCTCTGTCATCTCACTGTGTGTGTGTCTGTCTGTGTCAGCCTTCAGCCCGGGCTGAGACCACTTCCTCAACGCGCACACACAGACAACCACACCAAAGTACTTAACAGGTCTTTAAAAGACCATTAACATATTATTGAGGCTTTGTTTGTTGTAGCGCCCCTGCATCTCCACCCTGACAATCACTGCTTGCCCGGCCCCACAGAGCAGAGGCTTTGTTCTATTTCACCTCTTTGTGGCCCTGCATCTCCACTCTGCTCTGTGGGGGCCGGGGGAGCAGTGATTGTCAGAGTGGAGATGCAGGGGCGCTAACAGGTGAAATACAACAAAGCCTCTGCTCTGTGGGGGCCGGGGGAGCAGTGATTGTCTGCAAGGTCTGCGCACCGCCAAGGAAGGCTTGCCGGGCCACCACCGGCACGCGGGCCGTACTATGAGTACCCCTGCTCTAGATACACATATGCTATCTAAGAGTCAGATAGTAGCATGATCCAGGTATATGGACACATACAGTTTCTGTGTCACCCACCCAGGCTTTTGTCCTTCCACCCATCATTGCTTCATCATTCACCCAGCCATGCATCTCATATTCTTGCCTTCCCAGCCACGTCTTCAATCTCAATAGGTAAGGAATATATAAGAGCTTACCTCTGGCCGCCACCACCACCGTCTCAACTCTCACAGCCACCGCCTCCTCCCCTGAAGAATTGCCCTCCGCCTCCGTGTCGAGCACCTCCACGCTGGCCCCGCCACCAGATGTTCCACCTACAAAGTACATGTAAGAATGTTAGAATAAAGCACTCACTAGTATTTGGTCTAGGAATGAAGACATGTGAAAACAATGTAATTTGTGACTGTCTACTTTAAAGTTAAAAAAAATGTCCCTTTTTCCAGGGAAGGTTGTCTTGCTGCACTTTTTGGCACAACTGATGAAGGCTGGTTTTTTAACACGCACCATTTTTCTCCACACAGACAGAAGATGGACTTCTAACAACAAGATCAAGTTGAAACCAGGTGAGAGCTCGGCTCGACCACAAGAAATGTCTTCAATTAATCGTCAGCACTAACCACTTTTCCATTATCAGTTAAACGTTTAGTTTTATTATGACTTAATTTTAATGAATGTGTTTACTTTTAATAAAGCCTTTAAACTTAAATAGACTCAGTGTTTTTTTGTCCAGACTAGAGTGAATGAGCGAAAGGTTTTGCAATTTTTGCAAGCATGAGTCCAGATAGAACACTTCAAAAGACATTATGGACAATCCCAGAGGACTGCACTAAGTTGATAGAGCTATTGCTGACTAGAATGGGAGTTTCGCCAACCGTGCAATCTTAGTTAGCTACACAGACAGACTAATAAGAATAATCTAGTAATACCACAGGTAGTCATAGTAGAGGCAGGATAAGAATTTAGATACTGTCTACAAGTAGATCAAAGACGATTTTGAAAAAATCAAATGAGGAACGCTAGGAAAAATAGGTACTAGTCTAAAATGAAAACTTACTGGGGCCAGCAAAGGAGCCCTCGCCTGCCCGATCCTGGCCCTGTTCAACAGCATCCGCCGCCTGCTGCTCCTGTGTCCTCCCCTCGCCCCTGGGGGGAGCTGACGTACAACATGAAAGAAAGAACAGAAAACATGGATGATTGTTGCTTGTCAATGTCAACCAAATCAAACATTTCAAAACAACAATAACAAAATATTTCCGCGAAATTACATTGATTAGGGTTAGTTTTCATTGATTTGCGGACCTGCGACTTCTAAAGTCACGTAACTCACTAAACAAAGTACTGAAAGGTTCACCTAGGACTGGCAGGCAGCAGTCCGCAGGCAAGACGCAAAGTGACAGACAAACTCCATTGTGATTTCAGTCAGATCAGTGACAACACTAACAGTTGCCTGCTACATTACCAGTCATTTAAATAGTCAAACTATCAATCCACCGCCACTATTTTTCTTATTGTCAGGGGTACAAAGGAAGGGGCAGATTTAAGCCCCTTGCGGCTCTTTTGCTCCGTTCTTGCGTGACTTTTGTGACGCAGCAGCTAAACAAAAAAGGGCGCCATGGTGCGGCGTATAATATTATAACAACGTGACGCATTTGGGAGATGCATCCCGTTATAAAGCCCTGCGCCATCAGGGGGCGTTCCGGCGCAAGGGAGGGCATTCCTGCGCTGGAACACATCCTAAAAGTGGCTGAGGGAAATCTACAAAATTTCAATCAGTCACCTTTAGGACAATGATGCGTCACACAAACCCTGCACCTGCTTGAAGCAGACGTACGGCTTGACCCAGCATTGGGGAGATAGGGTACCCCAGAGCATTGCTGGAGCTGCGCCATCGTTGCGACGCAACTCCATCAGTAAAGCTTCGGTGACGTTTTGGGCCCATGGTGCGCCGCATTGCAAATACGGCGCACCATGTTTGGTGGTGGTAGCAGGCCGCACAATTAATGGCGCATCCCTGCTACTTTGCAGGGATGCGACGGTAATTGCAATTCTGGCCCTTAGGGGCATACTTACTTACGCGTTCTGGCGCATCTCCAGAGATGCGCCAGATCAAATGCATCACGCAAAACTACCCTTGCGACACGGCAGATGCGCCTCATTTACAATGCGGCACGCCCTGGCGCAAGGGTAGGCACTTGCGTGACGCATCTCGTCACGTAAGAGTGGCGCATCGCTGGAGTCACGTCGCCAACGCAATGCAACTCCAGTAATGCTCAGGGCGACCCAATACTTAACATGCTGTGTCAGTCCTTTCGCCTGCTTCAAGCAGGCATAAGGAATTGAATTGACGTAGCAGCGTCGCAGAAGTGACTGCGTTAAATCTTGTAGATTTCACGCAGGCAATTTTGCGAGGCGCACAGCCGCCGGACCGCCCACCCTGCGTACTAGGAACGCACCCATTGTGGTGCAGGCCCATGGCTTTATAACGTGACGCATCTCCCTAGATGCGTCATGCTGTAAATGACTCGCAGGGATGCGGCACGTTTACGCCGCTGTTGCGTCACGCAAGGCAACATAAACGTGGCGCAAGGGGCTTGTAAATGTAATCTGCCCCCTAGTGTCTAGCATTACGCAGTTCTGTAAAGTACACTCATACATAATAGTTACTCAGGCCAATGAGACCACAAAATAGAAAACAAATAAGCATAGTAGCAACGCCACTGAGAAGGAGAGCAGTGCACCTGAAATGCACAGAAGGTTTTGAAATATAATTTAACTACAATGTAATCGTCATCAGCGGCATTATTGGCTTGCTCCATGTAAAAAACAAATATTTGCAATACAAAAACACAGAGCAGGAGAAAACATCATAGTAGTGAGTGATGAAATGGCTACTACTACTCACCAAGCCCGGGGATCTCCAAGCCGAGCTGGTCCAGCAGGTCGCGCTCCCGGTCCAGGAGGTCCGTCCAGCGATGGGTGACCTGGCTGTAGGTGCGCTGGACCCCGTAGAGGTGGGATATGGCCCAGCACACCTTCTCCCACCGCTTCCGGCGCTCCCGCATGTTGTAGCCGCCGGCCGCGATCCTGCCGCCTCCCGCGATGGTCCTGGGCAGGCGGCGCTGGACGAAGTAGACCAGCGCGCCCACTTCCTCCGGGCTGAAGATCTCCCGTCGCATCACCTGCTCCCCCCTCAATCGACCGCATGGTGTCCTGGCACGGGGTCCAGGACTCCTCCTCCCCGCCGCCGCTGCCGCCCTCAAGTGCCTGGGCAGCTTCACGGCGCCTGGCTTCACCATGGTCTGGGCAGGTAAGGTAGGAAGTAGAAAATTAAGAAGGAATAGGATAGGGAAGAAGAAAAGAAAAGAGTTTAAAAAAGTAGTTTAAAAGTAAAGAAAAATAGCAGAAAAGACAAAAATATACAGCTAGGAAAAGAGAGGGATAGATAAGAAGCAAAATCGTTAAAAAAAAAACGGAAAACAAGCAAAGGATGGCAAAGATAGCAAGAGGATTAAACACCATGCCCAGACACAGGAAATGAATGAAAAACAAGATGGCCGGCGCCCGTTCACGAGCGCGAAAGTAAGTTAGCGCGAGATTTTCCTCGCGATCTCGTGCGAACTTCTACTCGCAATGCGCTTACTGCGCGAGATTATACATAGCGGGCGGAAACGGAAATACGTCACGCAAACAAAATGGCCGTGCCTGTACTCGACCTTGGGGTAAATTCGCGTGTTGCGCTGCAAGCGGCTCGCGAATACTGCAAAATAACTCGCGAAACAACAAGCCGCAAAAAAATAAAAAGCTCATTCGCACGAATTGGCAGCTTCCGCGGTCGGGTTCGCACGACGCCGCGCCCCGCGAATAGCGCGAAAAAAACCGAAAAACGATTTTTGCAAAAGCAAAAGCAATGAGCAGGTGCAAAAGGTCAACCTCATGATTTGTAACGATTCCCTGTAGTGCTTCCTGAGGGGGCCCTCCAGAATTCGGTTGCCTGCTTGCAACTATTGTGTGACCCTGCTCTGACCTTAACTGTATGCCACAAAGGTCCTGATTTACAGCTAAGGGAGCAGACAAGCAGGTGCCAGGCTGGAACTTCAAATTCAGTGACACCTCAATTAGCCCCTAATTCATTATTGTCAGTTGGGGCAGGGCAGGTGTTGTTAATAAACTAACCCCAAATTAATTCATGTCAGTTCAAGCAGGGCAGGTGGGCTTCCTTTTCCCCCCCATCTTCTACAGTGATGATGAACCAGAGGGTGGCATTGATGTAACAGAGGGTGGCATGGGTCCAAGAGAGGGTGCCAGTGGTGAAACAGAGGGTGCTGGGAGGCTGTGATGATGAACCAGACGTAGAAACAACATAGTCGCGACCGCTGCGAGCCGACAAGTAAGTTCGCAATTGCGAACTAGTACCAAATCCTCGCGAACTGGCAGAAACACTTGCGAACACAAAAAAAAAAATCCGCAAATTCGCAAGAATTCGCGGATTTTGCGGATTGCGAATTCGCAAATCCGCAAAATTCGCGAACGCGAGATTCGCAAAATTTGCCCATACTTACCAGGAGGGAAGTTCAGGACTCCCTATGAGCCAGGCCACTGGACGGTAACCGACTTCATAGGGACTATGGTCACCGCGGAGAAGGAAGGCGAGCGAGTCACCAGGAACATCTCATGGTTCAAGGAATAGATGGTACACCCCCAACCACTGGGTGGAGAGGTACCCAGGAGCAGAAAGAAACAGAGAAGCAGGAACAGAGAGGGAACATACTGGCACCCCACAGAATACCCATCCGGGGGTGCCAAGGGAGGTCAAACAAGAGACTGGCACAATGCCCTCAAGCCCAGGAGCTCAACCTAAAACACCCTCGAGACCGAGACTGATTATGAGTGTGCACCATGACCTAGACCTGACTTATGGTAGTGCAGTCTTGTTAGGCTGGGCGGGGCACACCTAACGCTACCCTACTAGTGGTAGAGAGCTACTCCTCTTCCCTGGAGTTGTGATATGAGTGCCCAAACTTGGGTCCCTTGCGCACTTTGCCACTGGATTCAAGCTAGCCTGGCTGATGACGGCTGTTAGCCAGAAACCGGTCCCAGGATGCTTGTTTCCAGTCCAGGGGAAGACATGGCTTGGCAGTTCGGGCTGGACTGTTCCCATGAGGCACAGGGTCAAGACTGATTTGCATATAGCTGTGTCTGAACTGGAGTGGCAAAGTGAACTAATGAACGACGATGGATTCGACCCAGATCTGTGACGGGGGTGAGTGTCTGAAAAGTTCCAGCGTTCTGTCCATCATCTCCATGTGTTTGCTGTGTAATTTCACAGCCAGAATTCTTCTTTACGCTCTCCACCTTTCAAGCCTGAATTTTCGTTTGCACTTCTGCATGATCACTAAAGTCATCAATTCAGTTTTTATAGAGCATTGGTACACGGAAACATTATCCCAGCGGCCAAAAAGTTTGGCCTGTGGTGTGACCGAGGGTCGCACTGATGCCAGCAGGGTGTTGAGGGTGTGAGGATGTAAGGTGGGTGGGTGGGTGTAGGGGAGTTGAAGCATGCACATCTAGTAGCTGAATTGAATTGCACAATGTGGACCGAGAAAATCTGGAATCAAACCTGGCTACCCCACTTGACCAAACTGTGTGATCTTAGTCAATAGATTTGTTTCCCTCCTTTTTCTTCATTATCATGTATAAGAGGACCTCAAAAGACATGACTTCAGGATGTGCGCTGTATAAAGCCTCCTGTGTTCGGTTTCATGGACTATTGTTCTCTTCAAATGTAATAGGAACCATGGCCACCCAAAGGGTGCTCATAACAACTGACCTGCCTCTTAGTTCACTATAGGCATTGTTTTCAAGGTGGGGGAGAAGCACGAATGGTTCACTTTAAAAATATTACTTCTCAATTCATGGAAACAGTTTTGCATGTGGACAAAATACACTTTTGAATGTTGAGAGACTTAATCATATGTTAACAAGTTTGCTGCAAAATGTTTTAAAATGTGAACGTCTTCCTAAAGTTAAGCGGTGCAGGAGAACTTAGTTACTTTTTTTCCCTGCAATTAACCATGAAAAAATGTTCACCCGTTTATTTGACATCTTTTTAATGTTAAAGCAGAGTCGAGTAAACAGAAGCCCCGTGCTGCTGTTGACTAGGGGGCTCCATGTAAAGCCAGGAGGGCCGCATGCTCGCTCTTCTAGATTGTTGCTTTATCTCAATAGGCCATGTTGAAAAGATTCAGACTGACATCCTTCTATAGTCCTCAGATGAATCACTACTTTGTCAGCAAATTAGCTGAATTTAGAGCGTTGTACTAAGTGGCAGAGTCAAATGATACATTTACCTATTGACTCCCTTGTACCTAGGGTTGCTACATCAAGGACCAGATGTAGGTAGCCCTTTACCGATCGGAATCGGCCGAAAATACCGATTTTCGGCCGTTTCCGACCTGTAAAGGGCTATGGAGATGTGGGGGCACAAAAAATTGACATATTCGGTAATTTTACCGAATCAGTATTTTTACCGAATCGGTAAAATTACAGAATCGGTAAATTTACAGATTCTGTAAATTTTACCGATTCGGTAAATTTACCATTCGGTAAAAATACCGAATATGTAATTTGAGATGTAGGTAGCATGTCTAACAGTGCTACAGGGCCTTAAGAATTTTGTATTTACCATGCAATACAATTGCATGGTAAATTACGAATTCATGTGGACATGCACATCTGTGCATGTACACCTGTGCCATGTGGCACACAGACAAGCCCTAAGGGCATGTCTGTGTGCCACATGGCGCAAAAGCCAGTTACAGGGGTGCAACAGGGTGTCAAAGTGACACCCTGTCCCCCTTAGCAATTCGGTATTTTTACCGATTCGGTAAATCCCGAATCGGTATTTGCTATTGAATCCTATGGGCTTCAAGGCCCATAGGATTCAATAGCAAATACCGATTCGGTAAATACCGAATCTTACCGATTCGGTAAAAAATACTGAATTTTTCCCTACATGTCATTTACCGATTTTTGAATACCGAATCGGTAAAATTCGGTATTTAGAAATCGGTAAAATGAGATTACCTACATCGGGCCCTTAATGTGTATTGCTCTGAGTACAACGTTTTTTGGGACAGAAACTTAGCCTATTGTACATCTCACACTTTTAGTTCGCTTGTGGAGTCCCTTATGGCAGTTTTTGGAGTATCCGTGCCTACCAGTTTTTTCATTGTTATTAACATGTGTGTCATCCTTTTCCCTTGAGGCTTCAAGAAAATTATCAAATGTGTTAAGCCATTCTATACACTTAGGCTCAATGCTGCTTCCCAGGGTTATTGTGAGGTATTTTGGGGTACACAGACAAAAGGGTGACACTTTCTTTGGTTTTGAATTTCTGAATTTGATGGGGCAGGTCATTTATTTCTTCACCTTTGTTGCTTTTTCCTTTTTTTCATTTCTTATTCACATGTTTATGTTTTTGTATATCTGTTTATATTCTCTTTGTAATGTCTCAAGTTTCCCATTGGTTCTTTTGTTAGCTTTGGTTAATTTTTCTCAACTCTTTTGTCTCTCTTTAGTGGTAGTTCTGTTTATTTATGTGGTGCGCTAGACCCCAAAAAGGCAGCTTATTAGATTTCAGTGGACACACCTGCTCTTGTGATGGCTGTACTATGCTTTTGTAAGCCCCCTTCTGATCCACAAAATTGCCACTTTGGGTCTCATTTCACTATAATTGCTTTGAATATCTGTGATCTATATTTCCAGTGGAACGCTTATGTCTGTAACGTCGATGCTCGCTGAACTGACTCCTTTTCTGCAGCGTCCTGTCTTATCTTGTCCGCTGCGTGGAGATAGGCAAGTATTTAAGGAGGTACCCACATCTCTTGGGGACCGTTCTTGGCAAGAGTCCAATTTTCAATCAGTGATTTTTCTTTCTTGTGCTTAGTGACAATAGTGTCACCTGTAGCCACAGTCACCGTGATATTCTTGCATTATTTGAACTTCAGTTAATGAGGTTCTAAGAAAGCTCAATTTACTTCTTAAGTGTACATCTTTGACCAATATCTGGCCACCAAGTCAAGTTCAGATGTCTGGGCACCCTGGTGCCAACAGCTTTTTCTCATTATTCTGCTTTATTTGTTTCTGTCCTTCTGAAGGGTCACACATTCCATGGGTCCTCATTGCATGGGTTCAGGTCCTGGGTTGAACTATTATCATAGTAGCAAAAGGATCATAAATTACAGAATACACAATGCTTCTGCATTCTCTCAGTAACAGAAGACCCAAGGCTAAGCCTCAGCCCTGCAAGAGTCCTCTCTGACATGTCCTGTGGGATATCCTTAGCCTGGCATCTTGGACTAGCACCTGCTGCTCCTTATGGGCACAAGCAATCATCTTCTGCCGGATGGCCTGGCTTTGGTAGTCACTGGTCTGCACTCCAAACTATCACTGGGATACTAGCCTTCTCTATACTTCGCTGGAGTCCTCTCTCTGCTGTATCTCCATCTACTGTATTCCAGACGCCCCTCCTCTGGTTCCCAGGCCTGCGCTGGTCTACACTGGTCTTATTTCCCTTCTGATAGTTCTCTGGGCCTGGTCTATTCTCTGGCTTTCCATTAGCCTAGTCCTCTCTACAGGCTATCCCAGGGTCTTTGCCTACTCGCTTCCTTCCACTATCCTGGTCTGTATACCAGTTTCCCACCCTTTGATATCTTCAATGGTTGAAGCCATGTCTCTGCTCTCCAGTTTTTTTACTCTGTCTAGTTATTCTCTTTGGCCTTTCCACAGATCTGTTCTCCTCTCTGACTGTTTCTCCCAGCCCGGGCTCATTGCCTTCTCTTTTATGGTCCTAGGTTTACTATTTTACTTTTAAAATGTTCCTTAATCTTTCTGCCCTCTCCACTGGCCTAGGGTGTTTTTTCTCTGACTGGTTTGCTCTCTGGCCAAAGCCTGATCTTCAGCAGAGCCTTTGCCTGCAACTGATTGGCTTACGACTTATCCTGGCTTACAGCACTTCTACAGAATCTTGTATGTTAAGCAATGGAGTTTGGAAAAAACTTTATTCTGCCACTAGGGTCCGGTCGTATCAGCATCGCCGATATGCCCGGACCCTAGTGGCAGAATATTGATTGAGAGCCCTTAACATGGAGGCCGCCCTGGTATGCTGACTACCTATTTGTACATGATGACCCTCCAGCCATTCACAGGCAACCAGTTTAGGTTTTCTCTAGTCCTGATTCTCTTCTCCGACTATTGTTCTGAACTGTCTCCCTTCCTACCTTTCTCTGGTCCACAGACCTCCGTATCTTCCCCAGCCTTCATCTAGTCCCTAAATTTCTTCTCCCTAACTGGTCTCCAGCATTTCTGTAGCCCATTGCCTGCTTTCAGCCTTTCTCAGCTTTATGGTCCACTCTCTGGCCTTTCTCAATATTTGCTGCATCCTTTCTCCGGTTCCCTGCCTGCATGAAGCATTGTTCCCGATCAGGGTCGTACCAGCCTATAGGGGCAATTAGTCCGTGCCCGACCGGATGGTCTGACAGGTCAATGTGTGGGTAACTGCTTTTGCCGCAGGTAAGAGCGAAGGGGGTTGCTGCTGGCTATTCCTGCGTTTGCTGCCCAACAACATCCGCTGGTAAAGGGGGGGGAGGCTGCCGCTCCCAAAACTCCTGCCGCCCGGGGCTGACCGCCCACCTTTGCTACGCCACTGTGTGTGGCCAGTTTTATTTCACCGTTTGTGTTGTTGTTTTATGATCTGATGGGCCGGTTTTTACTGTTGATTTCCCTGATCTTGAAACAAATATTGCCTGTAGTAAGCTCAAAGCCATGCAACCTCCCCTACCTTGCAAGGCATGTCTTTACAAGTTGAAAACTGCCCCAATTAGCAAACAAAAGCCACATATCCAGCTATCAATCGATCTAAGGGAAGACCCTTTTATTTTGTCGCCGGACTGCCCGGGTCTTTTTACTGCCCATGCCCGACCCTGCTCCGGCCTCTAGGGCCTTTCCTCGGTGTCTGTTCCAGACATCCCCCCATGCCGCTACTGTACCCGTTTAAAGTTACTGTGAATTGAACTTCCTGCTCTGTGGGCGTGGAGAGGCGGGCGGAGGGCTGCCTCCCTGCTGCACTTGTCATGAATGTGTTTTCATATTTCCCAAGCTGTGTCATGCTGTACTAAGCAGGATTTCTCTGTCCCACAGGGCTGAGCCCCACCGTCTGTGCCATGTGCTGACACCTACCGGACCGGCCGAGAGGAGGGGCCCCGAGCAGCGGAACCAGGTAAGGGGCCACTTTGCCAAGAGCCAACCGTTCATTCGAGCTTTTAATTTGATGTAGCACTACAACGGAGGTGGGAGACTGCCGGTGTTGTAAGACTGTGTGATCTTTCTCGACTCCTCACATGCTGTAACGTGTCTGGGAGATCCTGCCTCCTTCAGCAAGCATAGTCCTGAGAATGAATGAGTGTCATGCGTTTCACCTACGAGTTCTAAATAGTTCCATGTTAAACGCCTGTGGAACCCAGTTAAATAAACAACTGTTGTTAACATACAGGAGAGACTTGACACTGTGACTTTGCAAGAAATGTATTTCCACAAAGGCTTCCAAACAAAGAAGAAACCATAAGGGGTGGGTGTGGAGCTACACCATTGGTCTGAAAATATGGTTTCTATATTGATTGAAAAACCTGGGGTTTAGATGAACACATATTCAGTCAAAACCTGTAGACACAGGGATTCAAAATGGAGTGATGTTTGGTCTCTGTTTACCAGTATGTGTACAGCATCCATTTATCCTTGGGGACATCATAGCTCAGTGACATCCACCGCCTAAACTCCTGTTTGAAAAGGCTCAATGTTGGATGTCACTAACTTTTTAATGCTCAACACAAAGACAGAATAGATCCTCCTAATTTCGAAGTACTTTGTGTAATGTGATCCTCCAAGGCTAACAGAGCAACAAATGAATGCTTTTCACCAATTCCTCCTCACTCCTTCCACACACCATGGATGCTGACTTCAAGCACGTCACAAAGTTGTCCAAGTACCAACCTCTGATGAAAGTAACTTCTGCTTGATCCAGCATCCTTTGGATGAGTCTTATGTTCATTCTAGTAATGGCATTCTTGCAGGTCTACCTGCATATACAATGGCTCCTATTAGAACTGTCATTTATATATCTGCCAGACAAGGGGATAAAGTATGCAATGATGTTCCCAGCGCGCCTGAGTGTGGAGATTGAGGGACGAGCATGTTTTTTTGATAATCCGGAGGTTGCTTCTGACTGGATCAACAGCCGTCCCCCCGGTGGTTCGGAGGTACGGGGTCGAAGCAGAGAGCAGGCAACGCAGGAGCAAGAATGAGATACGGCCCTTATGCGGATGGACTAAACGTATATGGCCAGGTATCGGGGAAGCAGGCCGCAGATAGGCCGTTTGAATATCCTTAGGAGATACTATGACTGTAATGTGTAATGCTACGGGGGCCAAATACATTCAGAAGAGGCTAGCTCTCTATCAGCCTGCCAGATCGCTGAGGTCAGAGTCACTGGCTCTAGCTGTGGTCCCAGCTATAAGAAGAGCACAAACTGGTGGCCGATCTTTTAAACGTCTGGCGCCTCAGTTCTGGAATTCCTTGCCGATTTCTCTTCGCAGGAATACCAAACTTTTGGCCTTTAGGAAGGACCTCAAATCCTGGCTTTTTGCTCAGTAGGACTGCCCCCTCGCCGTCTGCCACCCTGCTCCCTCTGTTGGTCATTTAAAGCGCCGTGACACTCCTAGGAGTAGCCGAGCGCTATACAAAACACCACCTAACATTAACATTAACATTAACAATGTAGGCTTCAAGGTACACTTTTGTTTGAGTTGGTACGGGTCGGGGGATAGACGGAGTACCGCTTTCCTCCTCTCTACTACTTTTAGTCAGGTTTAGTGTGTGGGGCGACAGGCGCTCTGCCAGTTCGGGGTGGGCGAACGCCGTGAGCAGGGGTGCAGGGAGAGGGGAGGCGGGAGAGGTTTGTATTGATTCTTGTTTTTGAGTTTGTATTGTTTGTACATTTGTTTGACTCGACACCAACAGGAAGCAAAGCAGGGCAGGGTAGTCTTCTACGGAGGCGGGATGTTGAGTGATAGACAAAGATCAGGGGTCAGAGTGATTAGTTGGAATGTAAATGGCCTGGGAGATAAACTGAAGCGGGAATGGTCAACCAATTTATCAGAAGGCATGCCCCAGACGTGATTCTCTTGCAGGAAACCCACCTGATAGGGAACAAGTGTATGGCATTACATAGGGGAGGGTATAGGCTGGTGGCACATGCGGGATTCACCTCCGGGTCAAGGGGAGTAGGCATACAGATTAAAAATGTGTTTCCCTTTACGCTACAACGCATATGGACAGACAAAAGAGGGAGATATTTAGGGGTCTCGGGCCAACGGGAAGGGCAAGTAGCCACATTTGTTTCAATATATGTCCCCCCCGGCCTACAGACGGAAATGTTTAGAGACCTTGGTGCGATCTTCCTGACTCTTCCGCTAGGAACTTTAGTATTAGGAGGCGATTCATTGCAGTTATGTCCGGGGAGCTGGACTCGCATCCCCCACAGACGATCGGTTCCGCCCAGAGGTGGCTCCCAAAGTTTGTGGACACAATAAGTCTAGTGGATGGAGAGGGAGGAGTCCAGGATGAAGCCCAGGTTGCGTGCGTGGTCTGTTGGTTTGGGTGCGATGCCCAGGGCGGGGGGCCACCAGGAGTCGTCCCAGGCGGAGGGCGAAGATCCCAGGATGAGGACTTCCGTCTTGTCTGAGTTCAGTTTCAGGCGGCTGTTCTTCATCCACTAGTAGGGAGAAGGGAATGCTTCCGTATGACCAACGTGTGGCGAACATAGTGGTTATATACAAAGATGGCAAGCCGAGAACCAGCTGCTCCTCCTACCGGCTGATATCATTATTAAATGTGGACCCCAAGGTCCTTGCCAAATTGTTGGCGATACGTCTGATCAAAGTAATAACCACTCTGGTACACCTAGATCAGTCGGGGTTTATGCTGCATCGCAATACAGCCCTTAACCTACATCAACTGCATGGAGTACTGGGTAGAGCGTCCACCATACAGGATCCAGCAGTCATAGTATCGTTGGATGCCACTATGGCGTTTGATATGGTTGAATGGCCATACCTATTTGTGGTGTTAGGCAAGTTGGGTTTTGGCCAGGAGTACATTAGCTGGATTCATCTCCTTTACGCAGATCCGTTGGCCCGGGTGGTGGTTAACAATCGCAAGTCCCTGGATTTTCAACTCAGTAGAGGTACTCGGCAGGGCTGCCCCTGTCTCCGCTCCTTTTTGCGTTGGTAGTGGAGCCATTGGCAGCCTTGATAGGGCAGGACTGGTCCATCTGCGGAATGAGGTGGCCGTTGGAGTGGGAGCACAAGGTATCACTGTATGCAGACGATGTTCTCTTGTACCTCATGAATCCTAGAGGTTCATTAATCTGCCTTCTTGATGGGTTGGGGATATTTGGAAGGTACTCGGGATTTACTGTTAATTGGCTCAAATCGATGGTATTCGTCCTGCAGGGTGAACCGCCCAAAATACCGAATGGCTGTCTGATCCAAATAGCGAAGGATGGGTTCCGATACCTCCAAATCTACGTGACCCTAGACTCAAGACTCCGCTATGCCCGTAATCTGGACCCGCCTCTGCAAAGTCTCAAGAAAGATGTAGCGCATTTGAGATCTCTTCCTTTATCCATGCTAGTCAGGGGGGTACTTTTCAAAACGATGGCGCTTCCACGTTTTCTGTCCTCAGGGGGAAGTGGACCGGAGACAGACTAGAGCTAGACGATGAGGATTGGCAAAGGGCAGTTTCCTCCCCATGAGTGGTCGCCTTCCAAGCCAGATTAAGGTTAGTGCAACTCAAAATATTGCATAGGGTCTATGTAAAGGGTCCGGGATTGGTTCCCATGGGGCGGGTGGACAGTGGAGAATGCAGGAGGAGGTGCGGGGCACTAGGTAAGTTCATGCACATACTGTGGGATTGTCAACTGATCGTACAGCACTGGTCGGACATTCACAGCATAATGAGGACGGTGTTGGGGGTGGGAATGCAGGCCGGAAGCTCGAAGATGTCTTTTAAATGTCTGGGAGCCGACAGATCTTAACACGTAGACCTCGGAATGGGCCACTCTGACATACATGATCGCAAAATATAACATTACACAGCTGTGGGGAGCCAATCATCTGCCCCAAGTGGGGAAGTGGAGGGAGGATCTAGACTGGTGCATGTACAGAGAAAAGTCAGTCTTCATAACTAGGGGATGCCCCGGGAAATGGATTAAGGTATGGGGAGTGTGGAACCGGTGTAGAGGCGACATTTGTCTCCCGCCAAGTGGTCAGGTAAACTCAGGCACTCTGGAAACCCCTTAATTTGCTCATGTAATATTTGTGATTTATCTTGTATAAAGTGATTAGTCTCTGTGGCGGACGAAGTAGCCTGCTTGTAACTGATTTGTTGTGATTTGGTCGAACTGTTAATAAAAAGTAATATAAAAAAAAAAGAAAGATTGATCTAAGAATATTCTGCTTGAGTTTTGTTTGTAGGGGTGTCCGTAAATCATTGTTAATGAGTGTTTGGATTAAAGGTGCAGGGTTTAGAAGCATGTACATTAAAATCACGGTTGATCTTTTGGCAGTGTTTGACTCTTTTACTGATTGCTGAAACGGTTGGCTAATAAGAATATTGGCCTATATGTACTATTACATTTATTCATAGACATGGGATTGGTCAAACCTTTGATACATAGTGGTGAAAACATGACCCAAGATGTTCCACATACTAACATTATTCGTAGCTCCCACATGTCTTATTGTTATCCATCATATCTTCACCTATTCCTGGGTTTTCCCCACCTGCACTTTACTGCTGGGGTTTTGAGGCCATTTTTGCAAAGTTAACAGCAACGTCTCAAAGTGCAAAATATAATGTAATTAGGTCAGGACTGACAAAGTGTGACATTTACCATTAGAACAGTAGGCATCTATGAATGTCCCTTCAACAGCAGCACTACCTTAATGTAGTCAGCATGCATAAAGCATCATGTTTCAGGTGCCTTAGAATTCAGGGCAACAAATTAATCTGGTGTAATTTAATATGGTACCATTATGTTGGCAGGGATGGTCACCCCTGCAATGTCATAGTATTCAGTAAGAGAAGGACTCCCAGCTGTTTCCAGGGATTTGTTTATTAACCCGTTAACCACGTCGCGAATTCGGCCACGGTGCGGGCGATTTAATCAGTGGGTGGGGTTCAGACGGCTTCTAGCCGTCCTCCGCACACGCCCACCATCACGTGGGATGGCTGGGGGCTGTCCGCACCGAATATTTCACGCTTATATTTTATTACTCCATTAATAGTCCCGTAAACCAGACAGTCCTGCCAGAGTGTTTGTGAGAGATAATGAGACGTGAGAGAGGGAAATGAGATGTGAGAGCTAAATACAAAGACTTTGCATGCTGAAAACAGTCCAATTTAGGACCACTGGACAAACTCCCAGTGGAAAGACACTACATAACCTGCATTACTTTGCCTTTAAATTAAATATGTGCTTTATAACAATCACTGCAAAAATTGTTTTATTTACACTGGAAAAATAAAGTTTTATCTATTTTGATACATCAGCAGCTGATTAAATACTGATGAGCACTGATTTCCAAAGACTTTGAAAACACTGGGAAACCACCACTGAAATCCATCAAAAATAAACACCGTAAACAGGATAGAATACAACTGAGCCAAGTACAACCCTTTCTGCAATTGACTCAAAGGGTCGCGAAAACAAGCAGTCACAGGCTCCTTAGGGAGGTAGTGTAGGGGTACACAAGCTGAGAATCCAACAATCTGCCAACTGACATAATATTGACGTAATAACATCAATGTCCAGCCCAGATCTTATCTTGTAAGAAAAAGAAGGTAATTTTTTCTACACAGCAGCAATAAACACTGCACAATTCAATTTAAGGTACAAATCAGTGACGCTGGTGACTCTCCCTGGGCTGAACACCGGCTGATTCCCCTTTCTGGGCTAAAACCACCCAGGTGACCCCCTCCCCCTTGCTGGACACCCTATGAAGTGATGGCAAAGTGTAAATCGGGAAAGTGCAGTCTCTAATGTCCCCCACTAATCATAAATGCAGGCAGTGCACTTTGTTTTCTAGTATCTTACTCCAGGTGGTCTAGTGGGTTTGCAATAGTTTGTGGTGCTCTCTCTCTCTGTGAGTATTTTAGGCTCTTTGGAGTCCTTCCCACAGACATGCTGTGGTGAGGAAAAGTAACTTTGTGGGCTGCCATGGTAGCCAGGTGTGGCTGTATCTCTGAGTACACTGCTGGCAGGTCGAGTCTTTTCCATGCAGCTACCCAAGCACATAAAGCTCAGAAGCTATCCTAAGCAAGCCAACATGCTCATAATGAAGGTGTGATAGAGCGCGCAGGTCACCCAAGTATAATTTTACCATTCTCACCTGGGCCCATAAATCAATAACTTAATAACTTAATCAGGTAACCTTTGCTCTACTACCAGTCTATTATACCTACTAGGTCCTATACCACTGACTTACCAATCCTTGTCGCGGGTAAATGTAAACCCTATTAGATCAGGATGATAGATTGAAGATAGATAGAGAAAAATAACGTTTGCACTCATATAATAACCACAGACTCGGGAAAGTTTTAAACTCTTTATCTAAATTTCTTAAATGGTCATGATCCAAAGATTAAACACCAAAAGACTCTTAATAATGAAAATCAGTCCTAGAATGTAACTATGTAACAGATGTATTAAACTGATTTCGATCATTTAGCAATAAGAGAAGGTAAGAAAAAGGAACATGCTATATAATCAAACGATTTGAGCATTTATTCAAAGGGAGGGTAAGAAAAGGGAACACATTAATCAAGATTTTCTAAAGATTTTAACGATGGGCTGGTAAGAAAAGGGAACATATATATATATATATATATATATATATATATATATATATATATATATATATATATATATATATATATATATATATATATATATATATATATATATAATCAAGCTTCACATTAGGTAGGGTAAAGAGAAGAAACAAAATACAATGACAAACCCACACAGATTTATATGTACCTAAAATGGTGTGAAGACCAACCCTGGCCACGGGTCAGTTGAAGGACAGAAAACCCCAAAAGTTGCAGTTGCCAATAGGCCAGCAGGTGCAGATCAGAATCAGGACAGGGAAAACCAGATTTGGATCAGGGCAGGACCACCAAAGGTTAAGACCGGCACCCACAGTTCAGTTGCAACGCCTGCGCTACTCCCTCTCTGTAGCTAACAGTCAGAACCCCAATAGGGTTATCGATTTCACTGACAAAGTCCTTCGGCAGCACCTCAGCTTACCGGACCCCGATTGGGTCAGCAAATCTTCTGACAGAGTGCTTCGCAGCACCTCTGCTCTCGATCACCTATTGAGTTCGTTGGGTCAGTGACAGGTCAGCTATTTGGGCAAGTCGGACAAATTAACTAGCTAAGCCAACCCGAGTTATATTATTTTCCAGGTCAGTATACCACCCCCCAATGTTGCAAGTGTAAGAATTCCCAATTTTGATTGGACAAGGTATGAGGAGAGGGCATCACACCATAGCAAAAGAAAATTTCTGCATCTCATATTTAAATTAACGTTCCCGCCCATCATTTTATTTTCCTCATGACATCTTTATTTCATCCGACAATGAATGTTCTATTAGTAAATACATTGTAATAACTTTGTATATTAGAGCTCCCTCTGACAGAGGTAAAGAGTCAGCTTCCCACGATTTTCACAGTTCATTCTGATGTTGGCAGTGGTTCAATGCCATAGCTTGTAGACTCAGGTGAATTTCAGCACTTGCGCAGTGTAGGTCTTCAAAGTGGAGTCACAGCACATCCCAGGCCCAAAGATTACGATACATGAAAAGTAGAAAAGAAACAATTTTAGAATACAGAATAAATGATTGCACTGTATACCACTTATCTCTACTCTATCCCCATTACTTTATTTTTAACTATTGCGTTAAGATTAAGCAGAACGAACAGCTTGGCAATAGCAGCAGTGCAAGCTTCATGCAAGCTTCATGCATGCGGTTACACAAAGAAGCCATTTTAATTCTAGTGCGCAGAAGCGAAAGTTTCCCCCCAAGCAAAAGATACGTCATGTCACATGATTATGACAGACGCATGCGCAATAGAAAATCCCGCATAGAAGCAGCCATTTTAGTGCAAGCAAGTTAGTAAAACACATATGCAAGCTTCTTCTAAATACCCAATGTTTATATAAAATGCGATATTAATAAAACAAACATGTTGATTAACTTATATCATCACTAATTAATGAAACAGATGCCAACTTCTCATAATGCACCCAATTCAATCTCTTCAAACTTTCTATTTTGTTTCTTTTCATTATTGTTGTGGAAATTTTTCTTTTTCTTGTATATTTTCCCATTCATCTCATCAATATTTCTTTTTACTCCTCGCCTATTTATGGAGTATGTCTTTTTATGCTTCCGAAATTTGCAACAAATTATTATTCCCAAAACTAGTAAGCCTATTCCCACCAATGGCATCAGTATTCTACCTACAAGACTTCTTCCTACATTAGAAAGCCAATTACCTATAGAGGAGAGACCATCAGTAAGTCTCTTCCATGCACTATCAACCTCCAGTGGTGTAAGCTATTGTTCCAAATTAGTAATATTTCTTACATACCTCTTAATTTCAACACTTTTGTCAGGTATGTAAGTGCAACAATGTTGCGCTTTCAACATTCTACAGACTCCGCACTCCTTTGCCAATAATGTATCAAGAGCAAGTCGATTTTGTAAAACTATTGATCTGATCGCAACCAATTCGGTATTGACCATCAAGAACCCTCCAGCAGTGTCAGTTGATAACCGATCTACTACTGTAGACAATTTGCAAATTCTGTGTGTATTCAGAGCCACTCCCACTGTAGGTATCAGTGCACTAAATATATCACCTACTATTTCACCAAAACGAGCTCTTTTACTATGTATTAATCCATTAGTTTCTTCATTGTTTCCAGTGATTTTATTTACATGATATATTTTTCGGAAGACTATTCCAAAATAACAACACCCATAACAATGATCTGGCAATTTGTAAAATGCCTTGTTTCCACATATGTAATAGACTCCAGGAAGCACAGGTTCAGTCCCATCTTTGAAACCTCAACCACCAATTACCTTATAATTGTGTTCATATTCACTAGAACCAATGAATATATTGTTATAGTAACTAGTTCTTTCCCTATGGAGACAGAGTTTCCCCTTTTTTTCGAAATCCAGCAAGATAGCAGCACGGGTTTTGCCATTTGCGGTTTACCCAATACTTTCAGCCCATTTAGGAATTTTATGATTTTTTATCATCTGCCTTTCTTTGGAAATTCTCTCTCCTTTTCTCGACCATATTCAAAATATTTTCTCCTTTTCTTGTAACAAAGATGTTAAGTTATTCTTGTGTGCTTCAGCTATATCTATGGTACCTATAGTTAGAAAATATTCACCCATATAACGTGTTACATCACTAGTAGTATGTACAGGATTCAGGTTACTACGTATAGGAAGTTCTGAAAATATCACATCTGAATTAGAATAGTAATACTGTAAAGGTCCTTTCTTATAGAATAAACTAGCTAAAATACTACATGAAATTCCATATGTTAGTGGTAACTGGTGGTAAGTCACACCTTCCAGCTACCGAAGTAGGCAATTTCATACAAACATAGAAATCTTCTATTTCCATAGCTTCTACATAGTGTACTAATAGGTTTGCAAATACATTTACATGAGTTTTGTTTTTAATTCCAGTATAATGTAGTCCTTCCTCATCTGATGTTTCTAAATCTACCTTCTGTTGTTTAATGCTAAGTGTTTTTTCTTGTGTATCTATTTTTCTAGGTGTATTCATTGTTTGTAGCTCATTTGTATCTATTGTTTGTTGTTTATTAGTTTCATTCTTCATGTTTCTACTCATTATGTAAGGAATAGCTATTGTCAGTCCTAACCATACTAACAGTACTATTGCTATACTACATCCGCATATTCTACAGCATGTTTTTAAATGATTTATTTTCGGTCTTCCATTAACAGTACGATCAGCCATTTCTGACTAAGGAGGTTTAACACCTCTTTGTAAATTGTACACAGCCTTTTTACCCTGTGAAGTTTTTCAAGTTGGTCTCACTTCTTCGTTAGTCTGATCGGCAATCAATTCATCATCACTTTCGTCACTTATTTCCAAGTTTTCAAAATCTTCCAATACTATGTATGTGCATTCAGGGTCTTTATATTTATTATTTAGCCTTTTCAATCGTGGACTTCTTCTTCTTGGTTGTATTACAGGTTGATCAGTTTGACTTGTTATTTCATTCACTTGTTCAGGTTCTTCATCAATTTTCTTTAAACATAATTTCAATCTTTTGACGAACCTAGGCCACTTGACTCCTTTTCTGAGTCTTCTAGCTGGCACTGTGCTTTGGCCCTCTTCCAACGCTCTCTTATTTTCATTCAGTTGTGGCATATCTATTTCAATGCTGTCTTCTGTATCCCTCTCTATCTGACTAGGTCCAGGTCTTATTTCTGTTTCTTCTGCCTGGTTACTAATCTGGCCTAGTTCCGGTATTGGCAGAATTTGACTTTGTTCTGATTCACCTTCTTTTTCCTGAACACAATTTCCTAATCCTGTCGGGTCCTGCTCAAACTCTTCGAACCCTTGATTTTCTTCTGCTCGAGCTTCCACCCTTCTTGCTATCTGTCCCTCCTCAGATTCTGGAGTACTTGGTGGAGTGTCGGTTTCCTGATTTTTCCCTATCTGGTCCTCCTCAGAATCACTTTTGACTTGTATTTCTATGATCTGAGTAATCTGAGTACCTCCTTCCAAACCTGTCTCGTCCTCACTATCACTCTGTCTATCTAGATAAGTTTGACTTCTGGTTCTCACATATTCTGCAGGTATGCCAATTACTGGAATCCAATCATCTTGACTGGTGCTTGGTTGTTCCTCTTCAGCTACTTCAGGTTATATATCTTGAGACCCCTAAGCTGCACAACCTTCAGCTTCAGTTTCATCAGGCTCAGTCACTCTTTTTGTATTACTGTGGTGAATCCAGTGTGGAACTCCTTTGCACTTTACAGCTGTGGTAGTAACTAAAATCACTTGTCGTGGTTTTTCCTACCTTGGTGCCAGGCAAGATTTTCGAGTATGTTTCTTTAGCACTATCCAGTCACCTGGGTTCAGGTCATGTGCTGGAGTGGCTTGTAGGGTGACTGCGTATTCCCCAACCTGGTGAGAGATAAAACGCACTTGGTCAGCCAGTTCTTTCCAGTACTCCAGTACTAAATCATCAGATATATTTATCAGCTTCTGTCCTGGCACCCATGCTTGCCTCATTGCTCTTCCCATTAGTATTTCATGTGGACTCAATCAATCAATCAATCAATCAAAGCATTTGTATAGCGCACTACTCACCCGGGGGGTCTCAAGGTGCTAGGGGAGGGGGGGTCCGCTACTGCTCGAACAGCCAGGTCTTGAGCTGCTTCCTGAAGGCGAGGTGGTCCTGGGTCAGGCGGATGTGGGTCGGGAGGGAGTTCCAGGTCTTGGCGGCGAGGTAGGAGAAGGACCTTCCCCCTGTGGTGGCTCTTCGGATGCGTGGGACAGCGGCGAGGGCGTGGCTGGTCGATCGAAGCTGGCGTTTGGGAGCGTAGAAGTTGAGGCGGCTGTTGAGGTATCCTGGACCTTGGTTGTGCAGGGCTTTGTGTGCGTGGGTGAGGAGACGGAAGGTGATTCGCTTGTTGACCGGGAGCCAGTGCAGGTCTCTCAGGTGCCCGGAGATGTGGCTGCCGCGGGGGATGTCCAGGATGAGTCGTGATGAGGCGTTCTGGATCCGCTGGAGTCTCTTCTGGAGTTTGGCGGTGGTTCTGGCATAGAGGGAGTTGCCGTAGTCCAGTCGGCTGGTGACGAGTGCCTGGGTGACCGTCTTCCTGGTCTCGGTGGGGATCCACCGGAAGATCTTGCGTAGCATGCGTAGGGTATTGAAGCACGATGAGGAGACGGCGTTGATTTGTCTGGTCATGGAGAGGGAGGAGTCCAGGATGACGCCCAGGTTGCGTGCGTGGTCCGTTGGTTTGGGTGCGCTGCCTAGGGCGGGGGGCCACCAGGAGTCGTCCCAGGCGAAGGGTGAGGATCCCAAGATGAGGACTTCCGTCTTATCAGAGTTCAGTTTCAGGTGGCTGTTCTTCATCCATTCGGCTACCTCTTTTATCCCTTCGTGTAGGTTGGCTCCTGCGGTGGCGGGGTCGTTGGTGAGGGAGAGGATCAGCTGGGTGTCGTCGGCGTAGGAGATGATGTTGAGGTTGTGCTGGCGTGCGATGGCTGCGAGGGGACTCATGTAGACGTTGAAGAGGGTTGGGCTGAGCGAGGAGCCTTGAGGAACGCCGCAGATGACTTCGGTGGCTTCCTATCTGAACGGGGGAGGCGGACTCTCTGTGTCCTTCCGGCGAGGAAGGAGATGATCCACTCCAGTGCCTTCTCCTGGATTCCGACGTTGCTGAGGCGTTGTATTAGGGTGCGGTGGCAGACTGTGTCGAAGCCGCGGAGAGGTCTAGGAGGATGAGGGCCGCCGTTTCTCCGTTGTCGAGCAGGGCTCGGATGTCATCGGTTGCTGCGATCAGGGCGGTCTCGGTGCTGTGGTTGGCTCGGAAGCCAGACTGCGAGAGGTCGAGGGATCCGTTTGTCTCGAGGAAGGCGGCCAGCTGTTTGTTGACGGTCTTCTCAATGACTTTTGCGGGAAACGGGAGCAGCGAGATGGGTCGGTAGTTCTTGAGGTCGGTGGGGTCGGCTGATGGCTTCTTCAATAGGGCGCTGAGTTCTGCGTGCTTCCAGCTCTCCGGGAAGGTAGCGGTGTTGAAGGAGGTGTTGATGATGTCCCGTAGGTGGGGTGCGATGATAACGTCAGCCTTGTTGAAGACGTGGTGGGGGCAGGGGTCGGTCGGAGATCCGGAGTGGGTGGAGTTCATCGTGCGGATGGTGTCTTCGGTGCTGATCGTGGTCCAGGCGCGGAGGGTGGTGGTGGGGGGCGGTGGTTTGGTTGTGGCGTGCATCGGTTGCGTGCTGAAGCTGTTGTGTATGTCCGTGATCTTGTTGTGGAAGTAGGAGGCGAGGGAGTTGCAGAGGTCTTGCGAAGGGGTGATGTCGTTGTTTCCGGCATTGGGGTTGGGGAGCTCCTTAACGATGTTGAAGAGTTCCTTGCTGTTGTGTGCGTTGTTGTCCAGTCGTTCCTTGAATGCCGTCTTCTTGGTGGTGCGAATCAGTTGGTGGTGTTTTCGGGTGGCGAGTTTGAGGGCAATCATGTTGTCCGGGGTGGGGTCTCTGCGCCAGGCGTTCTCAAGGGCTCTGCAGTTCTTCTTGGAGCACTTGAGTTCGTGGGTGAACCAAGGGGCTTTCTTGCTGCCGGGTCTGCTAGGCGGGGTCCTCAGAGGGGCGAGGTCGTCTGCGCAGTCGCTGATCCACTTCGTGAGGTTGGTGGCCGCTTGGCTGGGGTTCGTTGCGCTGGTGGGTGGGCTCTTGTTCAGGAAAGTTGCGAGCTAATCGGCTGTGATCTTGCTCCAGCTTCTGCGTGCAACCTGTTGCTGGTGGATCGTGGTCCTTCTGAAGCTGAAGTGGACGCAGCTGTGGTCCGTCCAGTGGAGTCAAGCATGTGTTCCGGACTTGAATATTTCTAAGTACCATCAGAACAAGTGGCAAAGCATCTGGCCACTCCAATCGAGTAGACCCATACATTTTTCCCAATCTTGACTTGATTGTGCCATTCAGGGCGGAATGCACAGTGTAGCTTTTGTTTTACATTGAATGCTTCACAGATTAGACTAATTATTTCACTATTAAAATGTTTTCCTCGGTCTGATTCAATTGTTACTGGAAAACCGAACCTCGGAATAAGCTCCCTGAGCAAGAGTTTGGCTACAGTGAGGCTATCATTCCTATGTGTGGGGTAAGCTTCTACCCATTTTGAAAATAGGCAGACAATGACAAGAATGTATTTTAGTCCTCGGCAAGGGGTAATTGAATGAAATCAATCTGCAGTCGTATAAAGGGACCCTCTGCCTTCCCAATCCTTCCTGGTAGCTCTACTGATTTCTTCCCTGGGTTCATTTGTTGGCAAATCAGGCATCTCTGACAAAGTGCCTCTGCTATGTTTCTGAATTTCGCATTGAACCACGACTGTCTGAACAGACGTATCATAGCATCTCTTCCCAAATGAGAATCTCCGTGAATCATCCTAGCCATAAGGCCAAGCATACAGTCTGGTCACATCGGCCTCCCATCAAGATAAACAATGACCCCATCTTCAACCCTTCTCTGACAACCTATTTTCCTCCATTCTTCCTTTTCCTTTGGTTCTGCTCCATTTTACAAATCTCTCACTTCTTCCCACGTACTCACACCTTCTAGCAACATAAGTTGGCAGCTGTTTCCGTCCACCTCAATTTTCTTATTAACAGCCATTTTAAATTTCTCACAGTGTTGGGCTGGCTGGTCAGCATATCGGTTACTGGCTGTCCCTTTGTCATTTCCAGATTTGTGAGCAGCACACTTGACCACAGCCACTTCTTTAGGTAACTGGTTCGCTTCAAGTACATCTTTTACAAAATGACAATTTTTAATTGGAGTACCTGAAGAAGTTAGAAACTCCCTTTGCATCCATAGTTGGCCATAGTCATGCACAACCCCGTATCCAAACTGGCTGTCAGTGTATATGGTTACTTTCAATTTCTTCCCAAATTTGTGCAGACTTGACTCCAGGCAAATAGGATGCTTCAATTGGACTTCCCAAAGTACACACCGCGTAGGCAGCACTTAGACCTCCTTCCTCATGTCTCATACATGAGCCATCTACAAACAGCTCATATTCAGGATCAATTAATGGCTCTTCTCTTATGTCTGGACGTGGTTTTGTACTATATTCAATCAAATCAATATATTCATGTTCAATTTCTTCCTTCTGCAAAGTGTGTATTAGGTAACAGTGTTGCTGGGTTCAAAATATTACACCTGGCAATGGTTACATTTCCTGCACCTACAAGGATTCTCTCATACTTAGTCATCCGACTAGGTGTGAGATAGTGGGTCTTGGTCCTTGTTAACAAAATTACAACTGCATGTGGAACAGACACAGGCCCAGGATGTCCCATAATAATGGAATCACTCTGCTCAAGGTTCATACAAGTTGCAGCCACTGCTTTCAGACATCCGGGCAATGCAGATGCCACCCGGGTCTAATGTGGAAGAAAAGTATGCCACAGGACGTCTCATCAGACTGTATATTTGAGTCAAAACTGAAAGTGCACAATTATCTTGTGTGTCACAAAAAAGTGTAAAATCTTTTGAATAGTCAGGCATCCCTAATGCTGGAGCTGTGCATAGGCATTCTCGTAATTTTAAGAAAGCAGTCATGCTTTCGTCACCCCATTCTACTGGGTCTTTTGCTCTCTTCTTTGTCATTTCTATCAATGGTTTTGCTAGGACTGCAAATCCTACAATCCATTGCCTGCAGTACCCTACAACTCCAAGAAACATTCGGATTTCTTTCTGAGTTTGAGGCAAATTCATGTTTTTAATTATTCTGATTCTTTCTGAGGTAACCCTTCTAACGCCTCTTTCTATCTGGTGTCCCAGATATTTTACTGACGTGGTGCAAAATTGTAACTTCTCTGGTGACACTTTATGTCCTCCTTCACTTAAATGATTCAGTAAAGCAACAACACAATCATTTAGTGTTTTAGACGCTACCAATGGGTCGTCTATATACTGGACAAGAACTGACTGTCCAGGCAGTACCAAGGACTCAAGGCACTTTTTCAAAATCTGATTAAAAATCAATGGACTCTCTGTATACCCTTGAGGAACGCGATTCCAGATGTACACATGACTGTCAAATTCAAATGAGAAAATAAATTTGCTATCTGGGTGTAATGGAATCGAGAAAAATGTGTGACCTAAGTCTATCACCGTAAACCATCCAGCCTCCCACGGTATCCGATACAGAATTAATGCAGGACTGGACAACATGGGACAACAATATTTTTAATCTTGCGAAGGTCTTGTACGACCCTGTACTTGCCACTCGTTTTTTTTATTCCAATTATGGGCGAATTACATGCACTACTCAATATTTCTTGTAAAATGCCTGCTTCAACCAAACGTTTTTTTTCTGCTGCAACACCTGCTTTTATTTCTGGGCTCATTTTGTACTGTTGAGTATTTGGATAAACTGCACCTACCTTTACTGTAACTTTTATTGGATCGTCATTTGCCATTAATCCTACATCTTTTCCGGTATAATCCCATACATTATGTTTTATAGTCTGTTGTAATTCTTCTGGTAAGTCCTCTATAGTTAACTTTTTAGTCTCTGTTTCTTGTTTTGCTAACATTCATTTATAAATTCCGTCTTCGTCTGGGGTTTGAATTTCAACACCACTTGGAGTGCAGAAAATTATGCAATTCATTTTGCACAACAAATCTCGACCTAATAGGTTTACTGGACTTAAATCACATTCAACAAATCTATGCATTTCTTTAAAATTGCCTATTCTAACTTCCATAGGTTCTGTAACTAGGGTACTAATTTGTTTATTAGAAACGCCCACTACTTGGATCGCTTCTCCCAAGACGGGTATGTTTGGAACATCTGCTGTTCTCACAGTAGAACGGGTAGCACCAGTATCCAATAGAAAGGTGACAACATTTCCCTCAACCTTTCCTTCAATGTATGGACCTGACTGATCTACTGGCAAGGAGGCACCAAGCATGCACTCCTCGTCCTCCCCTCTCAGGCACCGTCAATAGGTGTCTTCACTGAAAAATGTATCACTCAAAAGAAATTGTGAGGTTGCTGTATCTCTCTTTTCACTTCCCTCCCAATTTGCGGTATCTACACTCTGTTTTGCTTTGCTCCTGTAATTTGGGAACAAAAGGGGTTAGGTCCTTTATGTGGTGAGGGCTAGACCTAATATCAATAGTGAACAACACAAAGTACCCAAACCACAGTGACTCAATACCAGCCGGTCCTAGCTTTTGTACAACAATGTTACTTTGTATCTCCCAAACAACACTGCAGACGAGTTTCTAGACCAGACTGGAATCACTGGTCTGTCATCAGGGTTGTATGTGTCTTGTATCTGTAGGATACAAAAGCAATGTTTTGCTTAGTCTAGTGTGTGGGCTCCTTATTACCATGAAGTGGCTATAATGACGGTGTGCGCTACATACCAAGGGTGCTCAATGTAGAATTTCAGAGGAGGTCTTTTGGAGGTCCGTTTAAATGAATAGCGTGGCCGAACAGAGAAGCCTAGAAAGATTTTAAGGATGTTTTTTAATTACATGATTGATTCATTCATTATGCTAGTGGCTGAGTCAGTTTGGGGAAGTGAAAGCGTACCTTTTACTTTGGGTAGTGCGGAATGCTGGCAGGATCCATTACAAGACACATACAGCCCTGATGACAGACCAGTGATTCCAGTCTGGACTAGAAACGTGTCGGCAGTGTTGTTTGGGAGATACAAAGTAACATTGTTGTACAAAAGCTAGGACCGGCTGGTCCAGCATTAAAATATATATAAGTCATTTAATTACTTATATTATATCCTCCCAACCCCTAGTTTCTCTCATTCAATGTTTGCAATTTTTTTGTTGTTTGTGATAAAAATGTTTGTATTATTTTTTCAATAATTGTTTTATTTAATGTCTGATGTGAGAATACTTTCTAATGTGTGACATAATGGTTTCTAAATGTGTAAATAGTCTTTGCCTTTAATGTTTGTTAAAGTTTGTTTAGCCTTGTAAATATTTGCAATCAATGTCTTTTTCTGTCAGCAATTCTTTGAAAATATAAAAAATACAAAATGATTGACACAAAATAATGGTGTCTAGGGAAGCGACAATAAATTGGTTTCTTACCCTGTATCAAAAAAATTTATTGAGTCACTGTGGTTTGGGTACTTTGTGTTGTTCACTATTGCTCCTGTAATTAGGCATAGGTGCAAGGGGTAACTGGTTTTGTATTACTTGCTGCTGTGGCTTCCGTGGCACCTCATTCTGCGTCTGTGGATTCAAATCATTATTTTGCACATTACCATTTTGCACAGCCTTACACTCGTTCTTCCAGTGCCCCAACTTGTCACACCCATGACAAGGGAGCTTCTTCTTTGCCTCCTCTCTATTGAACTTTCCCCTTGGCTTTCCTCCATTACCATCACCCTGATTCTGGTTATTATTTAATTGACTTAACTGAAGCTTTGTTGCTCTGCTAATTTTACTTGGGACCACATTACTTTTTCTTTTAACTCTTTTCGTTTATTATCAAGCTCATCTTCACAATATTTAGCATATTTAAGGATTTCATCAATCGGCTTGGCCTGCCAACAAATTTTAGGATCCTTAATCCATTGTGAAATTTCTGCCCTTAATCCTGATACAAATCGATAAATGAAATGCGTCATGTCCTTCATATCAATGTTGTCCAGACCACTATACTGTTTGAATACTTGTAATAAGCGTTCATAATATGCATGCACAGATTCGTCTTTATTCTGAGTGATTCTATCTATTCTCGTCCAATCTGTCTCCTTTGCGGGCACCTTCCCCTTGAGGTAGAGTATTACCTGGTTGTACTTTTTCATAACTTCTTCGGAAGGAGCCCCTGTCTTTGGGTCTCTAGGGTACTCATCACTAGGCCAATCAACAGCATTTTTACATTCTGTCCACAAATCTACAGGAACCACAATGTCAAATAATCCATCTAAATCTTTTAAAAGACATTTTGAAACTTTCACAAATCTCTCGACTTGTCTGTACCATTCCACAGGTTTCTCACGAAGTTATGGGAAATCATTTGTAAATGTAAATGTAAATGTATTTGAGCTTATATAGCTTATAAATTTTTTTGATACAGGGTAAGAAACCAATTTATTGTCGCTTCCCTAGACACCATTATTTTGTGTCAATCATTTTGTATTTTTTATATTTTCAAAGAATTGCTGACAGAAAAAGACATTGATTGCAAATATTTACAAGGCTAAACAAACTTTAACAAACATTAAAGGCAAAGACTATTTACACATTTAGAAACCATTATGTCACACATTAGAAAGTATTCTCACATCAGACATTAAATAAAACAATTATTGAAAAAATAATACAAACATTTTTATCACAAACAACAAAAAAATTGCAAACATTGAATGAGAGAAACTAGGGGTTGGGAGGATATAATATAAGTAATTAAATGACTTATATATATTTTAATGCTGGACCAGCCGGTCCTAGCTTTTGTACAACAATGTTACTTTGTATCTCCCAAACAACACTGCCGACACGTTTCTAGTCCAGACTGGAATCACTGGTCTGTCATCAGGGCTGTATGTGTCTTGTAATGGATCCTGCCAGCATTCCGCACTACCCAAAGTAAAAGGTACGCTTTCACTTCCCCAAACTGACTCAGCCACTAGCATAATGAATGAATCAATCATGTAATTAAAAAACATCCTTAAAATCTTTCTAGGCTTCTCTGTTCGGCCACGCTATTCATTTAAACGGACCTCCAAAAGACCTCCTCTGAAATTCTACATTGAGCACCCTTGGTATGTAGCGCACACCGTCATTATAGCCACTTCATGGTAATAAGGAGCCCACACACTAGACTAAGCAAAACATTGCTTTTGTATCCTACAGATACAAGACACATACAACCCTGATGACAGACCAGTGATTCCAGTCTGGTCTAGAAACTCGTCTGCAGTGTTGTTTGGGAGATACAAAGTAACATTGTTGTACAAAAGCTAGGACCGGCTGGTATTGAGTCACTGTGGTTTGGGTACTTTGTGTTGTTCACTATTGATATTAGGTCTAGCCCTCACCACATAAAGGACCTAACCCCTTTTGTTCCCAAATTACAGGAGCAAAGCAAAACAGAGTGTAGATACCGCAAATTGGGAGGGAAGTGAAAAGAGAGATACAGCAACCTCACAATTTCTTTTGAGTGATACATTTTTCAGTGAAGACACCTATTGACGGTGCCTGAGAGGGGAGGACGAGGAGTGCATGCTTGTAATGGATAAAATATCCTGTCGGGACCATGGGACATGCAGATAACCTCCACCTGGTACCTCTCTCATTGGACATCATTTTTCCACTTTTTCTGTTTCTTTTAATACATATTCAGAAGTAATTTGTTTAGATCGAACCTCTTCTTTTTTCCTTCCCCATCTAGTTTTCCATTTTTTTAATTCACCCCATTTTTGCAATGATGTCATCAGCCGCTTGATTTGTACATTTTTCCCAGTCACATTCATGTTTTTTAGATCTTTGTCAGAAAATTAAACTCAATATGGTTTCTGTAATACTTTAGATTTGCCAATGTCAATTCCCATACTAGCTGCTGTGTCCATTAATTTTTCACGAAACACCTTTGTATTTCTAGTAATGCTTTTACATATAAATACCAATTCATCTTCGCTAAATGTATTTAATCTGTCCAATCCCACATTTCCAGCCATCATTTCCTCCAATTCAATTCTTAATTTATATATATCCAATGGCTTTGGCTGTGATTTTGGTTTCTCTATTTCTCATGTCCATCTCTCTATTTCTTCTGGGGTTACTACTGTGGCACTTCTCGTACCTGAGGATGTCTCCATTTGTACTTCTCTCGAATTTACAGTAGTGGTTTTCCTAATCAAACTACTTTCTGGTTTGTAGTGTAGGTCCTATATTCCCAATAGGCTCTGCGCATTGGAATAACATAAACGATAGTGTAGACGTAGGACTGAAGTCGACTAGGTCTCTATTGAATATGTTAGACTTAATTGTGAATGCCACCTAGCTCAGAGGTCACTAGAAACTTTCTCGAATAAACAAGAAGGGATTAGTTTCTAACAACCATATAACATGACAACTTTGTTCCCCAAGAATAAGAAATATATCTTCAGAGTTGCGGAAACAATAGATGGCTATTTCACTCAGTCAATCGTGCATGCTTCGTTTCACCAGGGTTTTTGCAGAGAAATAGAGAGACAGGCGTTTTCAATAAAAAGGTTATTTATTGAGCAGTCTTCTTTCTCATGCAAGAGAAGTGAATTGCTACAATCGTAATACTTGCTATGAAGTAAAGTGCGTACAGTAAAAAGAGTATTATGAAATAATACTGTAAAAGCATGATATGGTTTCTAAGCCATAATAAACATAAAATAGATAAAATACATACAATGATAAATAATGACTAAAAGTACTCAACTGGTGCATCTAAAACACGCCTACTTCAGTGTACCTAACCTAAGTCTAGTACAAGGGAAGAAGTAAGTGAGGTGTAGCTTGAGTTAAGTAGTTTCTGCCAAGAATCTATCCAAGAATTCTCTAAGGGTCTAATCAGCTCCGTACCTTGGTTATAGAATGAAGGAGGTCGTGTATCTCTCTCTTAGGACTCGATCTCCCAGTAACCCGCAAGGGTAGCAGGGAAACACTAGAGCTGGATTTCTCGGCAGGAGAAAAGACAGCGTCTCTCTCAGTGTGTCAGCTGGAGGGTCGGCTTCCTTCGGCACTCGCTACAGCAGGGCGTCGGGCAAGTAGTTAGTCAATCTGCTCCAAACCACCGGGTGTTTGCTAGGGCAGATGTGGGTATATTTATACCTGGAAGGTGCTGTGTTTGACGTAAGAGTGGACATAACGTCACTAAGAACTCGAAGTTCTTTACACGCTCCAGGAGTTCTGGGACAAATCAATACTGAAGCAGTGCGAAGTCCCGTACTGCTGAAGGCTGGTTGTCTTCAAGAACTCGTTATACTCTAGGAGCTTAGTGGAAGTAGTCATGCCGTATTTGGACTACATTGGCTGTGTCTAAATATGGTTATGATTCTTATGCCTATATAAGGGCATGAATCGGGAAAATTACACTAGAGCCCTAGATACGTTTACAACACCCACTCCACGTAGGATGTCAATGTTTACTAAATACTAAGCAGTTATAACATTTCTAAGCATGTGTTTTCAATCCCACCCCAAAAATACATAATAATGCATTTGAAACGGTTGTACACGAAAAATGAGTATTGTACTGTACGTTTTCTAAGCAGTGGTATCATTCAAACAATGCATATAGTTTTACATTTGAAATGCTGACTGAATGATTCATGAAATTACATTTATGAAATGGCTCTTAATACAGAAGAGAAGGTCGAGACCATTTCATCACAGATTTATATAAGACTGTACATGTGCTAGAGGCTAAGTTTAAATATTGTGTCTAGGTTCCAAAAATATAAATCTTGTTCTCCAAGAATAGTTCTACATTAAGCAGATTACTCCGTGCAAAAAAAAGGTAAATATTTTGGTAATGAGAAAAATAATATTGTTGTAGTAAAAAATAGTTCAAAATTTTAGAAGTTCTGTTTATCAAAACTGAAGGCCGAAATCAAAGTTCAGGGAACGCTGTGTGCTTGTCTTTCAAGGATTATTCTTGTTGCTAGGAGAAAACATTAACTCAGATAGGCTGGCAAAGAATTAGTCTACCACAGTAGGTGAAAGTTGGGCCATTTCCGAAAAAAAGTAGAAATAGTGCATATGTGAGATGCATTACCGTCAGCATATCTGGATCAGCAATGTTCACAGAAAGTTGTACCTGTGGGCCGGTTTCATCTCGTACCTCACCGTCACCTAGTCATAATGGTGAGGTCTCAACAAATGCTGTCATCAGAATTGGTAGCCGCTGGGGACAACACATAGCATGAGCCGTTACTGAACCAAGCAAAGTATCAACATCCATAGGTACTACTGATGGAAGTGAGAGACAGATGTCTAACACGCATTCTTCTCCGCAGAGCAGGCATCGTAGAACAGGTAAGATGCAATCTTGCCAGATTGGTCTGAATGATAGAAACCATGTGGTATTCAGATCTCTTAGACGAGCCAAGCCGAGGACCTGTGTTATCCTATTTCGGTACCGCATTGCCATGATCGTTTGAGAGGCAGGCCGCCGAACACAGAGTGCACGAAATTCGGGAAAATTCTCAGGACTGCTTCAAAGGGTGCTAACAGTCCCGAAAAAAAATTGTCTTAAATACATGTGCGATGCCACTGGTATCTGACATGTTTAAAATTTGACCTAACATTTCTACGAAATGTATGGGGCAGTTTGTTGATAATCATGCAAGTATCTCTGCTGAAGTCCTTGCACTAGACGAGGTCAAAGGCACAGTTTTTTGTAAAAGAATGACTTTCATTCTGCTTAATGTATCCATTCGAATAGAAGAGATGTTCAGAGAAGGCCATATCGTTGCCTCCTTGTCTGGCTTGCTGTTTGGATACAATACTTGGATACAACAAGTGACCCTGGATGTAACACTATCGAGATAGGTCGTTCCTGGCAACATGCCACAACAGCTGTGGTCACTTAACATAACGTAGCCACCGTTGGAAAGCTGCCTGAAAACAGGTTCTATTTGTGTGGCAGGGGTGCCGTGCAGGTGGCAAGAAAGGTCATTAGAAGAACCCTCACAGGCTCCATGTAAATTAATTTCTTGACACAGAAGTGTACCACTTAGTGAGTTTTCACAATTTTTTCCACTAAGAAATACCTCTTTTTTCCCCCCACTCCAACATCTATGTGTGTAAGATAAATTCCAGGTCGACTTAATGTATCCTTTACCCAACTTTTCATACAGGCCTACTGGTATATGCTGTAGGCAATATTGAAACTGGAATGTTGTTATTGGTATTGTTATGGTACCATGTATTATCCATTCAATGACAGGCCTCTCGGAAACTGTTAATGGTAATCTGTCTAGTTTTTCAATGCTCAGCACCGTATAGTCTGCTCCTCTTTGTGCCAAAGAGATTTGTTTTTCTGTAAGGTTAAAGATAGAAAATAATGATGTTGTGTTGATTAGACGCCAAGGCACATAGCCTGAACGCAGATTTTCTAACATCCAGCCTAACTGTATAATAGAACGTAATTGGGACTGGCCATGTTGTAACATTAGCATATCCTGTTCTATTATATCAATAGCAGACGATACAATGATGTCCAAAGAATAAATTCTGGAGGACAGAGTCGTTAACTCATTGTCCACTACAGACAGTGTTTTTTCCAAATTAATACGATCAATTTCTCGTATTTTTTCAGCATTTCAATTTGCGTTACTTTCCAAGCTTCGTTGTAAGCAGCATATATACAGGCGTATATGAAACATTTTATGACGCTGTTTGCGAGGTCCCAATAAGAAATCCCGCAAGTCAGCACCTTCTTTAAGTAAGGTCAAGTGTTACTTAATTTCAGGTAGTGTGGATTTCTGTAACCATTCGAGGCATAGTTTTCCTACACTGTATGTTGTTATTATCCCTGGATGTTGTCTCTGGGAATATCTTGGTTCTGGCCTGTTCTGTTTGAACCCCTGTGTTTTGTCCCGGAATCTATCTTTACAGTTATTAGTGTCTGTGGGCCGGATCAACCATTTTTTCCAATCAAGATTAGTTCTGTTTTGGTGTAAAATATGGGACAAGTCTAACCCCTCATCTGTAGTACTATTACTATCAGGCATAGGCTTTGGTATAGACGGGTTGTTTAAATCTTTTATCTTGGCTAGGCCATGACAGGTTGCTTGTTGAATGGTTTCATTCAGGAACATTATTTGTTCTGGGATCATGCCGGCTCTGAATAATGATTCTAATCCCTGTACTTGCCAATCTTTTGAACCCCAGATTGTTTTTGTTTCAACGTTGTCTTTCCAGAATTCAAAACCAAATGTAGACAACTGATCATAACATTTTGCAGAATATATCTGTTTTGTATTGGTCGACATATTTTTTATTCCTGTCTTATTTACATTTTTGAAATAAAACGTTTCTGGATCTGTGATATTAAACCCTGAGAAGTATGGAAATTTCTCATAAAATGTTTTCGAGCTGCTTTCGGCGGTGTTGGACAATGTTCCCATTGATTATACGTAAAAACATTTCTAGGTTTTGCCGATTTATGCAAATAGTGGTGCCCATAATGATTAAAGCAATTAATTTCCTCGTAATCTGATGAACCTTCTAAATAATCATGATCTGTAAATTTTGCTGACATTTCTAAATCAGACATCATATTATTAATAGTCTCAAAGTCCCAATCATCAGAGAAAGTGCTTGGTGAGACAAAGTCACTTAAAGAAACCTAGAGCTGATGAGGATACTTCAATAGTTCACCGGGCCATAGATGTCGTAATCAGTAGCGTCCCATGCTACACCACCAGGTATAGGAATGGCTGTGATGTTTACTGATGACAGGTCTCTTTTTTCAACATGAGATGACTTGTTAGGTTTTAGGACCAAGTTGATTTTCTTACTTGCTGTGTCCATGGTACTGTATTTTCCATCAATCATTCTTCCCAAGCTTAAAACCAAAATGAGCCAGAGCAGGAGGAAACGTACACCTAACACATACCACAATTCAATCCATGGTGAAATCAGATATATTTCTCCAAGTTGATAAAAGAGTTCTGTAATTTTTTTCTTTGAAAGTTTTATTTGCTGGCTTTTCTTCATGTTCACTGGGATCTTCAGAAAAGTCATCGAAATTGATGAAATAGCCAGAGGCAGTTCTGTCAATTGTTGGAATCGCATCAGGATTGTTATTAATCTTTGTAGTTGCTTCTTCCTTTGTCATTTCAGTATAGTCAGAGGCTACATCGTTGTAGACAGGTGTTTCTTGACGAACTGTTGTAATTTGGATTTCAAGAGGCACAAGTTCCATGGCTTTGTTGCATAGTCCTTCTTTATTCACTGCAGGTTTATCAAATGTGATTAGTCTTTCAGTTTGAACCTCTTGAGTTGTAGCAAGGTTTGGTCTTCTTCTACATCTTGGGAGTCCACTGGGCCTACTACTTATTATTGGCCACATGGTTGTGGTTTTACCAGGTCGATTGATACAACTCTGTTCTCCTTTTTACCAGCAAGGGGCGGTAGTACTACTGATCTTGTTCCGAGGATTGCTAAGACAGGTACTGCTATTCTGTAAGTAGGCCCAAATTCCTTCTTCTTTACCGCGATCTTTTCTCTGACCAGTTCCCCAATCTTTGGAATCCAGACAGGTCTTGCTGGGACAGGTGGTTTTTCTTCAGTGGCCGTTGGCTTTAGCTTTGTGTTACTCAGACTTCTTGTTTCATTTAAGTCCTGTAAAACAGCCAAACGATCTTTGATATCAAAGGGTTTTTGTTCCACCACTGAAGTCTGACTATCGAGGTCTTCGATTATCATTCTAGTACCAAACAAAAGTTCATACGGAGTGATTCCACCTAGAGAATTTCTTGGCAGATTATTAAGACTACGTTGGACATTTATTAGATGTTTGACCCACCCATCATCCGAACTTAATACCCTCGCTGCTATAGATTGCTTTATGTCACGGTTTTTTCTTCCCACTACCGCATTACCCTCAGGATGGAAGGGACTAGAGTACCACAATGCAATGCCCAAGCTGGCCATGGCCTTTTTGTAAGCTCGAGAGCTAAACGCAGGACCCTGGTCAGAATGTAGCGTGTCGATTGCGTATGTGCCAATAAAGACTCGCAAATCTTTTATAACAGTTCTGGCATCAGCCGAGCGCTGGGGCCACATCCAAATAAATCTTGCGTTAGTAGTTGTGGGGCCGCATCCGTCTGTAGGGATGCCTGCGTGGAGACAGTCTAATGCTATCTAACGGAGGTGTCTGGGCTGGACTGACTGTGCTATTGTCAGTCACCTGGCCCGGTTCATAACTGCTATCTCTGTTGCAGTTCTGACAATCCATTGCAAAGTTATAAATTTGCACGCTCATTCCCGGCAACCAGTACTTCATTTATAATTCTATTAGAGAAGTTAAAATCCCTTGGTGCCTCAGAACCTCTCCCATGTGTGCTTCTTGAACCAAGTAAGCCCTCTGTTTCCTGTTTGGAATTACTCTGTCCCCCACTCCAGGGATTTGAGCAAAAGGAACGGAGTTTGCATCAATTATGTATGTATTTCCGAGTGGATAATTTAGAGGTAACGCCGGATAGTTGCCTTCCATTGAGGCTTTTACTGCTAGTAGCGTTTCACCATGTATTCTTTTTTTAGAACGCTTAATTGTAGCTACGGAAGCAGTGTGGACAGCTGCCTTCTCGGCTTCATCAGTCAATGAATTCCCTGCAACGTGAACGCCATCACGTTGATGAATCAGTGTATGGATCACGTGAGTCTTTTGTAGTTCTTTCTGTAAAAGAACTACTTTTTCAATTATTCTGGCAAGTTCAAAAGGTTGTTCTGCTATATCTGTTTCTTTAAATTTTTGGCGGATCGCCATTGATGCTGCTTCTCCTTTTATGTTGGATAGTAGTATAGCCGAGACTTGTTTAAAATCTTTCAGTAGTTTCATACCTAGATTTAAAGCAGGCTCGGGACCGTATTCATTTTGAATCTGTTTTAGTACATCTGGTATAACCGCCATAGACGGAACACCATGTGTTTTTGTGTAGATTTGAAGCAAAGACTGTTCCCCCAGTGTCACAGTCTTCCACATGTGGTGTGATCCCCATTGGTAAACAGATTGTCAGAATTCTGTGTTTTTCATGAGGTGTACTATCAGGGAATACTGCCTCTTTTGAGCCAACCAGAACGGAATTTGTTCCCGTTTTGAGGGTAATTTACCAATGACTGATTGTATAGTCTGTGGTGTAATTTTGTTTGTATTCCCCTGGTGAGGGGTGTGCTGTGGAATTTTTATAGCAGGTTGGACTGTTAAAGTCCGCATGACATATTGGACTAACTGTCTATGTATTTTAATTAATTGTTTCAGCTGAACTAACAGTTCTCTATCTGACATTTCTTCAATGTCAGGATGTAGTGTATACCAGCTAATAGCGGCCATGTAGCTCCTGGTCGACCTAGTGGACCGAGCCTGGTAATGTGATTTTAAGGTTTTAGGGCACCATTAAACCAGAGCTGATGCTCCTGGTAAGTTAGTGAAATTTCATCGTCCTCGAAAGGAACGTATTCCTCTGCTTTGTAGTAGTGGAACTCGTGTGTTACAGCATTCGCTGCTGGAAAAGTTATCCATGAATAGAATACCTATGTCTGCCGATACTCATGTGCCTCTATTACAAATATAACTGTACCACCTCTTGATGATATTCTACTATTTATTAGTTTGTAAGTTACACTCTTTCTTACATTTACCGGGATGATTACTGCATCCGGGTTGTTTTGCTGGGCTTGTGTCCTCTGCTAATAGCTGAGTTGCCAAAGCCTCTCTTTCTTCATCACTTCCCGCCATTTTGCTGACAGAAAGTTTGCAGAGCAAGTTTCAAGGAAACAAAGATTAGGTGCACAATATTTTGGAACACTGTATCCTTCAACGTTGAACAAACCAAAAACTAATACATAGGATTCTCATCCTACTTAGTTCTGGCAGATACTAACCTTTCACCCACTCCAGACGTCTATTGATTTTTACGGGAAAGGGGTCTGTGTGAAAAGCACAACTGAGTTACTCTAGTATCTAGCATTAAATTATCGCCTTACCAAACGTTGGGCGCCATGAGGTGTAGTTCCTATATTCCCAATAGGCTCTGCGCATTGGAATAACATAAACGATAGTGAAGACGTAGGACTGAAGTCGACTAGGTCTTATTGAATATGTTAGACTTAATTGTGAATGCCAGGTAGCTCAGAGGTCACTAGAAACTTTCTTGAATAAACAAGAAGGGATTAGTTTCTGACAACCATATAACATAACAACTTTGTTCCCCAAGAATAAGAAATATATCTTCAGAGTTGCGGAAACAATAGATGGCTATTTCACTCAGTCAATCGTGCATGCTTCGTTTCACCAGGGTTTTTTCAGAGAAATAGAGAGACGGGCGTTTTCAATAAAAAGGTTATTTATTGAGCAGTCTTCTTTCTCATGCAAGAGAAGTGAATTGCTACAATCGTAATACTTGCTATGAAGTAAAGTGCGTACAGTAAAAAGAGTATTATGAAATAATACTGTAAAAGCATGATATGGTTTCTAAGCCATAACATACATAAAATAGATAAAATGCATACAATGATAAATAATGACTAAAAGTACTCAACTGGTGCATCTAAAATATGCCTACCCCAGTGTACCTAACCTAACTCTAGTACAAGGGAAGAAGTAAGTGAGGTGTAGCTTGAGTTAATTCGTTTCTGCCAAGAATCTATCCAAGAATTCTCTAAGGGTCTAATCAGCTCCGTACCTTGGTTATAGAATGAAGGAGGTCTTGTATCTCTCTCTTAGGACTCGATCTCCCAGTAACCCGCAAGGGTAGCAGGGAAACACTAGAGCTGGATTTCTCGGCAGGAGAAAAGACAGCGCCTCTCTCAGTGTGTCAGCTGGAGGGTCGGCTTCCTTCGGCACTCGCTACAGCAGGGCGTCGGGCAAGTAGTTAGTCAATCTGCTCCAAACCACCGGGTGTTTGCTAGGGCAGATGTGGGTATATTTATACCTGGAAGGTGCTGTGTTTGACGTAAGAGTGGACATAACGTCACTAAGAACTCGAAGTTCTTTACACGCTCCAGGAGTTCTGGGACAAATCAATACTGAAGCAGTGGGAAGTCCCGTACTGCTGAAGGCTGGTTGTCTTCAAGAACTCGTTGTACTCTAGGAGCTTAGTGGAAGTAGTCATGCCGTATTTGGACTGCATTGGCTGTGTCTAAATATGGTTATGATTCTTATGCCTATATAAGGGCATGAATCGGGATAATTACACTAGAGCCCTAGATACGTTTACAACAGGTTCTCTTATTGGTAAATCCATTAAGGAGATTACTGATTCACATTCACTTGCCTGATCATCTATTATCAAAGGTTCTTTTCTTGGCTGTACTACCGATGTAGTCAAAACGGGAGTTTTAGGACTAGCTTGTTTGCCTCCGTACAAAGGAACAACTGGGCCAATAGTTACCGGTATTGTCAGGGCTTCGGGACTTGTATTTAATTGGGAAATCTTCTGAATTAATTCACTTCTTTGTTTATTTAATGGTTCTCTTTCTTTATCTTGTAATACCTTTTCTATTGAAGTCTCATGTACCACTTGTGGAATCAGAGGTGGTTTCAGGAACGGAGCATTTGGATTTACTGTGCTTGGTTCCTCATTATAAGGTGGTGGATTTTTCATTAATAAATCCTCCAAATAATCATCATCTGACTCACCACTAGCCATTAAATGTTTTGTTTTCTCAGTTCTTTTACTTCCATTAGGGTCTTCTAAAGTTAATACAGGATATAGTCCTTCCACTATCATGTTCTGTCACCATTGTTTCATTTGTTTATCTCTAGTTTCTCGCGGAAACTTAGGGTAGAATTTACTCAACCCTTTGTCACATCTGGGTATGTCTCGCTCGAAAGCCTCACTCTCTGTTGTGTTGTAGTATTCTTGTTAGGAATGTGGGTAGGTTCTTAGAATAAGAACGTGTATGTGGGGTTCCAGGGTGGGACAGTTGATGGTAGACAGAGGACTTGTTGAGATCTTTCCTGCTACGTTAAGCAGGGTTGCCAATAAAGTACTTGAAGAAGGAACCCTTGTTAAAATCTGGTTTGCGATGTCAACATTATCGGCGCCATCTTGCCCCCTTTTCAGGCTCATATGTGCGCGTAAGCATCAGCCATTTTGAGTGTCATGGCCTCTCTGCCCACTGCGATAGCCAGCGCGTCTCTCTCTCTCTCTCCTGACCTCGCAGGCATCCCCCGCGCGCTGACAGCCACCGCTCTCACATACTTGGGCCATAAACCCCTCTTTAGCGCAACCCTGCCTCGGAACCCCATCCTGTTCCCAGCTCAACACCTCCCTCCGTTCCTTTCATGATCCCGGGTCCTTTGATAAAACCCCCCTTTCCTCTGTGCCCGATTGTCCTGCTCATTCCCAGGCCACCACCTGGCCCTGCAGATGCTGTTTATTGCCCCCATACAGTAGGAAGCTTCTCCCATCAAAGAATCCACGAGCTGATCAAAGCCCCCCACCCCATGAGATCCGATCGACCACATGCATTCCGGGAATCGGCGGAATGCCCAGCTGCGCGACAATCGTCACCTGTTGTGACCGGGGTGGGGACTTTTACTGTAAATGTGTGTGGGAACGGGCTTGAAGCGGGGATTCCGAGGATGCCTTTCCATACATCAAAGCATTGACAGGAATGTGTTTCATGTAATAAAGCCATAAAACTGTGTATAAGAGGCCAGGCCTGAAGGATGCGTTTGAAGCACCTCGAGAAGATACCCTGTTGTCTGATTTGACGTGTTCTGTTCCGTCGGAATAAACTCTTGATTCCTGCCTTCCAGTCTCTAGCGCCTGCCTCTTTGTTTGGTAATATTGAAAGGTATGAGAGGCGGCTAACGCCGGGCAAATATTGAAGGGTTCTTGGTCGAAATCGGCCCTACCTTTCCACAATTGGCGTCCCAAACGTGGGGCCCATCAGCGACACGTGGATCCAGTGGGAGAGGTCCCAACGACAGAGTGAACGACTGCAACGATCGGGAAGTGCACCTGCCCGATAGACCCTCGTCTGGCAGCCGATCATCCGAACTTCACCGGTTCCGAGCAGACCTCTCTCGAGTGATCTACGGTCCTGACTGGGAACCATCAGGAGTGCCGCAACAGAAGATAGAGGACGATCGGGCGCTGGATTCGGAAGACAAGAAACTGTCCATGTGGTCCGGGTAAGGTCGTGTAATACGACAAATTGCGAAATGATTGTTTGATTGTTTGGAAAATACTAGTATTACTCTTTGAATTGTTGATTCTTTTTGGAGATTCTCTGTCTGCAAACGGAGAGGAATAGAAAGATTCTCTCTTCCTTTGCAGGTAGTGAAGGGTAGATAACGCAGACTTTTGTCCCCGTTGTAACCCGTCGTGCCTATCTTTCTCCCCCACTGATTGATTGTTTGCCCGAACAATTGTTTGTTCGAGGATTGTTCTCTCGAGAATTCTCTGTCTACAATCGGGGAAGAATAAAAGTATTCTATCCTCCTTTGCAGATAGTGAAGGGTAGGTAACGCAGACTTTTGTCCCCGTTGTAACCCGTCGTGCCTATCTCTTTCTCGCCATTGATTGTTTGATTGACCGTACATTGATTGTTCGATATTGGTTCTTTGGAGGTATTCTCTGCTTACAAATAACGTGGAATAGAGATACTCTGTCTAGTCTTTGTAAGCAGTGAAAAGATAGGTAGTGCAGACTTTTGTCCCCGTTGTAACCCGTCATGCTCATCTTCTCCCCACCGATTGGTAGTTGGTTCAGCCCGGACCGTTTATTAGAGGTAGATCATCCGGCTCCACCGGAGGGCACCCCTAATAAAAAGGAAATATATATAAAATGCGGATTAGCCGCTGTATCTTTCTAGCAAACTATGGCATAAAAATCGCTAAGAAAAACAAAAGGAATCGAGCAAAATCAGTAGGCCACTGATGGGATCCTTTTGACCCCGCTAAAATAGAAACACTAGGAACATCCCTTCACGCGAAATATGAAACTAGTGGGAGGAGCCGAGCTCGACACCATGATGGCAGCAAGGTAGCTCGGCTCCGCCGCCCATCCCGCCCAATAACGACAAACCCTATACAAATAAAAGTCTACTGATACCTACCAATTCAGTGTTGCCAGATTGGGCTAGATCACGCACAATTGGGCTATATTTTTCCTGGTTACGCAGTAACATTTTGGTTTGTGCTAGTTGCCAGATTATAAATATATACAGCACTCCAACAAAGTAGTATGTTAAAACACTTTATTGGACAAATATTTACATGGCAGCCTGCTGCAACATCAATCCCAATGCATTCACCGTCTGCTTGACGCTGTCCCTGTCTCTCCTTCCTTAGAGTAGCAACATTGGGCTACTTTGGGCTACTTTTTAGTTGGCTTTGGGCTATAGAAAGCCTACAAAATCCATCAGCCGGCGAGGTGGCATCAGTGGTAGCCTGAGGTGGAGGACCGTTGTACGAATATGCAGGAGGCAACACAACGCGCCGATGCCCGTCCCCGGATAGCCCAGAGGTGGTGTCCAGCAAGGTGCGTGCGGGGGATGCCTTGATGATGCCCCCCCCCCCACAAGTGGAGGTTCCTCTCCCGCACCAAGATTGCCATTAGCATTCCACTCAGCGGGCCACCGCGGTTGGCTGGCCGGGGGACCCGCTCCGGTGGCCGTGGTGAATGGCAGCTGCCGTGGGACTCTCAAGATGGCGGCCGGCTCCCCGGATTTGGGCCTGGTCCACTAGGATGGCTCTGGGCTGCCATGGAACTCGGATGCTTGCCTGCTCGGGCATGAGCCGAACTCTTGAAGACGTTCTCTCCGATTTAAAAGATTCTACGAGAGTCGTTGGCCCTCGACTCCCGCGGGCTTCCGGTGGGGGTGACCGCCACTATTGCTCGATCATTCCCCATTGACTTGTCTCCGCCTCGGGTGACCGCCGCCTTATCCCCATCTGGTGCCATGAGAGAGACTGATTCAGTGCATCGGCGGATGGATACGCCTGCTGTCCCGCTTTCCGGAGTGGCCGCGACGTTGCCGCGAGATGATGGTGCTCTCATGATGACGCCAGCTTTTGACTGAATTACCAGGAGACACTGTAGACTACCAACTCGATCAGTTCCGGTGGAACCTCAGCGTGACCCGGTAGGGAAGATTTTGCTTTCCTCACCTTTGAGCCACGGTTCATGTTGCCTGTCCTTTCTGTTGGCGTTAACGAAATTTTTGAACTGCCGAAAGGGGTTCTGGTCCGGCCGCTAGTTATTGGAGGCATTTGGACTATACTCTGGACCCGCCCGGCCTCGCCCCAAAATGGTGCCAGTATAGGTGGGACTTGCAACTCCTTGTGGCGTTACAGTTACTTAGCCTTGATGTTATAGGATATGTATGTGGTCTTTGTGCACATGGCGGGCGGGGAAGGGTACTGATTGGGCATGCGAACAACCCTATTGATGTTGGTCTTTCATTATTGATTATTGTATTATCGTAGCTTCAAAGTGGTGTTACTCATGATACTCGCCAGCGGTGTGTATCTGGACGACTCTATTGCAGCTGATCCTGTTATACCTTCAATTATAAAATTAACCTTCATGGATCGTACAACTGTTAGTCACATTTAGTTTCTCACAATTAAATGACTCGCCCGTCAAGTATTTTTTATACTACAGTGTAATCTCTCCTTACCCTATGCGCTTCCAGTCTGCACCGTGGCCGGCCTATATGGTTGTAGGCCCGTATTTGTAGGTTGACATTTTTTTCACAATAAAGGTTTTCAAAAAATATATATATATATAATAATAAGCATCATAACAGTCGCCTAGATTGGTAAGGTTTTGAATAATGGCTGTTATTTTCAAATAGTAAAGGACAGATAAGGCAGACCACTTGTCTGAATTTAGGATTGATTGAGATTCTTTTCCATCGTGCCTGTCTTTTCCAAAGTTGTTAGAAAATGGTTGCCTTTAGCTTGAATTATTTGCCGAAAATAAGGTATGGTATTTTGTCCCATAATGTACGACTAATTAAGAAACAAATACACAAAGGAGAAACTCGGATTTAGGGACAAGTAAAATGAAGCACTTTGATTATAAAAAGTAAAAAGATATAGTACACTGAAAATAATGTGAAAAGAATAGTCAAGATCGGTTGTATTCTACATTCCTACAGCATAAGCAATCGGTAAAGATCCTGATATTTAAATATACCAATGAATAGGACAGTAGATCGAACCTCTTTCTTAGCAGCCCCCTCGTGGGTCAAAAGCGCCCCCTTTTTTCCAAACCGGGAATATCTAATTACCCTACAGTTGTAAATTTCCCGGAAGTATGTAATAAACGGCCTATCATTGGTTATCTTTGCCGCACTACCAGTTCCTCTGGGCTTCAATGCCGAAATATCGGGAACTGCATCCCAGAGAGATAGGTCAGGTAGGCGGTAAGTAGAACATTTTCGTGTTTATCCGCGCTGATATGCTTTGAATGCTGCCCCTCCCCCTCTTTTTTTTCTGTAGGTTACATCGGAGTTTCGACTGAAGAATGGAGCGGACATGGACCGCACCGTGTTCCGCGCAGGGAAAGATATAGACTAGTGCTGTGAGATGGTGCATGGTGTGCAGAGGCTATCTCCGGGAGCGTGAAGAGTTGTATGGTATGACTGTGCGTGTGTGCCCTGATTGTACGGTATGAATGTGTATGTATTGCGTATGTCTGGGTCGATGAAGAGAACGTTTTTTGTATGACTGAAGTGTTGATCGAACGGTCAATGGGATGGGAAAATACCTCCTCACTTAAGAAACGACTCTCCCTCTCCCAGAAGCTAGTAAATAGGAGGGTGGCCTACATCAGAAACTTGAAGGGTTATTGCAGTACAACGAACCCGACTCCAACCGATATCCCAAATGTGCAACCAAAATAATGCACACCAGTGAGCCAATTTATGTGCTGACTAAATAAGAGAAGTTAAGAGTACCCCGGGTTGGGCCGCTTGGGGGCAAGATGGCCGCTGAGCTGTTGTGCTGAGAGGTCGCACTCTCCTTCTCTCTCAGAATGAATTAATATACTAAGAAGAATTTCGTGCCACCCATGAAGAAAGGTACTAATGGAGACCGGGCATTGCTGGTTTGAAAGGATATCCCTTAAGAAGCAATTGCTACGGATTGGGCAGGTTTGGAGTCGGTTGAAAGAAGGACTCTCGAATTTGGTAAAAAAGCACCAGTAAATGGCTCCTAAACCGCCCACACGAATGGTTAGCCAAGAAAAAGCGAACGACAGAACTAGAAAACCCCCCGATACTCCAATGGCAACGAAGACAGGGGGAGCCGGCAGCGCGAAAGGGGATTCCCTGATAGGAAAGAACACCGGCGCGATCAGGAAAATAATCCCCCCCCCGGCGGAAAAAAACAAAAAGAGCGAAACACGGAAACAAAGCACTATTCCCAAAATAAACAGTACGGCGAGTAAGAGCATGCTACTGACAAAGGGAGACGAGCAAAAGGCTCGAGATTCAAGTATGCGCCAGCCTACCTTGTCAGAGATGCTAGCAGGGAAGCCCATGGAAACAGCAATTGCAGGAAACCCGAGCTCTCTCCGCGAGTCAGACGCTGTCATCCCGGCAGCTGGGAACGTCCTCGAGGACGTAATTGACAAGGAAGACGCGAAGGTGGTTGCCAGGCAACGGGCTGAGCCGGCGCGGAGAGAGGCGCAGAAGGCTGCAGCACCACAGACAGACGGTGCACACGCAGGAGCTCGCGCTGAAGAGGAGATACCAGCGGGAGATGGAGGTAAAGGGGTGATTGACAGTGGAGGAGTGGAAAAAGGGAATATAAGTGCCAAGGGAGGCACCACAGCAGATATGCTTGGCGCATTAATGCAAGTCGAGAAAGAGATTAATGAGTCCCGGAAAGTGACTGGCTCATGGGGGAGCAGAGAAAGCATAGCGAGCTCAGAAAAACAAAGTCTTGAAGGGGGGATTAATATAATTAAACATCCCCACGGAGGGGGAGACTGTACATCCCTAGAAGGGGAGGTTGAGTTCTACTCTGTAAATGAAGATTCTGAGTCATTGTCATCAGCAGAATCAAATACAGAGGAAGATGAAGGTACAGAGTCAGGCATAAGCACTTCTGGCAAAGAATCCACAATGAAAAAGAGGAAGCATACTAAAGTGGAGAAACGTCTCCTGTGGGACTACTTAGCGACTTCTCAAGTATATCAGGAGGAGGATATGCATGCAAGCATGGCAGAGAGAGCATCAAGTGGCAATATCCCTTCCCAACAAGACCCTTTTCAGACTTTATTCTCGACACTGAGGCAGATGCAAAACGAAGCAAGAACAGAAAGCCGTAGAGCAAGGCAGGCGTCAAAGAAAATACAGAACAGCCAAAGGAAGGTTAATAAATTGTATGATGAGCTGGTGGACAGAGTTACAGAGGTTGAGGAACGGACAGGGAAGCTCGAAGATGACGTTGGGAGATGGCAATCATTTAAGACAGAACATGAGAAAATGGCAGAGGACATGCGCTGGAAGATGGAGGATTTTGAAAACAGGCAGAGGAGGAATAACGTCCGCCTTTTGGGTGTGGAGGAAGGGGCAGAGGGGCAGGATGTCAGGCAGTTTGTTATAAATCTCTTGAGTGGCGCATTTCCAGAGTCCCAGTGGCAGTGGGAAACAGAAATACAGAGGGCGCACAGGTTCCCTTTTACAGTAAAGAAGGTGGGAGAAGCAGGAGGAGCAGGCAGAGGTGGGCAGAAAAATCATCCAAGGGCAATACTAGTCTATGTTGGAAACTTTTTGCTCAGGGAAGAGATTTTAGCTAAAGCAAGGCCAGAGAGTAGGAGAACTTTTGAGAACAATACCTTTTTTGCCAGGCCTGACTTCTGTCATTTTACTGTAGAGAGGAGGTGGAAGATGAGGCAGTTGATTGCACCATTTCAGGCTCTAGGTATGGAGGCGTATCTACTTTACCCTGCCAGATTGAAGGTAATTGTTAGAGGGAAAACTTGGATGTTTAACTCGGAAATTAAAGCGGGGCTCTTTCTAGAAGAGATGAAGAAACAGAAAGGAGCGTGAGAGCCCGGGTAGGACATAGGACATAGTGAGATCAGTGGGTGGCACGAAAAGGTAAATGATTGGGAGAAGGAAGCGATTTGCACAACATAAGGCGGGCACACATAGGTCGGCTGACCTATTTGCCTGTGAAGGGGGGGGAAGGGGAGGGGTGAGCAGAGCAGGGGTGGAGAGGGAGGGAGGTGAGGGGGGGGAATAACAACTGGTTGATTATGATTTTGCACATTGTTATGTTTTTGGGATACAGAGGAGATATACAGACTGGTTTGTGGTTGACAAAGAATGTTTTTTGTTGTTGGTATCTACGCATGTTAACACAATGGCATGTAGGATAGCGTCAATTAATGTGTGTGGCTTAAATGATTTAAATAAGAGGATGAGGGTGGCTGCATATCTAAAAACCCTGCGGTTGGATTTGGTATGTTTGCAAGAAACCCACATTGAGTTAAGTAAGATAAATCTTTTGGAGCAACTTGGGTTCAGGGTATTGGCTAGCTCTAAACAAGAAACTAGGACCAGAGGGGTGGCAATTTTGGGTAGGCATAGGGATATGGTAGTAGGGAAAAAGAAGGAAGATAAATGGGGAAGATGGGCTATAGCGGAAATATGCTTCAGGGGTCAGAAAATATCATTAGCCACAGTTTATGGATCTACTGAAGACGATCCTGAGGTATTTCAGTTTCTTGATGCAGAGTTGGCTCAGTGGCCTGAACCCATAATTTGTTGCGGTGATTTTAACATACATGATCCGGAGAGCTCATTTACGCGGATTGATGCAGTTTATAGAGGGAGGAAAAGGAAAGTGTTCAGGGCTCTGGCTGATATGGCTTTGAATAATTCATTGATTGATCCTTGGGTAAAACTACATCCTCATCTTGATGGAAGCACTTTTTTTTCGGCCCCACATAAAGTATTGGTTAGGCTAGATTACTTTCTTATAACTAGCTGTATGTTAGCTGGGACACAGATTGAGAAACTTCCAAGGGTGATTTCAGATCACAGTCCAGTAATACTTACCATTAAAAATAATTACTTACAAAGAGCACCCGCACAGTGGACTTTTGAGAGAGGCCTTTTAAAAGATCCAACATATAAGGAGCACATGTCGAAGTGAATTAAATGGTTTTGGGATATCAATAGGGGGACAGCAGCTATAGGAATAGTTTGGGATGCATTTAAGGCGGGAATAAGGGGAGAAACATTGAGCTTTGTTCTGGGAAGACAAAAAAGAGAAAGGGAAAGGAGAGAGTTGATAGAACATAAATTACTAAGGGAGGAGGAGAATTTAAGCAGGGTAATAAGAAATGATCTACCTTTAGAGGAATGCCTGCTTAGAATAATAGCATTAAAAGCAGAGGCAGTGGAAGGCCTGGCCAGACAGGCGGTAGACAAATTCTTGTCTAATAAGGAAAAGACATACGAGCTTAGCGAGAAGGTAGGGCGGGTGCTGGCAGCTAGAACTAGGCAGAGAACAGCTGAAGCAGGAGTAAAAGAAATACGGGATACACAGGGAAATCTGGTTGTGGAGACTGATGCAGTAAGAGAGGTATTTAGGAAATTCTACGCAGATTTATATACTCCAGAAGATTCACCAAACCTGGGGGAGATTGAGGAGTATTTGGGCAATATACCCCCTCCGACGATTTCAGAAGAGGATAAAGAAATACTAGATAGTCCAATATTGTTAGGAGAGGTGGAGGAAGCTCTTGACAGTTTGCCGAAGGGCAAAGCGACAGGACCAGACCAAATTCCGCTAGAATTTTATCAAATTTTTAAAAATGAACTCTTGGCAGATATGTGTATAATTATGCAACAAGCACAAGTAGGAGACCTTAGCCCAGAGTCTTGGGGGGGGGGGGCTGATATAATAGTTATTCTAAAAAAAGGAAAGCCACCAGAAATGCCTGGGTCGTACAGGCCAATTATATTAATGAACTCGGATATCAAAATATATTCCAAGATTTTAGCAAAAAGATTGGCTCGGATTATTGAGCAGTTAGTGACCCCTATCCAGCACGGCTTTATACCTGGGAAAGGGACTACGCAGCATGTAAGGACTGTGATTACAGTATTTGACCACGCAGAAATACTAGGAGATCCTGTAGCAGCACTTTTCCTCGACGCTGAGAAAGCATTTGATAGGGTGGACTGGGAATATCTTTGGTATGTAATGAGATGGTGTGGGCTGGGTGAATCCTTTATAAAAGCTATTCAGGTATTGTACAGGAACCCAGCAGCAAGAATAAGGGTGAATGGGGGGCTTTCAGACAAAGTAAAAATCGCTAGGGGGACTAGACAGGGATGCCCTTCCTCTCCCCTATTGTTTGCATTATACCTGGAACCATTACTGCGTAGGTTGGAGGAGAATGAAAGGATACCTCCAATGAGAATAAATGAAAATATGGTGAAGTCCTTAGCCTACGCAGATGATGTGGCAATTTTAACTCCAAACCCTATCCTAGCTATAAAGGAGGTAGAGTTAGAGGCTCAGGAATTTGGGAAATTATCAGGGTACAGCCTAAATAGAACAAAGACTCAGATTATTAAGAACAGATATACTCCTTGTGCTGATAATAGGGTGGTTAACTCAGCAGTATATCTAGGAGTAGTATTAACTGCAAGTCTGGAGAGAGTAGTAGAGATGAATTTGGATCCTCTAATAGGTAAAGTTAAAAAAGATCTAGAAAGGATGAATAACCTACACCTTTCCCTTATGGGATGCACAAATGTTGTCAAAATGTTAATCCTACCTAAATTCTTATATTTTTTTCGTACTATCCCTTTAGTTTTTGAAACTAGATGGTTTAATTTGATAGAAAGGGTACTGAACAGATTTATTTGGGCACATGGACAGACCCGAAGAGCGTACAGGTATATGACCCTACCAAGAGAGAGAGGGGGCTGGGGAGCCCCTGATTTTAGGTTGTATCAGATGGCTGCTGCATTACAGTACATGCAGGGCATAATTGGGGGTGGAGGAAGCGATGTAAGGGTTGCGACTATGTTCACAGAAGTGTATGCTATCATACTGGGGGCTGAGGTGGAAAATAATTTGTTAAATAGAGTGGAATTTGGATATTATAAAAGAACAAGGTTTAAGACCCTGATGGCAGCATCTAGGATATGGAACGCATTCCTTAAAAGAATGGGAATGGGAAGATACAATAGGTATGTTAGGCTCTATAAAAATAGATCTTTCCCGGCAGAAATATTTGCTGATTCAACAATGCTGGGTTGGACACAGAAAGGGATAGAACAGATTGGGGATATAATGGATGGGGATGGGGTAATCCAGTTTTCAGACCTTAGTGCTAAATATGGGGTTGAGAGGAAGGATTTCTTTAAATACTTGCAGGTAAGGAGCTTCTTATCACACAAGCAAGGTGGTAGGGAGGGGTTTAACAAAAATGAGATTCTGGAAAAGATAAAAGTAGGAGGGGATTGCACAATTAGATCTTTTTATGCAATATTAACTAAAGGGAAGGTGGACGATTTGGAGAAAGTTAGCATTAAGTGGGTTTGAAAATTGGGAGTGGACCCAGGAAGTTTGCAAGAGTCTTTGAATTTGGGATGTAATATTTTGTGCTCTGGACCCCTGCAATCACAACACTACAAGACGTTATTTTAATTGTATTATACCCCAGCTAGAATAGCCAAGTGGGGAGGGACCATTGGTATTACTTGTCCACGGTGTAATGCAGTAGCCGCAGATATTATTCATATGTTTGCCACCTGCCCCCAGCTATACACCTTGATTAGAAGTATAGAAGATTTTATTAATAATACTCTTGATATAAGAATTAAACTAACATCTAGGATGATATTGTTTGGAATAGATAATCAAGATGGATTGGACCACAAAGAATTTATGTTTATAGCAACTGCAGTATTGAGATTATCAATTGCAAGAGTATGGCTGGATAAGATACCCCCTGATTTACAAGTTTGGCTGTCAAATTTGTTAGCTAGCTATAACCTTGAGAGAGCTATATATGCACGGAAGGGGAAAAGGGGAAGGAGACTTGGGTTGAAAATTTGGGAACCAATAATTAAATGGAAGGAGAGGATGGCAGCGTAAGATACCGTAATGTAATGAATAGCAAAGGTTAGAATTTTGATTTATGATATGGTGGTATAACTATACTGTTTATATTGTTTATATTGTTTTGGGAAACTTCAAACCAGCGATATATATTGGATGTAATCTGTAAAATGTATACAAGTATGATTTGTAATTCAATGTGCAAGTGAACAAGAAAAAGGGAAAAATAAAAATATTAAAAAAAAAAAAAAAAAAAAGAGTACCCCGGGTTGGGGTTCATCCGAAACCCCCCTCAGCCCAGAAGTTAGGGATATTGGCATGTTTTAGATTTACCACTTCTTCTTCCATCCTCATAGAAAATAAGAATTGTACCATTGCACGACCGGCCGACACCCCTCCTTTACCTCAGCTTGGCCACCGTGAGTATAAGCATGACTGGACTAGTGTCCGACCGATTAAAAGGGAGTAAGTATTTTTGAAATGAGGCCTCCAATAAATTGTCTACTATTAGGAAGGAAGGAGAGTAAAAAGCTCGACCCCCAAATGAATTAAGTGGGATACTGAGAATGCGCAACACGCATAGGAAAGAAAAAAAAACAAGCATTGGAAATGCAATAGGTCTCGCACCATTAGAGTTAGTGCTTTTAGAATTGTTTATGGGTTTTTCTTGTAAATGTTTAGCATTTTTGTTTCCTGTAGCCAATGCTAAAGTATTACAAATAAAAAAAGCCATAAACATTTCTAAAAGCTCTAACTGAAATGGTCTGAGAACTATTGCACTGTGTGAGGGTGAGGGTGAGTGAGGGTGAGGGTGGGTGAGGGTGAGTGAGGGTGAGTGAGGGTGAGAGTGAGGGTGAGTGAGGGTGAGTGAGGGTGAGTGAGGGTGAGTGAGGTTGAGGGTGAGTGAGGGTGAGGGTGAGTGAGGGTGAGTGAGGTGTTGAGGGTGAGTGAGGGTGAGGGTGAGTGAGGGTGAGGGGTTTTGGGTAAGTGAGGGTGAGGGGGAGTAGTTGAGGCTGAGTGAGGGTGAGTGAGAGTGAGGGTGAGTGAGGGGTTGAGGGTGAGGGGTTGAGGGTGAGTGAGTGAGGGTGAGGGGTTGAGGGTGAGTGAGGGTGAGTGAGGGTGAGGGGTTGAGGGTGAGTGAGGATGAGTGAGGGTGAGTGAGGGTTTGAGGGTGAGGGGTTGAGGGTGAGGGGTTGAGGGTGAGGGGTTGAGGGTGAGTGAGGGTGAGGGTGAGGGGTTGAGGGGGAGGGGTTGAGGGGGAGTGAGGGTATATACAATTCATAGTTAAAAGAAATAATTATATTGGCAAACCACCCAAGTTGATCAAAATCCACTGTCATAAGCCAGTCAAAAAGAAACCAACATTTTATAACAGCTAATCACTTCACGACAGCAAAAATAGACTGCCTCAAAGATTTTATGAGAGCAGCTTCCATTTCCCCACAGCTAGAAATAGAAAAAATAGCAACAATGATTGTCCCTCAAAAGCTGAAGGCAAAACTGTGTTTAGACACCCACCATTGCAAAGAGTAAAATCAAAAACAAAATCAAAGAACAGCGTTCTCAGTGGTGTTAATATGGATGCATTTCATAAAATATAATGACTGGTTGAACGTACTAAACAATAGGCAATCATATTCTAGGATCATTAGTAAAAAGGACAACAGTGGCTGAATAAGTAGCACTCAAATGACCGATACCTCTGAAATGCTGGCAGGGCTAGTTTACATTCGGACAATTGTGGGACCGTTGACAGAAAGAACAGTATTTCTGGCTAGTCAGACATAAGAATCACCTCAAAGGGGGAGTGGCTGAATCATATGTCATTTGAGGCTTGGCTAGTCAGAAACCAACCACCCTCATAAGTCTAGCTATTTACACCTCACTAGGACTGCATACGTTTAGGAAAATTAATTCTGCATTATCTGTGCAGAGGGAAAAGTATATTAAACCAGCAGCAAAAGTATATCATAACTATATACAGTGCAGCATAATGAGCAACACAGAATGAGCCCAGGCGCAGAGACATTTCCCTATATCAAACAATAATAAACCTCAATTCTCGTTCTTCTCAACTCCTACATATTGTGCAGTATGTTACTACATAAACATGGAAGGCCAATACAAGTCATATTTATCCTCTAGTACTGTATCCCTCTGCAGCAACAATCACCAGCTGAACAGAATTAGAATATCAGTTGAGATCTGCCTCATATCGCAAGCTAACCCTATTGTAGACTACCACTGCAGATCCCAACTAACTGCATACTATGACCGCTTTTTCACATTTCATAATGACAATCACAAACGGGATGATTGTAACAAAAACAATGCAATCAGATCTATGCCTGCCCAAAATCATAAATATAAACAAATCTCATAATGGACAACCTTATACGGTAACCAGCTTAGTTGAAGGTGAACATAAGAAATACCTTTTAAGATTTAAAAACAAATGCTTCCGAAATATAGAATTTAGTACTACTCAGACTGTACACAGTGCACTTTGCTTTTAGAACTGTACTTTATAAGCACACAACACTGCTAAGTTGGTAACTCACTTGCAATACCACTCAAAAAGAGTACATCTGTCATCGGGAAGCTTAAAGTGATTACATCAATTAAAGCAAATACCACCTTCCAAGCACCCTTTATGTTACAGATTGACCACTTGTGCACATTTACATTTTTTCAGGAAGCAGGCACGCTGGCAAGAACGCCTGTTTAGCTGTCTGCCCCGCCTTCAGTTTCACAGCACAGGATACTACCTGCCTTACACTTTTAGCGTAGACATTTCACTGTCGGAATCAACCGTACCGGATTGTGTATTTTCACAAAAAGAAGGCGAACTGTTGTTCTTACATTTAAAAAGTATGGGCACCTCATGCCCCTCAGTGTGTATAGTATCATAACAAATACGGCACCCTGTCAACCACACACCCTACATATTGAGTCTAACATATGTAGGCAGGGAAGCACTTCAGCATCCCGCATATGGGTAATACGTGCTATATAATTGCTACAAATGAATACATACCAGGCAAGGTTTAGTAGTACAGTTTGTGGCACTTGCAAAGGCTTTAGTGTACTATGATTAACATTTTTGAGCATTCTAACAACTTCTTAGTGAACAGAATCGTTAGCCTTTTAACGTGCGTTGTTTAGAGGAGCAGCGTGCACGGTAAAGAGGGAGCATCTGTAACATGTTCATTAACAGAGTATGGTCCACCACACTTTTAGTTAGCTTCAAGGCGCAGTCTGCGGTACAATACAAGAGGGAATAAATACTATGCATAGTTTACACACAAAAGGGGTGGCGCAAAGAAACACAGCATCATTGCAAGGTTCCTTACCCTCACAAACAGAAAGGGTAATTTCTTACCAAGCGGCAACAGCTGAGAGGGATTGGTGGTTGCGGTCACCGCCATATCGCCTTCCCGCAAACAAGTCAGCTTGTCAGAAACCTGCATTAAAGTCGGACGTTCCCGATTTGATGACTGGTATTGTGTTCGGCCGGAGCAGGGGGCGGAGCAGGGAGAGCGGGCTTTGTAATGTAATTGACACGGCCGGCCGGTCGTGAAACTGAAAGCATGGCCGGCCGGCCGTGACATATCGAGTCTAACTTATGTAGGCAGGGAAGCACTTCAGCATCCCGCATATGGGTAATACGTGCTATATAATTGCTACAAATGAATACATACCAGGCAAGGTTTAGTAGTACAGTTTGTGGCACTTGCAAAGGCTTTAGTGTACTATGATTAACATTTTTGAGCATTCTAACAACTTCTTAGTGAACAGAATTGTTAGCCTTTTAACGTGCGTTGTTTAGAGGAGCAGCGTGCACGGTAAAGAGGGAGCATCTGTAACATGTTCATTAACAGAGTATGGTCCACCACACTTTTAGTTAGCTTCAAGGCGCAGTCTGCGGTACAATACAAGAGGGAATAAATACTATGCATAGTTTACACACAAAAGGGGTGGTGCAAAGAAACACAGCATCATTGCAAGGTTCCTTACCCTCACAAACAGAAAGGGTAATTTCTTACCAAGCGGCAACAGCTGAGAGGGATTGGTGGTTGCGGTCACTGCCATATCGCCTTCCCGCAAACAAGTCAGCTTGTCAGAAACCTGCATTAAAGTCGGACGTTCCCGATTTGATGACTGGTATTGTGTTCGGCCGGAGCAGGGGGCGGAGCAGGGAGAGCGGGCTTTGTAATGTAATTGACACGGCCGGCCGGTCGTGAAACTGAAAGCATGGCCGGCCGGCCGTGAAAGCCTTTGATGCGGCAGGGGGAAATGCGAGACGGCGGGGAGGGGGCGGAGCGGGTAAACAAAGACGGACGTGCACGCGCTTTTAAGCTCAATGCGCATGCGCATTGAGCTTAAAAGTCACGGGCACTGCAAGGAATCGCCACGATTCCTTGCAGTGTGGATAAAGAGTGGATAAGTCGCAATACTCTCGCCTTGCTCGATGCGCATGCGCATCGACAGGCGAGACCTAAAAAGGGGGAAAAGGAGAGGTCCTTTTGCCCAAAATAGCTCTGTGTTTTGTCTTAGGTTTTCGTACTTGATGTATGTACTGTCGCACCCTATCCGGTATTCGTGTGTACGTAAACGTTGAATTTATGTTTTCCCTCAGCTTGTGTTTTTATACATAAAACTGACCCGTACTGTTCTATGTTGTGTGTGCACTGAGTAGCCTATTATCGTACACGTCTCTCTCTCTCTCTCTCTCTCTCTCTCTTTATGTTGTACGTGTACCGAATAGCCTATTTGATGCGCACGACGCTCTCTCTCCCTCTGAGGGCTCACTTGCTCTCTTTTGAATAAATGACGACACTGTACCTCGCCGGTACATGTATAATTTGCCTAAACACGACAGCGTTTGAACAAATTGACAGAAACAAAACGATCGTATCTTGCCATATTACTACCTCTCCTTTCTGTAAAATAATGGAACTTAATTGGCTGAGAAAGAAAGGACAGGTAAGATGACTGATGTCCCCTAATCTGGCCCTTAAAAGGGAGCTATATGTCAGTGGCTTTTTGTTTTAGTGCTTTAATAACACCACCTTCACCGTTCAGATCACCCCACCCATTGCACAATAGTAGAGTGTCTGAAACGTCCCCGTTTTTCCAGTATAGTCCCAGTTCTGTACTAGCCGTCCCAGAAAGTTTTAAGAAATATAGCTGATGACCTTGTTTTTAAAGATAAATCGTCTAAAACTGATAAAGGTTAGCCATTGTTTCCAGAAAGGAAAATGCTTAACGTGTGCCTTCCCCCCCACCCCCCGAAAAAGGTACCTATGAGCCCATGATAGTAGCACCTCACATTTTCTCATAAAATTAGCAGACCCTGAAGAAAAATATAGCTCAACAGGATTTGTTTTAGAAAGACGAGTCTCTACCGGAGGAGCCGGTTTGAATTTGATAGACCATGTAATTGATAGATATCAGACTTCTTGCCACATTTACGAATGTAACAGGAATCACCACCTAACAGACAGGATGATGGAAATTTGTAGAAATGCTTGCAAACCTGCACCACAGCAATGATTTATGAGTTAACAGCATACCCCGATGTAAGGGTTTATGGACATCCACCCTAGCGTGACCGATAAACGTTTCCCCGACTACTTAGGGTTGGGAGAGAGATTGAAGTGTGTAAACGTCTTCCCCTGCCAGTTCTCTAAGACTTGTTTTTGTACTTATTTAAAGATAACATGGAGTCGTCGGAGGAGAGGGGTCGGGCGTGACGCACAGCCTGGCTGCAGATCATGGAACATCTATGACCTCGACCAAGGTGGAGCCACAGAGCAAAGAGATGCGGGACAAGGCACCATTCTCAACATGGAAAGTGATAGAAAGAAGGGCTGTCCAGCAGCCCACTGCTCGTTGATCAGCTCGTGCCGAAAGTCCCAGCCCATTGAGCCCGATTGATGGGCTCACTTGCTTGAAATTTCTGCTCTCCTTGGTCCATTTCAGATCTGATCCCACTCCACCCTCTCTTCCCTCGGCCTCCCCAAAGCACGCCCCCATCCCCCCCTTTTTCATATGGAATTTTGAACTTGACTTGAAGAAGAAACACAGCACAAAGATAGAATAGGGTTTGTAACGAAAGAAGAACGGAATGCGGATACCCCGCCTAAAGGTACCTATGATAGATTAGTTAGGGAACAGGACAAACAGGACTGTGGTCCGAGAGCAAAGAATGGCCACACCCTGCAATGTGAAATTTGGATTAGAGCTGGACGCATAGCTCCACCGCCGGTGCTCAACAGTGCCAACGAAAGAAGAAGAACAATGAGAGCCTGCCAGTGATGGCTCGCTGTAATAGGACACTGGAAAGAAGAACTCTTTTTGAACATTACCCCCCCCCTCTGACTGTAACTGCATTAAGTTGAATTCCTCTCCCAACCACTTTGTATTGACTATCACCCAATCGAGTTTTCGAAACATTACATCGGTCACTTTCAACTGTACACGGATAGCTAAGAAAGCGTTAACTCTGTATCATGATGATTGTAGAACACCAGTCATGCACATGAATATGCTGTCTAGTTTGACCCCCATGCAGTCTAGACCTCAAGTAATGTACTTAATAGCCCTTATTCTGCCAGAACATTCTTTGTATGACATCATGTTTGTATTCGAACGAACTTCCTTCTTCATCTAAGTAAGGTCTCCATCTAACGTATGACGCAGCTAATGTAATTTTGTATGCACTGTCTCCTCGCCTATCACATTGACTACATATGGTTATGTGCGATTCTGTCAGCATTGATAGCAGGATTATTTCCATCTGCCCTAAGACTCTGGACTTTGAAAGAGAATGCATGAAAGCATTGTACGATGTCGAGGTTAGGAATTTGATGAAGATAGATATCGACTAGCAAACTGGCTAGATATGTTGAAAAGGGAGGACTGTTAAAATCTGGTTTGCGATGTCAACATTATCGGCGCCATCTTGCCCCCTTTTCAGGCTCATATGTGCGCGTAAGCAGCAGCCATTTTGAGTGTCATGGCCTCTCTGCCCACTGCCGATAGCCAGCGCGTCTCTCTCTCTCTCTCCTGACCTCGCAGGCATCCCCCGCGCGCTGACAGCCCCCGCTCTCACATGCTTGGGCCATAAACCCCTCTTTAGCGCAACCCTGCCTCGGAACCCCATCCTGTTCCCAGCTCAACACCTCCCTCCGTTCCTTTCATGATCCCGGGTCCTTTGATAAAACCCCCCTTTCTTCTGTGCCCGATTGTACTGCTCATTCCCAGGCCACCACCTGGCCCTGCGGATGCTGTTTATTGCCCCCATACAGTAGGAAGCTTCTCCCATCAAAGAATCCACGAGCTGATCAAAGCCCTCCACCCCATGAGATCCGATCGACCACATGCATTCCGGGAATCGGCGGAATGCCCAGCTGCGCGACAATCGTCACCTGTTGTGACCGGGGTGGGGACTTTTACTGTATATATGTGTGGGAACGGGCTTGAAGCGGGGATTCCGAGGATGCCTTTCCATACATCAAAGCATTGACAGGAATGTGTTTCATGTAATAAAGCCATAAAACTGTGTATAAGAGGCCAGGCCTGAAGGATGCGTTTGAAGCACCTCGAGAAGATACCCTGTTGTCTGATTTGACGTGTTCTGCTCCGACCGGAATAAACTCTTGTTTCCTGCCTTCCAGTCTCCAGCGCCTGCCTCTTTGTTTGGTAATATTGAAAGGTATGAGAGGCGGCTAACGCCGGGCAAAAACTGAAGGGTTCTTGGTCGAAATCGGCCCTACCTTTCCACACCCTGACTGAGACCTGTCTTTACAATTTTGGCGACGGAGGATTGGGCAACTCTGCGTGGACCCACTGAGTTTGAAGGAAAGAAATAAAGTGAAGTGGCAGGAAGATACAGACGAACGAGGATAATTCGAACTGATGGTGAAATTGACATAAACTGAGGTGAGCGGAATGACGGAGTGAGAAGGAAATGACTTTTAAAATAAAAAAAAAGGAAGAAGAAGGAAGTATCGTGTTACCGTTTAAAGCAGCACGTGTCAGCTGAGGAGCGCGTGCGGCGATTGAAGGTCTGAGAGGCGCGTGATGTCAGCTGAGGAGCGCGTGCGGCGAATGAAGCACTGAGAGGCGCATCTGCGCCCGGCAGCAAGAGGAGCAGCGTCTGGGTGATTGTGACGCGTGAAGAGAGGCGCGTGAAGAGCGACTCTGGCACTGGGTGTGACGTCATCACGCTCGGTTATTCTAAAATTGGATATTTTGGAAGTAAAAAAATAAATAACGTGTGTAAAGGATCGGAAAATGAGTTTAAAAGTAGAAAGGTCCCTTTTGAGGAATGAATTGGAACAAAAGATTGATAAGAGAAAGGAAGAGGAAGAACATATAAAAACAAAGAAGAGAAGTTTATTGTTAAGCGTCAGGGAAGCAGTTAAGGAGTTGGAAAGTCGGTTTAAAAGAATGGAATTGCAAAAAAAAATAAATAAATAAAAGAAGAATAAAAGGAAGGAAAAGGAAGAACAACTGTAACAAAAAAAAAGGGGAGAGTTTATTGGAAGCGTGATTGATACTTTCTGAAAATGTGTGCGGCAAAAACATTTACATCAGCGCCACCAATACCTTTTTTAACAGAACCTGGAGAACCTAAAATAAGATGGCAAGAATGGAAAGTATATTTCAATAATTACATGTTCACTATCAAAAATGAAGAAATGACACCGGAAATAAAAAAAGGGATATTGCTACATTCCTTAGGACCAGAAGGAATCAGACAATATGTGCGGATGCAGAAGAAGAAGAGAGGTGAAAATGAAATGGATGTATATGAGAATGCATTGGACGACTTAGAGAGATATTATGCACCAACGGTATGTGTGGCAATTGACAGATACAAGTTTTTCAGGAGGAAGCAAGAACAAGATGAGAAGATTGATGATTATTAGAGCGTATTGAAAAGAATGGCAGAGAAATGTAGATTTGGACAGATAGAAGAAGAGTTAATAAGAGATCAAATCATTATGCTCACAAACAATAAAAGGGTGCAAGAAAGGTTATGGACCATGGGAGATGGAACACTGAATAAGGTGCTAGCGGTAGTAAGAAAGGCTGAAGTATCAGTCAGATGTGCAAAAGCAGCCCTGGAAGAAGAGAAAGGTAAAGATAGAGAAGAAGTGTGTGTTGTGAGGAAAACTATAAGAGCAAGCAGTGTTGGTGCAGAGAAGGAAGATAAATTTGATGAAGGGGAGACGGAGAGGAAAAATTTTCAAGCAACAAAAAATGAATATAGAAGAGGAAGCACAACTAATTTAGCATGTTTTAGGTGTGGGAGTTATACACATCTAGCGAACAGCCAAGCATGTAGAGCAAGAGATCAAAAATGTACAGTTTGTGGATTAATTGGTCATTATGCAAGAGTTTGTTATAGAAGAGATAAAACTACAAGGATAAAGCAAGTGATGAGGGGAGAAGATGAGTTGAGGAAACAAGTCAAAGAAGATGAATCAGATGAAGACGATGACGTTTTTATGATAAGAGATTTTATTTTGGATGTAAAAAGTAAAGGAAGAAGTAAACCCAATTGTGAAATTGAAGGTGATATTAGTGGCAGATTCAGGATCGCCATATACTATAGTTAATCTAGATATGTGGAAGGGTAAATTTGTGAAGGAGATTGGTGTTGATCTAATGAAAAGTGATATAAATCCTAGAGGATTCACTGGGAAAAGCATTCCTATGGTGGGGTGCAGAGATGTCACATTTGAGTTTAAAGGGAGTGTAGCAGAGGGAAGAATGTATGTTGCGGAATATGGACCAAGTATTTTAGGGTGGAAAGATCAGGCAAGCTTGGATATAATACTTAATCCGAATGCAAAAGAGCAAGTTATGGTGTTGGGTGAATTCAAACATGAGATAAAATTGGAAGGAGATGCTGATCGTTTAAATTATAAAGTCGGAAACGTCATGTTTACAGGAAGGAATGATTTGGAAAAGGATTTAATAAGTTTGGGAACATCAGGTATAATTGAGAAGTTTGAGTCATTGGTATGGATGGATGCAGTTTTTAAAAAAAATTATGGTGTAACAGGAAGGAAGACCCTTGATTTGAGTAGTATGCCCTTACGGATTAATAGAATACCTAGGGGTGAGTGGGGTGAGTATCAATTTGCTGTTGTAAAGGAAGAGTTTGAAGTGGAGAGTGAGTTGAGTGTTGAGTCAAGTTTTATTTACAGAGGTGGAAAAGTCATACCTCCTAGTACTTTGAGGAAAAGAGTAGTTGATTTATGTCATGAGGTGGATTTTGAGGTGGAAGGAGTAGTATGGGACTACAAGGAGTGTGCTGATTCGGGTATAAGTTTAACACCTTTGTCATCTGTTGATTGTCCTGAGACGGTTTGGATTTTGTTTGACATTGATTTTGTAGAGGAGTTCTTTGAAAATAATGGAATTACACATTGGAAAGTTGAAGTGGAGAAGTTGTTGTGGGATTATCGTCTCACACCTTCTCTCACTAGGTTGAGACCGTTGGTGATGAAGAGAGGTAGGAAGCTAGTAACGAGAGACTACATTGGATGGATGGAGAGTACAAAACGTGTAGAGTGGTCTCCGGGAGGAGTTGAGGGTAATATCATAAAAGCACAGCAAGTGTACAAAAAGAACTTTGACAAGAAGTATGTGGTATGGGTGGAAGAACTTGATGTAGGAGGTTGGGTAAAAAACTAAGGAGTGGGATGAAGTGGCAAAAGAAGGGAGTGTGTTTTCTAAGCCATGTAGGGTTGTGGAGTGTCTAAAGAATTCAGTTAGATTTGGTGATGGTTGGATATGGCTTATGAGTCTCTTGGCAAAGTGTAAAAATGTTAAAAATGGAAGAGGAGGATGTTGGGGGGGCTTCAGTTATATTCTTGGGTTGGTTGTGGAAAGATGAAGTGGAAAATGAAGTAAGAACTGGAGGGGATAATTGTATAAGAATGAATAAGAACTGGAGGGGATAATTGTATAAGAATGAAGAGTTGTGTGAAAAAACTTGTACAACTACAAGGGAACTGGGAAGATTAGGAAGAGTCAACCTTTTAGAGATTATATGTTAGTCTGATCAATTTACTATTTGTTTTTTTTTCTCTTCTTGTTGTTGTATATAGTTTCCTTTTGTTATTTATTATTGTTAGGGGGAAGATGTGTTGTGTTGTAGTATTCTTGTTAGGAATGTGGGTAGGTTCTTAGAATAAGAACGTGTATGTGGGGTTCCAGGGAAGGACAGTTGATGGGAGACAGAGGACTTGTTGAGATCGTTCCTGCTACGTTAAGCAGGGTTGCCAATAAAGTACTTGAAGAAGGAACCCTGACTGAGACCCGTCTTTACACTCTCCTATGCTTCTAGTGGCTCTTACTGCGTCAGTCTAGGTCTGGGATTTAAGTCATTCATACATGTCCTTAAATTAACAGAACTCTGCCAGCAAAAGTACCATATTGGGGAAATGCCCAAACTCCGTCATCTTGTGTATTCCACCCAATTTTCTAACCATACACAAGTGTGGTAGCCCCTGTCAAACATCATGTATGATGCGGGCATATTCGGTGGTGGAATAATAATTCCTTCTCTAGTTTTAATCGGTTTATCTTTTTTAAAGAAATTCTTAATTCTTTTTACGAATGACATTTTTCTTTCACCTCCGTACATGATTGTAACAACCTGGTTCTAGACCAGATGGGATCAGCTCCTGAGAGCCCCTCCAACCCAGCCGGAACGTAACCACCTCCCTCCTCAGGACCCATCTATCCAGGCACCTGGGTACCTACCTGAGGATGGGGAACTCGCAATATACAAGCTCATATCATCAGAAACACCACTAAATCTATAGAGATATGTCCCAGGGGGGGTTGCTCAGCTTGTACCTGCCCTTCAGTTTTGGCCGAACTCGGGGTAAACACAAAGGTCGGGTCTTTAAGTAAAGATTTTAACGAGGGTTTTATTGGAATATAGGTCTTCTTCTGCATAACAATTAAAGAGTTCAGGGAGAGGGAATTTCAGTCTCTTTTAAAGGGAACGTAACCAAAGTTCAATAACTGGGTGTTCCGGGTACTCCCGTCGATACCCAACGTGTTCCCCGCTGTCTCTGAGGAGGTTTTCCGGTTTCGGATGTTCCGCCGGTAGCTGAGATCTTCCTCGTCGGGACCGCAGAAACCCAGAAAGCAAAAAGGGAGAAAACTAACGGTTACTGGGACGTCCAGAACAAACAGTGGAGGGAAGGGGGAGTGAAGGGAACCAAGTGACAGTGAACTTTTCTAACGTCACGTAGTGCTCTCAGTGCTCGTGGAGGAAGGGGCACAGGGGACGCTAAGTACACTCGGCAGCGGTTATTACTCGGTAGGGACGCTACTCCGTCCGACCCACCCCGCTACTCGGCCCCGTACCTTGTTAAGCCACGTTCCTCCCTCGGGACTGTGGCGGGGCGAAGCACCGAAACGTTGGCCTCCAGGCTTGATGATATCAGCTGGGCTCGTCTGCACTCCGTCCTCCTCCGGATTCACACTCACGTTGTTCCTTCTTCTCTCCACACCGTCTTCCTCCAGGGAAACGCCGTCCGTCGATGTTGAGATGCTTCCGCCTTTTGACGTCGCTCCGTAGAAGGGGGGCGGGGCTGAGGCCACCTCGTCGTTCCAGTTAAAGGCGCCAGGTCCCGTTTCAGGTGGAATCCAGCAATCGTCCTGTTTCTCTCTCCACTCGTTCTCTGGCAGCTGTGGGGACAATGGGCAAGGTGAGAGGGGAGCGGCGGACCACCACTCTGGGTCATTTCAGGGTTCTCCCAGCACCCCGTCACAGGATACTAAGAATACTCACTGATTACTAAGGACATCCATGCCCTACACCACACTCATAATTCATAGTCTCGCGACCACATGGGTCCAGACTAATCTACCCTGGGGCAGTTCTGATTATCTACCATTACACACTGATTACCCTCAGTGCTCACTCGACACACAATCCGGCGTGCCTTACACACTGAGCTGCAGCCTCAGTGCTCACTCTCTTTCTATTGTGTCCACAATCCGGCGGAACTAAACACAGTATCCCCGCGGTGCTCACTCACTTACAATCCGATCTGCAATCCGGCAGATCTACACACTGACCACAATCAGTGCTCTCACTAACGCCACTTACCAATGACGACCACTTTCCTATGAATACCTTCAGCTCTCTCTATGTTGGGAAGTCTCTCTCACTATTCACTAAGGATTCGCTACTACAATAATATTATGGGATGGCCGAATCACTTAGTGTCAAGAATTCCCTAGCTCAAGGGCTCCTCTCTCTCCATAATTATTCAGACTTACCGGATCAGGGGCAGCATCTGTTCTGGCTGTAACATCTGACTAGAAGAAAAAGGATACCTGTGCTTGAAGAAGAATAGACACACATTGTGTGCCAGAGTTATTCCCTGATTTAAACGCTCCTATTTCCTTTTGATCCATCAGTGGCTAAAGCATCTGGTTAGAAGAAAGGCTAGCTTTATCATAAGAATAACACATGCACACTAGTTCACTAAGAACTGGGGTATCTTTATTACAATAATGATGAAATACACATACACAGATCTGCGGGGTCTCTATAACTAACAGGAACTTTAACACACCGCTGAAAGAAAAGGGAACAATGTTATCTGCGGGGTCTCTTGATTAACAGGAACTTTAACACACCGCTGAAAGGAAAGGATTAGACATACAATAGCCTAGAGAATAGGGACAAGATTAAGGTGTAAGTGTAAAGGGGACTAGTTTAGACTACCTCACCTATTAGAAGGAAGATTTCTCTCTGACTCTGGTGGGATCAGGGCTCTCTCTGTCTCTGGTGGGATCAGGGCTCTCTCTCTGTCTCTCCCTCCGTCACCACAGCTACACGCCTCTGGCTCAATTGCTCCAGCTGACAGCCTCAGCTCCTCCATCTGCTTTAATGCTCTCTGACAAACTGGCAGTCCCAGCTGATAGTTACTGCTCTCTCTTCAGCTTCAGCAATCATCTGCCTTCTTTCTCCATTCCAGAAAGCCAATAGAACTGCACGGTATTCTGCAGCTCCAGCAGACATCCTACTCTCCACTCTTCAAGAACCAAACTGAACTGACCACTCCTCCTCTTCTGCAATTCGCTAATATGGATTCCTCTCCTCTAGTGGAAAGCTCCAGCCAGCAGCCTCCTCCCACCAGGTCCATGCACCGGGCTCCTCGCTCTAGACGCTCCCACAGTGATCAGCTGCTTGTTTCGTCTAGAGACCTGAGCCCAGGGACACTTCTTGATTAGATTCAGCTCTGGCCGGTTCTCTCCGGTTCGCTTAAGGCGAACAACAGCTCAAAACCAAAATATTACCTTTTCCCTTAAAGCATCTCATCTCTGCAGGGACAGAGAGCAAAATGGAGTCTATCTGGTTCTGGGCCTTGTAGGCCTGAGAAGGATGAAATAACCCTTAGCTCTGTCAGAGTACCTACATAAACCATACCAATGTATAATATAAAGTCAGGACCACAGGATCCAACCTCTACTATAGGCAAAATAATGAAAGGCAAAGCCAATAGGCAATAGATGGATTAGAATAAGGGCCTATTGATGTGAGCAAGCTTAAAGTCTTTATCACTCCGAAATAGAGCCAAAAAGCCTGTCAAGACATTCCACACTTAAGACTTTATCTTGCGAACATCTATAAACAACAACATCCAAATAAACAAACATCAACATAATCTATCAACAAAACCAAAAACCAAAAGACTCTCTAAAATAAATGACAACTTAAGGAAATTCCACCTGAAACTTAATGTAGGGAATATAAATCTAACAACCAACTGAAAACAAATCAAAGCACCCTTGACCTGAATGCTGAAACATATCTAAGATTGATCTGATAACAACAGAAATCAACTAAAGCATCCTCAAACTAAATGTGCCTCAACTTCTAGTGATAACTGATGAAATCTATTGATGTAGGGACTTGTTTGTAGAATGAAAACAGCAAGGGGCCTAAATGGGGCCTACCTACTTCGGTCAACTTAAGAACTAAATGTGCTTCAACTTCTAATGATAAAACAATAAAGGACCTAAATGAGGCCTACCTACTTTGGTCAACTTAAGCTAATGACAACTCATGAAATCTATTGGTGTAGGGCCATGTTTGTGGAACGAAAATAACAATAGGCCCAAATGAGGCCTACCTACATTGGTCAACTTAAGAAAAAATTTGGTGAAATCTTGAGAAATAAACATGACAAAAGGTCTTCAAGGTCTGGGCAAACATTAATAATAGATGTAGGACATAACCTTACTAAAAGACACACCTCCCAGGACAACTTAAAGTCTAGGGTAACCACCCTTGGATCAATCAAAGTGAAAGTGTAACAACAGGAAAATAAAGATAACCCCATTCCTACAAAATAGCTGGTGTAGGTCTATGCATATCAAGCAATGAGACAAAGAAAATTATCAAAGTGGGGTACATATATCATCTAACTCAGGAAACAGTTTGTATCTAATCCTTCTGTACTTTTCTTTCATTGGCAAAAACTGTTTTGCAGAAAACAGGAAAACTATAACAGGTGAAAGATAAACAAGTGTAGAATAGCATAGCATACTAAAGGCAAAATATATATGAGCACTGCATAAACATAACAGAACTGTGATATTATCAATTGGGGCCTGTTTGTGGTAATGCCCATCTGAAAAAAAAAAGAATATGGGAACAATGCAAGGCCCAATTATGCAGCCAAGTAAAGACTGTTCCGCATTTCAACATTAGGGAATTTAGGGTTCAAGGCAGTCAATTTTGTCATCAGTGTAGGACACCACCCTTCATCTTCATCTGTATCCGGTGCCAAGGAAGCACATCCTCCAGTCACCAGCTTCCGCCGTTCATCCGCCACCATCCCGGTCTGGTCTGGTTCCATCTTCCAAAAATAACAAACTAACATAAAAAAATGAAAACAAAAAAGTAAAATAACAAAGGGAGTGGGAGGGGGGGGGGGGGTGGGCCGACGCACACACCAAACACCACAACCCAACAATCCTGAAACGGAAAAACAAGTATCATTAATCTAGCAAAAATACATTTTCCATTTAAAAAGCACCCCAAGTGCTGTTCATTGTCGAAAGGAACCACCTAATTAATAAAAAACATTATTCTGAATTCAAGGAATAATTAAAATCATATACTTTTAAATTTGTTTGGGCAAAATCTAATTTTGTCATACACAGTCAGAAGGGCTGGGGCCCAGCAACTCCCTAATCCTCTGAGAGACAGCCCCTCCCTTCAGAAAGATGTTCGCGCTCACAGTTTGAATCCGCTCCAATCAAAATAAGCAGAAGCAAGGTTACAGTGCGATGTAATTTTGAATCACTGCCAAGTGTTGATCTCATTGCAGGAGCAAGGCTACTGCCAACCATTCTGTCCAAGCATCTCTAATCTCTAGTCAGGAAAGCTCACCCAGGCATACTGTATTTATCTAACTCCAAGGGCCAAGCGTCTGCCAATTATTCTGCATGTACAAGGATCCCTTATCTGAAGGCAATGAAGCTGTCTGCGCCGACAGCAAGGAAGAGCGACTTGACCCCCCCCCCTTACATAAACATTTCTCCGCGGAAAGAAATTGGAGAATGGCCAATAATAACAAGACAGGCACTACTCGGCACTCCAAGAGGGAAAGGCCCTCCCTTTACAAAACAGGTTTCTCTGAGAGTCAGGCTAATTCAAGGTCGAAAAACACATTCCCTGGAACTCAAAACAAATCTGTTCCCAGGCAGAACCACTATTCTCAAACTAACTGAAGCAAATTGAAAACTTGACGAAAAGCATCCTAATATTAGTAATTAATAAGGGCATATATTTTTTGTAACTAAGTGACATGCTAGCATTTTAAAATAATTCAGTACTGCTACTAGCTGCAAAGGAAAAAATATTAGCAGACACATTACATTTTACTTTTGGAAAATAACATGTGAAACACCATAATTTTGCATTGCAGAACCAAAATGTACATTGCAAGCTCTTCTAGTCTACCTATTAAAAAGGGCCAGATTCATCAGTTTTTCAAATAGTCATTTTTCTAACTGAGTGGGTACATTCACACAATGGTCTGCAACATATCAGAAACATTTGCAGTTGAAAAAGGTTCAGCTTGCATTGGAAAAATAATAATGAAAATTAATAGAACACATTTGTTTTAAAAACACACGGTTGCATTTCACTAATTAAAAGCACATGTTACCGTGCACTGTTGGGTATGATTAATTATTCACAACCTGTGATCATTCCAAAACACCGGTTTGCATATTCCTTTCTAGTTGGAAAACCCTCTACGAAATAATTAATGAAAACAGCCCGTAGCGTGCACTCTAACTGGGCCATCTTTTTAATATTTCACTCATTTTAAATCATGCATTCAAAAACAATTCTCCACACGTCTGTGGATGCATATGAAGTAGCACATTTAAATGAACACTGCTCTCTCCATTCAAGATGTTACCATGCGGTCAGCAAGCTGACAAAGCACATAGGCGGAACCAGCAACCAATGAAAAAATGAAATCAAACCATGATCAATCAAAACATTCACTGACTTTCAGTGTCAGCTCACATAATCATGCATATTAAACAGCATGTTAAAATAAATACTGCCTTATCAATTAAAGATATTAACCCTTTGGCAGCTCAAGCACAATCATTCCCCAATGACTGCAGTACATGGGAAAGTCATGAACTCATCTCTCCACGCTTTCACATAACACGTACGCACATCTTCAAAACGTTATCCCCAAGCACTTGAAAGAGATCCAGCTCTCTCCTGCCTAACGTAATGATAACATGCCCTGTCCAAGCCATAACCACATGGCGCTATTCACAAGCCAAATTTACAAGAAAGTCAATAAGTTCAAAAAATGACATGCTCCTCACAAGGAATATATCCAAGGCGCAATTCACAAGGAACCCAGCAAGTCAAAATGAGAACATGCACCTCACAAGCCATAATTGTATGGCGCTATTTACAAGCCATATTTACAAGGAGCTATGTACAAGGAACTCCACAAATCATATTACATTGAACACATTTCACATTGCACAGCATAAGCATATGCAGCAAGCAATTTAATGGGCAATTTGAAAGCTTTTTTCACACACATTTGTACAATTGGACTATCACAAAGATGTAATTGGCTCCCTCATGTAATGTCACCATTCAAGCCTGACGGTTTAAACACCAAAATGAAAAGCATTTCCTCCATCCTGCATAAGTCAAATGCCATGATGTACTGCAATTTCCTCACACTGCAACTGTTCAAGCCCATAGGCCAGGCACTACACCTCACCATGCAAGTCACAGACTGTTCCCAGATGTCAAATTGAAAGGGTTTCAAGTTCAAACACATGGCCAGGGCACACAGGCTTCGTAAGCAGCCGACTCGCCAGATGTAACTGGCGATTAGGGCACTCCCCCACAACTTATGGGAAACTATCCAAGCACATGGCCAGGGCACACAGGCTTCGTAAGCAGCCGACTACGCCAGATGTAACTGGCGATTAGGGCACTCCTCCACAACTTATGGGAAACTCTCCAAACACATGGCCTGGGCACACAGGCTTCGTAAGCAGCCGACTACGCCAGATGTAACGACCGGGTTCTAGACCAGATGGGATCAGCTCCTGAGAGCCCCTCCAACCCAGCCGGAACGTAACCACCTCCTTCCTCAGGACCCATCTATCCAGGCACCTGGGTACCTACCTGAGGATGGGGAACTCGCAATATACAAGCTCATATCATCAGAAACACCACTAAATCTATAGGGATACTAAGAATACTCACTGATTACTAAGGACATCCATGCCCTACACCACACTCATACCTCATAGTCTCGCGACCACATGGGTCCAGACTAATCTACCCTGGGGCAGTTCTGATTATCTACCATTACACACTGATTACCCTCAGTGCTCACTCGACACACAATCCGGCGTGCCTTACACACTGAGCTGCAGCCTCAGTGCTCACTCTCTTTCTATTGTGTCCACAATCCGGCGGAACTAAACACCGTATCCCCCTGGTGCTCACTCACTTACAATCCGATCTGCAATCCGGCAGATCTACACACTGACCACAATCAGTGCTCTCACTAACGCCACTTACCAATGACGACCACTTTCCTATGAATACCTTCCGTTCTCTCTATGTTGGGAAGTCTCTCTCACTATTCACTAAGGGTTCGCTACTACAATAATATTATGGGATGGCCGAATCACGTAGTGTCAATAATTCCCTAGCTCAAGGGCTCCTCTCTTTCCCTAATTATTCAGACTTACCGGATCAGGAGCAGAATCTGTTCTGGCTGTAACATCTGACTAGAAGAAAAAGGTTACCTGTGCTTGAAGAAGAATAGACACACACTGTGTGCCAGAGTTATTCCCTGATTTAAACGCTCCTATTTCCTTTTGATCCATCAGTTGCTAAAGCATCTGGTTAGAAGAAAGGCTAGCTTTATCATAAGAATAACACATGCACACTAGTTCACTAAGAACTGGGGTATCTTTATTACAATAATGATGAAATACACATACACAGATCTGCGGGGTCTCTATAACTAACAGGAACTTTAACACACCGCTGAAAGAAAAGGGAACAATGTTATCTGCGGGGTCTCTTGATTAACAGGATCTTTAACACACTGCTGAAAGGAAAGAATTAGACATACAATAGCCTAGAGAATAAGGACAAGATTAAGGTGTAAGTGTAAAGGGGACTAGTTTAGACTACCTCACCTATTAGAAGGAAGATTTCTCTCTGACTCTGGTGGGATCAGGGCGCTCTCTGTCTCTGGTGGGATCAGGGCTCTCTCTCTGTCTCTCCCTCCATCACCACAGCTACACGCCTCTGGCTCAATTGCTCCAGCTGACAGCCTCAGCTCCTCCATCTGCTTTAATGCTCTCTGACAAACTGGCAGTCCCAGCTGATAGTTACTGCTCTCTCTTCAGCTTCAGCAATCATCTGCCTTCTTTCCCCATTCCAGAAAGCCAATAGAACTGCACGGTATTCTGCAGCTCCAGCAGACATCCTACTCTCCACTCTTCAAGAACCAAACTGAACTGACCACTCCTCCTCTTCTGCAATTCGCTAATATGGATTCCTCTCCTCTAGTGGAAAGCTCCAGCCAGCAGCCTCCTCCCACCAGGTCCGTGCACCGGGCTCCTCGCTCTAGACGCTCCCACAGTGATCAGCTGCTTGTTTCGTCTAGAGACCTGAGCCCAGGGACACTTCTTGATTAGATTCAGCTCTGGCCGGTTCTCTCCGGTTCGCTTAAGGCGAACAACAGCTCAAAACCAAAATATTACCTTTTCCCTTAAAGCATCTCATCTCTGCAGGGACAGAGAGCAAAATGGAGTCTATCTGGTTCTGGGCCTTGTAGGCCTGAGAAGGATGAAATAACCCTTAGCTCTGTCAGAGTACCTACATAAACCATACCAATGTATAATATAAAGTCAGGACCACAGGATCCAACCTCTACTATAGGCAAAATAATGAAAGGCAAAGCCAATAGGCAATAGATGGATTAGAATAAGGGCCTATAGAGATGTGAGCAAGCTTAAAGTCTTTATCACTCCGAAATATAGCCAAAAAGCAGGTCAAGACAATGACATAAGGCCTGCCTCTTATCATCTGTTCTTTAGCAAAACCTAAGTATTTTCTATCAGGTCTGTTTCCGTCAAGTGGACCTATATGCCACAAATATTTTTAACCGAATTTCAAAATTTTCAATTATACTTGGTTGTTTACCTAAAGTGCTTCCAATACCAGTGCGTTTCTTATTTTTCTTTAGCCAATCAACTATGTAGTTTCAAATGATTGCGCGTCTTTTCTCGAGAGACGAGTTCCCACGCTCCTGGGCCCACCCCTCCTTTACAATTACTACCTCAGCTACACACCCGCTGTCTTAACCAATACCAGCGCGGCTCTGAGTGACGTCAGCGCAGCTCCGCGACTGACTCCCTCCTTTGCAAGGTAATACGGAAACCTTTTTCTTTTCTCTTTAAAGTGCAGATTTAATTATTTAACAACGTAAAAACATTTGCCACTGTACCTGAGTGACTAATTCAAAGGAAAGTTATATTTCACTCACTACGAGTAAATCCTTTCCGCTTACTCTTCATATACTACGAGTAGATCCTTTCCGTCTACCCTTCATGCAAGCATTAGAGAACCTGCTACTCCTTCAGACTTATCCACTCCGGGATAGACTAAGGCCAAAGTTTCACCAGCGAACCCCTTTGCTCTCAATCAAGTTCAGACGAACCTGCTACTCCTTCCGTGTGACCCTTTCTAGGTGATATCACACAAAAAGTTTTGCTAGCAAACTCTTTGCTATCATTTATTCACACACTCATACAGAAAACCCTAAATAGTGCTTCCGGTTCTGTACTAATGTCCTCTAGGTAAGTGACCTCACTGCAGTGTGGCTTCCATTTACCACCCGCTATTCTGCCCCCGGGGATTCCAGACAAAACATATAACAGGTACGAACAATTTTGGTTAATACATAAATTCAATAGAGCATCAATATAATCAACGTAAAATCAGATTTGATCGATCAATAATCAGTACATAACTAACTAACTACTTATCTTAACTAAACCCTAACCATACTTCTGCTACCAAAAGAATATACTGATAGAGCGCGCTGGTCACCTAATTATAATTTTACCATACTCACCTGGGCCCATAAATCAAAAACTTAATAACTTAATCAGGTAACCTTTGCTCTACTACCAGTCTATTTTACCTACAAGGTCCTATACCACTGACTTACAATCCTTGTCGCTGGTACCTATAAACCATTGGATCAGGATGTTAGATTGAAGATAGATAGAGAAAAATAAAGTTTGCACTCATATAATAACCACAGACTCAGGATCGTTTTAAACTCTTTATCTATATTTCTTAAATGGTCATGATCCAAAGATTAAACACCAAAAGACTCTCAATAATGAAAATCAGTACTAGAATGTAACTATGTAACAGATATATTAAACTGATTTCGATCATTTAGCAATAAGGGATGGTAAGAAATAGGAACATGCTATATAATCAAACGATTTGAGCATTTATTCAAAGGGAGGGTAAGAAAAGGGAACACATTAATCAAGATTTTCTAAAGATTTTAACGATGGGCTGGTAAGAAAAGGGAACATATATATATAATCAAGCTTCACGTTAGGTAGGATAAAGAGAAGGAACAAAATACAATGTCAAACCCACACAGATTTATATTTACCTAAAATGGTGTGAAGACCGACCCTGGCCACGGGTCAGTTGAAGGACAGAAAACCCAAAAAGTTGCAGTTGCCAGTAGGCCAGCAGGTGCAGATCAGAATCAGGACAGGGAAAACCAGATGTGGATCAGGGTAGGACAACCAAAGGTTAAGACCGGCACCCGCAGTTCAGTTGCAACGCCTGCGCTACTCCCTCTCTGCAGCTAACAACAATTAGGTTATTGATTTCACCGACAAAGTGCTTCACCAGCACCTCAGTTTCCCGGACCCCGATTGGGTCAGCGAATCTTCTGACAGAGTGCTTCGCAGCACCTCTGCTCTCGATCGCCTATTGAGTGCGTTGGGTCAGTGACAGGTCAGCTATTCTGACAAGTCAGACAAATTAACTAGCTAAGCCAATTCTAGTTATGCTATTTCCAGGTCAGTATACCACCCCCCAATGTTGCAAGTGTAAGAATCCCCAATTTTGATTGGACAAGGAATGAGGAGAGGTCATCACACCATAGAAAAAGAAACTTTCTGCATCTCATAGTTAAATTAACGATCCCGCCCATCATTTTATTTTTCTCATGACATCTTTATTCCACCGACAATGAATGTTCTATTAGTAAACACATTGTAATAACTTTGTATATTAGAGCTTCCCCTGACAGAGGTAAAGGGTCAGCTTCCTACGATTTTCACAGTTCATTCTGATGTTGGCAGTGGTTCAATGCTGTAGCTTGTAGACTCGGTGAATTTCAGCACTTGCGCAGTGTAGGTTTTCAAAATGGAGTCACAGCACATCCCAGGCCCAAAGATTACGATACATCAAAAGTAGAAAAGAAACAATTTTAGAACACAGAATAAATGATTGTACTTTATACCACTTATCTCTATTCTATCCCTATTACTTTATTTTTAACTATTGCGTTAAGATTTAGCAGAACGAACAGCTTGGCAATAGCAGCAGTGCAAGCTTCATGCATGCGGTTACACAAAGAAGCCATTTTAATTCTAGTGCGCCGAAGTGAAAGTTTCCCCCAAGCGAAAGATACGTCATTTCACATGATTATGACAGACGCATGCGCAATAGAAAATCCCGTGTAGCAGCAGCCATTTTAGTGCAAGCAAGTTATCGTTAGTAAAACACATATGCAAGCTTCTTCTAGATACCCAATGTTTATGTAAAATGCAATATTAATAGAACAAACATGTTGATTAATTTATTAACATTATGTTGAGAGGACTGAATACAAGCAAGTCGCGTTAAATGCGATTCCTTGCTCCATCAGGTGCAACCCCAAGTGAGAAAAGCAGGTAATTGTAACCCTTGTTTGGCTGATGTCCTCACATGGCTGTAGTATTTCTGACGAGGCCAATACGGCAGGTGCAGCCCTGGTCAGCTCAATGTCGCCATACAGCAGTTGCGGCATAATTGGGCAGAGGTCATCGTATGGTGTTTGCAGCTCTAACCAGGATGGACAGCCAATTTCACAGAGCACCTGCCAGGAGCCTGGTTAGAGTGATCAGGGAGACCCTCCAAAGCATGTGTCACTCTAACTTTGCTCTCAGCAGTCCACTTCCTCTAAATGTCCCACAGTCCAGGGGACATGCTGGACTTCTCCTAGATAGCATCTCCTCCTGCAGAGCCAGGCAGTATCCCTCACTCTCTCAGTAGGCAAGCAGGCGTCTAGGCACTCAGGCAGACCATCTGCTCCAACAGCAGAAAGTGCAGCATTCAGTTGATTTCCCCTCACCTCTGGCTCTGTTAGGCAGCAGTCCGGTCACAGCTGCCTTTTGAGTTCCCTGCATTGCACTCCCTTCCTTGGTATTTGATTCTGACCTGGATCAAAGTAGGGTGGTTTGGGGCCCACTTTTCTATACATTTTCTAGAGCGGAGGATGCGGATCCACTGTCTCAAACTGTCCTTCTGAAGCTCCTTTCTGTACACAGCCTTTGGGTTGGGGAGATGCTTCTCACAGCATGTGTGGCTGGGGCGGTCTCTAAACTGTAGCACAAATAGTACAGGTGCAATGAAGTGTGAGGGTTCTGCACCTGGCTCTCGACAACCCTGCAAAAGCAGTAGTGAGGGTCAAAGGGAAGGGTTGGTCTAGAAACATCCTCACCTTATACAAAACTGCAGTCCCACCCCTCACAACTGCCATCAGCCAAATGGTACTGCTCAAGAAGAACTTATCAGAGCCCCTTGCTAACAAAGTCCTAAAACATTTTAATTTCTAAAGGTAATCCTGTCTCTATCCCCCCCCCCCCTGTACATTGTTTGTATCTCCTACCTCCAGCCACAGGAATGCAAGCAATACACTTCTGCTGTCTGAGGAAGCTGCCCGTGTCCTCCATCTTGTGCTATGCCCGGCAGGGGGTATACAAAATAGAATTCACTGGCTTTAGAATGTGGGTTCACTCACACACTTAGCCCTACTAGAACTTTACACAAGAGGGCCAGTGGGACATATTTTAATGACACAGGTAAAAATATTTTGGCACACAATTAATCTTCCGGAATACAGTATGCTGGCAGCACTACTTCATGCATTGTGCCTAGGACAGGAACAGTAGCCCTCTGCCCATAATGCAGGCAGCCATGCTTGGTGACCACTTCCAAGTCACTGGACTGGTCTAGGATCTCATAGACCGGGACAGACCTAGGCCTCAGCACACATTCTTTGTTTAGCATGATGCCAGAGCCAAATTACCAGTCAGGATGCCACAAATGCAAGTAGCAGACAGTAAGGTGAATACTCCTCTTTACCATGCAAGCGACTTTTCCATCTCAATGCAACTCTGTGTAGCCTTTTCCAAATCCTATTTATGTATCCTCATTTCAAATGCAGGCCTTGCTAGATGGATTGTCTTTTTTTTTTTATTTAAAAGATTTTATTGAAAAATAAAAGTTGCATGTACATAGGCAGTTGTTTCACAGTACATTTGTTGTCTCTTTTCCTTGGCCGTTTCTGAAGAGGAAGGAAAGAAGAGGAAAGAGAGAAGAAAAAGAGAAAAAGGAAGGGGGGGGGGGTCGCTAGTGTGTCTTCTTCAAGTGTTCATCAAGACGTTCCCACATGGGCTCTTTGGGGGTGTGTTCTTTCGAGAAGTTGCCTGTGATGTTGTCTGCTCCTCTTAGGAAGGTGACCCAGTTGACCCATGTCTTGAAGTTTGCTTTCGCCGTGCTCTTCCAGTTCGTTAAGATTATCTTTAGGGCAGCTGTGAGCAGCAGGTCTAGTAGATCTCTTTCTTCCCTGTTGTTTAGGTTCGTCGTTACATGCCCTGTCGCCAAGGTCACAAAGGAGCATATATGGTTTTCCCAGGCAACATCCCACTTAACCATGGTCTACTATTCACACTTTTGCCAAACATTATTGTTTGTACATTCATGCCCACTAAGAAGCAAAAGCTGGAGACACTGTTACAATTCTTATCTAAAAGCCTTCTACCACAGCTTGCAAGCCATCGTTTTAAGGAAAAGGGCACTGCTTCTCAGTCTATACCAGAGGTCTTCAAACTTTTGGGTGCCGAGACCCCCCCTGTCAACATTTTCAGTCGTAAGGACCCCCTCCTGACAAACATTTCTAAACCTGTAGGCAGGGCTTCTGGAATTACGAGGCAGGTGAGGACCAAATTACACAAAAGGCTTGACTAAATTGTGTGAGAGGAAAATGTAAATAATGTTATGTAATGCCATGTTATTTTGGATAGAATTGCTTCATTATTTTGACATTTTGTGCACACAATAACACAGAGGAAATATTTAACCCCATCAGTACCAGTTTATAACCAAAATACAGCAATTAACATCAGAAAGATGTCTAGTCAACCTTTGTGATGGGCCTTCCACTCCGCAGGAATACGTGCTGCCACATTAGAAGCTCACCTGGCTCTGGCCGGGAGCAGCAGGGGTCCCTAAAACCCTGGCGGTCTTGTGCAGAGTTAAGCAATTTACCCATGCCGCTTTCCTCTCACCCCCTCCCTTCCATCCCTCTCTCAACCCCGTATCCCTCTCTCATATTGCCGGCATTTTATTTCACCCCTTTTTACAACTTCTGAACTCTCCCCATTCAACTTCTCACTTCACCCTTAATCAACTCTTGCCATTCTGTATTTTCACTGCCCTCATCTCTAACAGTTTCTCGCATTTATCTCATGGCCTCTCTGGCCCCGTCACCTCCCATGCCCATCTGCACTTCTCATTAAGTCTCTCCATTCAAATTGTTGTCTATTTGTATCTTACACCTCTCCAGTCCCCCTATTCATCTTTCGCATCTCTATTTTGTTCTTTCACACCTTCTTGAACAAATGTCCCTCTCCACTGTTACCTCAGCACCAGTGCTTAATTAGAGCAGGTGGTTTCCAGTGCTCCGCACTGGCACCTAATTGTGCACACAGGCACTATGACCGTCTGCCACATGATGGCTCTGTCTGTGTAATTTAGAGATGAGCAGAACAGCTGTTTATTAATTCAATATACATTAAAAACGATTAACTCCTGACATCCATGCCATTCTTATAGCTTTGGGGGCTCGAAATAGTCACACTTGTACAGTGTTATGGTTGGTAGTTGCATAGGTATTGTCATTTGCCGCACAGGCAAGGCAATGGGTGGGTGGTTAAAGTTGCAGTGGCACCAACAATGCACCTCATCTCTCTGTAGCACCTTTCTGACAAACATTTTTTTTATAGTGCTACGCATAGTTTGCACACACTCAGTTCTGTGATCTGCATAGTACATGTTCTTTGTAGCAGACACATTAACCCTCAGCGCTCTGTGGATGAGAAGAGTGCCCATGTGAGTGCACGGTGAGCGATGCAACAGTATGAGAGTAGGGAAAGAGGAGTGACTACTGGGTGAGTGAGGTGGCCATATGAATTTGGGTGTGGATATAAGTGCAGAGTGGGATGAATGAATGCATGGTTAATGATGGGCTTGTTTGAGCGAGTTGCAAATTGAGCAGTGAGGGGGCAGGTTAATGAGGTGTCACATGAGTGCAGGATGAGTGCAGATGACTAGTGTGACTGCAGACTGAGGTACAGGGTGAACAACGCAAGTGCATTGTTATTGCAGAGTGATCACTGTGATTGCAGGGTGAGAGGGTGAATGATGTGAGTGCATTGTGATCGCTGTGAGTGCAGGGTGAGCATGAAAGTGAAGTGCGAGAATGAGAAGTGAGTTCTCTGAATGCAGGGTGCATTTCCAGACACTTGAAGTAACTCAACATATTAATGACGGCGGCGTAGGATTTAAGATATAAGTTAAACTATTGCTATTATGACATTAATCAGGGATCGAGGGTGGAGGAAATAAATAATATGCTGAACTTGCAACATACTTCCAGTCCTATGGTTATGGTTGCCTGCCCATTATTTTGATGTCCTAGACGGTACAAAAATAAGCAGTCACCTAAAGCTTTATATTTCAGCACTCATCTGTGCATACTTGGAACAGCAAATCTAAATAGAAAGCACTTTTAATTGTGTTCTAGGGCTGCCTCAATGATCCATGATTGATAATTAAAGGGAACAAAGACAGAAAAGTCACATTACGAATATATTTATTTATGCGTTTTTATATAGCGCAGACTTTACCCGAAGGTGTCAGAGCGCTTCACAATAGGAACAGTAATGTTACATGAGGAGAAAATTACAAGTGAACAAATTACAAAAGCAAACGTTAAGTCACATGAGGCAATAGTGACAATAGTGAGCAACCAAAATACAAGAGGTGGCAAACGGTACATTACAGGAGGAAAAAGTGATATGTGTGCAGGTTACTAAAGCGTGCAAAGTACAAATAGAGGTATAATACTGCAATAAATGGCAGACACTGAAACACAAGAACAAACGTTAAGTAGGCAATGGTGGCACTTGTGCAAGTATATAAAGCAAACAAAATGTGAGAGGTAGCAAACAGTGTGTTACAAAAGAAATGGCTGGTTTTTTTTTCTTCTGGCAACCCTACTTTTTATTTCTTTTCATGAAATGCATTCTCACACTTTTGCAGTAAAGGTAAAATACAAATGTAAGTAAAAGGCTGAGTTGGGGCCCAGGGGGTACTGGAACTATTTAAAAAAACTAAGCCTCAGTAACCAGTTTTCAAAAGGTATGTAAATATGCAAATGGTCGTTAACGACCTGTGAAAAACTCAGGGTTGTCGGGCTGTGCTGGAGTTAAGACTGCAGACACAGCGCAGCGGGCTCAAGCTGAGACACACTACGGGGTAGGAGGGGGGCTGAATCCCTGTAGTCAGATGGTCCCCTGGCAGAAGTGTGATTGGGACTGCGTGACCCCCTTTCCATCACTTCACGGCCCCCTGGGGGTCGCGCCCCACACTTTGAAGACCCCTGGTCTATACAAAGCATGTACAGCCATTTTTGATCGGCTCTAAATCTCAAAGAAATGCAAACAGAAAATGTTACCTGTAACAATTGATTTGCAGCTTGTAGTGCTGTAGATTCACTACCTCCCTCCCTTTATGTGAGCTCAAGCTATGACATTTCAACATTAATTGTCTTTTAAATATATGTTTGTTACACCAGGATACATAGAGTGCCCTGCTTTGCAGTATTACACTTTCTCTAACCTGTATGAGAGAATGCAATCTGAGGTGAAGTCTATTCCGTGGTGTATTGTATGTTAGGAGAAATGTGCTTACTAGTGGCCTCGAAACCACAACCTCTACTTCAAGCCAAGCAGAGTTTGCTATGGCAGGAGCAAACAGCAATGTCCTGGGGTGGGCACCCAAGGACATTGCAGGAGCCGGCCCTGGGGGGTGGCAGTCCCCAGGGTGGCTGTCCCGCGCATATTTAAGAAAAGCCCTGGGAATGGCGGTCCCCTGGAGTCTGGGGGGCCTTGGAGGCCCCCCCACAGATTAAATAACCAGCCCCGGGGAGGTGCGGTCCTCGGGGCTGCGGGAGGGCCGCATGCCCTCCCGCATATAATTTACAAAGCCCGGGGAGGTGGCAGTCCCCTGGGCTGCGATATATTTTTGGCATTCCCCCGGGACCTGGCCGACCCGTGGGCTAATTCTTTTTTTTTTTAATTAATATTGATCATGTACAGTATTTGAAACAAACATTTGGTTAATGAATGTCGATAATTGCTGCTTACAAGATGTTAAACAGGTAAGGCAACTATTCTTATATTTGCGTATATCTGCTGCTTGTTTAAAATGCACAGGTCACTTTAAAGAACTAGTCACATGGTTTATATGGAAAAAAAGTGAAACGTACTTAAAGAACTGTCATGGCTAACAGCGCGCCATGTGATCAAGTCCCCTGTGAGGGACGAAAGGCGTCATGGCTGCTGCATCCTTTTGGGAGTTAAAATAAAGATTGCAGCTGACGAAATACGTGGTCCGCCCTCTTACTTTGCACCCTGGAAGAATGGCCAAGTGAGAAGGAGTTTGCGTGGGATTTTTCGGAACTGGTTTGCCTGCTACAGTTTCAAACGCAGACTCCTCTGTAACCGGGGCTTACCTGCCACAAAGGAGTAACTTATCCGGGAGGATTAGCAGCAAACCAGCCCCCCAACGGAGAAGGAAAAGAAAGGAGCAGAAACCCTCTACACTTCCGCTGTCCAGGTAGGCGAGTGCAAGTCTGAGGATGCGCTGTACGCTGAACCAGCAGTGCGGGGTGGGTGGGTGAACGGCAGTAACTAACTCGGAGTTGGGTATAGAGTTAAGTTGCTCAACAATGAGGGAACTAGCGGGCACTTGCCAGAATCGCAAAATTCCCCAGATGACCAAGGCCTAGATGTATCATGGTTCCTATTTGCGATTTCTTAATAGCGATTTTTAGCGAATCGCTATTCAGAAATTGCAAAATGGGATGTATGTTTAAAATCGCTATTTTTTTGCGATTTCTTAATATTCTTTATTTGCGAATTCGCAAGTTGCGAATTCGCAAATAAGGAATAATTTCCCATTTATTCCTATGGGCCAGGAGGTCCATATGAATTATTGTGAAATACATCATATTTTGCGATTCGCAATTTGCTAATATCAAAATTAGAATGATTTCAAGGGTGCAGGGGTGTCTCAAGGACACCCTGCTGTACCCCTGAAATCAGCATTTGTGTGCACATGGCGCACATACATGCCCTATGGGCATGTATGTGCGTCATATGCCACCTTTAAAAATGGAACATTTGGGATTATTTTAAGATTTCGCAAATTACCACCAACTTCAAGTTGGTGGAAATTTGCGATTTCTTAACCCAAAATCGCAACATTTAAAAGTTTCATACATAGCATTTAAGGAAACGCAAAATTGCGATTCCTTAAATGCTATAGCAAAATAAGGAATCGCAAATTTTTGCGATTCTTTATTTTGCGAATTTTTAATGCATCTCAAAATATGCAAAAAGACCGTCTACGATTCGCAAAGGCCGAAATTCAGCAAATTTCGGCCTTTGGGAATCGCAAAAGGCTTGATACATCTAGGCCTAACGGGCAGATTCATGAAAGACCCGTTTTGCGAGTCTGAAATAGCGATTCATAAGGAATCGCCATTACAGACTCGCAAAACGGGATTCATGTAGGAATCGCAAAATTAAATGCGATTCCTACAGATTCCTTATTTGCGATTAGCAAATTGCTAATCGCAAATAAGGAATAACTCCCCATTCATTCCTATGGGCCAAAAGGCCCATAGGAATGAATGGGGAGTATTCCTTATTTGCGATTAGCAATTTGCTAATCGCAAATAAGATAGCGATTTGAAGGGTGCTAGGGGTGTCCAAAGGACACCCTGTAGCACCCCTTAAATGCACATTTCAACAGGTGTTGCGCACACACATGTCCTAAGGACATGTGCGTGTGTAACACGCAACTTAGAAAAATGCTTTTAAAAGCATTTTTCTAAGTTTTCGCTATTTACCACGAGGTTTGACCTCGCGGTAAAAAGCTGCCGAAATTTGCGATTTCGCAATTTTAAAATGTTTCAAGAATAGCATTTAAGGAATCTCTAATAGAGATTCCTTAAATGCTATTCCTCGCAATTTTGCGAGTTTCTAAATAGCGATTTTTGCATTTGGGATGATGAATCCCAAATGCAAAAATCGCACTCGCAAAGGGCCAGATTCTGAGAATCTGGCCCTTTGCGAGCGCATATAAGCTTGATGAATCAGGCTGTTTATGTCATATTTTACACACAACTCCCAAATCGACAATGGCAGCCGACGCGCGGAGAGAAAGGGAACAGGGCAGCTATGTTCAATGACGAGACAGCACTAAGTATGGACTCAGTTACCCATAACCCACCAAGCAATCCAAGAAATTGTGGGATCAAAGACAAATGCAAATAGTTAGAAAAAGCGATGCGAGCGGAACCGAAGAGATGGTGGGAAGCAAAATCTCTGCAGCGCTACATTGATGTCGGACAGGTACTGAAGGGTCTAGCAGCCTGATTCATGAACGGGCCGTTTTGCGAGGCTCAAATAGCGAATCATAAGGAATCGCTATTTGAGACTCGCAAAACGGTATTCATGTAGGAATCGCATTTTTAATTGCGATTCCCACTGATTCCTTATTTGCGATTAGCTAATTGCTAATCGCAAATAAGGAATAACTCCCCATGCATTCCTATGGGCCAAAAGGCCCATAGGAATGCATGGGGAGTCATTCCTCATTTGCGAATACGAATTAGCTAATCGCAAATGAGATTGCGAGTACAAGGGTGCCAGGGGTGTCCAAAGGACACCCTGTAGCACCCCTGCAATGGAAATTAACACAGGTGTTGCACACACACATGTCCAAAGGACATGTGTGTGTGTAACGTGCAACTCAGAAAAATGCATTTAAATGCATTTTTCTGAGTTTTCGCAATTTACCACGAGGTTTGACCTCGCGGTAAATTGCGGCCCGAAATTGCGATTTCGCAATTGTAAAATGGATGATGAATTACATTTAAGGAATCTCAAATAGAGATTCCTTAAATGTAAATCCTCGCAAATATGCGAATTAGCAAATAGCGATTTTTGCATTTGGGATGATGAATCCCAAATGCAAAAATCGCACTCGCAAAGGGCCAGATTCTCAGAATCTGGCCCTTTGCGAGCGCTATTTTCATTGATGAATCGGGCGGTAAGAATTTTACTGGCCCCCCAGTTATGAAGCACCAGATCGCGAAATGATGCGGAATGGGCGGAAACCAACTTGGACTCTTCGCACAAGCTCTTGTTTATCCTAGTAAAATATGCGGGAAAGGATTGTGTCAGATTATCTGAAGAAATTGAAAAGTTAAATAAGGAAATTGAGGAAATGGGCCAAACGGAAGAATTAGAGAATTTAAGAAATGAAATAAAAAAAAGATTAAAAAGGAGGAAGACACAATAAGAGAACGCAAAGCGTTCAAATTTCATTGAGACCGTTGCGACTACGAGTGTGGAAGGGTGTTTACGTTTTCACGAAAATATGATACCCTGTAAGCAGACAAATCAGGCGTACGGCAAAATAACACATTGGAAACAACTATAACCAACATGCAGCCGGATTAAACATGAGCATCTGATGCTAGCTCTGCAGCTGAAAATGAACCTGAATTGGAATCTCTTAAAAAGTCGTGCACAAAGCTGCCCGGAAGTTCTCTCTAACTGAGGAGGTTGATTTTTTTATGCCAGGAACGTCTGCAGTCCCTGTGCCCCCGAAAATAACAGGGCAATCAAGGATCAATCGAAGCAGGAAGCGCAGGGAGAGGCGCAAAGCAAGCATAAGATGAAAACAACAAAAGGCAGCCGAAACCCCAACAAAAGAAATATTGGCGAAAGTAGTTACTAATACATCAGAGGAAAATACAAGACAGTTATCAACATAACAGACACTGTACTAAATAAGGCAGAGGAACAACTCTTGGCTTTGGGGCTCTCCTACTGCCCTGAGAGCTCTTTTAATTATGCAACTACACGGGTCGATATTTATGAAAGTGTCAGGAAATTAAAATTACAATCGAAATGGTCAAAACCTGGGACCCCATACACAACTAATGATGATCCAATACAGGAGGAAGAAACAACAAGAATGTCCAACAGTGGGTCTGATAGTCAATTGATTAACGTATTACAAGACCTACTAAATGAAGGAGAGCCTTTGAATATAAATCAAGAAACACCGAGGTCGCCTATTATCATTCAAAAAGTAGGCCAAACACCATTCAAGCCTCCCTCTACTTTTTACCCTTTGATGTTGAAAGACACGATTAACATCTTTCGGTAACAAGTTGTAACTGACTTAAAGAATCTCAATCAAAAAATTCAAAGCACAAGTACTATCGGCAATACAAATAATAATAAAAAGAAAAACAACAAGCATTTGCAATGCAATAGGTCTCGCATTAGGAAAGTTTTAGCTATTGGTATTGTAAATGACACATTTTTTATTTATGTGTTGGTTTTGAAAATAGCTAAATTAATAGCTTTGTCATTTACAATGCCAATAGTTTTAACTTTTGCAAATGTGACACCTATAGCATTTTTAATGCAATATATGTTGTATTTACGTGACTTAGATGTATTGATATTACAAATAACAATTGTTTTTATTTTTTTTAATAAGTAATACTTAAATAAAATGTATTGTAATTTATAATGGCAATAGCTTAAACTTTTGTAAATAACTTTTGTGAAGATTATGTTCAGTGTAATTTATTGTGATGAAAATGCAAGAACCGAAGTGAAATATTAATTTTTTTTGTGACATTTGTAATAAAGCTTGAAACATTGAGAGAACATATTTGAACCAGTTATTGTTGAATGGTTGCACAGAGTGATGCTGTGGCATTCAGTGGTGCTGAGTGATGCTCTGGCGTTCAAAGGTGCTGAGTGATGCTGTGGCGTTCAGTGGTGCTGAGTGATGCTGTGGCGTTCAGTGGTGCTGAGTGATGCTGTGGCGTTCAATGGTGCAGAGTGATGCTGTGGCGTTCAGTGGTGCTGAGTGATGCTGTGGTGTTCAGTAGTGTCTAGTGATGCTGTGGCGTTCATTGGTGCTGTGGCATTGAGTGGTGCTGAGTGATGCTGTGGCGCCGAGTGATGCTGTGGCGCGGAGTGATTCTGTGGCGTGGAGTGATGCTGTGGCGCGGAGTGATGCTGTGGTGCAGAGTGATGCTGTGGTGCAGAGTGATGCTGTGGTGCAGAGTGATGCAGTGGCGCGGAGTGATGCAGTGGCGCGGAGTGATGCAGTGGCACGGAGTGATGCTGTGGCGCGGAGTGATGCTGTGGCGTTGAGTGATGCTGTGGCGTTGAGTCGTGCTGTGGCATTCAGTGGTGCTGAGTGATGCTGTGTCATTGAGTAATGCTGTGGTGTTGAGTGATGCTGTGGCGTTGAGGGATACTGTGGCATTGAGGGATGCTGTGGTGCTGAGTGGTGCTGAGTGATGCTGTGGCGTTGAGTGGTGCTGTGACGTTCAGTGGTGCTGAGTGATGCTGTGGCATTGAGTGATGCTGTGGCATTGAGTGATGGTGTGGTGTTGAGTGATGCTGTAGCGTTGAGTGATGCTGTAGCGTTGAGTGATGCTGTAGCGTTGAGTGATGCTGTGCAGTTGAGTGATGCTGTGCCGCGAGTGGTGCTGTAGCGTTGAGTTTAGCTGAGTGATGCTGTGGCGTTGAGTGATGCTGTGGCATTGAGTGATGCTGTGGCATTGAGTGATGCTGTGGCATTGAGTGATGCTGTTGCGTTAAGTGATGCTGTTGCGTTGAGTGATGCTGTTGCTTTGCGTGATGCTGTTGCGTTGAGTGATGCTGTGGCGTTGAGTGATGCTGTTGCGTTGAGTGATGCTGTGGTGTTGAGTGATGCTGTGGCATTGAGTCATGCTGTGGCGTTGAGTGATGCTGTGGCGTTGAGGGATGCTGTGGCGTTGAGGGCTGCAGCGGCATTGTGATGCTGTGACGTTCAGTGGTGATGAGTAATGCTGTGGCGTTGAGTGATGCTGAGGCGTTCAGTGGTGCGGAGTGATTCTCTGGCATTGAGAGAGGTAGAGAGAGAGGTAGAGAGAGAGAGGTAGAGAGAGAGCGAGTTAGAGAGAGCGAGTTAGAGAGAGCGAGTTAGAGAGAGCGAGTTAGAGAGAGCGAGTTAGAGAGAGAGAGTTAGAGAGAGAGAGGTAGAGAGAGAGGGGTAGAGAGAGGGGTAGAGAGAGAGAGTTAGAGAGGTGGAGAGAGGGAGAGAGAGAGAGGTATAGAGAGGTAGCGAGGTGGAGGTAGAGAGGTGCACGTAGAGAGGTTGGTAGAGAGAGGTGTAGAGGGAGAGAGGTGTAGAGAGGTAGAGAGAGAGAGAGGTAGATTGGTAGAGTGAGGTACAGAGAGAGGTAGAGAGAGAGAGAGAGGTAGATAGAGACAGAGGTAGAGACAGAGGTAGAGAGAGAGGTAGAGAGAGGTAGAGAGATGTAGAGAGGGAGGTAGAGAGAGAGGTAGAGGGAGAGGTAGAGAGAGAGGTAGGAGCGCAAGAGCATGCGTTGGGGAGGATGTGTTGTTCATGGGAACGCGTGCAGTGGCAGCGCTAGCACCAGATTTTATTGGGTTGGATGATGGTCGCGGGGAGAAGGTTTAAGGAGCTAGGGTTGCGTGTGCATGTCTGCAAGTGCGGAAAATCATTTAGAGGGGTGGGGGAAGCAGGTAGAGAGCGTGAATGGCGACAGCTAAGTTTGGGCTTTTGCAAAAAGGGCTTTTGCAGGGAAGGAAGTCGGCGGGGAAAGGGGATCTCAGCAGTGGAGGCGGAAGCCTGTGATTGGGTGTGAGCAGTGGGTGGGCTAGGTGGTGGGATTTATGCAACTGGTTACATAAGGGAAACCTGTTTCTCAGTGCACTCTTGGCAATGTTTTTAGAGTACAGGGGTTTTCTTGAAGGCTTCATATTTGAAACAATTTCTTTCAATAAATGTCCCTCAAAATAAAACACTAATGCTAAAAAATAAATAACTTTTTAAATTTTGAATGATCTTTCTTGTATGTTTACATGACAACTGTTCCCTGATTTACACGCAACATCTTTGTATGGCTCAGCTCTTGTTATGGTTCTTTAAACAAGCCCGACCCCATGCTGATACAACAATAAAAGTGGACGATATACAAAACAGGAAATCGAATTATGCTGGTCACCCATAAGCCTAAACATAGAGCTCAAGTGCTTATCACAAGCTGTGTTGGCCTCAGCAATACATCAAAATCAAACCTGTGAGTATGTTTGAGCATGTTCAACAGCAATTCTACTCTGAAACCAGAAGCTGGTGAGTTCCCATCTTAGTAATGGGATATCTGTAAGGATAGCTCAGTTCGTTAAGCGCTTGCTTCAGAGAGGTGCAGGGCAAGAGTCTAAACCTCAGCAAGCAAGGCCGATGTAACCATCATTCAGAGAGCAGTAAATGACATAGGGTAGGAATACTACCTGTTCTTTATAACGCTTAGGAAGGAAAGTATGTAGTACTACGGCAAAATTATTACCTACAAGCTAAGAAATGTATTTGCCGTTCAGGTATCCTACTCCTATTTTTAAAACTCCTAATTTTATATAATGATCTCCATAATAGGTCGAGCGTGATGCGCATGCGAATGAAAGGCTACATGTATTCTGCAAAACATTACTATTCGATAATATCCAAGTTTTTCACACCCTTGTTTTTACACTGTTGCTCCCCAACATTTGCGCTCATGCACTTCCAGATCAAACACTGCAATTGGTACAAAAGCCCCCCGTGTGCCACTGCGGGATTGGGGGCTCAGGAATCCTACTACCCTCCCGGGTTAGCCCCTGCCACAGACCATGGATTCTGTGGTTTTAATCTGGCCTGACAGTTGGGAAGTTTCTCACTTACATTATGCCTTTGTTTACACCAATGATCACTGGCATAACCATTGGCGCAGCTGGCCCATCTGGGATGGCATTTTGCGGACCACATCTACTTGAAAGGCTGAGCGGTGAGGGGGACGGGGTGTAAGCATTTTTAATTTGCTACTTTCAGGCCTTCGGTTTCCGAGCAACTGGGCTACTATATTAAGGAAACTTTTTTTCCGTTTCTAAAATACACATTCGCAACAGTAGATCGAGTTCAACACTAACAGGTTGGCAAGGTCCAGTGAACGCTTGTTTAAAGTCTCAAGTATGTGTCAATTCATTTTTTATTGGGGGGGTGGGAGGTATTTGAACGCATACGCACATTCGGGGTAGACTCTTTAGGGCACTACAAGTACCAGAATGCTTTGTGTTACATGAAACCCTAGCCTGCATATCGTCCTCCTGACGGGGTTGGTCGATTGCTAGACCATTGTAATATTAGACTGGCTCAGCAGACTCCGTACTGGAGCAGGGAGGGATGCGTTAACAAGGACCCCCACAACCCACCAAATTAGTTTTTTAAATCCAACAGCACCCCTGCCAAATACAAGAAGTGGGAATAAAATGAGGCATAACTCACTGTTATGCACAGATCGAGAGCAGTTTAGCAGGTGGACTTTAAGAGTTTTGTTGTTGTGCCACTGGGTATCATGCAAGGTAGAAAGGCGCGTGGAGCACCGCAAGCCGCCCGTCTACGGACACACACAGAACAAGCACTGGCGTTGCCAATAGGTCTCGCAGTAGGAAAGTTGGAGCTATTACAATTGCAAATAACAATGCCTTTTATTTTTGTTTTCATTTTAAAAACATAAAGGGCTTTGTCATTTACAAAACCAATAGCTCCAACTTTCCTACTGCGAGACCTATTGGTTTTGGTTTTGGTTTTGGTTTTGAAAATGGGTAAATTAATAGCTTTGTCCTTTATAATGCCAATAGTTATAACTTTCGCAAATGTGACACCTATAACCTGGGGTTGCGCGGAGTGATGCTGTGGTGGTGCAGAGTGGTGCTGTGGTGGTGCGGAGTGGTGCTGTGGTGGTGCTGAGTGATGCTGTGGTGGTGCTGAGTGGTGCTGTGGTGGTGCTGAGTGGTGCTGTGGTGGTGCTGAGTGGTGCTGTGGTGGTGCTGAGTGGTGGTGTGGTGGTGCTGTGGTGGTGCTGAGTGGTGTTGTGGTGGTGTTGAGTGGTGCTGGGGTGGTGCTGAGTGATGCTGGGGTGGTGCTGAGTGATGCTGGGGTGGTGCTGAGTTGTGCTGTGGTGCTGCTGAGTGATAATGTGGTGGTGCTGAGTGATAATGTGGTGGTGCTGAGTGATAATGTGGTGGTGCTGAGGGGTGCTGTGGTGGTGCTGTGTGATAATGTGGTGGTGCTGAGTGATAATGTGGTGGTGCTGAGTGGTGCTGTGGTGGTGCTGAGTGGGGCTATGTATGCTTGCTTCCTGAGGCCACATCCAGTAAATGTTAGTAAAATACTCCACAAGCCAGAACCAACAAGACAACCTATTCCATTTTAAATTTAGCAGACATTTTAAAATTTAGCAAAATTAATTCTCAATTTAAGACACTACAAAAATGCATTTTTAAATATGGTTTATCTATTACAAAAGCAAGCATTCACGCTCAATTAAAGACACTAGAACCACTAGTTCTAGTGTTCTATTACAAAAGCAATATATATCAATATTTTAAGTGAAGAGATACATTTACTTTGCATCTGCTAATATCATCTCCTTTAAATATGAGATATATATCCCACAATTAAAACCATTAACTACTGACAATCCAAGATTTGGTGTAATATGTACTGTACATTTCATTTATACAATACTCTCAAGACAACGTAAACACTAAATAAAAAAAGACTAGTTGCAGCTCTGAGCATAAGTTATGCAACAACACCGCAAAAACACCCAGCTTTGAAATGAATATTTCAAGAATGTTAGTTGGTTTATAAAGGCTTTCACCACCTCCCACATATGTCACAAAGTTGAACACAGAGACGCTGCCAGGAATGCAAGAGCCACAAGCCAGCGTGAAATATTTGTGGACAGTGAATCTGTTCATAACAAAATGCCCCCTCAGTACTTCTAGAATTGCGGAGCTATAACATTTGCATTCAAACAATGCACTGCGCGCTGACCAAACATAGCAACCTGCGTTGTTTCAATGAGCAATTCAGTCTAACAAGGGCTGGTTAAACATGGAACAAGTTCAGGATGATGTCTCATGTGCATCACTCTGTTCCATTCTGTTTTGTAAATATTATCAAGCTCTCTAATTACAAGACAGATGATCACCATGTCCCCAGGCAGCGAATAGAGAGGTTGGTCAACAGTGACACACCCAGCCGGGTGTGTCTTGGCTGCTAATACCCAGTCATCTGATGATTCCTGGCATACTAGTAACAAAAGAACAAAATGATAAAATAATATTTTTTAAAAAAGACTGATAAATACAACAGGAATGTATATACTGACGGCAGCTTGCAGTCTGTTCGCCCCTAGTTATGCCCTTTTCCTAGACGTTAGGGAGATTAGAGTAGAAACATTTGACTGGTCAATGTGGTAATCTCAATAAAATGCCACAGGCCATCTCTCGGACACATTCTCCTACATGTGGACATCTCACATCAGCCGGAAGTTCTCACAGAACACAAAGTGCCTAGGGGAACAATCTCAAAAGTATTGAGTCAGAAGAAACGTGGCAGCATTAGGTAATGAATCGCTTCGCCAAATACTTTGCATTTTCGGTTACATAATCCTTGCTAGCAGGTACCACACACCTAGGGCATGCACAAAAACATTCACCAGGAAAGGAGACGTGGTTTTCTGATCGCTAAACAAGAGGTCAGGTAACTGTAACTAGACTTAACAGATCTAACCGAAGTCCACGCTATCTCGCCAACAACATTCTTCAGTCCACTCCTGCGCCGAGAGGGTGCGAAGCCCGGACCTGCAGCCGTGTGCTCGCTCTTTGAGAGTGTGCACGGTGTTTGTAAACATGATCCCCACGCACCAGCAGAGCTGCTGTCAATCGACGTCGTTTTCCAGGCAGATGTAACGTAACCATTTTGGACGGCAGCTGACAACGAGTACAGACTGCATGCGCCGTATCACGCAAGGCCGAGCTCATGACAAAGGGAAAACGTGATGGGGATGGATAAATGTTGCAAAACAGACAACAGAGAGAAGTCGGCCAGCCTAGCTCGCTCACATCAGAGGAATGCTGTATCAAAAGCATACGGAAGAACATACATACATACTTGTAAAGTGGTAAAGACTGTATGATATGACATTACAAGTAAAGTGGTAAAGACGGCATTTCATAAATAACACTTTCAAGAAAGTTAAAGGGAACAATGTTATGCAGGTTGAACAGCACAGGGTGGGGAATCCGGTCATTTTACAGGCCTGGGAAAGAGTGGAGGTGCTGAAAGAGAAACCAGCCATGAATAATTAGGGGAGGAGAAGCCGCCACCACATCAAAGGGAGAAGCCCTTTGATGTGGTGGCGGGCGTGAAAAAAATGCAATTAGGAGGAAGGGAGGGAGGCTGATGCACGTGCTTGTTTGGTCCCGTGATTCACGTGAACTTAAAGAAAACCGCACAAACGAAACCCTTGGTTTCACGAAGATTTTGAGCACTTGAATTCTCGCTCCGCTCAATGCGCTTGCGCGCATTGATAGGTCGCAAGACCTAAAAATGTACACAAACAAACCGGCATACTGAAACACGCACACAAACACTTCTGTATACGGACACAGACATGCTCACACGGATTATCAGACGCACACATACGTATATCAACACGTTCACTCAGGCACTCAAGCACATCTGTACCACTTCCAAAACAGCATCCACGCACAATCATATCTACACTCCTACAATCTGACAGACACGCACCGAAAAGCACACATAGATAAAAAACACTCGACGCTGGAACCTAGACAAAAGCACATGTGCACAGTCACTGAGAATCACAGTTTCCGAAAGACACACACGCTCACTCATCTGCACACAGACATCTGGTTGGACACAGACACTCACAACTACCCCAACTCGATAGAGTAAGTGAGTGAAAGAGTGAAGGTGCAGGGACACTTCTATGGCATAGGTTGCACTAGTAAATTTCCAGGTGCCCACTGTCCAGTGACAGCCGGTGTCAATCCAGGAGACACACAGCAACCCTTCTAATCACAGCTGCCCGGAATGGGCTCCGGCTGACACAGCCCTCTGCGGGCACACACTGGGTGCTCGTGCTGCATATCTTTTGTGTGCAAGGAGGGGTTTCGGCTGGCACAGACCTCTGCGCGTGCTCTCTCTCTCTAAGTTTGCCAGGGTGTGTGTGTGAGAGACACTGAGGGTGGGTCCGCGGGTGCAGACAGGGCTGTGACACAGAGCGAGGGGAGAAGTTGTGAGCAAGCAAGAGACATTTATAAACTCAGTTACTACGCCTGTTTGCTATGCATTAACACCCCACCCCTACGAAATATGAGAGAATGTCACACACTGAACACAAATAAATAAATGTAAATATTACAGCAAACTGCCCCTTGTCAAAGTTCATCCGCTTCGCATACGTTTTGCATTTTATCACACTTCTATTTATGTATTTGACGTACTCGCAAAGCGCTACATAGTCATAAAACTAATTCAAAGTGCTGCACAAAATATGAACCCAAAGGAAGAATAAAAGATCGGTTACATTTAGTAGTCAAATGGTTTTATGGAACAGAAGAGAGTAAGGAGAATGTTTGGGAAAAAAAAGGAGTGTTCTTTTCAATATAGGCAGGAAGAGGGAATAAGTCATGATTTGCACAAGGTCAACCAATGCAGCTTGTGGAGCTGGGACCTGTCCTGCAAAACTACCTTCAAAGAGCCAACAAGCTCTTGGCATTGATGTGGGGAGAGGGGGAGGAGAAATGCGAGACACGGCCTGGCGGCCGTGAAAAGTGTGAAGAGAGGGACGTACTCGCAAGGCGCTACATAGTCTTAAAACTAATTCAAAGCGCTGCACAAAATATGAACCCAAAGGAAGAATAAAAGATCGGTTACATTTAGTAGTCAAATGGTTTTATGGAACAGAAGAGAGTAAGGAGAATGTTTGGAAAAAACAAGGAGTGTTCTTTTCAATATAGGCAGGAGGAGGGGATAAGTCGTGATTTGCACAAGGTCAACCAATGCAGCTTGCGGAGCTGGGACCTGTCCTGCAAAACTACCTTCAAAGAACCAATAAGCTCTTGGCATTGCTGTGGGGAGGTGGGGAGGAGAAATGCGAGACACGGCCTGGCGGCGGTGAAAAGTGTGAAGCAGGGGGCGGGGGAGGAGAAATGGGAGACACGGCCTGGCGGCCGTGAAGTGTGAAGCAGTGGGCGGGGGAGCGGAGCCCTTTGAAGTGAAACTCTCGGAGGCAGGCGGCTCGGGAGCGAGGGAAAAGCGCGTGCGGCAAGGCTGTGTCCTCGCTCCTTTTCTTTTTACAATTTATATTAATGACATAGAAAGAATACTGTTACAGGAGTTTAGGGACATGCCGCTGGTTGGCAAAAGGTCTGTTCCAACGCTCTTATACGCTGAGGACGCGGTTTTGATGGCCAGGACGCCACTGGCCATGCAAAAGATGGTTATCACTTTCTCAGAATTTATGACTAATCTGGACCTGAGAATCAATTGTACTAAAACTTTTAGTATGACTTATGGCCGTGGGCAACATAAGAAGGAAAAAGCAAGACCACTTGAGCATACCCCAACCTTCCCATACCTTGTTGTATTATTTGACCAATTTGGTCTATGGAATGGTGCAATACAGACTAGGAGATTATAGTTTTGTAAATCTATAATGGCTCTGAAAACTTTTAGCAAAAGGATGGGCAAAAAAACCAATTGGGGAGCTTTTAACAGTGTATAGAGCGACCTGTGTGGCAGTTGCCACATATGGCGCGGGAGTATGGGGATATGTAAACGCGAAATCATTTCAGGTGGTGGAAAACACCTTTATGAAGTTTCTTTTAGCAGTCTCAGACAGTGTCTCCACATACGTCTGCCACGCTGAACTAGGGGAGCCATATTTAAAAGACATCATTAAGGTTGCTCCGGTTCTCCTGTGGCACAGGGTTTGGACCACCGAGGAGTGTGCCTTTAATCGTTCTATTTTAAGGGACGTGATGAGGCTAGAGAATGGTGGTCACCGGGAATATTATGATGATCCCGCAAGTATGAGCAATGTTCCTAGAAAAATCCTCAAAGGTATATGCATGCGGTATTTGGGTGACCTCAGAAGCAACCCAGAAAAGTTAGAAAAAACTGTGGTCGTGCATCAATTAATAATGACCTCAGACCATATGCAACCATATATCAGATTAAGAATGAGTGTCTTTGAAAGGTTTTTATTAATGCGTTTTAGGTTAAATTTGCTATTTAGATCCCTTAGTTTCCCCAATATGAATACTTGGTCCAAACAACTTATTAAATGTCTGTGTGATGATTTGTCTGAGCAGTCAGACATCCATATTCTTTTCTTCTGTAGATTTTACACAATCCCTAGGAGAAGATGGATTGTGCCTTTATTGAATATTATGGAATGTAATCAGTGTCGCCCTGCTTTCCTAGTATTCCAAAGATTAGACAATATATTAACTGTTGCATCCCTCTCTGTGTATTTTAAATCTGTTTTTAGATCTCGAAAATCGATCACCTAATGAAATAAGAAGAGCATATTTTATTCTCTGTTTTAATTTACTGTGTTTTTATGGATATTTAAAATGTAATGATTTATCTGTACTTTTATGGTTGTTTTTATCTGATAACCGAATAAAGTTTCATGAATGAAAATGAATGAAGGTGGTGAATCTGGAATCAAAAATAGGTAATTTATGATTTTTTTTCTAGCTAGACAGACCACCAGTGCCACTGCCAGTACCAGTAGCGAGGCAGGGATTGCGACGGAGTAGGCCCAGAGAGTTGGAGGGGGAGGAGTCCCAGTGGTGGGAGGGACAAGGGGTATGTCACTTTGTTTGCTTATTGACAGATTAAGTATACTGTATTTGTTAAGCAAAACAGAAATGCCAACCTTCATCATCATCTCATCCTTGCCCCTGGCATTTAATCATTCATTACCTAGCTGCAGCATGGCTCAATTCGGCACTACAGTCCTGGCCATGCAATGTGGGTCTGCTTCAGTTAATGCCGCATTAAAAAATTTGCAAATGCCTTACAAACGAAAACAAGGTGTGTTTCCCAGTGCCCTTTCAGTCGACTCCTACTCGCACTTCGCTCCATCATTCACACTTCACTCCACCTTCAGTCCCAGCCTACCAAGAAAACAGAAAATTTCATTTTTGGCATGTGCCAAATTTTTCTGGCCAAGTGATTTCAAAAGTTTTCCTTTCATCATTTGTCAACCACAGTGGCTGACTAAGCAAAAACGAAGCCGATGATGATCAGTGACACCCCACTATTCTATAGATAAACCGCTACCTGGCTTAACCCTCTAATTTACCTAGCAGTAGTGTAACTTTCCCTACTGCCAAGTGAAGGTATTTGTTGGAAATAATTTGTGGTGGCAGGTGAGGCCAGGGTGTAATGTAAGACTAAGAACCTGATTTGGAGTTTGGCGCATGGGATACTCTGTGATAAATGTGCCAAATAAAATATATCCTGTTCCCTTCCCTGTACTGCAGTGCATCATTTATAACCTACCTACTACTTATTTACAGTAGACAGGATATCCGTTATACATGACCTGTAGCATAGTATTATTCATCCGCTTCTTATAACTTTGGAATCAGAGTACAATTGAAGAGGCAGTCTGAGAAGAGCAGGACTACTGGAATTAATTATAATAAGTTAATACATTATCCATTACTCCATTACAGCTTCCCGAAAACATGCTGCAGAGAGTAGCAGACCCACTAGTATGCCTCCATTAATGTTGCACATCAAGAATACTATTAATTGTGCTGCTTTTACACCATACTCATTAATAAGAGGTAATTTTAACACACAACGTGCCTGTTTAGTTTCAATATGAGATCATTTAAACAAAAAAAAAACTTTTATTTTAGTGGTATTCTGGCTTAATCCTTGCAGCCAGTGCTATTGTTATGTGATGCTTGTGTGGGGAAAACTTGGCTCTGTGACTAATCACATTTACAATTCCAAAGGCTTTAGGGAACCAGAAATCTTCTGCTACTGTGCCACTATAAACAAGTATTTGCATTGATCATTACAATTTTTATTTTTAATTTTTGTTTGTCATGATATGGCTGCTCCTGCTGCTGGAGGTCCATCCCAGCGGAGATAGCTGCCCAGCTGTGGCGCCACAGGATAGGAGACTATCGTGGTTGAATATCACAGCTGGTGGCTTTGGAGGAGGAGAAGGCATATGCTTCCTATTCCTCCTTCCCTCCAGCCCGGCCCACCTCCATCCCTATACACCATCACCAGCACTGCCAGCAGCCGACGTCCACCACTGCTGCCCAGCAGAACACCACCCCTTCCTTATCGTCACTATCCACAACAGTGCATCTCCTCCATCGCTCCCTGCGTGTGCTGGAGCAGATTCGGGTGGGCCAGCAGAACCTGGTGCAAGAAGTGGTACATCTACATTCCCTCTTAGATGCCCTCTAAGTACTTTTTTGATAGACATGTTTTGATGGGAGTGACTGCTCTGTTGTGGGTGGAGAGGGTGGGATCTGAGAAGGGAAGCAGGAGAAAGGTACGGACATTATTATTGATGGGACTTTGGGGCTATTTGTGTAGGAAGAGGGGTAGAACTGTTGTGTAAATAAATACATGGGTAGATTCTAATATGCATATCACTCGCAATCTGTCTTTGAACTTTGCAATGCTGTTTAGCGCAGCCTTGTGGTTTTTTTAATTGACAAAAAGCTGCCCTCTGAACAGTCGCATGCTGTACATAGCCTTTTTCTCCTAGACTTTCCCTAATAGATTCTGATGTCCCTTGCCATATGCTTGTTTGCTAAGCTACTTACTTTACCTATACCGAAACAATACCCCGCTACCAGAGTAGGAAGAACACAGACTAAGTGTGTCTGATCTCTTAATGAGCTTAACTTTGGACACTTTTGCTGCACCTGCCGACGTATCAAAGTGTCTACCAGCAAGTTACAATAATACCCTTGTCCTAATACCCTCTGTAACTATTGACCACCAAGGGGATATACCATGCCTACAACATACATAACAAATCTTAATCTCATTTATCTATCTCTACTTGCCAAAAAACAACTTCAGAAAAATTTACTAACTTAATTAGTTCACCTAATTTCTTAGTTCTCTTACCTGAATAGATGAAGCAACAGCTGCTACCTCTCTCAATCCTCCAACTCCTTATTGCAGGATTTCCCAAGGGGCCTTCTTAATAGTGGTGGTAGTAGCAGGCAAGCGCTAACAGGGAAGACATCACAAGCGAGGTCTTACTCCCACCTATTGCGAGTGAAGTAAACATCAACTGTAGGATTATTCAGAAGGATTAGACTGAAAGAAAACACAGAGTTAGTTAGTTATTTATTATCATAACTTATCAAAGACTGAGACCAGACCATCGCCATTACTCAAAGACTTGATATTACAAAAACTAACAATAGTAGCTTCTGAGCAATGAGAAGCTGGTATTCAATTGATTAAAACCATTAAAACTAAACTTACAAGTCAGGACTGGACTCAGGAAAAGGTTCAGCATTTAAGTAGCACATAGCCTGATTCAGAAAGGTAAAGTATGTTACGCTTTGGTGTTAGTTTACTGACTTTTGCAGTGTAGGTTTACCACTAGTAACTTTTACATAAGTAACTTTACATACTAATCGCAAAGTTACTACTCATAATCGCTATCACTTACTTTAAAAGGAGTTACTACTACTACTACTAGTTAGTTACTACTTATAAGGTTACTACTTCAAATTTCTGGTAGGTCAGTTAAGCTGCAAAAGGGAACTTACAGCAAAAGTGCAACTCTACCGTGGCGAATCAGGCCAGATAGTGCACACTAGTGCAACTACCTATTGTGGAATACTAGAGCAGACATTGTTCTGACTCTACACTATGATATGAATTGATGTTATATAGCGTTTTCATGCCTGGGTGGTTAAGTCGGGCTAGCATGGGCTATTGCTCAAGGAAGATGTTCCCGCAGTAAGTTGGTGTCTCTTTCGCCATGTTTTCCCCAACAAGTGTGTGATCCATTTATGGTGTAAATTCATAAGTCACACCTCAACATATCACACAGCCCGACAGAGGAGGGTTAGGGGTTTGATGATTAGATGGGGACGGGGAGCTGGAGAAAGGTGTGACAAAGCCAAACACTGCACAATAGCAACATTCATCAGCAGCACATCGCTATCATTAAATCTGTTGTGGAAGGAAATGAAAGAATGACACAGTTCAGTGAATGCATTACAATTGCAAACAGTCCTTCTTTCCTAGAGACCCAAGTTATTTTCTAATTGTTCTGTTATCTAGGTTTGAAAAATGCAAATTAGGGAGAAGTTAAAGCACACAGTTCTAAAAATTATGATTGTTAAAAGAAAAATGATATTGTATATGAATGCCAAATTGGGTGGTGCATCTTCATTCTTCTTTGAATGTCCGTCTTGGGTGCATGGCTGAACCGGTCCGGTAAAGTAAGCAGGAATGTTGGACCTGTCATGCAGAAGAAGAGAAGGCCTGTGGATTGTAAAACAGTCTATGCCGATATTGTAGAGTAAAGGAGAGATAAGCTTCATGAGGAGTGGACCAAGAGCATAGGGTGCGGTAGGGCAAAAGCATGACTCATGTGCAATTAACTGAGAAGTGAGAACAAGCACCTGATTGATTAATTGCACAACTGTCATAACATTTAACCGAGTGCATCCATCATGTGACATGCCTATCTCCAGTTACAGCCCCCCAACCAAAACAACTAAAGTAGAGGAATTTGACATTTGAGCCAGCATACTACTCAGCATTTCTGAAATCAACACACCTCTTTCCTGTCCACAGGGATGTGTAGGCCTCTTTGAATCATGTTGGTTTTTCTTTTAACTTGAAGTAGATAATTTCCCTCTTCTGACTATTGAGATAGTCCTGACCGGAGTCGGACTCTGTCCGACTCCAGAGTCCTTCCGACCCAAATGAGATTGACAGAGATAGACCTACTTAATGGAGGCCACAGCGCAACTGCATAGTGGGTGCGTGGTGCAGGCCTGAAACCGGCACGCTGAAGGCGTACCAAAGCCCAGCCCATCGGCACCCAGCACCAGGAACCCTGGCTGCCATCCACATATAGTCTGTGGCAAAACCTGGACCCCACACGCCAAAATAACAACTGCTGCATCACATCCCCACAAACAATGGTATGACCACTGCTGCTGCTTCATATGTAATTCAGGACCTCCCACTAGTATGGAAAACTTCGGCACACACACTCAGACTGCAACCACTTTGGAACTGCTCTGGTGCCTCCTGCTCAATGCCCCCAAAATCTGGGACACAACCCTCACCCCAGACATGATCTTCATCACAGAGACCTAGCTTAAACCCTCCTCCACCACAGAAATTGCCACTGCAACACCTGATGGCTACAAGATGGTACAACAAGACCCCACCAACAAACACGAATGAGGCATTGCCTCATCCATCATGGAACACCTCAACTTCCAACTCTAATCCAACAGCAGAATGATCCTAAGCGGCACCCTTGCCTACTGACCCCTGGACTATGCTCCCGATTCTGCAATGCCATTACCAAATCCTTTTTTTTTTTTTATTCTGTTAGCATCATGAGTAACATCAAATACAAATATATACAGTGTCAGACAGTTCATATAAGATAAGGCATCAATCAATAACAATACTTAAAAATCCATATTTCTGTTAAATCATTAAGACATAATTACTCCCCAAATTTCTTGTATCTTCCGTTTTTGCCTCAACCCCTTAGTCATCGCTAAAGAGTTTTCCATATTATAAATGTCTTTGACCAAAAGCCACCATTCCATGACCGTGGGGGGATGACTTTGTATCCAGGCCCTGGCGATAGTTAATCTGGCACATGTAAAAAGTATATTCATCAGATCACGAGATCTATTGTCTATCCCAACGACTCCAATCAAAATATCCAATTGCGTGAGTATAATTGGTCTAGCCAATTTGGTCGAGATAACACTAGCCACATCTTTCCAAAAACTAAATAGCTCGGGGCATGAAAAAAACATATGAACAATGTTTGCCCCCTTGAGTGCACATTTAGGACATTTTGTACGATCATTAAATTCGTTCGATTCATTATTAGAGGCCCATTTAAGAATCCTGTCAGGTGAATAATACAGTTGAAACAAAGTCCTATACAGCTGTAGTTTCAAACTAGACGATTGAACGGCATTATTTAGGCTACTTAGTGAGGAGGTTATCATAGCTGGTGTTACATTCACATCCAACTTTGTGCTCCATTTTTCTGCTACCTTACTAATGTCATCCTTGTGTAAAATGGAAAAAGTCTTATACCCACAACTGATCAATGCCTTATCAGAGTCCCTGTACATACAGCTCCAGATTTCGGATTCAGATATGCTATCAAGGCCTGTTCTACGGATAATGTAATCCTTAATCTGATTATATTTAAACCAAGCCCTTTCTGGTAATTTATACATCATCTTTAGCTTTTCAAAAGTAGAAAATCCAGTATGATCATACAAATCTCCCAAATTATTTATGCCATTATCCGAGAACATAGAAGTAGCTGAGTCTTGAAAAACACCTGATAACCCTGGATTATACCAGAGTGGTGTTAGGGCATGAAATAAGGAGATGTTATTCCTAACAAGGATAGATCGCCAGATGTTAACTGTGTCTCGAATCGTCTTAAACCGTACTCGTTTAAAGTAGTTGGGGTCATTGAGTCTGTAAAAAAACATAATAGCTTCATCCCCTAATATAAATTTGTGAAAATAAAGACATTTATCAGAAATAAGTAAGCTACGAAAGCGAGTTAAAAAGGCAGCCCAATAATATAATTTAAAGTCTGGTAAACCAAGTCCACCTTGGTCATAGGGGAGCTTAAGCAGAGATATCGCCCGTCGTGCTTTCTTATACCCCCATATGAAACTGCTAATGATACCCTCCACTCTGCTAAAATAAGTATTGCATACTCTTAAAGGTATAGACCGGAAAAGATATAGAAATCTAGGTAAAATCTTCATTTTAATTAAGTTAATTCGTCCCAAGATCCCCATTGGAAGTTTATGCCATTTTTTAAGAAGAAGAGAAGTTTCTTTTAATAACGATTCATAGTTGAGTGCAATTATTGAATCTAGATTAGAAGAGATTTTAACCCCAAGGTATGTTGCAACATTACATACTCCATCTATTGGTGTTAGTGAAGTAAAATTTGTAATTATTTGCGTTTTGCTGACATTCAGCCTATAACCTGATGCCCTACCATATTTATCTGCTTCGATACCTATGCCTGATATCGCTTCAGGGACATTTGTAGAAAAAACCGCTACATCATCTGCGTAGGCAGTTATTTTTAGTGCATTAAGACCGTTTTTAAACGGTACAATCATCTCTTGTTTGTGTAATGCAATCAAGAAAGGTTCTATTGCTAGAGCAAATAACAGAGGAGACAGAGGGCACCCTTGTCGAGTGCCACGTTCTATTGGAAAGATAGGTGAGCATTGTCCTGAGTAACATACTTTACCCCTTGGTTGGTCATATAAGGATTTAACCCATTTCAAATACTGACCTTTTATGCCAAATGCGACCAAAACTGCCCATAGGAAGTCCCACCCCACTCGATCAAATGCCTTTTCCGCATCTAAGAGAATCATTCCGAGTGGGGTGGGACACGTCCTAGCAATATCAAATGCCGATATAGCAGTATTAATGTGAACGGTAGTATCACGTTTGGGGATAAACCCATGTTGAAATGGTGAAACCATCTGTGGCATTAGTAACGCAAGCCTTGTTGCTAGTATTTTTGCAAATATCTTTGCATCAGCATTAATTAATGATATGGGTCTATAAGACCCTCTCTCTTGTGGGGTTTTCCCTTTTTTAAGAAAGAATATGATTTGAGTGCGGTTCCAGGATTTTGGGGCTTGATCTCCTTTACCAATAGCTTTAATGACCATCATCAGGAGAGGAATTAATTCTTCCATGCACTTTTTATAAAGTTCTAGGGGGATTGAATCTTCGCCTGTAGCTTTTCCCAGTGCTAGGGAGTTAATAGCTGCCTGTATTTCTCCTATTGTTATATCTGCTTCTAAATGATCTGCTTGTTCATCCTCTATATCCTGTACACCATTTTCTGTCAAATAGATATTTATATTGCCTCCTGTTGGGATTGTTTCAGGCGTATATAACTTTTGGTAGTATGTGGCAAACTGATGTAAAATTGATTTAGAATCTTGATATAATTGTCCATCATCACCTTTTATTTCCTTGATCAACGTTTGGGCTCGGTCTTCTGCCACTTTATAGGCCAGGATTTTTCCTATCCTTTCCCCACTTTCATATTGATTCAGCCTATATTTAGCTAATTTAGATATGCTTTTCTCCCTAAAAATATTTTTCAAAGCTAATCTTGCTTCCATCAGTTTTAGATTTAGATCTTCTATTTCTTTTGCCCTTGTAGTGGTGGAAGTAGCAAGTATCTTAGATAGCCTCTCTTCGATATTAGATATATCATCTAGTAATTTTGTATTTCGAGCCCTATTGATTTTATTTTGCTGCCAAACAAACTGTTGTGTAAACCCACGGATGCTAGCCTTACATGCATCCCACACCATCAAAGGAGATGTAGAAGACCCATTGATATCAATAAAATCTTTTATATGTCCTTTCAGCAAACTCACAAACTTATTATCAGAGAATAGATATCTGGGAAAGGAGAAGGGCCTAGGTGGTTGCCTATCCGTTTTAATTTCTATTATGAATGAGAGCGGGTTATGGTCCGATGTCACCCTGGGGCATATAAACATTTTACTAGTTGACAATATAGAGTTAGAGGCAAAAACCATATCAATGCGAGAACAGAGTTTATGGGCGGATGAGTAATAGGTATATCCTGTTAAGTGTGGGTAAAGATATCTCCAAGCATCTTTGATTGCATGTATATTAGCCAAATCTATGATAGCAGCCCTCGTCTTACGCATCCTTTGCAACGCACCCTTTCTGGTTGTGTCCATATTATAATCCATAACACAGTTAAAATCACCCAACACTATGCGTTCCCCTTGCAAGGTAAGTAACTCCATATTGACCTGATCAATTATTCTTGGCTCGTCCTGATTTGAGGCATAAACCCCACAAATTATATATTGGAGACCTTCCAAAGACACTTGTAGCATGGCCCACCTGCCCGCCTTATCCGTTATTTTTTTGTTGACTTCTATTTTAAGCTGTTTATGCTTCAATATGGCCACACCTCGAATTGAGGCATTGAAGTCTGTGCAGACCAAAAGATCATAGCCTAGCTGATTCAATAGACGTCTATCCTTATATGCAATATGAGTCTCAGTTAAAACTACTATCTGTGGGTTATGCAACCTAAGTTCTTCATATACTAAACTCCTCTTATTGCGACTGTTTAGACCTGCCACATTCCAAACTAATAGTTTTAATTGATACATTTAATTGACGTTATAAAAAACTCTGACATGTCTTTTACCCAAAAAGAAACATAGCATTTTTGCAAACCATATAAACTTCTCTTAGCCAAGAAAACACAAATATATTTGTACTCATGATGCATTTTTTTTTTTTTTTCCCTCCCCCAATTCCCACCCAGTGGCTATTTCCCACCCAGTGGCTACCTTCTGGTCCCCCCATTCGGTGGACTGCCGTTCCCTTGGCAGTCGGAGAGCGGATAGAACACTGATAGGATCCAGGCATTCAAACTAGATTGTAGCAGCACAAAAGTAACACAGAAGAAAAAGAGAAGAAAGAAACCCGTGCTAGCCGATACTTGTCCATAGGAGCAATCATTTAGTTGCCACAGAAGCTTTTAAAGCTAACTGAAATATACAAAATAAAAAATCATCAAAACCGTATGTGCTGAGCATTAGCATTAGACACTAGCTTAATTATTAGTTTAGTCATTTCCCCTGTCGCCAGGCAGCAATAGCACTTTCGACCTCATTTACTTCCAAGAAAAAATAAGATCGGCCATTTTTAATCACTTTCAGCTTTGCAGGTTCCTGCAGATAGGCTTGATATCCAAGTTCCTTAATTGGATCGATGAATTGCTTCAACTTCCATCGTCTTTCTAGCGAGAGTTTACTTAGGTCAGATCTCACAAAAAAAATCGTAGAATCAATAGTGACTGGGGTGTTAGGCCGTGCTTTTAAAGAAATAGCTTGTCGGAGCAGGTAATTACCTATATAAATCAAAATAGGTCTTGGGAATTTACCACTCTTATCTTTTTGAAATAGGGGTAAGCGATGAGCCCGCTGAATCTGAGAGTCCCAATCCCAGTCTGAAAGATCGGGAAATGCCTTTTGGAATAGTTGGGTAATATATGCTCTCGGGTCCGCCCCCTCTGCTCCTTCAGCAATTCCAAAAACACGGAGATTCTGTCTCCTCTGTCTATTTTCTAAGTCTTCCAGCTTATTTTGCATCTGAAGTAATTGAGAGGCATGTTTATTCACCGCTATTTCCGAACGCTGTGATTTCTCCTCTGTCACCACCACTCTTTGCTGCAGTTCCTCTATATCTTGAGACACTGCCCCCAATTTGCCCGCCATCTCTTGCAAAGAAGTTTGAGTTCTGCTATTGTCTTCCCTCATTTGCTGATAGTGATTTTTAGCTTCTTCTTTCTGTTCGTGTAGGAGTTGTAAGATTGTCTGAAAAGAAGCCGACACCTCCCCTTGTAAAACCCATTCTGTTGGCCCGCTAGCTAGAGAAGAAATGATATTTCCCGTATGTATTTCTTGTATAACCTCTTCTGTCGGAGTAATTACTGCCTCACCTGTAGACCCCATTGAAGTATCACGCAAGTCTTGAGTTAGGTCTTGGGTTATACTGCCACTACTGTCATTGTTGCTTTTACTATTGCTGCGGGTTATTGACAAAGAAGCAGAGTTGTCTTCCGTGAGTATCGTATTAGGTACTAAAGGGTGTGGCTGATCCAACGGACTCTCCAACAGACTCTCCCCTACAGACTCTGCTGCTTCCTTATTCAAGCCAGATTTATCAAAACTATCGGTCTTTGCTTTTGTCACCTTTGTCAGATTGGAAATAGTAGTCTGGGTAGGGCTAAGTGGTATAGTGATCTGTTTTGAGTCTTTAGAAATAATGTTTTGATCATCGGGGCTGTTACCAGACAGTCTCATTGCCATAGACTTTACACCACCCTTGGCCTGTACCCATTGTCTAATTGGACTATTCTCAGCAATCAATTTCATAACACTGGTTTTGGATTTGCCTGTAATTTTAGTAGCTTTATTCTTATTTTTGCCCTTTGATTTCTTGGTGATAAGTATTTTATTCTTGTCTTTGGTTGTTTTTGACATCGTGTTATTTCCTATATCGTTAAGATCCACATATTCCTCATCTGTCTCAGCGATATCTGTATTGTCCATATTTTCAGCTCCCCCACTTTCTTCCGCGCCCTCAGCACTCCCCTTGTCTGCAGACATGCTAGTCATGTTGGTTATTTCACTGTGGGGGGTGTTCTCAGTAGTATCAGTATCAATATCCATATCAGAGTTAGTCACTTTGTTCAGAAGTTCTGAGGGTTCGGGAACTCTTTTAACTGGAATAGTAGTAGATAGATCAATTACCTCTTCCTCTGCACCAACCAACTCCGTAATGTCTGATGTAGGTAACTTAGTTAACATATTCACCTTACTTACAATATTATCATACTGTGCTGCAGCACTGCTGCTCTGAAAAAATTTCTCAGACTCCTCTGTTCTCACTTGAGCGCTTCCATCTAATAATGGACTTTTTACTGTGTTATCAATGTTATCAGTGGCGCTATCTACTGCATTTCCTTTCATCCGAGTCGGGTTTTTCTCCCCAAGCCTACCTGGGCGCTGTTGTTCCACATCCGAGGCAGCATCCATCGCGTTGTTAATACATGCCGATTTTTTGTTTGTTATAAGCTCATTTGTGGCCGCCATCGTCACTAGCAGGGGGGCTGTCCCTCTCCCACTAGCCGCTGCTGTGCGGGTTGTCCGCGTAGGAGGTTTCGGCGCCATCCCGCTGTTGCTCCCGCTGCCGCTCGTCTCCTCTGACTGTGCCGTTGCCGGTGCTGCGGGGGAACGCAGGCCAAACCAGCTGATTACCGCCAATCTCGATCTCGTCCACCTCGTCAGATTCAGCCAGCTCGGCCAGCCACTCGAGGGTTCTTGGCGTGATGGAGTTGCAGATTTCCTTGTGCTAGCAGCCTGTAGCCGTCCCCGGATGCGGCTGCCGATCAGCCGTAACTGCAACATTCACAATGTACTCCTCAGTCCTTATGGTGCAAGTAAGTCCTATACAAAGCAGTGTAGGTTTATAGCTTCGCTTCGCTTACAGTTTTGCTGCTCCAACGCTATATTTGCTGCTTTTCAATTCATTATCTTAATATCCGCCTGCACCCGTTTCAGTGCTCTCCACTCCGGCGGTGTCAATCCGCCATCTTGACCAGCCCCCAAAACACGTCGCCATTACCAAATCCATCACCCCTGTGGCGATTGACTCCAAGCATTACATCTTCCTTGAGGACCTCAACTTCCACCTTGACAACCCCAAAGACACTAACACCACCAACCTCCTGGAGAGCCTGAGCAACACTGGCCTCAACCAACTGGTTACCACCCCGACTCACAATGCTGGTTACACACTAGACCCTGTCTTCACCGCCAGTGACAGAATCAAGTACAACCATGACACTGAACTTTAATGGGCCGACCGCACCATCGTCCGTTTCACCATGGAAGGACCTTCACGTTCCACCACCAGCCCATGCAGCTTCCCCCACTGCAACTGGAGCAAAGTGACAAAGACCCATTGGACACATGGTCTCAACACCAGTCAGCCAGTACCCCCAACCAACTGGGAACAGGCCATCCAGAACTTCCGCGATTGGGTCACCAACTGTGCCAACAGAGTCTCCCCATCAAGACAGCCAAGACCAGCAGGCACACGAAACAAGCCGTTTGATATACACAAAAACTCAGGACAATGAAACACAACTGCAAATAACTGGAGAGATGCTGGTGCACCAGCATAGATCCCACAGACTAAGCCACCTTCATGTCATCCCTCATTATATACCACCAATGCCTCAACGAAACAAAAAAGTTGCCCTGGCAGACTGCATAAAAGCAAGAACCTACCACAGCAAAGAACTCTTCAGCATGGTCGGAGAGTTCTCCTGCCTCTCAGCCACCGAGAACAAGATCCCCCTTCCCAGAAACTCTGCGACCACCTGGCAAGCTACTTCCACAACAAGATATCCACCATCTTCAGCAACTTCGAACCCAAACCCACGATCTCTACAACCTCATCACACCAACTAACGCTATCCACAACCACCGCCGCCTCACCGTATGGGAACATCTCACCACCCAGAATACCACATCATGAACTCCATCCACTCCAGAGCACACACGGACCCCGACCCCCACCACTTTTTCAACCTAGGAAGCAAGGAAATGAGTGCCAAACTCATCTCCATTCTCAAAGCATCCATCACCATGGCCACCTTCCCCGAAAGATGGTACTGTGCAGAGGTCAGACCCCTCCTCGAAAAACCCTCCGCCGACCCCAATGAACTGAAGAACTACTACCTGATTTCACTGCTCCCCTTCTCCACCAAAGCTCACAAAGGCCATCAACCGCCAGCTCACCAAACACCTGGAGTAACACAACCTGCTGGATGCATCTCAATCTGTTTTCCATGCCAACCACGGCATCGAAACCTCCCTGATCGCTGCCACCAATGACATCAGAACTCTACTTGACCAAGGTGAAACAGCAGCCCTGATCCTCCTCGGCCTCTTGGCTGTATTCAACACTGTATCCCATCACATCCTCAAGAGTCTCCACCACATCTGGGTCCAAGGAGACCCCCTCAAATTGATCACCTCCATCCTCACAAGACATACTCAGAGAATTGGCCTACCCCCCTTCACCTCGGAACTCAAGTGAATCATCTGTGACGTCCCTCAAGGATCATCCCTCAGCCCTACCCTGTTCAACACGTACATGACACCACTAACCAACATCATCAGAACCTATGGCGTCAACATCATTTCCTACACTGACGACACCCAGCTTATCCTGTCCCTCTCGGAAGACACCTACACCACTAGAACCAACTTCCACAACTGCATGACAAGCATCATGGATGAAAACCAACTGCCTGAAACTCAATACTGACAAGATAGAAATGCTGATCTTCAGAAACACCTCTCCATGCAATGACCCCTGGTGGCCCACAGAACTCGGAACCACACTCATGCCGACAGACCACACCTGCTACCTCAGCCTCATACTGGATACCAAAATCACCATGAAACACCAGATCGACACAGTCTCCTCCACCTGCATCCACATCCTCCACAAGCTCTGAAAGATCTTCAGATGACTCCCCATCAGCCCCAGGAAATATGTCACTGAAGTTATAGCAACCAATGGTCTGAACTACGGCAACACACTCTATGCTTTAATCACCTCCCAACTCCTGCAGAGATGCCAAATGATACAGAATTCAGTGACTAAACTCATCCTCAACCACCCCAATGGACCCACAACATCCCCCACCTCAGGAACCTTCCCTGGCTCCCAGTCTGGAAGAGATGCCAATTCAAGATGCTGACCCACACCTACAAAGCTCTCCACCTACAGGGACCAGTATACATCAACTGCCACCTGAACTGCCACCAACCATGCAGGCACCTCTGAGACATCTCACTTGCACACACTCCCCGCATCAGTAGAGGGCATTCCTTTTCCTACTGATGCCAAGTCCCGAAACAACCTCTCTCAACACCCTAGAACAGCACTCTCTTTCGCAGGATTTTGAAAGGGACTCAAGACCTGGCTCTTTGACCGAGCCCAGTGATATCCTAGTGCCTGGATACCCACATAGATGATTAGCCCCTCTGTACACATTTGGAATTGACTAATTGATAGTACACTGCTGTAGATGAACAAGAAGGGCAAAAGAATGTGAGCATTGTGTGTAGAATGTATTTGTTAACTAAACTGATTGGTCTATGAAGAACCTGAAAAAAAATTACAGCAAGGAGTAGACCATACAAGTGAATAGAGCTAAGTGCGAAAGGCCCAATCATCTTCAGGCAGAATCACCCATCAGCCCCCAAACATTGCAAATCCTCAAAATCAAGTTTACGCATATCAGTTGGACAACACCCTCACTGTCTGCCTCTACAACAATCATCACCACTCCCACTCACTCAGTAAAACATCACTCATTCTTGCAAAAGTTACCTGTCCCAATCCAAGCATGATGGTGCACATTGGTCTATTGTATCTCCCAGAGTCTTTTTCCATGGAAGCAATACGATTGCTGTCATGTAAATCTTTACTGAGCAGCCCAGCTAGGTAATGAAAAAAAGGATACGGAAGGGGCAGAGGCAGGAATTGTCTTCATGTCCTTTAAGCAACTGGGTTGAGATGCTTCTTCTGTGCACATTGGTACAACTCCAATCCAGCGATTCATGTGTTAATACATAAATGGTGTGGCTGCATAAGCTAGACACCAAATATATAAATGTCCCTTTAACACCTCCCTGTGGAATGACACCTGGTGGCCCTCCAAACTCAGATCCACATCAACAGACCACACCTGCACCTTCCACAACTGCATGACTAGTGTCACTGACTGGATGAAAACCAATTTCCTGAAGCTCAACACAGTTTTGGGAAAAACACCTCCCTGCGGAATGACATCTGGTGGCCCTCCGAACTCAGACCCACACTCATACTGTTAGACCACGCCTGCAACCTTGCATCATCCTGGATAGCAAATTTCATCATGAAACACCAGACCAATGCAGCGTCTTCCACCTGCTTCCACACCCTCCACATGCTCCAAAAGATCTTCTGATGGCTCCCCATCAGCACCAGGAAAACAGTCACTCAAGCCCTAACAACCAGCGGGTATAACCACCCAGACTCCAGACGATACAGAACTCAGCTGCTAGACTCATCCTCAATCTCCCCAAAGGGACCCAGAACACACCCCCCCCCCCAACCTCAGGAACCCCGCTGGCTCCCTGTCAAGAAAAGATGCAAATTCAAGATTCTGACACACGCCTGCAAGGCACAAAACAGAGACATCCGTGATCGTGGTTGATAGGTGGAGACCTTGAATTATCTCCAGGGGATGTGTTGCTAAACCTTGTAGGCACCCTTCAATGGTGTGTTGCGGGTATGAAAGCTGACAGCAACCACCTGGCTTTGCTTGAAGTACCAGTGAAGTGAAGACTGGTCCCGATCCCTGATCTGAGGGTACTCACAGCATCCAATAAAGTATGTACATTTGCAAGTGAGTCACACCTCATTTTAGCTTGGAGAAGCAAATTTATTTTTCTTTATTCACTACGGGGTCCAGTTGGCATAAAATGACACAACCATTATATAGTGCATTCTTATACACATCACTTCCTTCTTTTCTTCACCTCTTAAATTAGGACACTCTTTCTTTTTCTTTATGGTTATGAAAGTTACCAATGATGATAGCAGGGGCAAACTGGTAAGTACCAACCAGCAGCTCCTTTGGTGATGCTTACGTGAGGTACTTTCTGACCTTTCACACAGTTTTTCTTCGTGCCTATATTTACAAGATGAAATGCCGCCTGGTATATTCACAAACAGTGAAAATTGAACACTCGTATATGGAGGTGACTTTAAAAAATATTTTTTAAGTCAGCACATGGGCAGAGATATTGTTAAAACTGTTAATGGTATCCGTTAAAAAGTTTTTAGTGTTCATGAATAATCAGGTTTCATGTATTTGCAATTTGATGAGTGGGGGGCAACCTGATTATTCTTTCCCTCTTGTGCTTCTTTTTATGAATGACACGCCTGCAAGGCCCTATATGACCAAGGAGCATCAACTACGCCTTAACTTTTATCAACCCTCCAGACACCTGTTCTCCACCTCCCTTGCCCTCATTCTCACTCCCTACTTTTGTAGTTCGGACTGGACTGTTCCCATGGGGCACAGGGTCAGAGCTGATTTGCATATCGCCATTGTCTAACCCAGGGTGGTGTGGAGTGCAAAAAAACGATGGATTTGGGCCCAGATCTTTGGACTGGGGTGAATGTGTGACATTGATCCACATTCTGTCCATCACCTGTTTTGTTTGCTCATTCTCACTCCCTGCACCCCTGAAGACAGTGGATGAGGTTCCTTCTCCTACCTCACCTCCAAGTCTTGCAATGACCTTGCCCTTCACCTCAAACATCACCCTCTCTCCCAAAATTCAGAAAGGGACTCAAGATCTAGCTTTTCAACTGAGCCCAGACACAACTTAGCACCTGGATACCCTCGCTGATGAGTTGCTACGCTCTATAAATCCTAGTTGATTGATTAACTAAATAAAATAAAAAATGATAATGTGAAAGTTCTATTGTGGTCTACTCCATCAGAGAAGTAGAGTTTGTCCTCAAACTTAGGGGTTTGCCCAGAAGTTGGTCCGCTTACGCACGTGCTGTTTCAGGAACAGTGTAATCTTGTGGTATGAAGTATTGGGTCATTTTAATCATGATCTATATTGCCACGTTTTGATGCACGAGACTAGTCCTTCTGTCTATGAACTGTACACACACTCAGCAGATACACTGTCTACCGGACAAACCAGATACTTTATTGCCAGATACCTTTATTGATGCATCTTCCCATACCAATAGACCAATGATTGCCTCACTGAGAGTCCTGTTCTTGGGCTATGGTTGTGGTGATGCAGTTGATGCAGTTAATGCAGGAGTGCTGGTCCCAGCTTGCTCCTCTGATGACGGTGCAGCACATCAAGCGTCCTTGATTGCCTGTGGTGGCAATTTGCTTATCCTCCTCCTAACTTGCCACTTTCTTGGCAGGAACACCATTCTTTGGGAACATCTTCAAGAACTGTCTGTTGGCACCTAGCTGCACAAGCGGAAGCAGGCAGAAGAGGGCTGAGGTAGTGTAATGTGGTGTCACTTTGTGTCAGCCTTCTGTCTGGCAGTACTGTGGATGATATCTCTTGTGTACCTAAAGGTATACAAACAAGAAAAATAATCTGTGAAATATGGTATTTTTGCAGTTTGAATTATTCATACAGACAATATATTTTAGAGAGGAGATACCATTCCCATATAATTAACAGGAATATTGTATCCATTGGCCATTCCAAACCAAACCATACCATATTTCAATCAGGATAACAACATACAAGTTTAAAAGTTAGCTTTATGTGCCTCTAAGGTGAGACACTTATGACAGGCAGGCAGGTCCAGAGAAAAATAGACTAATCTAATCCTTTAAAATGTGAATGCTGCTATGGCCTAAGAGACCTATGGCAGACGGGGGTGCAGGCCGGGGTGGGGGAGGGGGGGGGGAAATGTAATTATCCTTAGAAAGATGATTGCAGTTGTGCGCCTATGGCCTAAGAGACCTATGGGAGACAGGTGGTGCAGCTCAGATAAACAAATGGACTAATCCATAGAAAGGTGAATGCTTGTGTACGCCTATGGCCTAAAAGACCCATGGCAGGCAGGCGTGCAGGCCAGGAATAAAAAAATGAATAATACTTAAAAAGGTGAATGCTGGTGTGTGCCTATGCAACAAGAGACCTATGACAGACAGGGGATGCAGTGCAGTCCAGGGGAAAAACTGAATCCTTAAAAAGGAGAATGCTAGTGTGCGCCTATGGCAGGCAGGCGGTGCAGGCCAGGGAAAAATGAAATAATATCAAAACAAAGTAATTGCTGGCTGTGTCTCACAAGGCACTATGAGAAATTGTTTGGAAGGCAAGGAGGTGCATGAGAAAATGGGAAAAAACATTATTTATCAACAATGTAAATGCATACTACAATGATCCTCAAGCACATTAAATTGATATCAGGGAAAAAAAATAAAAAATGAATAAAAAGCAAAAAGGCAAAGCCCTCCTCAATGTACTTAGAAAATAGCTTTGAAAACTGGGAAAAAGGATTTATTTATCACACTGGCCTCAAGCAAGCAAGGAGGCATGGAAAATAAAGAAGCCATGCAGGCCTTCGGCAAAAGCAAACTTGTTGAGTACACAAAATGGCTGTCAGCCACATGGTCAAACAACAAGCAACGGAGGCATGGACAAAAAAGAACACATGCAGGCCTATGGACACTGAATACACACACTGGCCATTAAACTCTTCTCCACTGGCAGTGTACTCCACTTTATAGCATTCTACTCCACTCTATGCCATTGTATGACATTACTCCTCTCTATGACGCTCCACGCAACTCCCTCTATGCACCCATGCCACTTTACTCCACTCTCTGACACTCTATGATACTCCACTCGATGCCACTCAACTCTACAAAACTCTACTCCGCTCTATGGCACTCCACTCAGTGACAATCTACTCCACTCTATGCCACTCTACTTTGCAACACTCTACTCGAATCTACGCAACACCCTCTATGCCACTCCACTCTACACCACTCCACAAAACTCTATACCAATCCGCTACAGAACACTCTAGTCAACTCAGAAACGATACTCCACACCACTAAGAGCTATGGTCATTCCACTATACAACACTCTACTCCCTCCACAATACTCTACAATACTGTACGCTATTCCATGACACATCACTTCACTCCTCTGCACGACCCTCAACTCCATGGTCTGCCACTCCACGCCACTCCTAAACACTCCCCTCTACTACAATTTACAACACTCCACTGTAATGTACCCCACTCACCTTTATCCCCATTAACTTTTAGCCATGGTGAACAGCAACCACTCTGATTTACAACATTACTTAGGCGAGCCCTATTGGCTTTGTCAATTCTTGTTTTCTTTTTAGTTACTGATCTGTGCTTGATTGTTAAAGAGACAAAATCAATCAATAAGGTTTAAGTGAGTGGAGGGGGGCATCAGGTGGTGGAACCAAAACAATGGAGGAAGAAGGGGAAGGCAGAAATAACACAGAGAGCATGGGTGGGGAGAGGAAGTAACACAGGATGGAGCAGATAAACACAGGGGGTTGTGGGTGTAAGCAAAACAGGGCAGTTCATAAAAATATGTGTGAAAGAACAAAAGCTGGCTACCTATGGACATCAAAACTCTGAGGGTGGAAAGCTTGTCCTAAATATCTATTATCTTTTATAGTATCCTAAAGTCTCACAGGGCCGTGCTTATGCTCTACTTTAATACAATTTAATTGATACAAGTCACTTTGGATCCATTTTATTTCAACTGATATTTTGTGCACTCTTTTGCTACAGATCACAATATTAAAAAGCAAGCATTGACAAAGTCCATAGCTCTTGACTTTGGAACTTTTGGCTTTGCAAGTGGTCTTGAGCCATGCTGAACAGCGTGCTTGATACTGTGCAACATGGCTTAAGAATTAAGAAATAAATGTCTTGATACAGCACACTGTGCCATTTTGTGGGACATACAACAGTCAGGCACATGCCTATAACATGACACAGCCGCTTTAACATATGTATTTTTCTGATAAGTGTTGGATGAGACAAAATAAGCAAAGATGTTATTTTTTAAGCAGATGGTGGCTGAAGTCACACAGGCGTTGATGGGTGGAAGCAAAATGGGGGAGGAAACAACATGCAGGGAATGAGTGGGTGGGCTGAGGGGACAAACAGAAGAGCGTGGAGCTGGCATGTAGCAGCACACGGATGAGAAAGCAATGCCGTGGTGTAGGGGGAAAGCACACAAGTGAAAAAAAGGAACTCAGGGTGAAGGATGTATGAAGGTACTACTCGGAGACAACTGGAAAACGCATGTGCACTCATGGAGTACTTCACGAAAAAGAAAAACAAAGGGGCTTATTTACAGGTCTCTTGCTCCACCGGTACGTCACTTTCTCCCATTTCAAAAGTGACGCACCAGTGGCATAAGGAGCTTGTAAATAAGCCCCAAAGATGCAACAAGCATTTACAATGCAATGGTTTTGCCTTTGTTGAAGTTTGAGCTATTGGCAATGCTCTTGACATTATTTTTATTTATGTTTTTTTTAACATAAATAAATGGCATTGTCATTTGCAATGCCACTAGCTTTATCTTTCGCAAATGACTCCCACAAACACCTACAGAGAGCCCCCCAAACACACACCCACACATCAACTAAAACCTCCCCATATTCAGAACAGCAATGACTCGAATGCCCTGAAATCTGATCAGACACTTGTTTGTAAAGCCTGCCTGTAAAAGTAAACCTCAAACTCCTTTTGTATGAGTGGGTGTACTGCTTACTTGTAAAATAGTCCCTCATAAATTGAAATGAAAGTACTCCATGATGGAGGTGGACCAGTACACCAAACATCTAATAGAATGAGGCGACACACAGCTTGTATACTTTATCAAATTAGTACCAATATGCATACGTCAGTTGTGCTCTCAGGGCAGATCAATTAAGAGGGGGCAGTGAGTGAATACAACATGATGCAGCTGACTGGAAATAACGCGGACTGGTAAACGGAACAAGCCCTCTAATACGAGAACGTATTAAATGTATAATTCCACAAATGTGGCACGAGAACATCAACTGTAAGCCAAAAGTTAACAGCATTGGTAAAACTGTCAAATTGAATGCAAAAGAGACTAATAATAAAAAAAATGAACTAACACCACGATACTGGCGCGCCTTTGAAAGGTGGACAGTCGTAAAGGGGCAGTGCTAAAGTAAGGAATTGTTAGGAGTTGCATTTGAGGACGCGAGCTGTACCAGGCGCTGGCAGGAAGTGCCCCCACCTTCTCCCAGTGCCTGGCTGCACCTCTGCCCGGTCCCTCCACCGAAGCACCCACCGGTGGTCGGAGGGCCGCGTTACACTCCTTTGGGGGAGGAAAGAGTGAGCAAATATTGGCGGCACATGGGGGCGCTGACACGGGGCACATTGTTCCCCCGCTGGCCCGTCACTTCCCCATTTGCGCTGGGACTACTACAATGCCTCCATCCCGCACCTCAGCCGAAGATACCCCTCTCCCATCCCGGGCACACCCACATATCTTGCCCCTGAGGCTCTGCAAAATGCGGGGGGTCTCCCAGCTGCCCTCGCCTTCCTCTGCCATGACCAGACTTCAGATTCTAGCTTGCCGACACACACCAACTTCAGGCCATTGGAAACCCAGCCGCACGCCACCCCGCCCCATGCCTGGCGTCACCACCCTCCTGCACCGTGCCCCGTGCACCAGGTTCCGCCCCCAGCGCCCGACCACGCCCCCCAGGCACGTCACCGCGCTGCCATAGGTGGGAAAGGGCAGGGCATTCAGTGACAAAATATCCCTGACCTGCGCTGTGTTTATACCGAACACTTCCGCCTGACCTGTTTGTGGTGGCTTAGGTTAGTGCAAGCACAGTCTGCAGGAAGTTTGTGCACCTGGTTGCAAAAACAAATGAAAAGACAGTATTAAAGTCACACTCGCATTTTTTAGGCTAATAGCTATCAGTCAGTTGTATAACTTCAGAGTAGGGTTGTGTCGTGATAAAGCAACCCCAACGGGTAGAGAAACCTTAAACGAAACCAGATGAAACGTGATCCTTCTCTCTCCAGCCACGTTAATTGACAAAGTAAGAATCCACGCTGTACAAAGGTTCTATCAGACCTAAGATGAAAGCACATTCTAAATATTATTAAAGGCAAACATCAAAACAAGAGCACACATTAGTAGTACAGGTTGTCACCAAACGATGCAGGCTGCTTACTGCTCTCCACTCCTTCTCCTCCTCCCGATGACGCGGCGGAGGCTCGGCCGGCTGGGCCAATCCCAGCGCGGCCCTGGCTGGAGGCAGACGGCTGCTTCCTTCGGCTTCGGGGTCCGCGGTGGGAAACAAAGGGACAATGCTGGGTCTTGTGTGCACAAATGTTTTTTTCTTTACTTGGACACCTCGGCGCAAGTGAGGTGGGGGGGTCCAAAAAATCGACAAAGGACGATCGGCAAAGGCAACTGCAATGAGGGCGGGTGCCGGCAATGCCGGACCAGATTCGGGGGCGTTCCTTGCTTTCGGCTGACGTAGCGTGACGTAGCCAAAAGCCAAAAATTCTCTGGAACGCCCCCGAATCTGGTCCGAGATTGACGGACAGATCCTTCTCCCAATGGCTAGCCTCCATTTATGGAGCTAGCCAATGCGAGAGTGGGGACGGTCCAGTCCCCACACACAGATATCATTAAGTTTTTCCTAGCGCATGCGTACTTCGTACGCATTGGCTAGGCAAAACCTAAAAAGCACACACTTGTGGAAGAAGAGAATGACCCAATCATAGAGGCGGTAAAAAGGTTTTGCTCCACAGGAGAGTTAAAGATATGGTGTATAGGCTGAAACAAATAGAGCCAGTGAATTGAATGCAAGCAAATGTGAGTAAAAAACACACAATGTCAATGGAAAGCAATGAGTGAAATGCCTTCCTATGTAAGCTTTCAGCTTGACCCCAATTGGTATTTGCAACCAGGGAGCTGGGCTGTCAGATAGGCTTTGACCTATAAACGTTCATTTGTGTAGGCTAAGATGTTAGCTCGATTATCCGTAAGATTGGTTATGGCATCAAATGACATGTTTGAAAGTGGGTGCTCTCTCCCTGTGGACAGGGTACAAAACAACAATTAGAGGCAGTAGAATGGGCTTTGCTGAAACAAGAGAACTTACCTGTCAACAAAATCTTTCTATTGGAACTTTTACATTTCAGTCTTCACCACAGTTATTTTAAGTGGGAAAATGCGTACTATCTACAGAACAAAGGTACCTCTATGGGCTTTTCTGGGGCCCCAGCCTATGCTAATACCTATATGGCAAGGTTCGAAGACATGTATTTGACAACAGATAAAGATTGGATTGACAACACAACTCTTTACTGTCGCTATATTGATGATATTTTCCTCATATGTCAGAACTCAAGACAGATGTTGGAACATAAGATTTCCCAGCTAAATTTGCATGATGAGAATATCCAATTCACATACAACATTGATGAGAAAGTTATTCCATTTTTGGATGTACTTGTGAAATTGGGGGATGACACCCTTGATACTGAAGTATATCACAAGGCAACGGATAAAAATACAGCTCTTTCTTACAATAGTTTTCATTCAAAGAATCTCATTGATAATCTGCCATATTCCCTCATGTTAAGAGCCAAAAGGATTTGTTCACAAGAAGAGTCTTTTCAAACCAATCTCAACACCATCATCACCAAGTACGTGTCCAAAAAGTACCCATCCAAAGTACTAGAAATAGCCAAAGAAAAGACTGAAAAACTACCAAGGGAGTATTTGTTGATCAACAAAACCAAACAGCAACTTCAACGTCAGGTATTTGTTTAGAAATACTCTACTAGCTCACAGGACATAAAAAAGAGTATCAATCGTCACTGGGAACTGCTCAGCAATGAGACTGACTTCAAAGACTTGTTCATTAACAAACCAATCTTTGCGTACAGAAGGTCTCGCAACATCAAAGAGTTATTGAAACCCAACCCAGAGACAACAACAGTGAACTATAAAGGTATGAAAAAGTGTCAAAAGTGTGTTCACTGCAATAATGTGATAGTGTCTGATACAGTGAAACACCCTCACACTGGAGAAACCATTCCTACTAAGATTAATGCGAATTGTAATACCATGAACGTAATATACGCTATCAAGTGCCCCTGCGGATTGTTGTATGTGGGCAAAACGGAAAGAAAAATCAAGATACGCATATCAGAGCACAAAAGTACCATTCGCAATAAAAATACCAACAGTAGTTTGGCAGTGCACTGGGACAAAAATAGACACACAATTGCCCAGATGAAATTCCAGATCCTGGAAGTAGTAGTCCCATCACCCGGGAGGAGCCTCACGAAAACTCTTTTGCAGAGAGAAATTTTTTGGATAAGAAAATTACAGACACAAGATCCCAAAGGGATCAATGATCGAGTCGATTTAATCTGTTTTCTTTGATTATTGCACAGACTAGCACGCTGGAGGACTGTACGTGCACAACACCATTTGTAGAACTTTGGTTTATAATAATGCATGGTCATTTCTAAATAGAGATTTGTACATATATTGCACACTGTACCCCATTATTATGCACTCTACATCACACAAACATGGCGCCTTAGCTCCTTTAGTATCCCCGCCACCTTTTTTTTGGTTGCAGTCCGCTTTCTATTTTCTTTTCCCCACTCGCTTCCACGTCATTTAAACAAGCCGTCGCACTAAGCTCGACGTTCGTATTTATGCACACACGGGACGTTCGTCCACGGGAGTAGAGAGAGAGGCAGGATCTTGGAGCATTGAGTTACCGACAAGAGCGGCAAAAGGTATTTGAGTTGCACACTTGTGATAGTAGTTTTTTGAAGGATATCAGTCATTAAGCTTTATGCTGACGATGTGGTTGTTTTGTTTTGTAGGTAAACTGGACAGAATTTCGCGAAAGTAGTTAAGACAAAACGTTGACATTCAAAGCATTGCGCCGTGTAAACAAGGTGTGTTCTTTGTGTTCTTAGCGCACACACAAGTTTAGGAATTTGCAGGCTAGTGTGAGAGGTATCTTCACAGTAGTTTTAGTTTTAATTGTTCACTAAGTTTGTCGCTATTTGTGTTTTCCTAGGTTCATCACAGGAGAATTTTACGCTACTTTCTACAGAGACGAGTGTGTTGGTGCTTACCGTCTTTGGATTAGTTACAGCTGTGATCACATGACCTAGCAGCTTTACTTTTTTCAGTGAGTTGTGGCTTCTTTTTACCTCTTTGAGCTGTCGAGCTACATGAGTCATTTTTTTGTTTTGTTGTTATTACTTGATTTCCAATCACCTGACTTAGGGTGCATTCCTTCTTTCTTCAGAGTGACTCACCAAATCTTTCACGTACGCCCCATCCAATTCGGTCATTTCATCGCGCCATTTCTTTCCCATTTAAACAAGTGAGTGCACAGTACCCAATCAGTTCATTTCAGAGGTTGTAATTGATTTACTTGAACTTTTCTAACAGAACTCATTTATGTAATTTATCATTGTGGCAATCTATGAGCAATGTGCGAAATTGTACAAAACCCTCGCGAACTTGCAGAAACCCGTGCAAACATAAAAAATAAAAAAAATCCGCAAATTCGCGAGAATTCGCGGATTTTGCGGATTGCGAGTTCGCAAATCCGCAAAATCCGCGAACGCGAGATCCGCAAAATTCGCCCATGCCTAGTGAGGGTGTGATGTTTTTGGTTGACGAGAGGTTGGTGAACTCCTTGACTATGTTGAAAAGTTCCTTGCTGTTGTTAAAGCTGTCCTTGATGTAGGTGGCTAGGGCGGTCTTCTTGCTGTTCGTCAAGAGGTGGTAGTATTGTTTGAGGGCATCTTTGAAGTGTTTTTGGTCCTCGGTCTTGCTGGCATGCAATTTTCTTTCCTAGGTGGGTTTTCTGAGTGCAATTTCGTCAGTGTTTGGCATGATCCAGTTCGCCGCTTGTTCCGTGTCTTAAGTGGTGTCGGGTCGGTGGGAGTTGAGGGGGTTGAGCAATCCCTGCTCTGATACCTTTGCCTAGCTGCGTAGTGTCTTGCTGGCGGTGGAGGTGGGGGTGTTACGTGGTTCCGAGATGATGAATTGAACGCTGCGGTGGTCGGTCTATGTGAGCTCTTCGGTGTGGGTTTATTTCACTCTGTTGTTGGCTGAGAAGATAGGGTTGAGGTAGGCCATACTTTTTAGAAGGTCGGCTGTGTTGGCGTTGTTGGTGTTCATGAAGGTGGAAGTTTAGGTCTCCCAGGAAGATGTTCAGATTCAAGTCGATGGCGATAGGTGCAATGAAGTCAGGGATGGCATTGCAGAAGGCAGGGCAGGTTCTCGGAGGTCTATATGCAAGGGTGCCTCTGATGGTGATTTTACTGTTTGGTCGAAGTAGGAAGTTGAGGTGCCCCATGAAGTGGGTAGAGTCGTCTGTGGTGGTAAAGCATTCAAAGTTCTCTTTGTAGATTATGGCGATGCTGCCTCCATTTCTGTTGGATTGGTCCCGGTGTGAGTTCTTTTATCTGTCCTGGGTGGCTGTGGCAATGTCTGGAGCGAATGCAGATTAAAACCAAGTCTCTGCGATGAAGACGGTAGCCAAGGCAGGGGTCCTCATGGTCTCCCAGTTTTCCGTAGTGTGTTTTCTGAGTGTGCGTTGATCAGCAAGCAGTGGATCAAGGTGTTGACTTTGACCTTGAAGGTGGGTGTGTGAGATGTAGTGTGGCTGATGGGCAGGGCATGGGTGGTATCCTTGGTGATGCAGGTGAGGCGGGAGTTCCGGATGAAAAAAGGTGCTTTGTGGTCCAGGGGGAGGCATGGGCACAGTTGTTGGTCATGCATCCATGGTTCAGGGCTCGAAGTTCATCAGAGGTGAAGTGGAGGTTGTCCATGGGGGTAGGGGTCCTGGTGCCTGGCATGGTCCTGGTGCATGCTTGGCGAGCCCTCTGCATGAGTTCCCTACGTGGTCGTGCTGCAGTCTCCATGCTGGAGGGAAACTGGGGAGCTAGGAGGGAGTTGCGGGGGACCTCCACAGAGGAGGTACCTGGCATCAGCAGAGAGAGGGGCAGGAGGCGAGAGTTAGGGGGCTAATGGCTTTCAGGGTCAGATGGAGGGGACGCCGGTTGTTGTGCTGGGCAAGAGGCAAGACAGGGGCAAAGCAGGCAAGTTTGGAGGGCAAGCAGACAGAGGAGGTCTTACATGGTGGGCTAAGGCTGCCAGGAGCTGGCAGGAGCGCTGCAGGCAGCTAACTGCAGAGAAAACACTGGTTACGGAGAGGGAGAGGGGCGGAAGCTGGGCACAGAAGGAGGGGAGGATGAGGTGACTTACCTGGAAAATATGGTGAAAGGAAAGTGGCCCAGCCCAGGTTTTTCCGGGCACAGACAGGCGCGGACGGGCCGCACATGGCCCAGGCTTTTCCCACGCATGTCTCGCGATGTGGGAGTTGACTTAAGAAGATAATACTGGCTATGCTGGGAAAATGAGGAAGCAGGTCTCCTCCCAGTGGCGGAGACCTCTGGGAGGTGTAGTCCGCGGTACGAAAGAGGTGCAAGTCCCTGTCATGCCTGTTAACTGAAGTGATCACTGCTGATAATCTTGCATACTGTGGGCACTAATGTAATCTTGTTTTATCTGATCAATATGACAACACTAATATTATTAGTAGCAGAAGATGATTTTCAACTGCATTTTCAGCAGAAAAGGTTGGAGACTTCTGCCTTAAACATATACCCTGAGTACAAATGGGGAGGTGGGTGAGGCTACTGCATGGTATGTAAAGGTATTTGTGTAACACAAACCTAGCTGTGAAGCACGAGTGGAGATAATGCTCTTTGAGGGGATGTATCTTGAATTTATTTCTGAATTGCAGGAGAGGTGAAGTAGCCATGATGATGATGGGGCTATTTCTCCAGAACCTGGATGAATGTATTGGGAAGGCTTGCCTTCTAGTCATTTCCTTTTTTGTGTTTCCTTGTCTCAAATCTGGTGATATTCTAGATCTTGCTTTCGACTCACACAGAAGGACTTCAAATGCCGCTTGGCTAGCTCTGCTCTTTCTTCATATTTACTTGAATAAATACCACTCCCACATGCATATTTGCCTTATTGTATAATACCAATATACCGGACTACCCTATTTAATTCACATTTTTGGCACTACATTTTCACGATAGAGTGTTTCCTCAACAATACAAAATTCCTTCCATTTCTAGTACATATTTTTTATTTCAAGAGGGGCTCATGTTGTGTAGTGTAGTTCCTATATTACAATAGGCTCTGCGCATTGAAATAATACACACTATAGATTTGACATAGGACTGAGGTCAGTATGTCTCTATCGAGTATATTAAACTTAATTGTGAGTGCCAGCTAGCTCAGAGCTCACTAGAAACTTTCCCGAATACACAAGAAGGGATTAGTTCCTGACAACCGCATAAACATGACAACATTATTTCCCTAGGACTGGAACAAATACCGTGGAAACAATAGATAACTATTTTACTCAGTCAATCGTGCATGCTTCGTTTCTACAGCGTTGCAAAGAAATAGTGAGACAGGCATTTTCAATAAAAGGATTTATTGAACAGTCTTCTTTCTCATGCAGGAGAGGTGAACTGCTACAATGATTAGACAGAATGCAAAGTATAATGCGTACAGCAAGAATAGTATTATAAAATAATACTGTAATAGCATTGTCTGTTGCTATGACATGTAAAAATACATACATAAATAACACAGGCTAAAATACTCAACTGGTGCTTCTAAGATACGCCTAGGTGCGTCCGGCAAGTAGGTAGTCGAACTGCACCGAACCACACCGCGCTTTGCTATAGCAAGTGACGGTGTTTAGGAATGCCACCTTTGACATAAAGTCTGGCTTATGAACATCATGGATGAACCCCTAAGGAATAGTTGTTCATGCATAAAAATGAGTTTCTTGGAGAAATCAATATCCAGGTTAGGGGAAGTCCCTTCTGCTTAAGACTCTGATTTTCCAAGAAATCGTTGTGACGTAGATGATAAGATGGAAGTAGCCATGCCTGTATTTGGGTAGCATGAGCAATGCCTAAATAAGGACTGGATTTCTATGGCTATATAAGGGCAAAGCGAATTGTACCTATATAAGGGCATGAATCGGGAAAATTCATTCGGAATCTAAAACGCCATACAACACCCACTCCACTTTCTTATGTTTAACATATCTAAAACATACCTACACATGAAGTGTGAAAAACCCACCCGAAATACATAAAAATGCATTTGAACTGGTTTGTACACTTAAAAGATGAATTGGTGCTGTACGCATTAAAGCAATTTTTAGTTTGAAGCATATATTCATTTTTTGAATGGCAACTGAATGAATCATGAAAAGATACATTTATGAAATGGCTCATAAATACAGAAGAAAAAGGCCCAAAAAATTTCTGTCGGATTACATAAAACTGTTTGTATGTGGACAAGGTCAAATATTGTCTCTTGGAAGTATTCAAAGAATTCTTGTTCTCTATGAATAGTTCTACTTTAAGCAGATTACTTTGTGCCCAAAAAATGAAAAATACAAATTTTGAAAAAAAAATGAATCATAGGAAAAGTTCTTTGTTTTTTAAAAATGGAGGTCAAATTCAAAGTCTCTCAGAACACTGTATGCCAAATCAAAAATCAGTGTTAGGGTTTGGAGAAAACATCAAATCTTCTAAGTCTGTAAAAAAGTTGTCTATCATTGTAGGTGACAATTGGATTACCTCCTTTAGAAGATTAACCGCACATAGATTTGAAGCATCACCTTCAGCATTGGTCACATTAGCAATGTTCGTAATGGATGGTACCTGCGCACCTGTTTCCTTTCGTACCTCACTATCAGCATTTTGCGTCTGTGAGATCTCAATGAATGCCGTCATTAGAATTGGTAGCCGCCGGGGACAACACAGTGTATGGGCCGTTACTGGTTCGAGCAAAGTATCAACATCCTTTGGCATGACTGATGGGAGTGTTAGACAGCTGTCCAGCACACATTCTTCTCTGCATAGCAGGCAGCGTAGAACAGGCAAGATGCAATCTTGCCAGATTGGTCTGAATGACAGAAACCATGTGGTATTTAATTGCCATAAACGAGTTAATTCCAAAATGTGGACGATGCACTCACGACACTTCATCGCCAGTAGAGTTATCTCCATGGAGAACTGGGTGTCTCTGGTGAATTGGCTTGCCATTTAGTAGCAGTAGGAGCAAAAATATTATCCCTGCAGTTAGTCCCAAAAGGAGAGGCAGTCCGCCAAACACAGAGTGCATGAAGTTTGGAAATATTCCTAGGACTGCTTCAAAAGGTGCTAACAGCCAAGGAAATACAGTCTTAAATACATGTACAATACCACTCATATCAGATACGACATAACATTTCTGAGAAATGTATAGGGCAGTTTGTAGTTAAGAGGACATGTATCTCAGCAGAAGTCCTTGCGACTTACAGATCATAGGTCACTTTGGCCAAGGTAAGTGGTACAGTTTTTTGAAAAGGAATGGCTTTCATTCTGATTAAAGTATCAATTTGTATAGAAGAGATGTTCAGTGAAGGCCATAACGGAGACTCCCTGTCTGACTTAGTTTTAGGAAACAATACTTGCATACAGCAAGTGACCCTGGCTGACACAGTTACAAGATATGGTATGCCTGGCAACATCCCACAAAAAACACAGTTGATGGGCAGAATGTAGAACAATGTCATATATTCACCCCAGTACAAGGATCTGGGTCTAAATCCATCGTTTTATTGCACTCCACACCACCCTGGGTTAGACACTGGCTTTATGCAAATCAGCTCTGACCCTGTGCCTCATGGGAACAGTCCAGGCGAACTACCAAGCCACGTCTTTCCCAGACCAGAATCAAGCATCCAAGGACCGATTTCTGGCTATCAGCCTTCATCAGCCTGGATAGCTTGACTCCAGTGGTGCGGAGAGCGTGGGACTCATGTCTGAGTATACCCAGCACACTCGAGGTGAAAATTGCAAAAAACACAGTTGATGGACAGAATGTAGAACAATGTTATACATTCACCCCAGTACAAGGATCTGGACCTAAATCCATATTTTTCTTGCACTCCACACCACCCTGGGTTAGACACTGGCTATATGCAAATCAGCTCTGACCCTGTGCCTCATGGGAACAGTCCAGTCCGAACTACCAAGCCATGTCTTTCCCAGACCGGAATCAAGCATCCAAGGACCGGTTTCTGGCTATCAGCCTTCATCAGCCTGGATAGCTTGACTCCAGTGGTGTGGAGAGCCTGGGACTCATGTCTGAGTATACCCAGCACACTCGGGGTGAAAATTGCAAAAAACACAGTTGATGGACAGAATGTAGAACAATGTCATACATTCACCCCAGTACATGGATCTGGGTCTAAATCCATTGTTTTTTTGCACTCCACACCACCCTGGGTTAGACACTGGCTATATGCAAATCAGCTCTGATCCTGTGCCTCATGGGAACAGTCCAGTCCGAACTACCAAGCCATGTCTTTCCCAGACCGGAATCAAGCATCCAAGGACCGGTTTCTGGCTATCAGCCTTCATCAGCCTGGATAGCTTGACTCCAGTGGTGTGGAGAGCCTGGGACTCACGTCTGAGTATACCCAGCACTCTCGGGGTGAAAATTGCAAAAAACACAATTGATGGACAGAATGTAAAACAATGTCATATGTTCACCCCAGTACAAGGATCTGGGCCTAAATCCATCGTTTTTTTGCACTCCACACCACCCTGGGTTAGACACTGGCTATATGCAAATCAGCTCTGACCCTGTGCCTCATGGGAACAGTCCAGTCCGAACTACCAAGCCATGTCTTTCCCAGACCGGAATCAAGCATCCAAGGACCGGTTTCTGGCTATCAGCCTTCATCAGCCTGGATAGCTTGACTCCAGTGGTGTGGAGAGCCTGGGACTCACGTCTGAGTATACCCAGCACACTCGGGGTGAAAAATGCAAAAAACACAGTTGATGGACAGAATGTAGAACAATGTCAAACATTCACCCCAGTACAAGGATCTGGGCCTAAATCCATCGTTTTTTTGCACTCCACACCACCCTGGGTTAGACACTGGCTATATGCAAATCAGCTCTGACCCTGTGCCTCATGGGAACAGTCCAGTCCGAACTACCAAGCCATGTCTTTCCCAGACCGGAATCAAGCATCCAAGTACCGGTTTCTGTCTATCAGCCTTCATCAGCCTGAATAGTTTGACTCCAGTGGTGTGGAGAGCCTGGGACTCACGTCTGAGTATACCCAGCACACTCGGGGTGAAAATTGCAAAAAACACAGTTGATGGACAGAATGTAGAACAATGTCATACATTCACCCCAGTACAAGGATCTGGGCCTAAATCCATCGTTATTTTGCACTCCACACCACCCTGGGTTAGACACCGGCTATATGCAAATCAGCTCTGACCCTGTGCCTCATGGGAACAGTCCAGTCCGAACTACCAAGCCATGTCTTTCCCAGACCGGAATCAAGCATCCAAGGACCGCTTTCTGGCTATCAGCCTTCATCAGCCTGGATAGCTTGACTCCAGTGGTGTGGAGAGCCTGGGACTCACGTCTGAGTATACCCAGCACACTCGGGGTGAAAATTGCAAAAAACACAGTTGATGGACAGAATGTAGAACAATGTCATACATTCACCCCAGTACAAGGATCTGGGCCTAAATCCATCGTTATTTTGCACTCCACACCACCCTGGGTTAGACACCGGCTATATGCAAATCAGCTCTGACCCTGTGCCTCATGGGAACAGTCCAGTCCGAACTACCAAGCCATGTCTTTCCCAGACCGGAATCAAGCATCCAAGGACCGCTTTCTGGCTATCAGCCTTCATCAGCCTGGATAGCTTGACTCCAGTGGTGTGGAGAGCCTGGGACTCATGTCTGAGTATACCCAGCACACTCAGGGTGAAAATTGCAAAAAACACAGTTGATGGACAGAATGTAGAACAATGTAGAACAATGTCATACATTCACCCCAGTACAAGGATCTGGGCCTAAATCCATCGTTTTTTTGCACTCCACACCACCCTGGGTTAGACACTGTCCATCAACTGTTTTTTGCAATGTTCACCCCGAGTGTGCTGGGTATACTCAGACGTGAGTCCCAGGCTCTCCACACCACTGGAGTCAAGCTTTCTAGGCTGATGAAGGCTGATAGCCAGAAACCGGTCCTTGGATGCTTGATTCCGGTCTGTGAAAGACATGGCTTGGTAGTTTGGACTGGACTGTTCCCATGAGGCACAGGGTCAGAGCTGATTTGCATATAGCCAGTGTCTAACCCAGGGTGGAGTGGAGTGCAAAAAAACAATGGATTTAGGGCCAGATCCTTGTACTGGGGTGAATGTAGGACATTGTTCTACATTCTGTCCATCAACTGTTTTTTTGCAATGTTCACCCCGAGTGTGCTTGGTATACTCAGACGTGAGTCCCAGGCTCTCCACACCACTGGAGTCAAGCTATCCAGGCTGATGAAGGCTGATAGCCAGAAACCGGTCCTTGGATGCTTGATTCCGGTCTGGGAAAGACATGGCTTGGTAGTTTGGACTGGACTGTTCCCATGAGGCACAGGGTCAGAGCTGATTTGCATATCGCCAGTGTCTAACCCAGGGTGGTGTGGAGTGCAAAAAAACAATGGATTTAGGCCCGGATCCTTGTACTGGGGTGAATGTATGACATTGTTCTACATTCTGTCCATCAACTGTTTTTTGCAATGTTCACCCCGAGCGTGCTGGGTATACTCAGACGTGAGTCCCAGGCTCTCCACACCACTGGAGTCAAGCTATCCAGGCTGATGAAGGCTGATACCCAGAAACCGGTCCTTGGATGCTTGATTCCGGTCTGGGAAAGATATGGCTTGGTAGTTCGGACTGGACTGTTCCCATGAGGCACAGGGTCAGAGCTGATTTGCATATAGCCAGTGTCTAACCCAGGGTGGTGTGGAGTGCAAAGAAACGATGGATTTAGCCCCAGATCCTTGAAATGGGGTGAATGTATGACATTGTTCTACATTCTGTCCATGAACTGTTTTTTGCAATGTTCACCCTGAGCGTGCTGGGTATACTCAGACGTGAGTCCCAGGCTCTCCACACCACTGGAGTCAAGCTATCCAGGCTGATAGCCAGGAACCGGTCCTTGGATGCTTGATTCCGGTCTGGGAAAGACATGGCTTGGTAGTTCGGACTGGACTGCTCCCATGAGGCACAGGGTCAGAGCTGATTTGCATATAGCCAGTGTCTAACCCAGGGTGGTGTGGAGTGCAAAAATACAATGGATTTAGGGCCAGATCCTTGTAATGGGGTGAATGTAGGACATTGTTCTACATTCTGTCCATCAACTGTTTTTTGCAATGTTCACCCTGAGTGTGCTGGGTATACTCAGACGTGAGTCCCAGGTTCTCCACACCACTGGAGTCAAGCTATCCAGGCTGATGAAGGCTGATAGCCAGAAACCGGTCCTTGGATACTTGATTCCGGTCTGGGAAAGACATGGCTTGGTAGTTTGGACTGGACTGTTCCCATGAGGCACAGGGTCAGAGCTGATTTGCATATAGCCAGTGTCTAACCCAGGGTGGTGTGGAGTGCAAAAAAACGATGGATTTAGGCCCGGATCCTTGTACTGGGGTGAATGTATGACATTGTTCTACATTCTGTCCATCAACTGTTTTTTGCAATGTTCACCCCGAGTGTGCTGGGTATACTCAGACGTGAGTCCCAGGTTCTCCACTCCACTGGAGTCAAGCTATCCAGGCTGATGAAGGCTGATAGCCAGAAACCGGTCCTTGGATGCTTGATTCCGGTCTGGGAAAGACATGGCTTGGTAGTTCGGACTGGACTGTTCCCAAGAGGCACAGGGTCAGAGCTGATTTGCATATAGCCAGTGTCTAACCCAGGGTGGTGTAGAGTGCAAAAAAACAATGGATTTAGGCCTAGATCCTTGTACTGGGGTGAATGTATGACATTGTTCCACATTCTGTCCATCAACTGTTTTTTCCAATGTTCACCCCGAGTGTGCTGGGTATACTCAGACGTGAGTCCCAGGCTCTCCAAACCACTGGAGTCAAGCTATCCAGGCTGATGACGGCTGATAGCCAGAAACCGGTCCTTGGATGCTTGATTCCGGTCTGGGAAAGACATGGCTTGGTAGTTCGGACTGGACTGTTCCCATGAGGCACCGGGTCAGAGCTGATTTGCATATAGCCAGTGTCTTACCCAGGGTGGTGTGGAGTGCAAAAAAAAGATGGATTTAGGCCCAGATCCTTGTACTGGGGTGAATGTATGACATTGTTCTACATTCTGTCCATCAATTGTTTTTTGCAATGTTCACCCCGAGTGTGCTGGGTATACTCAGACGTGAGTCCCAGGCTCTCCACACCACTGGAGTCAAGCTATCCAGGCTGATGAAGGCTGATAGCCAGAAACTGGTCCTTGGATGCTTGATTCCGGTCTGGGAAAGACATGGCTTGGTAGTTCGGACTGGACTGTGCCCATGAGGCACAGGGTCAGAGCTGATTTGCATATAGCCAGTGTCTAACCCAGGGTGGTGTGGAGTGCAAAAAAACGATGGATTTTGGGCCAGATCCTTGTACTGGGGTGAATGTATGACATTGTTCTACATTCTGTCCATCAATTGTTTTTTGCAATGTTCACCCCGAGTGTGCTGGGTATACTCAGACGTGAGCCCCAGGCTCTCCACACCACTGGAGTCAAGCTATCCAGGCTGATGAAGGCTGATAGCCAGAAACCGGTCCTTGGATGCTTGATTCCGGTCTGGGAAAGACATGGCTTGGTAGTTTGGACTGGACTGTTCCCATGAGGCACAGGGTCAGAGCTGATTTGCATATAGCCAGTGTCTAACCCAGGGTGGTGTGGAGTGCAAAAAAACGATGGATTTAGGCCCAGATCCTTGTACTGGGGTGAATGTATGACATTGTTCTACATTCTGTCCATCAACTGTTTTTTGCAATGTTCACCCCGAGCGTGCTGGGTATACTCAGACGTGAGTCCCAGGCTCTCCACACCACTGGAGTCAAGCTATCCAGGCTGATGAAGGCTGATACCCAGAAACCGGTCCTTGGATGCTTGATTCCGGTCTGGGAAAGACATGGCTTGGTAGCTCGGACTGGACTGTTCCCATGAGGCACAGGGTCAGAGCTGATTTGCATATAGCCAGTGTCTAACCCAGGGTGCTGTGGAGTGCAAAAAAACGATGGATTTAGGCCCAGATCCTTGTACTGGGGTGAATGTATGACATTGTTCTACATTCTGTCCATCAACTGTTTTTTGCAATGTTCACCCCGAGTGTGCTGGGTATACTCAGACGTGAGTCCCAGGCTCTCCACACCACTGGAGTCAAGCTTTCCAGGCTGATGAAGGCTGATAGCCAGAAACCGGTCCTTGGATGCTTGATTCCGGTCTGGGAAAGACATGGCTTGGTAGTTCGGACTGGACTGTTCCCATGAGGCACAGGGTCAGAGCTGATTTGCATATAGCCAGTGTCAAACCCAGGGTGGTGTGGAGTGCAAAAAAATGATGGATTGAGGCCCAGATCCTTGTACTGGGGTGAATGTATGACATTGTTCTACATTCTGTCCATCAACTGTTTTTTGCAATGTTCACCCCGAGTGTGCTGGGTATACTCCGACGTGAGTCCCAGGCTCTCCACACCACTGGAGTCAAGCTATCCAGGCTGATGAAGGCTGATAGCCAGAAACCGGTCCTTGGATGCTTGATTCCGGTCTGGGAAAGACATGGCTTGGTAGTTCGGACTGGACTGTTCCCATGAGGCACAGGGTCAGAGCTGATTTGCATGTAGCCAGTGTCTAACCCTGGGTGGTGTGGAGTGCAAAAAAACGATGGATTTAGGGCCAGATCCTTGTACTGGGGTGAATGTAGGACATTGTTCTACATTCTGTCCATCAACTGTTTTTTGCAATGTTCACCCGAGTGTGCTGGGTATACTCAGACGTGAGTCCCAGGCTCTCCACACCACTGGAGTCAAGCTATCCAGACTGATGAAGGCTGATAGCCAGAAACCGGTCCTTGGATGCTTGATTCCGGTCTGGGAAAGACATGGCTTGGTAGTTTGGACTGGACTGTTCCCATGAGGCACAGGGTCAGAGCTGATTTGCATATAGCCAGTGTCTAACCCAGGGTGGTGTGGAGTCCAAAAAAACGATGGATTTAGGCCCGGATCCTTGTACTGGGGTGAATGTATGACATTGTTCTACATTCTGTCCAACAACTGTTTTTTGCAATGTTCACCCCGAGTGTGCTGGGTATACTCAGACGTGAGTCCCAGGCTCTCCACACCACTGGAGCCAAGCTATCCAGGCTGATGAAGGCTGATACCTAGAAACCGGTCCTTGGATGCTTGATTCCGGTCTGGGAAAGACATGGCTTGGTAGTTCGGACTGGACTGTTCCCATAAGGCACAGGGTCAGAGCTGATTTGTATATAGCCAGTGTCTAACCCAGGGTGCTGTGGAGTGCAAAAAAACGATGGATTTAGGCCCAGATCCTTGTACTGGGGTGAATGTATGACATTGTTCTACATTCCGTCCATCAACTGTTTTTTGCAATGTTCACCCCGAGTGTGCTGGGTATACTCAGACGTGAGTCCCAGGCTCTCCACGCCACTGGAGTCAAGCTATCCAGGCTGATAGCCAGAAACCGGTCCTTGGATGCTTGATTCCGGTCTGGGAAAGACATGGCTTGGTAGTTCGGACTGGACTGTTCCCATGAGGCACAGGGTCAGAGCTGATTTGCATATAGCCAGTGTCCAACCCAGGGTGGTGTGGAGTGCAAAGAAACTATGGATTTAGGGCCAGATCCTTGTACTGGGGTGAATGTATGACATTGTTCTACATAATGTCCATCAACTGTTTTTGCAATGTTAACCCCGAGTGTGCTGGGTATACTCAGATGTGAGTCCCAGGCTCTCCACACCACTGGAGTCAAGCTATACAGGCTGATGAAGGCTGATAGCCAGAAACCGGTCCTTGGATGCTTGATTCCGGTCTGGGAAAGACATGGCTTGGTAGTTCGGACTGGACTGTTCCCATGAGGCACAGGGTCAGACCTGATTTGCATATAGCCAATGTCAAACCCAGGGTGGTGTGGAGTGCAAACAAATGATGGATTGAGGCCCAGATCCTTGTACTGGGGTGAATGTATGACATTGTTCTACATTCTGTCCATCAACTGTTTTTTGCAATGTTCACCCCGAGTGTGCTGGGTATACTCAGACGTGAGTCCCAGGCTCGCCACACCACTGGAGTCAAGCTATCCAGGCTGATGAAGGCTGATAGCCAGAAACCGGTCCTTGGATGCTTGATTCCGGTCTGGGAAAGACATGGCTTGGTAGTTCGGACTGGACTGTTCCCATGAGGCACAGGGTCAGAGCTGATTTGCATATAGCCAGTGTCTAACCCAGGGTGGTGTGGAGTGCAAAAAAACGATGGATTTAGGCCCAGATCCTTGTACTGGGGTGAATGTATGACATTTTCATTCATTCATTCATTCATTGTTCTACATTCTGTCCATCAACTGTTTTTTGCAATGTTCACCCAGAGTGTGCTGGGTATACTCAGACGTGAGTCCCAGGCTCTCCACACCACTGGAGTCAAGCTATCCAGGCTGATAGCCAGGAACCGGTCCTTGGATGCTTGATTCCGGTCTGGGAAAGACATGGCTTGGTAGTTCGGACTGGACTGTTCCCATGAGGCACAGGGTCAGAGCTGATTTGCATATAGCCAGTGTCTAACCCAGGGTGGTGTGGAGTGCAAAAAAACGATGGATTTAGCCCCAGATCCTTGTACTGGGGTGAATGTATGATATTGTTCTACATTCTGTCCATCAACTGTTTTTTGCAATGTTCACCCCGAGCGTGCTGGGTATACTCAGACGTGAGTCCCAGGCTCTCCACACCACTGGAGTCAAGCTATCAGGCTGATAGCCAGGAACCGGTCCTTGGATGCTTGATTCCGGTCTAGGAAAGACATGGCTTGGTAGTTCAGAGTGGACTGTTCCCATGAGGCACAGGGTCAGAGCTGATTTGCATATAGCCAGAGTCTAACCCAGGGTGGTGTGGAGTGCAAAAAAAAATGGATTTAGGGCCAGATCCTTGTACTGGGGTGAATGTAGGACATTGTTCTACATTCTGTCCATCAACTGTTTTTTGCAATGTTCACCCCGAGTGCGCTGGGTATACTCAGACGTGAGTCCCAGGCTCTCCACACCACTGGAGTCAAGCTATCCAGGCTGATGAAGGCTGAAAGCCAGAAACCGGTCCTTGGATGCTTGATTCCGGTCTGGGAAAGACATGGCTTGGTAGTTTGGACTGGACTGTTCCCATGAGGCACATGGTCAGAGCTGATTTGCATATAGCCAGTGTCTAACCCAGGGTGGTGTGGAGTGCAAAAAAACGATGGATTTAGGCCCAGATCCTTGTACTGGGGTGAATGTATGACATTGTTCTACATTCTGTCCATCAACTGTTTTTTGCAATGTTCACCCCGAGCGTGCTGGGTATACTCAGACGTGAGTCCCAGGCTCTCCACACCACTGGAATCAAGCTATCCAGGCTGATGAAGGCTGATATCCAGAAACCGGTCCTTGGATGCTTGATTCCGGTCTGGAAAAGACATGGCTTGGTAGTTCGGACTGGACTGTTCCCATGAGGCACAGGGTCAGAGCTGATTTGCATAAAGCCAGTGTCTAACCCAGGGTGCTCTGGAGTGCAAAAAAACGATGGATTTAGGCCCAGATCCTTGTACTGGGGTGAATGTATGACATTGTTCTACATTCTGTCCATCAACTGTTTTTTGCAATGTTCATCCCGAGTGTGCTGGGTATACTCAGACGTGAGTCCCAGGCTCTCCACACCACTGGAGTCAAGCTATCCAGGCTGATAGCCAGAAACCGGTCCTTGGATGCTTGATTCCGGTCTGGGAAAGACATGGCTTGGTAGTTCGGACTGGACTGTTCCCATGAGGCACAGGGTCAGAGCTGATTTGCATATAGCCAGTGTCTAACCCAGGGTGGTGTGGAGTGCAAAAAAACGATGGATTTAGGGCCAGATCCTTGTACTGGGGTGAATGTATGACATTGTTCTACATTCTGTCCATCAACTGTTTTTTGCAATGTTCACCCCGAGTGTGCTGGGTATACTCAGACGTGAGTCCCAGGCTCTCCACACCATGGAGTCAAGCTATCCAGGCTGATGAAGGCTGATAGCCAGAAACCGGTCCTTGGATGCTTGATTCCGGTCTGGGAAAGACATGGCTTGGTAGTTCGGACTGGACTGTTCCCATGAGGCACAGGGTCAGAGCTGATTTGCATATAGCCAGTGTCAAACCCAGGGTGGTGTGGAGTGCAAGAAAATGATGGATTGAGGCCCAGATCCTTGTACTGGGGTGAATGTATGACATTGTTCTACATTCTGTCCATCAACTGTTTTTTGCAATGTTCACCCCGAGTGTGTTGGGTATACTCAGACGTGAGTCCCAGGCTCTCCACACCACTGGAGTCAAGCTATCCAGGCTGATGAAGGCTGATAGCCAGAAACCGGTCCTTGGATGCTTGATTCCGGTCTGGGAAAGACATGGCTTGGTAGTTCAGACTGGACTGTTCCCATGAGGCACAGGGTCAGATCTGATTTGCATATAGCCAGTGTCTAACCCAGGGTGGTGTGGAGTGCAAAAAAAATGGATTTAGGGCCAGATCCTTGTACTGGGGTGAATGTAGGACATTGTTCTACATTCTGTCCATCAACTGTTTTTTGCAATGTTCACCCCGAGTGTGCTGGGTATACTCAGACGTGAGTCCCAGGCTCTCCACACCACTGGAGTCAAGCTATCCAGGCTGATGAAGGCTGATAGCCAGAAACCGGTCCTTGGATGCTTGATTCCGGTCTGGGAAAGACATGGCTTGCTAGTTTGGACTGGACTGTTCCCATGAGGCACATGGTCAGAGCTGATTTGCATATAGCCAGTGTCTAACCCAGGGTGGTGTGGAGTGCAAAAAAACGATGGATTTAGGCCCGGATCCTTGTACTGGGGTGAATGTATGACATTGTTCTACATTCTGTCCATCAACTGTTTTTTGCAATGTTCACCCCGAGCGTGCTGGGTATACTCAGACGTGAGTCCCAGGCTCTCCACACCACTGGAATCCAGCTATCCAGGCTGATGAAGGCTGATACCCAGAAACCGGTCCTTGGATGCTTGATTCCGGTCTGGAAAAGACATGGCTTGGTAGTTCGGACTGGACTGTTCCCATGAGGCACAGGGTCAGAGCTGATTTGCATAAAGCCAGTGTCTAACCCAGGGTGCTGTGGAGTGCAAAAAAACGATGGATTTAGGCCCAGATCCTTGTACTGGGGTGAATGTATGACATTGTTCTACATTCTGTCCATCAACTGTTTTTTGCAATGTTCACCCCGAGTGTGCTGGGTATACTCAGACGTGAGTCCCAGGCTCTCCACACCACTGGAGTCAAGCTATCCAGGCTGATAGCCAGGAACCGGTCCTTGGATGCTTGATTCCGGTCTGGGAAAGACATGGCTTGGTAGTTCGGACTGGACTGTTCCCATGAGGCACAGGGTCAGAGCTGATTTGCATATAGCCAGTGTCTAACCCAGGGTGGTGTGGAGTGCAAAAAAACGATGGATTTAGCCCCAGATCCTTGTACTGGGGTGAATGTATGATATTGTTCTACATTCTGTCCATCAACTGTTTTTTGCAATGTTCACCCCGAGCGTGCTGGGTATACTCAGACGTGAGTCCCAGGCTCTCCACACCACTGGAGTCAAGCTATCAGGCTGATAGCCAGGAACCGGTCCTTGGATGCTTGATTCCGGTCTAGGAAAGACATGGCTTGGTAGTTCAGAGTGGACTGTTCCCATGAGGCACAGGGTCAGAGCTGATTTGCATATAGCCAGAGTCTAACCCAGGGTGGTGTGGAGTGCAAAAAAAATGGATTTAGGGCCAGATCCTTGTACTGGGGTGAATGTAGGACATTGTTCTACATTCTGTCCATCAACTGTTTTTTGCAATGTTCACCCCGAGTGCGCTGGGTATACTCAGATGTGAGTCCCAGGCTCTCCACACCACTGGAGTCAAGCTATCCAGGCTGATGAAGGCTGATAGCCAGAAACCGGTCCTTGGATGCTTGATTCCGGTCTGGGAAAGACATGGCTTGGTAGTTTGGACTGGACTGTTCCCATGAGGCACATGGTCAGAGCTGATTTGCATATAGCCAGTGTCTAACCCAGGGTGGTGTGGAGTGCAAAAAAACGATGGATTTAGGCCCAGATCCTTGTACTGGGGTGAATGTATGACATTGTTCTACATTCTGTCAAAGAAATATTCCCCCTTGACCTATATTATTTTACTGGTATATATCCAACACTTTACATTTCTGTATTTTTATACATCAGGGCAAACAACAGCTAAAGCCTTTTTTTTAAATTTTTATTATTTTATCTTTGGTTATTTTTCAGTACAAAAATGTCTTTCATTTATAAATTGATCACATCAGTTAATATATTTTATCAAAAAACACATAGTATAAAAACTCATCTTCAATAAGAGACTATTTCATGCAGGGAAAAAACAGATTACAAAACAATCAACATTCACACAGGTACATACACTCCTTACTTATCATACATGCTACATTCATTCTTGATTCTGCGTCCGAGGGATCACAGATGGAAGTGCAAAATACGCAAGGTCGACGCGTTTCGGCAGAATAAACCGCCTTCCTCAGGACCTATCTTGCAGAATACAAACAAATATTTTTATAGCCCCTGCATGGTTGAGTATCTGAGGTTCTAGAAACGAATTCCTATAAAGGTACACGCATTTGCTGGGGGGTTGATTATTGTATGAATTCCTATTTTATCAGATATTGTGTTATCTTCTTCTAATTGTCGGTGCCAAGGTTTGTTTTTTGTTGTACGTCTGGTGATGGACTTGTTGATACAATGTTGGAAATTTGAGGCTTGAAGTCAATCTCTCCGTGTCCGATTCTTCTTTCATCCGGCAAAAACGTATCCCGTAGCAGTGTGAGCGCGGATACGTTTTTGCCGGATGAAAGAAGAATCGAAAGCATCTCAATCCAAAAATATCCCGTTTCTGCGAAAGGCACCACACAGCTTCAAATTGCATCGGATCGCCCTGACACACAGCCGTCTGAGACCGCTTAGCGGCAAAGACGGAAATAAGAAACTTAAACAACTTTGAAAATAATAATATAACGGTTACTCGCCTTGGGTTACACGGAGAGATTGACTTCAAGCCTCAAATTTCCAACATTGTATCAACAAGTCCATCACCAGACGTACAACAAAAAACAAACCTTGGCACCGACAATTAGAAGAAGATAACACAATATCTGATAAAATAGGAATTCATACAATAATCAACCCCCCAGCAAATGCGTGTACCTTTATAGGAATTCGTTTCTAGAACCTCAGATACTCAACCATGCAGGGGCTATAAAAATATTTGTTTGTATTCTGCAAGATAGGTCCTGAGGAAGGCGGTTTATTCTGCCGAAACGCGTCGACCTTGCGTATTTTGCACTTCCATCTGTGATCCCTCGGACGCAGAATCAAGAATGAATGTAGCATGTATGATAAGTAAGGAGTGTATGTACCTGTGTGAATGTTGATTGTTTTGTAATCTGTTTTTTCCCTGCATGAAATAGTCTCTTATTGAAGATGAGTTTTTATACTATGTGTTTTTTGATAAAATATATTAACTGATGTGATCAATTTATAAATGAAAGACATTTTTGTACTGAAAAATAACCAAAGATAAAATAATAAAAATTTAAAAAAAAGGCTTTAGCTGTTGTTTGCCCTGATGTATAAAAATACAGAAATGTAAAGTGTTGGATATATACCAGTAAAATAATATAGGTCAAGGGGGAATATTTCTTTGATAGTGTTTTGCTTTTCCTCTCTTTCCCTGACCATTGCAGTGATAATATAGAGGGGGTCCCATTCCTATGTTAATTGTTCTACATTCTGTCCATCAACTGTTTTTTGCAATGTTCACCCCGAGCGTGCTGGGTATACTCAGACGTGAGTCCCAGGCTCTCCACACCACTGGAATCAAGCTATCCAGGCTGATGAAGGCTGATATCCAGAAACCGGTCCTTGGATGCTTGATTCCGGTCTGGAAAAGACATGGCTTGGTAGTTCGGACTGGACTGTTCCCATGAGGCACAGGGTCAGAGCTGATTTGCATAAAGCCAGTGTCTAACCCAGGGTGCTCTGGAGTGCAAAAAAACGATGGATTTAGGCCCAGATCCTTGTACTGGGGTGAATGTATGACATTGTTCTACATTCTGTCCATCAACTGTTTTTTGCAATGTTCATCCCGAGTGTGCTGGGTATACTCAGACGTGAGTCCCAGGCTCTCCACACCACTGGAGTCAAGCTATCCAGGCTGATAGCCAGAAACCGGTCCTTGGATGCTTGATTCCGGTCTGGGAAAGACATGGCTTGGTAGTTCGGACTGGACTGTTCCCATGAGGCACAGGGTCAGAGCTGATTTGCATATAGCCAGTGTCTAACCCAGGGTGGTGTGGAGTGCAAAAAAACGATGGATTTAGGGCCAGATCCTTGTACTGGGGTGAATGTATGACATTGTTCTACATTCTGTCCATCAACTGTTTTTTGCAATGTTCACCCCGAGTGTGCTGGGTATACTCAGACGTGAGTCCCAGGCTCTCCACACCATGGAGTCAAGCTATCCAGGCTGATGAAGGCTGATAGCCAGAAACCGGTCCTTGGATGCTTGATTCCGGTCTGGGAAAGACATGGCTTGGTAGTTCGGACTGGACTGTTCCCATGAGGCACAGGGTCAGAGCTGATTTGCATATAGCCAGTGTCAAACCCAGGGTGGTGTGGAGTGCAAGAAAATGATGGATTGAGGCCCAGATCCTTGTACTGGGGTGAATGTATGACATTGTTCTACATTCTGTCCATCAACTGTTTTTTGCAATGTTCACCCCGAGTGTGTTGGGTATACTCAGACGTGAGTCCCAGGCTCTCCACACCACTGGAGTCAAGCTATCCAGGCTGATGAAGGCTGATAGCCAGAAACCGGTCCTTGGATGCTTGATTCCGGTCTGGGAAAGACATGGCTTGGTAGTTCAGACTGGACTGTTCCCATGAGGCACAGGGTCAGATCTGATTTGCATATAGCCAGTGTCTAACCCAGGGTGGTGTGGAGTGCAAAAAAAATGGATTTAGGGCCAGATCCTTGTACTGGGGTGAATGTAGGACATTGTTCTACATTCTGTCCATCAACTGTTTTTTGCAATGTTCACCCCGAGTGTGCTGGGTATACTCAGACGTGAGTCCCAGGCTCTCCACACCACTGGAGTCAAGCTATCCAGGCTGATGAAGGCTGATAGCCAGAAACCGGTCCTTGGATGCTTGATTCCGGTCTGGGAAAGACATGGCTTGCTAGTTTGGACTGGACTGTTCCCATGAGGCACATGGTCAGAGCTGATTTGCATATAGCCAGTGTCTAACCCAGGGTGGTGTGGAGTGCAAAAAAACGATGGATTTAGGCCCGGATCCTTGTACTGGGGTGAATGTATGACATTGTTCTACATTCTGTCCATCAACTGTTTTTTGCAATGTTCACCCCGAGCGTGCTGGGTATACTCAGACGTGAGTCCCAGGCTCTCCACACCACTGGAATCCAGCTATCCAGGCTGATGAAGGCTGATACCCAGAAACCGGTCCTTGGATGCTTGATTCCGGTCTGGAAAAGACATGGCTTGGTAGTTCGGACTGGACTGTTCCCATGAGGCACAGGGTCAGAGCTGATTTGCATAAAGCCAGTGTCTAACCCAGGGTGCTGTGGAGTGCAAAAAAACGATGGATTTAGGCCCAGATCCTTGTACTGGGGTGAATGTATGACATTGTTCTACATTCTGTCCATCAACTGTTTTTTGCAATGTTCACCCCGAGTGTGCTGGGTATACTCAGACGTGAGTCCCAGGCTCTCCACACCACTGGAGTCAAGCTATCCAGGCTGATAGCCAGAAACCGGTCCTTGGATGCTTGATTCCGGTCTGGGAAAGACATGGCTTGGTAGTTCGGACTGGACTGTTCCCATGAGGCACAGGGTCAGAGCTGATTCGCATATAGCCAGTGTGTAAACCAGGGTGGTGTGGAGTGCAAAAAAACGATGGATTTAGGGCCAGATCCTTGTACTGGGGTGAATGTATGACATTGTTCTACATTCTGTCCATCAACTGTTTTTTGCAATGTTCACCCCGAGCGTGCTGGGTATACTCAGACGTGAGTCCCAGGCTCTCCACACCACTGGAATCAAGCTATCCAGGCTGATGAAGGCTGATACCCAGAAACGGGTCCTTGGATGCTTGATTCCGGTCTGGAAAAGACATGGCTTGGTAGTTCGGACTGGACTGTTCCCATGAGGCACAGGGTCAGAGCTGATTTGCATAAAGCCAGTGTCTAACCCAGGGTGCTGTGGAGTGCAAAAAAACGATGGATTTAGGCCCAGATCCTTGTACTGGGGTGAATGTATGACATTGTTCTACATTCTGTCCATCAACTGTTTTTTGCAATGTTCACCCCGAGTGTGCTGGGTATACTCAGACGTGAGTCCCAGGCTCTCCACACCACTGGAGTCAAGCTATCCAGGCTGATAGCCAGAAACCGGTCCTTGGATGCTTGATTCCGGTCTGGGAAAGACATGGCTTGGTAGTTCGGACTGGACTGTTCCCATGAGGCACAGGGTCAGAGCTGATTTGCATATAGCCAGTGTCTAACCCAGGGTGGTGTGGAGTGCAAAAAAACGATGGATTTAGGGCCAGATCCTTGTACTGGGGTGAATGTATGACATAATATTGTTCTACATTCTGTCCATCAACTGTTTTTTGCAATGTTCACCCCGAGTGTGTTGGGTATACTCAGACGTGAGTCCCAGGCTCTCCACACCACTGGAGTCAAGCTATCCAGGCTGATGAAGGCTGATAGCCAGAAACCGGTCCTTGGATGCGGGATTCCGGTCTGGGAAAGACATGGCTTGGTAGTTCGGACTGGACTGTTCCCATGAGGCACAGGGTCAGAGCTGATTTGCATATAGCCAGTGTCTAACCCAGGGTGGTGTGGAGTGCAAAAAAACGATGGATTTAGGCCCAGATCCTTGTACTGGGGTGAATGTATGACATTGTTCTACATTCTGTCCATCAACTGTTTTTTGCAATGTTCACCCCCAGCGTGCTGGGTATACTCAGACGTGAGTCCCAGGCTCTCCACACCACTGGAGTCAAGCTATCCAGGCTGATAGCCAGGAACCGGTCCTTGGATGCTTGATTCCGGTCTGGGAAAGACTTGGCTTGGTAGTTCGGACTGGACTGTTCCCATGAGGCACAGGGTCAGAGCTGATTTGCATATAGCCAGTGTCAAACCCAGGGTGGTGTGGAGTGCAAAAAAATGATGGATTGAGGCCCAGATCCTTGTACTGGGGTGAATGTATGACATTGTTCTACATTCTGTCCATCAACTGTTTTTTGCAATGTTCACCCCGAGTGTGCTGGGTATACTCAGACGTGAGTCCCAGGCTCTCCACACCACTGGAGTCAAGCTATCCAGGCTGATGAAGGCTGATAGCCAGAAACCGGTCCTTGGATGCTTAATTCCTGTCTGGGAAAGACATGGCTTGGTAGTTTGGACTGGACTGTTCCCATGAGGCACAGGGTCAGAGCCCGATTTGAATAGAGCCAGTGTCTAACCCAGGGTGGTGTGGAGTGCAAAAAAACGATGGATTTAGGCACAGATCCTTGTACTGGGGTGAATGTATGACATTGTTCTACATTCTGTCCATCAACTGTTTTTTGCAATGTTCACCCCGAGTGTGCTGGGTATACTCAGACGTGAGTCCCAGGCTCTCCACACCACTGGAGTCAAGCTATCCAGGCTGAAGAAGGCTGATAGCCAGAAACCGGTCCTTGGATGCTTGATTCCGGTCTGGTAAAGACATGGCTTGGTAGTTCGGACTGGACTGTTCCCATGAGGCACAGGGTCAGAGCTGATTTGCATATAGCCAGTGTCTAACCCAGGGTGGTGTGGAGTGCAAAAAAACGATGGATTTAGGCCCAGATCCTTGTACTGGGGTGAATGTATGACATTGTTCTACATTCTGTCCATCAACTGTTTTTTGCAATGTTCACCCCGAGCGTGCTGGGTATACTCAGACGTGAGTCCCAGGCTCTCCACACCACTGGAGTCAAGCTATCCAGGCTGATGAAGGCTGATAGCCAGACACCGGTCCTTGGATGCTTGATTCCGGTCTGGGAAAGACATGGCTTGGTAGTTCGGACTGGACTGTTCCCATGAGGCACAGGGTCAGAGCTGATTTGCATATAGCCATTGTCTAACCCAGGGTGGTGTGGAGTGCAAAAAACGATGGATTTAGGCCCAGATCCTTGTACTGGGGTGAATGTATGACATTGTTCTACATTCTGTCCATCAACTGTTTTTTGCAATGTTCACCCCGAGTGTGCTGGGTATACTCAGACGTGAGTCCCAGACTCTCCACACCACTGGAGACAAGCTATCCAGGCTGATGAAGGCTGATAGCCAGAAACCGGTCCTTGGATGCTTGATTCCAGTCTGGGAAAGACATGGCTTGGTAGTTCGGACTGGACTGTTCCCATGAGGCACAGGGTCAGAGCTGATTTGCATATAGCCAGTGTCTAACCCAGGGTGGTGTGGAGTGCAAAAAAACGATGGATTTAGGCCCAGATCCTTGTACTGGGGTGAATGTATGGCATTGTTCTACATTCTGTCCATCAATTGTTTTTTGCAATGTTCACCCCGAGTGTGCTGGGTATACTCAGATGTGAGTCCCAGGCTCTCCACACCACTGGAGTCAAGCTATCCAGGCTGATGAAGGCTGATAACCAGAAACCGGTCCTTGGATGCTTGATTCCGGTCTGGGAAAGACATGGCTTGGTAGTTCGGACTGGACTGTTCCCATGAGGCACAGGGTCAGAGCTGATTTGCATATAGCCAGTGTCAAACCCAGGGTGGTGTGAAGTGCAAAAAAACGATGGATAGAGGCCCAGATCCTTGTACTGGGGTGAATGTATGACATTGTTCTACATTCTGTCCATCAACTGTTTTCTGCAATGTTCACCCCAAGTGTGCTTGGTATACTCAGACGTGAGTCCCAGGCTCTCCACACCACTGGAGTCAAGCTATCCAGGCTGATGAAGGCTGATAGCCAGAAACCGGTCCTTGGATGCTTGATTCCGGTCTGGGAAAGACATGGCTTGGTAGTTCGGACTGGACTGTTCCCATGAGGCACAGGGTCAGAGCTGATTTGCATATAGCCAGTGTCTAACCCAGGGTGGTGTGGAGTGCAAAAAAAATGGATTTAGGCCCAGATCCTTGTACTGGGGTGAATGTATGACATTGTTCTACATCCTGTCCATCAATTGTTTTTTGCAATGTTCACCCGAGTGTGCTGGGTATACTCAGACGTGAGTCCCAGGCTCTCCACACCACTGTAGTCAAGCTATCCAGGCTGATGAAGGCTGATAGCCGGAAACCGGTCCTTGGATGCTTGATTCCGGTCTGGGAAAGACATGGCTTGGTAGTTCGGACTGGACTGTTCCCATGAGGCACAGGGTCAGAGCTGATTTGCATATAGCCAGTGTCAAACCCAGGGTGGTGTGGAGTGCAAAAAAACGATGGATTGAGGCCCAGATCCTTGTACTGGGGTGAATGTATGACATTATTCTACATTCTGTCCATCAACTGTTTTCTGCAATGTTCACCCCGAGTGTGCTGGGTATACTCAGACGTGAGTCCCAGGCTCTCCACACCACTGGAGTCAAGCTACCCAGGCTGATGAAGGCTGATAGCCAGAAACCGGTCCTTGGATGCTTGATTCCGGTCTGGGAAAGACATGGCTTGGTAGTTCGGACTGGACTGTTCCCATGAGGCACAGGGTCAGAGCTGATTTGCATATAGCCAGTGTCTAACCCAGGGTGGTGTGGAGTGCAAAAAAACGATGGATTTAGGCCCAGATCCTTGTTCTGGGGTGAATGTATGACATTGTTCTACATTCTGTCCATCAACTGTTTTTTGCAATGTTCACCCTGAGCGTGCTGGGTATACTCAGACGTGAGTCTCAGGCTCTCCACACCACTGGAGTCAAGTTATCCAGGCTGATGATGAAGGCTGATAGCCAGAAACCGGTCCTTGGATGCTTGATTCCGGTCTGGGAAAGACATGGCTTGGTAGTTTGGACTGGACTGTTCCCATGAGGCACAGGGTCAGAGCTGAATTGCATATAGCCAGTGTCTAACCCAGGGTGGTGTGGAGTGCAAAAAAACGATGGATTGAGGCCCAGATCCTTGTACTGGGGTGAATGTATGACATTGTTCTACATTCTGTCCATGAACTGTTTTTTGCAATGTTCACCCCGAGTGTGCTGGGTATACTCAGACGTGAGTCCCAGGCTCTCCACACCACTGGAGTCAAGCTATCCAGGCTGATGAAGGCTGATAGCCAGAAACCGGTCCTTGAATGCTTGATTCCGGTCTGGGAAAGACATGGCTTGGTAGTTCGGACTGGACTGTTCCCATTAGGCACAGGGTCAGAGCTGATTTGCATATAGCCAGTGTCTAACCCAGGGTGGTGTGGAGTGCAAAAAACCGATGGATTTAGGGCCAGATCCTTGTACTGGGGTGAATGTATGACATTGTTCTACATTCTGTCCATCAACTGTTTTTTGCAATGTTCACCCCGAGTGTGCTGGGTATACTCAGACGTGAGTCCCAGGCTCTCCACACCACTGGAGTCAAGCTATCCAGGCTGATGAAGGCTGATAGCCAGAAACCGGTCCTTGGATGCTTGATTCCGTTCTGGGAAAGACATGGCTTGGTAGTTCGGACTGGACTGTTCCCATGAGGCACAGGGTCAGAGCTGATTTTCATATAGCCAGTGTCTAACCCAGTGTGGTGTGGAGTGCAAAAAAAGGTGGATTTAGGCCCAGATCCTTGTACTGGGGTGAATGTATGACATTGTTCTACAATCTGTCCATCAACTGTTTTTTTGCAATGGCAACATCCCACAGCAGCTGTGATCTTTCAACATGAGGTAAATTCCATTTGAAAGCTGTCCAAACATAGGATCAATCACTGCAGCTGGTGAACCTTGCAGGTGGCAGGATAAGTTGTTGAAGGAACCATCGCAGGCCCCGTGTAAGTTTATACCCTGACAAAGGAGAGAACCACTCAGTGCGTTTTCACAGTTATTACCACTAAGAAGCATTTCCTTTCCCCCCACTCCAACATGTATGTGTGTATGGTAATTCCCAGGATGTCTTGATGTATTCTTTACCTAACCTTTCATATGTGCCTGCTGGTATGTGTTTTAGGCAATACTGAAAATGGAAAACAGGCAGAGTGATTGTTCCATGTACAATCCATTCAGGAGCTGGCTTTTCAGCGACTGTAAATGGCAATCTTTCCAGTTTTTCAATGCTCAGCACCGTATAGTCTGCTCCCCTTTGTGCTAATTTGATCTGTTTATCAGTGAGATTGAATTCTGAAAAAAGTGACGTGGTATTGAATAAACGCCAAGGAACATAGCCTGAATGAAGGCTTTGCAACGTCCAGCCTAATAGCATGATAGAACGTAATTGCGACTGACCATGTTGCATCATGACCAAGTCCTGCGCCATGATGTCTATGGCAGAAGACACTATGCGGTCCAATAAATACATCCTGGACAACAGTCGTTAACCCATTGTCAACCACAGAGAGAGTTTTCTCTAAATTAGTACGATCAATTTCTCGTATTCTTTCTGCAGTCTCTTCTTGAGTAATCTTCCTTGCTTCATTATAAGCAGCATAGATACCGGCATATATAAAACGTTTTTGATGCGGTTTTCTTTGTCCTAGCAAGAATTCCCTAAGGTCTGCACCATCTTTAAGTAAAGATAAGTGTTGCTTTACATCCTTAAGTGTAGATCTTTGTAGCCAATCCAGGCAGAGCTTCCCTATACTGTAAGTTGTTACTATTCCAGGATGCTGTCTTTGAACATATCTTGGGTCTGGCCTATTGAAGGTAAAACCTGTGTTTTGTTCAGGAATCTATCTTGACAGTTGTTTGTGTCTGTGGGCCAAATTAACCATTTATTCCAACCTGGATCTGTTCTGTTGTGATGCAAAATAGTATGTACGTCGACCTCCCCTTCTGAAGTGTTACTGCTATCAGGTGTAGGTATGGATGGATTGTTCAGGTCTTTTATCTTGGCTAATCCAAGGCAAGACGTCTGTTAGACAGTGTCATTCAAAAACATAATTTGCTCAAGGATGATACAGGCTCTAAACATAGTTTATATCCCCTGCACCTGCCAATCTTTTGTGCCCCTGACAGTTTTTGTCTCAATGTTGTCTTTCCTAAAGTCAAAACCTAGTTTAGACAGTTGGGCAAAAAAGGCTGCAGCATAGATCTGTTTTGTATTGGTCAACATACTTTTACGTCCTGTTTTGTTTACAATTTTAAAGTAACATTATTCAGCATTTGATATATTTGACCCTGAAAAGTACGGAATCTTATTGGCAAAAGTTTTTGAGCTACCCTTTGGTGGCGTATGACAATAATCCCATTGGTTATACATTAATACATTTCTAGGATTTGCAGATTTGTGCATGAAATGATGACCATAATGATTATAACAATACATTTTTTCATAGTCTGATGAACCTCCTAAATATTCATGATTTGTGACTGCTGCAGACATTTCTAAGTTTGACATCATATTTTTAACAGTCTCAAAGTCCCAATCATCAGAAAAGGTACTAGATGAAACAAAGTCACTCAATGAAAGCTTGAATAAGTGTGGAACCTTCAACAGCTTTGACAGGCCAAAAATGTCATAATCAGTTCTGTCCCAAGCTGTAACCCCAGGTATCGGAACGGCTATGATGTTCACTGATGACAAGTCTCTTTGTTCACGATGAGATGATTTGTGTGGCTTGAGTAGTAATTTGATGTTCTTACTTGCTGTGTCCATTTTGACATATCTTCCATTTATCAGCATTCCCAGTGTTATTACCGGAGTCAACCAAAGTAGAAGAAAAAGCACACCCAACACAATCCAAAGTTCAATCCATGGTGAAACCAGATAAGTGTTTTCCAGGTGATGAAAAAGGTCTGTATCTTGTTCTTTGAAAGTTCTTTTTGCTGGCGTCATTTCAGGTTGCTGGGAAACGTATCAAAGTTAATGAAATAGCCAGAGGCAGTTCTGTCAATTGTTGGGATTGCATCAGCATTCGTTGAAATCGCTGGAACCACTTGATCACTTGTTACTTCACTGTAGACAGGTGTTTCTTGACGAACTGTTATTTGGGTTTCAAAAGGTACAGGTTTCATAGCTTTGTTGCTTAGTCCCTCATTTCGCTCTGCAGATTCTTCAAAGGTGATGAGTCTCTCAGTTTGAACCTCTTGGATAGTAGCCAGATTTGGGTGTCTGCTACTTGGTTGGAGTCCACTTGGCCTACTGCTTAGTATCGGCCACATAATGTGGCTTGATCAGGTCGATTGCCACAAACCTGTTCTCCTTTTTACCAGCAAGGGGCAGCAGTAATACTGTTCTTGCTCCGTGGATTGCTAGGACAGGTACTGGTTGTCTGTAAGAAGGCCCAAATTTCTTCTTGTCCACGATCTTTTCTCTGACTAGATCCCCAAGCTTTAGAATCCAAACTGGCCTTGCTTGGATGTTCTGTTTTTCTTCAGTGGTGGTTGGCTTTAGGAACACGTTGCTTTCTTTTGTTCTTATTTAATTTAAGTCCTGTAAAGCAGCCAAACGGTCTTTGATATCAAATCTTTCTGCTCTACCACTGAAGTCTGACAATCGAGGTCCGCTACTAACATTCTGGTCCCAAAAAGCACTTCATATGGAGTGATACCCCATAGAGAAATTCTTGGCAGATTGTTAAGACTACATTGGACACTAATTGGATTTTTGACCACCCGTCACCCGAGCCTAATACCCTAGCAGTTATAGATTGCTGAATGTCCCGGTTTTTCCCTCCACAACCGAATTTCCCTCAGGATGGAATTGACTAGAGTACCGCAATGCAACGCCCAATTTGGCCATGGCCTCCTTGTAAGCTCGAGAGCTAAACGCAGGACCCTGGTCAGAATGTATCGTGCCAACTGCGTATGTGCCAGTAAAGACTCGCAAATCTTTTATAACAGTTGGAGCGTCAGCTGAGCGCTGAGGCCACATCCAAATGAACCTTGAACAGGAATCCACTGCGAATATGATATATTTATAGTTACAATCCCTCTGTAAGTGACCGCAGTGGTCCAGGTAAACGCAAGCTAATGGTTTATCTGAAATTAACAGGGGCGTCTGCGCAGGACGCTCACAGTAGAGACTTTCATCTTTTGGCATATTTCATTCCAAAACATAATTTCTTGTTTGTTTCCTCAAGCGCGGCCACCAGTATCTCTGTTTTAATAATGACACTGTGGCGGAAACACCTGCATGTGCAGAGGCGAGCCCTTCATGTGCTACTAGGATTAGTCCTGATCTATGTTCCATGTTTCAAATGACCCTATCCCCCACTCCAGGGATTTGAGTAAACTGAACATTATTCGCATCAGTTATATATGAGTATTTGACTGGAAACCCCTTTAGGTAACGTCTTTCCGGTGTCTTTGCTAGAAGCATTGACAGCCAGCATTATTTCACTGTCTATTTTTGTTTTTGAACGAGTGATTGCAGCTACGGAAGCCGTTTGCACAGCTGCCTTCGCGGCTTCATCAGCCAATGAATTCTCTGCAAAGTGAACGCCATCACGTTGATGACTCAGTGTATGTATCACGTGAGTCTTTTGCAGTCCTTATTGTAACTGAACTATTTGTTCCCAAAGCAGTTTATGCTTGATTGTGCCACCTTTTGCATCTTTGTATCCGTTTTGAATCCTGTCCTGTCAAGTATCATTGTAAGATTGAACACAATAATACGAATCGCACACTATGAGTGTGGGGGAATTCGTGATCTGTATTTTCAAGTGCCATCTTGAAGGCTTGTAGTTCAGCTCGCTGAGCTGTAGAACCACCTAAAGATTGGGTTTTTGTGACAATTGGTCGGAATTTGCCATCGCGCCAACGACCTTTAACGATCAGGCACGCCGCACTATAGGCTTGTTTACCCCCCGTAGCGGGTTGAGCTGATCCATCAGTATAAATTATACATTCATACTAGTCGAGAGGCAACATTTCAGTAAGCAGAGGACATTCTTGTTCGTATTGTAGAAAAGCTTGTGTTTTTGAATATGGATGAAAAACGTATTCAACGTCTGTTGCAGCAAGAGAATTAACCCATTGTATCCATCTTGGATGTAAAGTTTTAGCATTTGGTGTGCTTGCTTTCGTCACTGCCTCTAAGACAGGTACAGGAGTTACAACCATAATGCGTTTCCCCTGTGCCAGGTCTCTTTCTTTTGCTACTGCAGGGTTTGGACCGCTATCAGAATTTTTTCTGTCAAAGTGACTTTCATTTCTGCTTGTATGTTCAAGTGTAATTTGTAAGCTATTGGTACTTTTTCACCTTCGTTAAAAGTTAAGTACGTTTACGCGTGTTTGCAAATGTTTAGTTGCTAACATGTCTGTTTGTAGTGAACGCAAAATTTCTGTGTGTTTTTGTGTTCAATTTACTGTTTTAAAATCAGGTTTGATTCATTCGTAGTAGTTTAACTCTTTCTGCGTAATTTAGAATGTAAGTTCTTCCGAAATGTAAGAACCCTAGAACCGACTGTATGTTTTTCAGCGTTTTTGGAGGTTGGAGCAGCGCACATTTCTCTATAAAGTTTGCTGCCAGGCTTTTGCCTTCACTTGATAACTCATATTCTAGAAATAACAGGATGAGATGGGCAATTCTAGATTTTTTTTAATTGAATTTATAGCCCTCCGATGCGAATCCAAGTATAATAGTGTTCACTCTGTTCAAGTGCCTGTCTAAGTCATCATCTGTCAAATAGATGTCATCTACGTATGATAATGCTTCATCATCATAAGTCTGTAGTTACTCTTGATGAGAATAACCCAGGACTGTTCTTGAATCCCTGTGGGAGACGACAGAAGTGACGCTGTGTCCCCATTATTGAGAAAGCGGTCAAATACCTACTTTCTGGTGCAATGTTTAGACAAAAGAAACTGTTAGAAATATCTAATGTGGTTTTTTTTCTTCCGCACAATGTTATTCATTAATGCTGTACTGTGTGCATTTTGAACTGCAAATGTTTTGCAACAAGAATTTAGATGTCTGTAATTCGATACTAGACAAAATGTATTGTCTGGTTTGGATGCAAGAAACAAAGGATTGTTCATTGACGAGGTGCATGTTTCAATCACCCCCTGGTATTCAAGTTGATCGAAGATCTCCTTGATCTGTTTTTTAGCTTCTTGCTTAACTGGGTACTGCCATTGTGCAGTTGATTGATTTTTCAGTTGGATTTTATGTTGAGGCGAGTCCTCATCCCATCCTACATGATTTTTGTATAATGCAGGAGCTTGGACGACTGCTCATTTCCTGGCATAAGTATATTTTAAGTGAACTGGAATATGATTTGAGAAGGCTGGCATAATGATGTCTTCGCTATGTGCGCACTCCCTGACAAATTGTGGTGGTCCGTCTTTTTCAGCTAGAAAACTCTCAGAAAGTCGCTCCCAAAAGAGTGCTCTCACTTTTCTTGGTATATCCCCCTCCATCCGGAGTTTTATTTCATATAACCTATGTGGAGAACTAACCCTGGTATCTGCAGTTTCAACTTGAATGAATTCATTCAAGTCCACTGTCTCCAGATGATCTTTGAAGTTCTGGCGAGCTATTGTGATTTCTGCTGCGCTGTCCAACATTGTCGGAGCCCATTCTCCATTCTTGAGTTGTGTCCTCAAGATCCTCGGCATGTCTGATTTTTAGACCTGCTAACTTCTTTTTGGTTAATTGAGGTATCTTGTTTTTCTGAACGTGGTGATCGTCTTTGGACTTCACGCGTTCTTCCTTGTTTTCTGACCGTCCTCTTCTTTCGGATTTCTGTGACAAAGTCTGAATAGTACGAGAGGAACGTGTATCATTATCTTGATATCTATCAGGTTTTCTCAAATTATCCCTATCCCTGAGGTTATACCTCCTGTCAAAGGGCTCCTTTTGAGGAGACCTACCTCTGGAATGAGAACGCTTCTCTTTAGAAGTTTGTTTGCCATTTTTCCGCTTCTTTTTAGAAGATGTAGGAGTATTTTTAGTAAAGACCTTTTCAGGACTTTCAGACAGTTGGGGTTTCACTGATTTTACACCCACTGTCTCTGCCTAATTCTTCATAGGATTTTTCAATAATTCTGGCTAGTTTTTGTGGTTGCTCAGTTACATCAAATTCCCTTAATTTTTGGTGGATCGCCACTGATGCTGCTTCTTCTTTAATATTTGCTAACATTATTGCTGAGACCCGTTTGAAATCTTTCAGTAATTTCATACCTAAATTTAAAGCAGGCTCTACCCCGTATTCATTTTGAATCTGTTTCAGGACAACAGGTATTACCGCCATGGACGGTACACCATGTGTTTTAGTGTAGATTGCAGTGAAGACTGTACCCCAAGTGTTGCAGTCCTCCAGATGTGGTGCGATCCCATTTGGTAAACAGATTGTTAAAATTCAGGGGGTTTTCATGGGGGGTAGTATTAGGAAATACTGCTTTGATTTGAGTCATTCTTTGAGCTATCCAGAATGGAATTTGTTTCCTTTTAACAGATAATTTACCAATGACTGAGTGTAAAGTCTGTGGTGTAATTTTTAGTGTATTCCCCTGGTGAGGGGTATGTTGTGGAATCACTATTGCAGGTTGGACTGTGAGAGTCCACATGACATATTGACCCAATTGTCTATAGATTTTGATTAACTCTTTGAGTTCAGCTAGTAATGCCACATCTGTCATATCATTAATGTCAGGATGTGGTGTATAGCCAGCTAAAACCGGCCATGTGGCTCCTGGTCTACCTAGTGGACCGAGCCTGGTAATGTGATTTAAATGTTTTAGGGCGCCTTTAAACCAAAGCTCATGCTCCTGGTATGTGAGTGGAATTTCCATATCCTCGAAAGGAATATACTCTTCCGGTGGTTCATCTTCTTTGTAGAAGTGAAACACATGTGTTACTGGATTTGCTTCAGGGAAGACTATCCAAGAATAGAATACCTCTGTCTGTTGATATTCATGTGCCTCTATCACAAAAACTGCCCTACCACCTCTCGATGTTAGGCCATGTTTTATACGTTTTATAGTGATGGCTTTCCTTAAATTTAGAAGAATGCTTATAGCATCCTCGTCGGTTTGTTGGAAACCTGTTAGGTTGAAAGCTGGTACGGCATTTTCGCCTGCAGCTCCACTTGCCCCAGGATTATCTTTGTCTGCCATTTTGTTGACTGAAAGTTTGCAGAGCAAGCTTCAAGGAAACAAAGATAAGGTGCACAATAATTTGGAACACTGTATCCTTCAACGTTGAACAAACAAAAAACGAACACATAGGATTTTCGTCCTACTCAGCTATGGCGGATATTATCCTTTTACCCACTCCAGACGTCTATTGGAGTATTTACGGGAAAAGGGATCTCTGAGAAAAACACGACTGAGTTACTTTAGTATCTAGCGTTAAATTAGTGCCTTACCAAACCGTTGGGCGCCATGTATTGTAGTTCCTATATTCCCAATAGGCTCTGCGCATTGGAATAATTCACACTATAGATTTGACATAGGACTGAGGTCAGTATGTCTCTATCGAGTATATTAAACTTTATTGTGAGTGCCACCTAGCTCAGAGGTCACTAGAAACTTTCTCAAATACACAAGAAGGGATTAGTTCCTGATAACCGCATAAATATGACAACATTGTTTCCCTAGGACTGGAACAAATATCTTCAGAGTCGTGGAAACAAAATATAACTATTTTACTCAGTCAATCGTGCATGCTTCGTTTCTACAGAGTTGCAGAGAAATAGTGAGACAGGCGTTTTCAATAAAAGGATTTATTGAACAGTCTTCTTTCTCATGCAAGAGAGGTGAACTGCTACAATCGTTAAACAGAATGCAAAGTATAATGCGTACAGCAAAAATAGTAATATAAAATAATACTGTAATAGCATTGTCTGTTGCTATGACATGTAAAAATACATACATAAATACCACAGGCTAAAATACTCAACTGGTGCTTCTGTAATACGCCTACCCCAAAGTACCTAAACCTAGGTCTAGTACGAGGGAAGAAGTAAGTGTTGCTTAGCATAAGTTTTTGTTCTGCCAAGAATTGCCAAAGGTTTCTCTAGGTTCTAATCAGTTCCATACCTTAGAATGAGGTTAGTATCTCTGTCTCGGACTCTATTTCCCAACACCCTGCAAGGGGAGTCAGAAACACTGGAGCTGGATTCTCGGCAGGAGGATGACAACTTCTTTGTCAGTACGTCAGCTTGCGAGTCTGCTTCCTTCGGCACTTGCTGTAGCGAGCTGCGTCGGGCAAGTAGGTAGTCAAACTCAACCGAACCACACCGTGCTTTGCTTTAGCAAGTGAAGGTATATTTATACCTTGAAGGTGTTTAGGAATGCCAGCTTTGATGTAAAGTCAGGGATATGAACATCATGGATGAACCCCTAAGGAATAGTTGTTCATGCATAATAATGAGTTTCTTGGAGAAATCAAAATCCAGGCTAGGGGAAGTCCCTTCTTCTTTAGACTTTCGTTATCCCAGAAATCGTTGTGACGTAGATGAACGGATGGAAGTTGCCATGCCTGTATATGGGTAGCATGGGCTATGCCTAAATAAGGGCTGGGTTTTTATGCCTATATAAGGGCAATGCAAATTCTACCTACATAAGGGCATTAATTGGGAAAATTCATTCAGCCTCTAAAACGCCATACAACAGTTGGGTAACAGGTCAAACAAAAAGTATTCACTGTACTGTATTTTCCTCTGCCTCTTAAAGTCCCTACTTACAATGTAAATTTCTTCTTACGACTGCTTTTTGTAACACTGCTCCATGTGGGAACCACTCACCTCTGCTGATTTAGTTATTTACCAAAGTGGCCCTTCTCATAGCTTCCACATTGTCACATCGCAATACATTGCTTCATTGTGGAATTCTATTTCTAGTACGGCTTGTGCCACCACAAACAAAGCTGGCAAACTAATAGCAAAAGCTTTATGTAACAAAAAGCCAGACCTTTTGGCTTTGCCAGTGCTTGTTCTAAAACTGTTCCCTACTCTCTTCGCACGCCTCTGTTGCTCCCTTCCCCTTTCTTCTTGCTCTCTTCTTTGTCCATGCTGCTCCTCCTCTCCTGCTTAGGATCGTAGCAGAAATAGGAAACAGACCACTTGTAGTGTTATTACGTTAATGTCCTACCTTTGTGCTATGTGTGGACTTATGCCAGGTACGCACCATGTTTATATTTGAATGAGCAGGGGAAGGGATTTGTACCCTTGCCTTCCCCCACCACGGCCGGAAATGGCGCGCCGACTATCCCCCTGTCCTTAGACTGGGGGCACTGGTATGCTGATTAGTGGGCCTTCCTTTGGCAATAAGGCGGCCTCCCTGTTAGGAGGGTCCCCTACGTGGACCCCGGGCAGCCTGACGTAGTGCCAATATCGACAACACTTCTTAGTTCTCAAACCCCAACATACATAAATAAACCACAGGACACTTAGTTAGTGGAGAAAATTGCTGCAGGTTTATTTGCATAACCAATATGCCAACATGGTGGGTTATCTTACGGGTGATCTAAGGGCAGGCCAGCCCCTCTGTCGCCTGCCCCCCTGATGAGCCAAATTACACCGTAACCGGCGACAATCGGTGGTTATCAATTTCGGGAGGGGCCACCCCTCCCATCAGTGGACCGCCAGTCCATGCACTTACTCACGCCCCCCAAAAGGTGGCGGAGCGTTCTGAAGTAATTCGGGGTTCTCAAGGCCTACACACTCCAAAGATAACCCACTTACACTCAAGAACTGTTGGCACGGAAGCTGTAAAAGGCAAAGAACAAGTTTATTAAGACCCCATGGGGTGGTGGTACACTCAAACAGCACCCTTCGGTAATGCTAGAGGTATCACACCGAACACCGGTGTGACCCCGTTTATATACAGTTTTGGGGCAATAAAAGATAGGCGGCACAAGTTAAGACACATTTAAGGACATATATGGTCATGTTTTGGAATACTGCCAGCTCATTGGAGGGGGCACAACTCCGCTGGTCAGTTTGGTGCACATTCCAGGAGGGTTACGGGTCAGTGGGAACTGCGCATGTGCGACTTGACCAGTACTAAAAATAGCCTGTTGCTGGGCAGATAGGAGTGGTCAGCGGAACGGACAACGGACTAAAGGGCACGTCGGCCACGAGGCCGCTCATGATCTAAGATGGCCGCTGGAACATTCAAAATGGCGTTTTTCATATACAGCCAAGTTAAGGAGGACAACGTGTAGGTTCAGCTAATCGCTAATGCGGCCGGGCCAATTACAACAGACGACCCTTTTAGCGGTTAGCTGAATCTACCTCATAGTGAACATAGTCAGGATGTTCGTCCTCGATGTCTATTAACATTATTTGTGTTACCTCCTTATGAAGCATCATTTTGTCATGGGCAAGAGCTCGTCTTGATGGTATACAAGCTGATAAACACATTGAACATAAAGCTGGACCACATTGAATACATAAACATATGGAAAACATTGCTCCCACAAGTATACAGAGAATTGTCAACAGTTTCCAGCCCCAAGTTGCAATCGTAGACCAAAACCACCCTGAAAGTGTCCAAGTTCCATTGTCCGGGTGTATTTCAGCAGCTATTTTATGAAGCTTGGAAATAGCATCATACACAGATGGAGAATTGTCCGGGACATATACGCAACAGCTGCTTCCGATAATCCTACATGCCCCCCCACGATCAGCCAAAACAAGGTCCAACACCATTCGATTTTGGAGGGTGACAATTCTGGAAATCTGTAGTTCCTCGGTAATATTCCCCAGGGCAATGGCAGTGTCATTTGCAACAGCCTCAACAACACGTGTCAGTCGTCTGATTTTCCGGCTGTTCAGTGCAGCCCCCACAAAGGAGAATAGTCCCAGATTAAAATCCACATACTATTGTAACGCAGTGTCCGTTTGGTCAATGTCCTCCAGGGCAACAGTTCGTTTAACCCTATTCAAAACGAAATCATGGTACAGTATATAATCGTTGTGGTACATCGGAGGGGCAATGAATACAGGGGGTAACACAAACGATACGTAGCACGTGCCCAACCACCCCACTGGAAGCTGATGGTATCCCTTCGTTCCACAAATAAAGTATGTATTTCTTGATGCAACAAATGAGATGCCATTCGGGCTATCAAACGTAAGAGAAATGTTACATTCACTTTTCCCCACTGCAATCGTGCCCTTGTTTCTGATACACAAATCGGCTTTTGTGGCAATGACATTTATAACATGAGCACTAGATACATTAACATTCCGCTGATTGCTGTATACACGTGGGGCAGATACATTGTCAGGCCTATACTCTTCCCATTCGAAACGTGTACTCTCAGCCTGGGGAAACCCATCTTTGTCATGGAAACATACTTTATTCAAACGGAAAAGCACCCCCCCTTTAGTTGGCCATCTCAAAGTAAAAAGGAGGGTGTACCAAGCGTTGCATGACCCATTGTGTGAAAACGGGAGTGGAATAAGTGGGGTGCCCCCCCTCTTCTGGTGCCCAGGCAACATTCCACACACCCAACAATTCGAGGTATTGGTCATGTTATGTGTGTGGTGAAGAATCTGAATGAAGCTGTTATTTAAATACGTTTGGCGATGGCACTCTTCATGAAAGGGCAGTGTGAAATGAAAATGTTCAGACGGTGCCGGGGTAGTCGGCAGCAAATGTTCACGTACAGGCACCACAAGTTCGACTACCCAGGCTATAACAGCTATCACCACAATAGTCAAGACAAAGAGAAAGGCACCCAATATTTTCTTATCACGGGATGCCGTTGATGCCATATTTCAAGAATATTCGTGCAAAATCTCAAATAGCACCAATTGTTCACAAATTGTCCACAACTTGTCTCAGATACACGTACGTGTATACCTAATAAAAAAGAAAAATGCGGTGCTGAACTCCGAGGTAGCCGTTGTTTTCTTCTCCGGGCCAAGACGGGTGTCGCTACTCTGGCAGAACTGACCCCCCCCCCCCTTGGAATTCCCGGTTTCCGTTTCACAAACCTGGAGCGGTAACCAACCAGTCATTTAAAAAGGACACAAAAATCTTCTTATCGTGGACGTAGGTTGTAGCGCTCTCTCCCAATCGCAGTTTGGTCCGGGAAGGCTCCCTCCACTTCGGCCGACATCACAGCTGGGCTCTTTTCTTTCTCCAAAATCTCCTTGTAATCAGTCAACACAGCAGGAGTCACCAGATCCGGAGAGACACGGCGACAATGTGTCGAATGCACCCACCGCTTCCTATTTGTCACTCGTACTGCGGTGCGGGTCGCCAGGAGGACCTGCTCGGGACCCTTCCACCTGGGCTCCAAACTGCTTGCTCTCTCAAACGAGCGAACCATTACATGATCACCAGGACGAAGATCATGGCCTTCTCCAGTAGAGTTGTCAGGGAGCGCTTCTCGAACCTGTTGATGAATAGAGAGCAAATCATTTGTTAATCGTGCCAAATAATCATTCATCATAACACAAGGCACATCATGTATTAATCGCGGCTTGGGCACCCCCCAAATATTCATAGGGCGGCCAAACACCACCTCATAGGGCGTAAGGCCGGTTCGTGAGTGGGGTACTGATCTAAGAGATAGTAGTGCTAGCGGCAACGCATCTGGCCACTTCAATGATGTAGACGCCACAATTTTGGCCAGCTTGAGCTTCAACGTGGCATTGTACCGCTCGACCAAACCTGCTGACTGAGGGTGGAATACAGCGTGGAACTTCTGCTGAATCCCTAACCCCTTCAGTACATATTCCACAATCTTTCCAACAAAATGGGGCCCATTATCGCTCCACAAAAATTTGCAAACTCCAAAGCGAGGAAAGAATTCCTTAAGCAACACCTTAGCTGTTGTCAAAGCTGTATTGTCTTTCGTGGGGTAGGCCTCAACCCATTTGCTAAAAGCACACACCACCACTAAGACGTACTTCAGGTTGTTGCAGCGCTCGAGTTGGATGTAGTCCATTTGAAGCACTTCAAATGGTGCCGAAGGTGGAACGAAACCTCCTTTCGGAGTATGGGTCCCCTTTCCAGGATTGTGTTGCAAACACACCAGGCAGGTCTGCACTACTCTCGTTGCAGTATTAGCAATCTCGGGATGTTCCCAAACTCGTGTTAAAAGCCGAGTTATTGCAAGAGCTCCGACATGAGCCAGTCCATGTGTCATCTGGACCATCGCCTGTAAGTAAGCCGCAGGCAATTTCCACTTCTCCATGTCTTTGCTTCTCCAACAACCCTCGTCATCTAGTACCCCATCTACTGCCCAAGCCGCAAGTTCAGATTCTGTGGCTGATTTTTGGATATCCCGTATCTCTGCTCTAGCATCACTCCATCGCTCAGCCTGTGATTGTACCACGTACATGGGGGAGCTAGTTCGGGACATAGCCGTTTGCCTTGCTATACTGTCTGCAAAGGCATTTCCTTGACCCACTCTATCCGTAATCTTTTTATGGGCACTGCACTTTACTATCGCTACTTTCTTAGGGCCAAGCAACGCATTTAGGAGATCACGCACTAGCTCTCCGTGCATAATGTGCTCTCCGTGTGATGTCAGAAACCCGCGTTCTCTCCAAAGAAGCCCGAAGTCGTGGGCCACTCCAAAGGCATACCGGCTGTCCGTGTATATGTTCACACATAATCCGGCACTCAATTCACAGGCTCTTGTTAAAGCTATCAGCTCTGCTGCCTGAGCTGATTTTTGTGGTATCCTAGCTGTTTCTACCACTGTCTTAAGTGTCGTGATCGCATATGCTGCGGAAGTCGTGCCATCTGGCAGCCTTAGGCACGATCCATCAACCCACAGTTCCCCATCCACATCTGGAAGTGGCACATCCTGTAAGTCAACACGACCCTTTGTCTGTTCCTCGGTCAGGGAAACACAGTCATGATGTTTTTCTTCCTGACCCTCCTCGGCCGGATAGGGCAATAAAGTGGCAGGGTTCAAAGTAGCGCATCTTTTCAATGTAATATGTGGCGCCAAAAGTGTCAGCTCGTATCCTGTTAGCCGTGCACTCGTGAGATATTGGGTCTTGGTTTGGTTTAACAGGGCATCTACTGCGTGAGGAACTAACACCAACAATTTGTGTGATAACACTATTCCCTCACTCTGTCGTATGGCTACTGCAGTTGCTGCTACCGCTCGAAAACACCCTGGCAACCCTCGTGCTACAGGATCCAAAATTGCAGAGAAGTATGCACATGGTCTCTGCTTATCCCTGTGTAATTGCACTAACACTGACAACGCGCACCCATCATTCTCGTGCACGTACAATGTGAAAAGTTTCGTATAGTCTGGTGTACCTAACACGGGTGCGGAGCAAAGGGCCTGCCTCAACTGCTCAAAAGCTTTCTGACATTCATCTGTCCACTCAAGAGGCATTGGTGTGGCTTTGGACAGTAATGCTAGCAATGGTTTTATGATATGCGAAAAACCCATGATCCATTGCCTACAAAAAGATGTCAACCCTATAAAGGCACGTACATCTCTCTGGGTGCGAGGGACTGGTGTGTCTAAAATTGCTTGAATTCGATCAGATGTTAATGCACGCCCCTCCTTAGACAACAGATGACCGAGGTACGTCACCTGGGGTCTACAGTATTGGAGCTTCTTCTTCGAAACCTTGTGATTATTTTGCGCCAAAAAGGAAAGCAACGCAAGTGTACTCTGTTCACATTGTGCATAGGAGTCAGAGGCAAGCAGAAGGTCATCCACATACTGGATGAGCGCTACGCCGGACTGCAATTTAAACGAATCTAGCTGCCTTTTCAAAGCCTGGCTATAGATGCTAGGACTTTCAGTATATCCTTGGGGAACACGGCAAAATCTATACGATTTATTATTGAGCGTAAAACCAAACAGATATCTGCTATCAGGATGAACAGGGATGGAAAAGAACGCATTCTTTAAGTCAATAACACTAAAGGTGGTGGCTGTCGGTGGAACTAAGGTAAGCAAGGTCGTAATATCAGACACCACCGGGTATTGGGGAATGACAATTTTGTTAATCTCTCGCAAATCGATAATAAATCGATAGATCTTGCCATCAGTGTCTCTCTTAAGAATCGGTAGAATAGGGCTGTTACAAACATTATAAGGGACCTCCTCCACCACCCCTGCAGAAATCAAATCCTGAACAATATGTGTCAATGCAATTTCACCTTCTTTCGAAATCTTATACTGTGGCACTCGTGGTAGAGGGGCCCCCTCCTTAACAGTAATGTGTATCGGTGGAATACGCATCTCTCCCACATCCGTATCTGAGGTCGCCCACAACGTGTGCGGCAGAGAGGCCAAAGCAGGAATGTCTAAAATGGCATAAAATCTGTCAGGGTCAGGGCAATCATCAGGGTCAGGGTAATTGTCATTCAGAATAACCCGCACTCCCTCTGGAGCGCACCGTATTGTCGCCCGAAAATATTTAAGTAAATCAATGCCCAAGATATTGTCTGGGGTATGGGGTGATAACAAAAATTGGCCAAAACTGAAATATTTGTCAATGCATAGTGCAAGGGGCTTGGACAATGGGCTGGGGGAGGGTGTACCATCAAACCCTACACACGTAATCATTTCGCCAGACAGGGGAGCCCTCGGAACCAAGTTTTTCGACAGAGCGCTACGAGTAGCTCCTGTGTCGACTAGAAATTGATCAGTAGAACCCAAAATACCCGCTGTTACATATGGACCTTGCTGATCTACCGGCACTTCAACTGATTCCTTACCCCATCCTACGCAATCCTATGCATGCACATAATCCTGGTGTTCCACATTCGCTCCTTCCAAAATCTGATATTGATTCCGTCTATCAAACGTATTTCGTTCGTCCTGGCCACGGCCCCTCTCCTCAACCTGTCTACGATCACCTCCGCTACCCCTCGCTCCAGTATAACCTCCTCTCGACCTTCCACTTCCTCGACCACGCTGACTACGCTGTTCACGAAGTACCGGACAATCTTCGGCCCAATGCCCAAACTCCTTACAATAAGCACACTGATCCTCCGCAATATCCGTACGACCATACGATGCGTTTCCTCTACCTCGTCTACCTCTATCATTCCCTCTACCCTGTGTTCCCCGAACTTGCGCCAACATCACCTTCGTTTTCAATTCCTTCGCCTTTTTCTCTACACTTTCTTTAGCCTCCACTTCCTGCCGCTCATAATACTGAGCCATAGTTAACAAGGACGCAGGGGTCGCCGTGGCCCAGGAACTTTCACTCGACTTCAATCGCTTTGCAATCTCTGGAAGGAGATTAGCTACATACTTATCTACAAACAAATGCCGACCCGTATCATCTGTTAAAGATTGACCACTGTAATCATGAAAAGCTTCCTCAAAACGTGTAAAGAAATCTGAAACCGTTTCATCGGGTTTCTGCTTGCACGATGTTAGCATAGTCCAATCAATCTTTTTGGAGGGAACAAGCGTTTTTAATTTATTCAAGATAGCTGCCGGCAGATCTAGAATTAACTGGCAAGGTTTACAGGCTGGTTCTCTGTCTAAATCTGCAGCATTTATTTCCTTCCATGTTCCCCCCAATATCGTTTCGTCATTATTTTTACGAATCTGCCTCCACATATCAGGTGGTAATATTAGCCCAAAAAACAAATCTATGTCTACGAGAGTCATCACACACGACGATATAGCCCCCTACACCCCCTCATAAAATGCCGCCGGATTCTTTCGAAGATCAGGTAAAGAATTTTTCAATGCCATAACATCCGCTCTATTCCACGGCGTATATACCCAATTATACAAGAAATACCCTTTCGCATCCTTCGACAATTTATCATCATCCGTACCTTCCCCTTTTGGCGGAACATACAAAGGTGCGGCTTCACGCATAGGCATAACATGCAACGCAGAATTCTTATCTGAACCACGGAGAGAACACTCTTTGGCCTGCCCATTAGTCTCCAATTCGGACTCCTTTTGCCTCTTTTTCCGCTCCTCCCGCAACCGGGTTGTCTCATCCCGCAGCTTGATCAATTGTGCAAACAGGTCATCAACATCTGAAAGATCAAAATCACCTTTGGTCAAATTTTCACGATACACTGACAATGCTTTTGGTTCAAACGTATCAGAAAGGTCACGATATGCGCCTACAACTTCATCCGCCAGACTAGACAAAAAGTACATCAATTCAAGATCCGACCACCCTTTCTTTTCTGTTAACAATTGCTCCTGAGTAATACTACGCTTATTCACTTTACGAGCCCAACTGCGCAGATGAGCGGACCTCTCCGCAGTGAACCTGAGAGCGGATATACCCTTCTTGTCCGACTTATCCCGTCCGTCGTCCCCTGAATCCTCATTCGGAGCCGTCGGCGAAACACACGGAGGCGGTGACCGTTGTAGCAAAGAAAAATCATCTATGTCATTATTAAGGACAGGATAGAGTGGTCGACGAATAGGAAATTGACCAGTCGTTTGCAATTTACGTTCCCGTTCCTCCCTTTCTTTCTTCTCCTGAGCCTCCTTTTCCTCAAGCTGTAAAGCCTTATCCCGAGCAGCCTTACGCTGCTCTTTGTCCGCCAAGGCAACTTCACACTTCATTCGCTCACGCGCCGCTTTCTCCCACATTCGCACACAATCAAACATATTTTGTCTAGACCTACGTTGAAACAAACATTGCTCTACAAATTGTATTTTAATTAAATCAAACGACCCGTGTAGAGGCCATTGCAATTCGGGATCGGACTTGGTATACTTATGCCATAATTTACTGTACATAATAGGGGGAAGGCCAAATTTTATGTACATATCCCTATTTGGTGTTCCCTCTGGGGGAGCCGGCTGTGATTCCGCTAACCTAATTGAGGTACCTTCTCCAAGACAGCACATTCCTCGGAGTGTGCTGAAAACAGGCATGTTCGAAAAGTATCACGAAAGCGTGACACCGGACAAAATGGCACTTACAGTTCTTCACACGATTGTGCCGCTCAAAGGAAAAAACAAAGTTAGAGAAACATCTCTACATGCCTGCCTATGTGAAGTGCACTACACATATAAGTTCAAAGATCACAAATTCACAATGTTAGCTAACTCAAATCAAAGATCATAGGACTTCGGCAAGCGTCCGAGGACTACCTTACCGATCACAAAGCACAGATTTTCAGTAAGCGTCCGAAGACTACCTTACCGAACACAAATCATAGGACCTCAGTAAGCGTCCGAAGACTACCTTACCGATCGCGAAGCTTACCCAAATTCCCAAATGTCCAGATTCCAACTGCCAAGGTCTTGTAAGCCAAATCAGCCAAACGGCACTTTCTCAGCGATGCAGACACTTCGGAACTCAGTCGGAGACCGGCGCCACCTGGAAGGTCAGATCGGAAGGAAAGAAAAACACCGTGGCAGCCAAGACTCGGGTCACTCGTGGCAGCGCGCGTCCATGGCGAGTTTCCAAGCCTTCGTCACGACCTCTCCTTCGGGCATCCGAGTCGCCGATGAGTCCCTTCGTGGTCGCCAATTGAAGTAATTCGGGGTTCCCAAGGCCTACACACTCCAAAGATAACCCACTTACACTCAAGAACTGTTGGCACGGAAGCTGTAAAAGGCAAAGAACAAGTTTATTAAGACCCCATGGGGTGGTGGTACACTCAAACAGCACCCTTCGGTAATGCTAGAGGTATCACACGAACACCGGTGTGACCCCGTTTATATACAGTTTTGGGGCAATAAAAGATAGGCGGCACAAGTTAAGACACATTTAAGGACATATATGGTCATGTTTTGGAATACTGCCAGCTCATTGGAGGGGGCACAACTCCGCTGGTCAGTTTGGTGCACATTCCAGGAGGGTTACGGGTCAGTGGGAACTGCGCATGTGCGACTTGACCAGTACTAAAAATAGCCTGTTGCTGGGCAGATAGGAGTGGTCAGCGGAACGGACAACGGACTAAAGGGCACGTCGGCCACGAGGCCGCTCATGATCTAAGATGGCCGCTGGAACATTCAAAATGGCGTTTTTCATATACAGCCAAGTTAAGGAGGACAACGTGTAGGTTCAGCTAATCGCTAATGCGGCCGGGCCAATTACAACAGTTCCAGGCAGCCCCCGGTAGCTCAGGCCCACAGCCACACGTAGGACTAACGGGCACTGTCGTTCTTCCAGTGTGAACCCGAGGGGAACCATAAATAAAAATACCTGCCCTTTTTGACTACTGGGAATGACAAGTGTTCTTTAATACTTTGTAGCCCATTTGTGTTTAACCCAGGGGAATTCCAATCTTATGGACCATAGCACACTCGTTGGCTGCCAAGGCTATAGGTTAAACAACAAGGGGTGGTGATGGACAGAGTTTCTGAGTTAAGCTGCGTTCATAATAGTCGCAGCCACTGTTGCCGAGAGACTCGGAAACAGTGGCTGCGACTATTTCCGGTCACATCTGGGACACGTGAATACCTGACACGGTGCCCTAATGAGTGGTGCTGGTACGTGCTGACGTAGCACCCTCAAGGTCCACATTTGTCTGAAAAGACTGAGAATAGTTAACCCCTCTTATGCCCTGATGAAATCGGTAAAACGTGGAGCGATGAAACATGTCGGCTTGAGGACATAAATCACTATGGTATACAAGTAACCATTTTTAACAAGTGGGGTTTGCTGCATCAGAATAAAACTGTAAAGCAAGCAAAACCCTACTACACATTATTATTTTTTGTGTTTGGTTAGGGGTCTATTTATCTGTTTTTGTACACTACAAGTGTGTGTCAGTGTTGATACGTCTGTCACTATTTGTGTTTTTCATCACTATTCTCACGTCCCCACTATTATTCTTTTCTAGTGCACGTTTGTCTTTTCACATAGAGAGAGTGGCCAATGATGAGAAGTGGGTATACCGGCAATTACTAACCGGGAACCCCCTCGGGTTGTTCTACCGTGAGGTACTCTCTCTATTTTTCACACTTTTTTTGGGTGAACTGTTTGTGGTCCTGTGTGATTTTATAACGAGCACGCATCTTGACCTATGGATTTATGTTATTGGACAAATTCCTGGGAATATTAATGATAAGTAGTCCCTAGCTTGTTGGTCTTTTATATGGATGTGGTTGTATGTAGGTGAGGCTCCAATTGTTTGAATACTGTGTGAGTGGGGGGCTGCCTTACCTACTCCCCTCCCCCTTCACCCCTAGAGATTGTTCTACCGGTTGTGTTAGTGCCTGTTTTGGCCCCTGAACCGTGTGTCCTGCCTGGGGAACCACCCCTCTCGCCCCAGATTGGGCTGGCTGCACTGGAAAGGACCGATAAGGCACCGGTAGACCACTAGCCGTGTGCGTGGAGGCGGACGAATGTGTCGACGCCAACCACTGCATCCAAAGTTCCTGATCGATCTCCCCCCACGGCTTCTCAGGATTCACACTAACTCGCGCCCTGAATTCTTCATCATAGCTCAGCCATGCGAAACCACCAAAATGTAACTGCACCTTCCTGATAATGTCCATGTACTTGAACAAAGGGATAGCCCTGTCCAGATGCTTCTCGCAATATATGCTGGCATATATCAAGAATGCCGACGTCCAATTTTCCATATTGACAGGGGCCCTAGGCCTTCTGGTCAACTCCCAATCCTCTTCTTTAGAGCCCTCCTCGGCCTGCACCTCCCTGTGTAGTAGCTTGAAAACATGGACATATTCCTGTTTCCAAATCCTACTCTTAATCTTCTTGGACAGATGAGGCCCTAAAGGCATTGTCAAGCCCATATACGGCAGCTTCTTTTGGTGTTTGTCTCCCCCTTTCTCTTCCTTGTCCTCCTTTCCCGCCGTCCAGTCCTCTGAACCCAGCTTGTCCGTCTGTACCCCTGCCGTCACCACCTGCTTACCTGTCATCGCAAGCGCCCCTACCGTAGCCCCTTTTGTCCCGTCCTCCCGCACAGAGCCCTCTCCAACTCCCACTGACCTGCAGGCCTTCTTCCTGCCCCCTTTCTGGCCCCCATCCCAAGCAGCCCACCAGGCACCCTCACCTGTCAATGTAGGTTGCGACGGTCCCGGCCGACGTTCCATGCTGCTGGTCTTCACCACCGACCCTCTCGCCTTCCCGGTCTTCTTCTTAGGGGCCTGCAAGACACCAAGTCCACTGTTGCCCTGCCCTCTATCAGCCGTCCTGTCCGCTTCATCTCTCACTTCATCTTCCTCCAGCTCGTCACTCTCCGCACCATAGTCCATTTCCATGTTCCACTCATCTTCCACAGGCTTCCATTCCACCTCCCGCACTGCACGTTTCACTCCCTTCTGTACTGGCACACCACTCCCCGACTCCACATCCGCACCAGACGCCGAAGCCCGGTCCCGCGCCGGAGGGAGAACCGCAGCCGACTCCCCTACTGCTTCAAGGCAGCGTCCAGGAGCCGTCTTGCGCTCCACCGAGCCGCCCACCCTTTTGCTGACCTCCGCCAGCTTGGATCCCCCAGCCCCCCCCGGGCCGCTCCAACCCGGGTGGGCTCTGGCATTGCTGGGCCTCCCGCTGTCTTGGCTGTTCCTAACTGCCCCTGCCTATCACCCACGCCCCCCCTCAGGACCCCTTCGGGCCCCCTCTCTCTTCCCAGCCTCCTCCTGCTCCGTCCAAAACTCCTCCTCTGACGTAGGGGTAGGCAGGCCCTCTACTTCACCCCCCCAGGCAGCCCCCGCCCGCATGTCCTCCAGTACACCCCACCTGGCATCCGCCTCTTGCACCAGCAACCTCTGCTCCCTGATCTTGGCCTCCACATCCATGGCCTCCCATCTGCCCAGCAGTGGAGGTCAGTAGCCCCTGGGCCCCAACCCCTGCATGCTGCTCCAAGGGAGAACCCCCCAGCGCCCCCAGCCCCCCCAGGCCTAGGCTCCAGCTCCACTCACCCAGCGGGCATGCCCCTCGCTCCCCGCAGTACCGGGGTGCTAGACCTGGGACCCACAGACAGGTCCAGGGGCCCACACTCTGCCGTCCCCTTCAACACCTCACATGCTGCCCCTTCTCCCTCGCTGCCCTCTTCGTGCTCCAGGTCCACAGCCCCAGGCCCCCCATGCACCAGGCCCCCCCAAGTCCTCCAAACAACACCCCCCCACAGGCTGAACCGCTACCAGGCTCCCTACGAGGCGCCGGCCAGAACCAGGAAGCATACCGGGCCCGAGGGGGCACCCTGCGCCCCCCCAGGTGGGGCCCACCATGTCTCCCCCACCATCCGCCTGCCTCCCATGCCCCCGGGGGCCCAATACTGTGTCTACCCTCCCTTCGACTTTCAAACGCTGAGGCTGGCCCTTACGCCGGCCTCCGCGCTGTGAACTCCGTCCCCTCGAGCCCCGCCCAAGCCCGACACCAGCCTGCCAGCCGGAGCAGAGTCCTCCTGGCAAGCGATCACTGCAGCCGACACCACCACAGCAGACGCCCGCGGGGGACGCTCCATGCCCACCCATGCCTGCTCCAACACCCCCGGCCTGAGCAGATCAGCCCTCCCCAACACCCGAAGCGCCTCCCGGACGCCCTCCGCCTCCCCGGACATGCTCTTACCGAAATCCCGAAGCCGCCACAAGCCCCAAACCACCGACCAGATGGCCACCGATCCGCAAATGCCTCCGACCGCACAAAACCACCGATCCACAGCAGGCCTCAGCAAGAATTCCCACCACTACCTAGCTACCACAAAAAACTCGCTAACCCCCACCCAGCAATGCCAGAATGCAGGAAGAAGACGTTCTTCCTCCCCCTGCATTCTTATACCCACCCCCCAACCATGCCCCCAACCCCAGCCTGGCCCTTCCCCGCGCGAAAGACCCCTGGGGAAGACTATACTGCGTCTTCACTTCCCCCGGGGCCCTCCACTCTGCTCCCCCAGTGTGTTACTATACCGCAGGAGAGCTGGCCAAATCCCAGCCCGAGATTTGGACAGGTACGACTTTTCACTGTAGATGGATCCTGTGCCTGCCTAAAGGATGAGGCAGAACGGATAGATGCAGGGCGCCTGGCTAATGGCATCCAACACTGCGAGGTGCCACTCGTCTGTGCCCTGCCCCAATGTCACCCCCTCCCTACCTTTGCAATAGCGCTGCCCCACAGGCGAGCCGTAGTACCCAGCTGGTAATGTGGGATGCAGGGGGTTGCCCAAACGGAGAAGGGACAGGCCACCTCCGGGGAGGTGCAAGGGGAAACTACATCACACGCCAGCAACAAACGCCGTTTCCAGACCGGATACCACATGTCAGCAACCCTGGTAGAGGCCCGTGAACCGGCAGGGCTGCGGGTCACCAACCACGCCCTTCCAATGTCCCCCCCCGCTGCCAAAGCCGCTGTTGCCACGCAGGATAGGAGGGCGGAACGGCCAGCTGGGCGACCACACCCCTCATGGCTAAGAACTATGGGCCCTGGAGCCGAGAACAGGTCGAGCCGCGCCTGACAGGCCGCGGGCCCTTAAACTGCAAAAACCAGCGGCACCCTGTCCCAACACCAAAACCAAGGCATGCTGGTGCGAGGGACGTCCCGGGTCCCAAACAACTCCCTCAATGGACACAGGCTCACCCCGGAGGTAAAATGTACCAGACCGAAGATTCAGGGTGTAATGGCCCCCTACCCATTCACAGAAACCAACCAACGCACGCAGATCACCAGTGCCCCTGTGGTCGCCGCAGAGCATGCTGAGGATATGAGACTTGCGACCCATGGGGTGATTGTACCCGACCCTTAACTTTGCTCGCACCTCTCGCTACGCCACTGACCTACAACCTCTCCATAAAACCCCTGCCTGCGTGCACAATATAGCATTCTAAGCTGGAAATATGTTGGCACAGCATGGTTTATTTTCAGTGTAATTGTATCGTTCCTAATCCTATCTGTGCTACTACAGTGGACATGAATGTGGTCCCATAGCCTGTATGTGAGGCACATAATACACCTTTTAATTGTAGCGAGACGCATGCACCCTGCCTGCCAAATCCTGGTTAGCGGCGAAGACAGCGATGGTAAATCGCGCCACCCCTTCCCTAGCCAAGGACCAAGAAGGATGGATAAGTCCCTGGACATTCAAGGTATGTTGTTTGAGAGGACAGTTTGGCAGAAAATGTGAAGGAAAATTTTGCCTCACTGAGAAATAAGGTAGCTAATTGGCTAAACATGAACAGACCGTTGCCCCCCCATATCCTGAGATTGTAATGGTTAGGAGGACCTCATGGATTGGTAGATCAGCTAAAAGCATAGCAGGTGATTGTATAGTGGTCACTTTTGGAGACCCTAGAACTGTCTCCCATATTTGTGCCTGGTCTAACCAAGGAACCGACGGTATGATTATGACACTACCACTAACCTTCTTCTACCCCTCATATAGGGTGGATGCAGAAATAGGGAATACCATGGATTGGATAAGAATAGAGAGGAGGGGTGGATATAGAATAGACCAGATCCTATGTTTATACCCAACATGTTCCTTAGTTACAACCGCTTTAATTGTCTTGAGGCGGTAGACTGACTGGGTCACGACTATAAATTGGGGCTGCTATGCGACCAGGAAGGGGTGGAAAGTATGCCTTTTGAACAGATGGAAACATCCAGCCAGATAGTGCCAAAACTACTGGGGATAGGGGATAATGAAGGCAGTGTTGATCCAGGTATGCAGGAGGACACGAACTTGGGTGAGCTAGGTGACTATTCTAGGCTCAGCGCGCCTGGAAATGATAGCTCGGTCTCCATCCAAGTATCCCCTGTGATAGAGAACCGTGGCCTAAATACCAATTTTGCTGACACTGGGCTTAGAGAAGATGTATCTAGAGATAGGACAAGAACCCTCGAACTGGGATAGACCAATGGACAGAGAGGGTATACACTAACTTCCTGGAACATCGCAGGTTGGAATAATAAAAAAGACCTCTTGGGGTGGGGAGACATTGTGGAAGGCTTTGACATTCTATGCCTCCAAGAGACATGGAGTGTGGGGGACTTAAGTTATGAAGGATTTGTCTTGTTCAATTTACCAGCCCAAGGTTCTACCATGGGCAGAGCCAAAGGTGGTCTCCTGATCCTGTTATCCATTGATCTTACTGTGAAAGTTATTCTTTATGAGAAGGTTGGTTGGCACTCCCAACTATTGTGGCTAAGTCATAAAAATGGCTGCAATGTTTTATTGATTAACTATTATAGTAATTTGCCGGATTCATCACGCCAGAATGCAGTCATTGAATTGGAAAAGGCCATGGAAAAGATTTGCCGAGTTAACCGGGTTAACTTTGTACTCATCTGGGGGGGGAGATTTTAACGCCCAGATGTGCCCATTGTCTTTTAACAGGGTATGTGGCTTTAATGATGAGAATGGTGATGGCTGTTTACATTTTGTCCACAGTGCATATGGGGAATCACTGAACTGGGTCTTAGCAAAATATGATTTAGTTGCTTTACAAGCCACGAAGGACTGTGAGGGTAATAATGTCCCTACATTCACCGGGAGGAACGCCGCAAAGGTTATAGACCATGTGCTGATCTCGGGCAACATTAGCGGGTCCTGTGATAGTCCTGTCGTTTTGGACTTTGCGATGAGTGACCATAATTGTGTCACCATGGTAATAACTATTTGGGGTAATAAAGTATTGGCCGCTAAACCTGTGGTTACTGATATTGCCCCAACTAGATCTAATGGCTACAGAATTAAATGGAGGGGAGATAACTCGGAAAACCTTCTGACTAAGATCGTGGTAGCTTGTCTACCAGACCTTAGCATCTGTCTGGACATCAATACTGATTCAAGGGACATTTTGATAAGTTTTAGTCGGATTAATGCCCAGGTTGTTAACATCATGACCATAACTAAGCCCAGCAATAAGAAACAGAGGACTGGATGGTTTGACTCTGCTTGTTCGTAGTCACTACGTAAGTTAAAAAAGGCATTATCTATTAGGCCGATTATTAAAAATTTGAGAGCTGCCTATAAGGGGCAGATAAAACGTAGGAAGCATGAATTGCGGGAGGAAGCGTGGGATAAGCTGACCAGGGCAGTTGAATTCTCAGACAGCAAACTTTTCTGGGACACTGTTAACTGCCCCTTCCTTAAGAGCGATAATATGCCATGCCTCACTGCTTTAGTTAGTGAGGAGTGTTGGGTCTCACATTATACAAGTATTTTCGACCCGGAAGGAGAGGGCATTTCACCAACCATGGCATACAATCAGTGGCCTATTATTCCATTATGCATAACTGCCTCAGAGGTTGAGCTTGCTATCAGACATAGAAAGGGCGGGAAAGCCCCAGGTCCGGACGGGGTGCCAGTCGACCTTTATAAGGCCGATATCAAACTATGGGGCCCAGTCTTGACCAAGGTGTTTAATGCGGCAGTCGAGGAAAGTACACCACATACTTGGGGTGAATCTATAATCATCCCCATACACAAAAAGGGAGATAGGTCGGATGCGAAGAACTACCGACCTATCTCACTTTTAGACTCGTCATTTAAAACAATGAGCCGAGTGTTGTTGGCCAGGCTGGAGGAGTGGGCAGAAACGGGTGGTATCCTTGCGAAGTCCCAGTTTGGGTTCCTCAAAGGCATGGGAACCATAGAACAGTGTATTAATCTAGACCTTCTAATAGGAAAGTATACGCGCGCCAAGCAGGGGTCGTTGTTCCTCTGCTTTGCGGACCTTAGCAGCGCGTTTGATCTCGTTGACCATGCATTGTTATGGTCGATACTATTAGAGCAAGGTGCCCTGCCCGGGATTATTTACTTTCTGGCCAGATTATATTCAAAACTATCTGCCAACATAAGATATGGTCGAGGGGGAAAATGTATGAACAGTATCCATGTTAATCTGGGTACCCGACAAGGGTGCGTTCTCGCGCCCCTTCTTTTTTCCCTTTTTATAAATGCGATTGATACCGAACTTAAGCAGGTCAACTCAGATGCCCCACAGGTTGATGGTCTGCCCATCCCGGTCCTGCTTTATGCCAATGATTCAGTGCTTTTATCTAGAACCCCTTGTGGCCTACAGAGGCTAATGGACAAGTTTGTAGGGTTTATCAAGGGCAGGAAGTAAAAAATTAATAACACCAAAACATTTATTATGCAGTGCAGGGAGAAAATGAGAAAGTTGAAATCATTCTATATAGAGGATAAAAAAATAGAAATTGTTAAAAAATTCTGTTATTTGGGGATTACGTTTAGTAGTAATGGTAAGTGGTCCCAAGAGATAATTAATGTGAAGGCCAAAATGTCTAAAAGTGCCCACAGAATTTTCAAATTTGCGACTAAGCTTGGGGACCAACGTATCCATGAAATGTTGCACATCTACCGTTGTAGATGTGTGTCAATCGCATTATATGGATCCAGCGTTTGGGGACACAGTAGGCACATGGATCTACAGGTCGATGAAAATGCTTTTATTAAAAGACTGTTATGTCTACCAAAATCAGCCTCAAACGAGATTTCACATCGGGAACTGGGTTTGGATTTTTTGTCTGATCTAATCAGACTAAGACCCTTGATGGTGTGGAGAGCAGTCTGGTTGAAGGAAGAAACTGGCTTTACCAGGAGTATTATTAGTGATTGCCTTCTCCTAGACAAGTGCTCACTGATTCCATGGATCCATTATGTTGTGGTAACAGCTGGAGACATATTTAACCTAGATGTCAAGGCTGACCCTGATTGTCTATCTGATATCCCCAAGAAAGAGCTAAAGTGTCGTTATATGAGTAAGAAAACTTTTCTTCGTAGAGACACAAATATGTTGTTAACAACGTCACAATTTTATTTTTCCAATGTGGTGACACTTGGCTTCCAAAATTATCTGAGGATTTTCACTAAACCATCCCATCTGTTTGTCCTCACGAGACTGCGATTAGGAATAGTCCACCACCTGGTGGCATTCCCTCGTATGAAAAATCATTCCTCCTACCCCTGCCCTTGTGACAAGGTTACTAAGCAGAGCACTGTGCATTTTTTACTTATCTGCGACCTTTACTTGCACTTGAGAATTATGTACTTGAAACCACTATTTAAAAAAAAAAGCTGTAACAACGACAAAATCTGCAATGAGCCTTTTGTTCTCCCTAGAGGATCCAGACGTTTGCTTGTTTAGAGCCGTATTTCTTTTAAAATCAATGGCCATTAGAAAAAGTATGTTTTTTTAACTTTCCCCAAGTCTTATCCGTATGTGCCGATTTATGTCTAAATCTCTGTTATGTTTTTATCTTTGTATTTTTGTACTGGTATTTTAAATGATATTAACAATATAGTGTATACTGAGGAACGTAAATCGCACATATTTTGTACGCTTTTATGATTGTTCTGTGAAATAATCGAATAAAGCTTTTGAAACTGAAACTGAGAGGACAGTACTGCTTCATATATTTGCCAAGCTTCCCTTTCATAAAATTCTACTGATGTCACCGTCATCATGTACCATATCACGTTTCATATGTATATTGATATGAAGCTGGATGCAGGTGACCAATGAATGTACAACAGAATTCAATTTGCACACTCGTCAGTGCTCAATTCTTCTGTTTATTAGGAATTAACTTTATAAAGTAACTCTTAATTGGACAGTATGACGAACACGCATCAAAGCTCTCTTCCCTTACTGTGTGTCCTTCCCCACTACTAGAAACAATGGTTAGGGGTTCTGCCCACATAACCCTCCCGTACCTGAGCAGGGAACATCCAAGGATGAAAAAGTAGAACAAGAAGGTACTAAAGGGATTAATCAAACTTTTTAATTGCATACAAGAAATGATTCATTATCTTGTTGCCTGCAAATTACTAATAGCATTTGTCTGTACTAATTCATTTTAACATATATGGGAACAGCAAGAGTGGCTCAGATAATAGTAATACAAAACACACAGTCTATATAAAACATTCCAACATATACACAATATACATATCACAAACATAAACTGTACAAATATTTCAATCTATCACAAAAATATATCTATGTATAAATCTATGTACCCTAAAAAAGGAAGAAATACACAACTTGTACTTGTATCCACTCCTAACTTCGAGTGAACTACATAAACAGTAGGTAGTCCAACCCAGTGCACCTGAGAACTAACTTCTCTACACAACCTGTGATTATTACGGTGCAAAAGAAGGCACTCAAATTTAGTTGAAATATAATGGGGACTCCTTTCAAGGACAAGGTGTCGACGCAGTCGCGGTCGCGTTTCAGCCAGATGATTTAGGCTTCATCAGGACATGGGTACTATAAAAATAACAAACACATACTGAGTAATCCTCACTAATATATACAATATAATATAATACAGCTGCTGCTAAAAAACACACTCTCACCCATAAGTGAAGAAGATGCAGTGCCACCAGTGCCCGTAAGGAGTCAAACCAAAAAACTCAAAAACAAGAAAAGGAATTTAATGGTGAAATATACAGAACATAAGGAAATAAGTGATATCAACATGGTGGGATCTTCCACATGCACGGATCTACACAGGGGGGACCCCCCCCACAAGGTAATGCACTATGCTTACTCCTATCATGCAACTAGAAAGAATAGTACACAAAAAGAGAGAGACACGATCACAAAACAACTTATCACTCAATAGCCCAAAGGGGAGAGTGTGCAAAAGTCCTAACAAAAGTGAGGGAATACACCCAAACTGGCACGTAAATAAATAAATACCTAAGGCTGAAAGCCAGGAGAGTGGAAAGTATCACAGGGACCGCCCCCAACAAGGGAGGGGTCAGAACTCCGTCTGCACAGGAAAATAAATGTCTCTAACTGAGTAACAACAAAAAGAACGGAAATTATCAAAACTGTGTCACCAAACTGACACGCAGACTACCAATGGCCAAAAAAGCCACTCACAAGTGTGGTGGAGTAAAAGAGGCACACCACACATACATTAATTAGCGTGGTCAGGATCCGTGTAGCAATTCGCATCAATATCTCTACCTGCAAAATAAATCACACACGGGAAACAACATGAGCAATCTCAATGTGCATCACCTATCCACAGAGATTGTAGGCCAGCGGACCAAATGTATATAATTAAATAAGTAACTATGCCCACACAAGCTACACCTAAAAAATGGGATCTAGCCTGTGAAATACTACAGGTTGTTACGCGAGGACCTGCGAGGCTATTTGTCTCTCCTACTCGCCTATCGAATATGTATAATACCCAAACCTAAAAGATAAGAATATTCCAGATGGGAGAAATATACTACAGTAAAGCGGATTCCATGATCCAAGAACCAAAAAAGATGAAGAGTGACATATATTCATCATAGAGAGATAACTATATAAAGGCCCGTGAAAGACATCATATGTAGGACTGATTGGGCATAAAGTACTGGAGAAAAAGGCAACGTTCAATAGGTGTTGAACCGGATGGCATTTTCCCAGGGAATCTCACTGTTCAAACCCTGTTTAATGTGTTCAGAGTGAAAATCAAAACAAGCATTTACAATGCAATGGTCTCGGCATTTTTAAAGGTAGAGCTATTGGCATTGCTCATGACATTTTTTTTCATTTTTTTTTAAAAACATAAATTATTGGTATTGTCATTTACAATGGCAATAGGTTAACATTAAAGAGTAGTAGAGAGTATTCGCGGACACAGAGCCGCACACACACACACACACACACACAGACAGAGCCGCGCACACACACAGAGCCGCGCACACACACACACAGAGCCGCGCACACATACACACAGAGCCGCGCACACACACACACAGAGCTGCGCACACACACACACAGAGCTGCGTGCACACACACACACAGAGCCGCGCGCACACCCGCACACAGAGCCGCATGCACACACGCACACAGAGCCGCGCACACACACGCACACAGAGCCGCCGCACGCACACACGCACACAGAGCCGCGCGCACACACGCACACATAGCCGCGCGCACCCACGCACACAGACAGAGCCACGCACACAGACAGAGCCGTGCGCACCCAGCACACAGACAGAGCCACGCACACAGACAGAGCCACGCACACAGACAGAGCCATGCCCACAGACCTAGCCACGCACACAGACAGAGCCATGCACACAGACAGAGCCACACAGACAGAGCCACACAGACAGAGCCACACAGACAGAGCCACGCACACAGAGCCACGCACACAGAGCCACGCACACAGAGCACGCACACAGAGCCACGCACACACACAGACAGAGCCACGCACACACACAGACAGAGCCACACACACAGACAGAGCCACGCACACAAAGAGACGAAGAACTGCAGACAGACGCCCGCTCCATGCATCCAGCCATCCGTCTTATAATGGAGTAAACATGGTAGTTATGACGATTTCTAGTCATTCTCAACTTCACCAGAACTTCTTGTTCGGCTGGAATACATCGTCTAATTTAGTAATCTCGAGTGGGCGCTGCTACTGTTTTCTATCCACAATTCCCCCCTTCAAGGGCTTGGTTCATCTACTGGACTAATATAGTCCTTTTATCAGTAAATACAAGGCAACATGCACTATAGTCTTGGTGATCTCCATAACTGATAGAACTACGGATCCCAGTTCTCCAAATCTACTTATTCACAATAAGTTAACATAATTGTGCATGAATACAGACTTCCTATAAATCAAATGAATTGTTTGTTATTATTCATATACATTTTGTTATATTTATTGGATTTTTGTATGTATGATTTTACAATAAGACAAAAAAAACACTTTCTACAAAAAAAGATTATATAAAAGCAAATAAAATATTAGAATATATCAGTAAAATCACAGTGTGAGTTTAGTTATTAGCTTCTAGTTTTTTCTCTCTCAAGTTCAACAGGCACAAAACACGGTGCAATTTTGCTCTTCCTTACCCCAAGAGCCTCGCACACACAGACAGAGCCACGCACATACACAAACAGAGCCACGCACACACACAGACAGAGCCACGCACATAGAGGCACAAAAAAACTGGGATGACAAACAGGGAACAGAGGCACAGAAAAATCAGGGGAACCGAGGCACAGAAAAACCGGGGAACAGAGGCCGAGAAAAACCGGGGTTGACAAGCAGCACAGCTTGGTCTTAGTAACCCAGTACAGAGTGCAGACACCCTGCTCTTTCAGATGTAAACACTTGCAACACCACAATCCTCATCCAGCAACGAAAGGCTGGTTGGAGAAAGAATACCACACAAGTATTTCAGATGAAAGCAAGTACAATGCCACAATCCGCGCATAGTAACTGAGCCAAGCTCTAAGGAGGAGGTACCCTGACCAGTAATCAGATGTAAGGTAGAAAACCACAATTGAATTGAACTTTGTGCAGGAACATGACACTAACATCCTATATGTAAATATGTGCAGCAGCGCAATCTGCACTATCAGCAAAAAGATGTCTTCGCTTGCATTCCAGATGTCAAAATAGGGAACGCCACAATGCCTGCATATCAGCTGTGTCGTGTCCAACATTGCTATTATAGACTGGGACTGCAGAGAGATGACCACATTAAATGTCAGATCCAGCTACAATCCCTGTATATTAAGCCAGTAGAACTCTGCAGAACGCTGACCATACTATCCTTTCCAATCCTTGAACAGGCAGGAGCTATGCACAGAAAAATGTACAACACAGCAATCCCTTTATTATCGCAGATCAGGGACCCTTTAATAATTGGAGATTAGTGGCGCCTGCAAAAAGTGACCACAAGGAAGATTCTTATATGTACAGAATCACGAACCGTGTGCAGGGACAGACCAGTTGTGTCTGCAGAAGGGTAGGAAGATGTGCACAATAGATATGTACATTTGCAATGCCAAAAACCCCATTGAGTAAGCGCGAAGTACACACACCACGTCCGACTTGTAAGCTAAAGACAGAGTGGAACAGGTGTACACCAAACACACACACACAAATGAGAAAACCCGTCCGCCCATAAACAGATGACAGAGCGGTACTGTTGTAATCTCCCCTCTGGTTCTGGCCTTCCCTCCTTTCCCTCCTGTGGCCATACGCCCAGTGGTTTGTTCCTAGAACCTTCAGAGGAAGGCTGCATTAGAATGTTGACTGAATGTTTGTTCCCCTCTGGCACTGGAGGCACTGAACTGCATTATACTGGTGACAATAAACAAAGGTGTTACCTAGAAGCTGTTTGTGATTTATTACCACAATTTGGCGACAGAGGACGGGATGCTGTGTCAGGGACAGTGTGGTGTCTTCCCCTGAAGTTATTAATTCTTGCCAGAGGACGGGAGTTTTGAAGAAGTTACTCTTCATCTTAAAGGTGAGCGACGAGTTCCGGTATTTCAAGGACTTTTATTGCCACAAATTTAAAGGAGCTCCTTCCTATGCGGTCTTCGGTTTGGATTGGTGGTTACTTTAATCATCTGTGGTACAGCCACCAACCTTTGCGGAAGTTCATAGGAGCCTGGGTGTAGGAGCGGAGACCTGCTCGAGAGTATTTACCATAGGAGCAGTGCGGTGTGGTGTGGCCGGAATTCGAGTGTCAGGTCGGACACTGAGGCTGCATGAGGCGCGACATTGTTTAAGGGGGACCTGTATTAGCGTTCTTCCAGAGGCTGAAAGGCGTAACCATCCCCAGGAGGGGAAGCTGTGAAGAGCCAGGTGAGGTGATCTGGTTACGTAAGGGGCAGCTGCGGAAACTCGTGTGTCAGGGGCGGCGAGTGTAGAGCTGCAGATGGTGTGTTAGCAGTGGTGTGGAGCTCGTGGCAACTCGTGTGTCAGGTCGGGCACAGTGGCGGCGTGTGGAGAGCTGCGGATGGGGTGTTTGTTTATCAGTGTAGACATTGGAGCGAGGAGACGCGTTTGGAACCTCGTAAACGGCAGCGCAGCAATAGCCTGATAAAGTGGACGCTTTGAGGCAAAGATTCCTGCTCCGGTCAATATTTAAAAAAAAATAATTATTGGGAAGAAAGTCAAGTGGTTTTTACCTCATTCGGCGTTTCCCGGGTGGTGGACATACAAGCCTGGCTGACACCTCTCGCAGTCTCCTCAGAGGAAGTGCCCGCCCGAGCAGTAAGCTGATTGACATATACCGCAAAAAAAAATAGAAAGGGGGCTTTTAACTGATATCGGTCTGGTTATCCCAGGCAGCCCTTTCCTCAAAATGGCTAGAAAGACGCAGACAAACACAAAACACAAAGACTGTGGCGCCCACCAACTTGAGAAATACCACATTTACGTCTTCGATTTTAAAACTGCTGAACATGTAAATGAAATGTTTTGCTTTACCGCAGCCGTGTGCTCGGAAATAGAAATGGACCTTTAAAATTGTAAGCTTCAGAAAGCGGCAGCTACTTCATTCGATGCAGGGTCGTAATTAGCAACACCCGTGGGCAGCACTTAACAAGCCCATTTACTTCGCCACCCCAGCAGCCCCTTCCTACCATGGGCCAGCCTGGAAGCCGTAGATTTATCTGTGGCAGCGACGCATAGCACAAAAAAAAATGTGTTGTTCTGAGTGACGGATGACGTCACCGTCGAAAGAACAGCAAAACTTACGCCCCCGAATCCGAAAGAGACGGGGCTTGATTGGAGTGACTCCCTTCTCCTACAAAGCCAGCCAATGGAAGAGAATGGAGGAGAGAGGCGGGTTCAAGCCCCCTTACTCAAAGTCATAATATCTCCGACTTCCGGCTGGCAAGCCAGCCATCGGTCCGAGACCTAAAAACCTCTATTCTCTTGCGAATTTCGGTACTTTGGTCTGCAATCTCTATTTTTTCCAGGATGAGCCATCTTATATGTTTGACCAGGGAATCAGTGATTTTAGAAGTACGATGTTCTGTGAGGCGTGTGGCAACTGAGCGCAAGGTTTCACCCACATGGCCCAGATGGCAAGGGCATAAAATGAAATAGCTGACATTTTTGGTTTTACAGTTACAGAATTGTTTAGAACGAATGGTGTAAGTGTTGTAAACAGAGTTTCACCATTAATCACTGTGTTACATGATTTGCAATAGGAACATTTGAAAGTGTTTTTTACAGGCTGCCCTCCAGTGAGAGATTTTTGAACTAGTGGAGGGTCACTCGCAAACCGTGAGTGGACAACAATGTCCTTGATGTTTCTATTCCTACGGTGAGCAAATAGTGGCTTTGTGAGTTTCTGCTGTTGATCTGGATTACTGTTAAGAATGTACCAGTTTGAATTAATGATTTGTTTGACAGTGTTGTTCACAGTAGAGAGACTAGTAATACACACGAGTACTCTTGTCACAAAATAAGAGGCCATCGTGCACCCTACCCTTTCTCTCAGCATCTTTTTTACTTTGATATCACTATACTTTTTTGTTAGGTGACGGTTCCTATATCTATATGCACTATAGTCCTTATTCAGTTCCTTATTTTTCCAACTTCAGTAATGTATACAATAAGTTAATCAATCAGGGAATTGTAAGCGCCCTACTCCTCCGTGAAGGTCTCAAGGCGCTGGGGGGGGGGGGGGGTGGGTTGGTTACGAAGATCCGTTTAGCCGGGTAGCCAGGTCTTGAGAGCCTTCCAGAAGGTGTTTGGGAGGGGGCACATCTGATGTCTGTCGGCAGCTCGTTCCAGGTCTTGGCTGCAATGTGAAAGAACGATCTTCCTCCTGCTCTGGCTCTGTGGATGTGCGGGATTTCAGCTAGTGCTAAGTTGGCAGAATGGAGGCTTCTTTTGGGTATGTGGAAGTTTATTATGTCGTTGAGGTATTTGGGTCCATTATTGTGTTGGCATTTGTAGGCGTGAGTGAGGATTTTGAAGGTGACTCTCTTCTCCATGGGGAGCCAGTGGAGTCTCCGCCGGTGTTGGCTGATGTGTTCGTGCTGGGGGATGCCGAGGACGAGCCTGCCTGCAGTGTTCTGTATTGTCTGGAGTTTGCAGAGTAGGGACTTGTTGATTCCGGCGTAGAGAGTGTGTCCATAGTCCAGTCTGCTGGTGATGAGTGCGTGAGTGACTGTCATTCTTGACTCAGGGGAATCCATTTGAAGGTCTTTCGAAGGATGTGGAGGGTGTTGAAGCAGCAGGAGGTGCAGCGTTGACCTGTCGGTTCATGGAGAGTGATGAATCCAGTACGACGCCGAGGTTTTTGGCATGGTCTGAGGGGGTAGGTGGGTTTCCCAAGGCGGTGGGCGACCAGGTGTTGTTCCATGCTGAAAGGGTGAGTCCAAGGACGAGGACTTCTGTCTTTTCGGCATTGAGTTTTAGGCAGCTGTTGGTCATCCAGACTGCGACATCTTGCATTCCTCTCTGTAAGCTGAGTTTTGCGGTGGTGGGGTCTCTGGTGTGGGAGGGGTTGAACTGGGTGTCGTCGGTGTAGGATACAATGTTGACGTCTTGTTGTCGGATGACGGATGCAAGGTGGGCCATGAAGATGTTGAAGAGGGTCGGGCTCAGTGATGACCCCTGTGGGACTCCGCAGGTAATTTCTGTGGGGCGGAGAGGAAGGGCGGTAGCCTGTTCATTTGGCTCCTTCCGGTGAGGAACGATCGGATCCAGCTCAGAGTAGTTCCTTGTATGCAGGTGTTGTGTATTCTGTCGACTAGTGTGCGGTGAGAGATGGTGTCGAAGCCTGCAGACAGGCCAAGGAGGATGGGGGCTGCGGAGTGGACTTGGTCCAGGAGGGTGCGATGTCAACAGTGGCAGCGAGTAGGGCGGTCTCGTGCTGTGGTTGCTTCGGAATCCAGATTGGGACGGGTCTAGGACGGTGTTCTCTTCGATCTATCATGTCAATTCCATGTTAACTGCTTTCCCTGCCACTTTGGCTGCGTAGGGGATGAGAGATGGGCCGGTAGATCTTGAGGCAGGTCGGGTCGACCCTGGGTTTCTTGAGCAGGAGCCTGACTTCTGCGCGCTTCCAGTCATCTGGGAAAGTTCCTGTTGTGATGGTGGTGTTGATGGTTTGTTGCAGTTCAGGTGCGATTGTGTCCGTGGCCCTGTGGTAGATGTGCAGGGGTCGGGGTCGGTGGGGGCCCCCAAGTGGTTGCCTTTCATGTTTTTGGCGGTGTCCTTGGTCGTGTGTCCTCGGTCGTGATTGGTGTCCAGTTGGAGATGGTGGGCTAGTTGGTGTCTCTCCGGGGCCGGTTGTGGCGTTGTGTGCCCGGATGAAATTCCTTTTAGTTGTTCTGATTTAGTTGTGGTTGTTCGTCTCGGCGTCCTTGTAGGTGGAGTAGCTGTTGGTTGTCTTGGTGTTCCTCCAGTACGTCTCCAGGCATCTGCAGATGCGCTTGGATTCTTGGAGATCAGTGGTGAACCAGGTGGCTTTCCTGGGGCACTGTTTGTCGGGGTTGCCTAGCGGGGCGAGTTCGTCTGTGCAGTTGGAAATCAAGTGTGGAGTCCTCTGGCGTGTGAGGGTGGAGTTCAGTTGCTTGTCGGTAACCTTGTCGGTTCTTTCATGGTGGGCGGGGGGGTTTGGTGCCTTGGGTTTGTTGACGGTGAAGTGAACGCAGTGGTGGTCAGTCCATGGTGGTTGCGTTGTGTGGTGGAAGTGAACGCTGTTACCTGCAGTGAAGATGGTGATCCACAAGGTGATATACGTTGTGACTCTGTTATTTTGAATTCTCCTTAATCCAGGAATTGTCGTGGCTTTCCTGACATATGGGTAACCCACGCCAAAACATGCGTCAAAGACAATACATCAACCAGCCACTTTAGTTATTTGTCTTCCCTTTTCTTTCCTGAATCACTCTGTACTATGACAATCTTTGTATCTGTTTGTGTGTACTTGTCTGGTTATACTGATGTTAGCTTACTGCACTATGTACTTTTGTAAATCATATCATGATATCAAATTATATATGCACTGAAATGTATGATAACAGATTTTTCAAAATGTTTTCAAATATTGTGTATCAAAATAATGAATTAAAGAAATATATATATTTGTAGTGCACACTGAGTTCTTACATCATGTGTTCAGCTGGTATGGTCTGTTAAATCGTTAGAGACTGATAGTTGCCTAGGGATACTCATGTCAATTATGTATTTGCCCTCCCTTAGGAATCTAGGATATTTTCCTTTAATTTTCTTTTTCTTTTCACAGAGTTTTATATACCGCGAACTTGACCCGGTACCGGGTATCAGAGCACTTTAGATAGCACCAGTTGCGTTACATGAGATCGCATTTCCTTTTTGTTAGGCATGGGGAGGTTAAGTGATTTGCCCAGAATCACAGGATGCTCAGCGTCATTGCTGAGACTCGAACCCGGTTCTCCAGATTCAAGGACGACCGCCCTAGCCGTTAGGCCAACTCCTCTCCCCTCCTCTCTATTAGTTGGGGGTCCTTGTTATTTAGTCTGGGATTCATTTAGGACAAGGGAGCTGCCCAAAAATGTACGGCAATAAAGGATCTGATTGTTGAGACACTGACTTTTTCTCCTTTTCAATCAGGACACAAATGTAGACACACAGTGAATGCCAGTCAAGTTGGTCTGGGGGCAGATTTGTCTCAATTGGTGCAGGGTAGTGAACATACCATTGCATTCGCCTCCCGCTCCTTGAAGCAAGGTACATTACAGCACCAATGAGAAAGAAGCGTTAGCTTGCTCTTAGGTGATTGAAAAATTCCACTCTTTCCTCAAAGGCATACTATTGCGTTCGCCTCCCGCTCTTTGAAGCAAGCTGAGTTACATTACAGCACAAACGAGAAGGAAACGTTAGCTTGCTCTTGGGTGATTGAAAAATGTCACCCATTTCTCAATTGCAAGCATTTTGAGGTTTACACAGACCATAAAACTTTACTTCATATGCATAGGCACAGGGTAAGACTGATTTGTATGTGGCCATGTCTGAATTGGGGTGGCGGAGTGAGCTAAAGAATGATGATGGTTAAAACCCAGTTCAGTTGACTGGGGCTGAGTGCTTGCAATGTTCAACACTTCGTCCATCATCCCCTTTGGTTTTGCTAAGTTCGCCCTAAGTTGACAGGGTATGCCCAGACGTGGGTCCCTTGCTCAATTTGTCACTGGATTCAAGATAGCCTGGCTGATGAGGTTATGAACCCGAAACCGGTCCCAGGATGCTTGTTTCCGCTCCAGGGAAGACATGGCTTGGCATTTCGGGCTCGACTGTTCGCATGAGGCACAGGGTCAGACTGATTTGTATATGGCCATGTCTGAACTGGGGTGGCGGAGTGAGCTAAAGAATGATGATGAATTAAACCCAGATCAGTTGACTGGGGGTGAGTGCTTGCAATGTTCAACACTCCGTCCATCATCCCCTTTGGTTTTGCTAGGTTACGGACAGTGGCACCCATTGTACCTCTTCCCAAATGAGAGATTTTATTGAACGTTTCCACATTTTACATTTGAAGGTGGCCCTATATTCACCAACATCAAACGGTCTTGTGGAGAGGATAAATAGATTTCTTAAAGAGGGTGTTCAAACTGCTAAAGCTAACAAATTACCAGTAGAAGACTTTCTTAGAAGAAAAGTATGGGCTTACTTGATCACTCCTCATAGTACAACTGGGGTTTTGCTTTTTCACATTGCGAGGAAAAGAACACACAAATGTGAAGTTTGTCCCGATTTGATCAGAGACTTGGTTGCTAAAGAAAAAGGATGTCAATGTGGTGTTAATAAAGCTGTGAAAGAAAGGGTATCTCCTTGTTATGTTGTCCCTTTAAATATTTCTTGGAATTGTTTTTATTCTATGTTCTATGGTATCCAGGATTCCTTTCCTAGCAACTGTATGCCAGTTGCTGAGGAAGAAGCACTGTGTAGGATGTGACCTACCTTGCTCCTGTGCTTCTTTCAATAAACTACACTTTACTTATTATTTTGTGTGTAGTCAACTGTACAATTTTGGCGACGATCTTGCTACAAGAAGCACCAGGAAACTCAAGAACCCGATTTAAAAAAAAAATTCTCAAGAATTCACCGTTTTCGTGTTCCTAACTAAATGGAAAGAAAACTTAAAAGGAATTCTCTTCACTGCTAACGATTAATTAATGAAGATATTCATCTCAAATATTTGAAGAAGTCTACTCGACCTCCGTTTCATTTAAGAATATCCTTCTCATCGTTCGTTGTTGTGAGTAAAATACTTTTTATTACCGTTTCACCCTCTACCTTTTTCCCGTTACTAAGCGGTTCAATTTATTTTTGGCTTACGCTTTTGCTCGTAAAGAATTGAAAAAATAAGGAAGGAAGCATTCAATTCTGTGCATGCATCTTTTGAAACCACAAACGGTTACCTTCAGCACGCTCCTTTTCCTCTGTTCCTCGCGCCACTGTGTTGCTGTCTTTGCCGCTTGTGATGTCACTTCGCCTACACGCTGAGTCGCAGCATCTCACATGATGCGTGTTGACGATTACGCACAGCAGCCATTTTAATCTCCATGACAACGCTTTCTACTTCCTTAACGAGCGTAGAGTACGGATTTCACCACTGATTTCATTTTATCGCAAAAAACTTGTTTTACTATCAATTTCGATTATTTTTCTGAAATTAATTAATTTAACCTTTTACATTTGTATTCATTTCTTCAAGTTCAAAGTATCTGAGGAGAAGACTTTATATCGAGTCATCTAGTCAACCTTCAAGTAAGCTTGATTCTTCATTTTTTCTCCATTTTTTTTTCTTTTTACTTTCTCAGTTATTTAAGTCTTATATTCAATATGACTTCACAAAACTTTACCATTCAGTCTCCACAACCATTTTGGCCTTCAGGTTTGGAACCGTGTATGAAATGGCTTCAATGGAAAGCTTATTTTATGAACTTTATCGATACCATCGATGAAGACGGTAAAATGAAACCTGAAAGGAAAAATAAACTATTTTTACACTCGTTAGGTGCTGGTGGACTCAAAATTTATGAAGAAATGTCTAAAAGTAGCGGTGGTGGTGATTCTAATGTTTTTGATGATATTTTAAAAGACTTTGATAGTCACTTTTCTCCTAAAGTATGTATAGGTATTACTCGCTATAAGTTCTTTCACAGGAAACAACGACCTGGAGAAAACATTGATGTATATATTGCTGAACTTAAAAAAATAGCGGAAGATTGTAAATGTGACCATTTCCAAGAACAGCTTATAAGAGATCAATTGGTAATGCACGCTTCAGGTCCTTCTATTCAAGACAGACTTTGGATAAATGGTGATTCAGACCTTAAGGATATTTTAGCCATTGTATGGAAGGCTGAACTTTCAGGCCGTAGTGCAAAAGCAATTAATAATGAGGAGAAAACTATTCTTGAACAAAAATCCACCAGTGACCAAACTGTTTCAAAAGTTCAAAGCAAATCTAATTATAAACAAATATTTCAAACAAAAATCAAACCTGCTGATGTTAAAAAAAAGATAATTTAAGGTGTTTCTGGTGTGGTAGCAGCTCACATTTGGCGAACTATAATCTTTGCCCTGCAATTAAGGAGAAATGCTCGAATTATGGGTTAATTGGGCATTACTCCAGAGCTTGTAATAGAGTCAAAAGTAAAAAAGTTAAAGTGGTTTACGATTCTTCTTCGGATGATGAAGAGGATTTAACTAACAAAGTCATGCATTGTTATGTTGATGATGATTGCGTAAAAAATGTGAAATCACTAAGCCTATTGAAAAAGTTTACATATTTAATATTAATGATTCGTGTAAAAGAAATATTCTCAAAAAAACAATATGCAATATGCTTATTGGTGGGATTCCTATTGACATTTATGCCGATTCTGGTTCCCCATATACCATCATCAATGAGAATGTCTGGAATTCTGATTTTGCCCTTATCTTGGAAATGATCTCTACACACCTGATATTTCCGCTGAAGGTTTTTCCGGTGGTAAGATTGACATGATTGGTTTCAAACCTTTGAAATTTAGGTTCAAAGGTAGCGAATCTTTAGGCAAATTATATGTGGCCAAACTTGGACCTTCAGTTCTCGGATGGAGAGATCAAAGGGATTTAGATATTATTTTGAACCCTAAAAGTCCTGATCCTGTTTTGGTTGTCAATGAGGGAGTAGAGCTTGGAGAATCTATGCTTAAAAATTTTTCTAAAGTCTTTAGTGGCAAAATAGGCAATTTTCAGGGATTTTCTCATCACATTGTTCTAAAAGATAATGCTAATCCTAAAACTTTCAGAGCTAGGAATATTCCTATTTTAGTTCGAAGTGATGTAGAAAAAGAATTAGAAAAACTAGTTAAAGAAGACATTATTGAGCCCATTGAGTCTTCCAATTGGATTTCGCCAGTTGTGATCGCAAGGCGTGCCAATGGCAAAATCCGTCTTTGTGTTGACCTTCGTCATTTGAATGAGAATATTGTAATAGATAAGTTTCCCTTACCTAACATTTCTGAAATGTTATCTTCAGTTAATGGTGCAAAGTTTTTTTCCACAATAGATCTTTCTGCTGCATATCATCAGATTTCTCTTGATATAGAAAGTAGGCAACTTACAGCGTTTATTACTCCCATGGGGTGTTTTCAATTTAAAAGAATGCCATTTGGCTTGGCGTCCGCTGCAGCCATTTTCCACCGCATTATGCATCAATTGTTTGGAAAACACCCTAAAGTTAAATTTTTTCAAGAAGACATTCTGGTATATGGTGAAGATAAAAACGAACACAATTCTATTCTTGAAGAAGGTTTAGGTATTCTTGAAGAAAAGGGGTTAAGCATTGAATTTTCAAAATGCATTTTTGCAGTTAAATCTGTACCTTACCTTGGTCATGTTTTATGTTGTGACGGTGTTTCCACCAAACCTAAATTGGTTGATGCTATAAAAGAAGTTCCTCCTCCTACCAGTAAAGATGATGTAAGATCATTTCTAGGAATGGTAGAATTTTATTCTAAATTAGTCAAGAACTTTTCTAGCAAAGTTTTTAATATTAGACAGCTTTTGAAAAGTAAAATCAGATTTGAATGGTCTGCCTCCTGTGAAAATGAATTCAATAGTATCAAGTTAGACATCATTAATGCTCCTGTTTTGTGTCCTTTTGATTTAGAACTTGACTCTGTGATCACTGTCGATGCCAGAAACAAAGGTTTGGGCAGTGTTCTCTCTCAAATTGATGGTCTAGGTAAAGAACGTGTTGTTGCATTCGCTTCAAGAGCACTTTCAGATCCAGAGAACAAATTCTCTGTTATAGAAAAGGAAACTCTAGCCGTAGTCTGGGCCCTTGAACATTTTCGTAGTTTTGTGTGGGGGAAGAAATGTGTAGTTAGATCTGACCACAAACCTCTTACCAAACTTCTTACTACTGAACGTCTTTATAGTGCTACAGCTAGAATAGCTAGGATGTCTATGCGTTTACAGGATTTTATTATTAAGATTGAATATCTGCCTGGGAAAAGCAATGTCATTGCTGATTTTCTTTCCCGCATGCCTACGGACTTGCAAGAGTGTGAGGTGAATGAGTGGGATTCTTTCCACATTGCTCTTGTTCTTGATAGTAATCCTTTTTGTATTGAGAAAAAGATATGGAGAGAAGAGTATTTAAAAGACAAAATTTTAATCTCTGTCATTTCATTTATTCAGGAGGGGTGGACAGAGAAGAAAGAACTGTTGCCCGATTTCAAACCTTTTTGGGAAGTTAGGAATGAACTTACTGTATGTGAGGATACTATTTTTCGGGGTGACAGAGCTGTTCCTCCTTCATTTTTGAGGAATAATATTGTTGAGTTGTGTCACAAAGACCATTGTGGCATTGTTAAAACCAAACAAAATGTCAAACAATGGTATTGGTGGACAGGAGTTGATGTTCTTACAGAAAGAATTGTACGAGAATGTGTTACATGTTCTAATTCGGACAAGGTACTCAACACTCTTAAACCTGACATGTGTGAACCTTTAATACCGGAAGGTCCCTGGCATACAGTTGCAATGGACATTATGGGGCCTATTGGGGAAAATCATAAATTTATAATTTCTATAATTGATGTTTTTTCAAGGTGGCCCAGTATTACTATTGTTGATAAAGTTGATTCCTCATCTGTTTTAAATTTTATTGATAAGGTTTTTATTGAAGCAGGTCTCCCTAACCAGATCATAAGTGATAATGGTGTTCAATTTACTTCTAAATTAACCCAATCTTATTTTGATAGAGTTGGTATTGTCCATAAAACCACCTCTCTATATAACCCCAGTGCTAATGGACTATGTGAGAGATTCAATAGAGTTCTGGAGAATGCCATTCAAATTGCTAATCAAAAAAATGAGGATTGGGAAACTTCTGTTTTCAAGGCTGTTTGGTCTTATAGAACCAACATTCATGATGCTTTAAAAATGTCACATTTTGAAATCATGAGAGGTCGTGTTGCAAGAACCAAGTGCAATCCCAATTGTTTACACAAGAAATCTTGTTTAGATATATGTATGAGTAAAGTCAGAACTAATGTTATTGATAAACATCTTGAGTATAAAAGGAATTTTGATAGTAAGTGTTGTACTAGTGCTGTGAATGTAGATGTTAGAATGTGGGTTAAAGTGAAGAAACCTTGGAAAGTTTGCAAGGGGGATTCTCAATTTTCTGAACCTTTAATGATTAAGAAAGTTTTACGGAATGCAGTTCTTTTAATTGATGGTAAGGTGTGGAATCTTAAAAGAATTGCCATTTACAGAGGAAAGAAAAATTTGAAGAAGGACCCAGATGATTCTTCTCATCTGTCTAACAATGTGTCTGTTCCTCAATCTGTTCATAATGAGGATCATGGTGGTTTTATTGTATCTGAAAACCTTCCCATCTCTGATGCATGTTCCAGTACTCCAGAAATTGCAAGTGATGTTGATGTTATTGATTCTTTTTCCAACATTTCCAATATGTGCACTTCACGTGAAGTTATTCCACCTAATCAAGGTTCTAATTTTACATCTATTGAAGAATCCAATTGTAACAGTGATACGTTTGTGAGCCAGAAACGTGTTTGTTCCAAACCTAAGTGGTTACAAGATTTTGTTTGTTAATAATTTTGTTTTTTTTATTTTCATTGTTTTATAAAGGGGAAGATGTGTTATGTTGTCCCTTTAAATATTTCTTGGAATTGTTTTTATTCTATGTTCTATGGTATCCAGGATTCCTTTCCTAGCAACTGTATGCCAGTTGCTGAGGAAGAAGTCCTGTGTAGGATGTGACCTACCTTGCTCCTGTGCTTCTTTCAATAAACTACACTTTACTTATTATTTTGTGTGTAGTCAACTTTACACTCCTGTACAAACATCACACTTAGTATGTTTTGATAACATGCATGGAGTTAAAGACACTGATTTTCAAGTAGGTGATTGGGTGATGATCAAGCTTCCTAAAAAAGTAAAGAAAGGAAAGTCAAAATTCTCAGTACCTGTAAAAAACACCAAAGTCACTAAACCCTCTGTTCTTTTTGGGAAAAAAGAGGTTGAAGTAACCCCTCAGAAGTAGAAGTGAATTTAAAGTATATTTATTCCATCCCTCGTGATGTGAAGCTGTCTCTTCAAAAGCTTTGCAGAATGTATTTTCAAGGTTCCGATTACTGCCAGAACATAGAACATAGAATACAGAAATGGAAGTTCTAACTTCCAAGCTACCGAGGCTTATACATGTTAAGCAATATACATACTGACATAAATACTACACATCTTTTCCCTTTAAATGAAAAATATATTCACACACAAAATCATTAAAACGAGAAGGTTTCCTAATAATCCTCCCACATGAAGACTTTAGGTCATCAGATGTTGAAAAACCTTCGAAAAACAAGGAAATTTCACTGAGATCAGGTTGAGGCAAATCTTGAGATGCACCCTGAAAATCAGAAGAAACTCCATCATTAGAAATAGGTCTACAATTATCTTGTGCAGAACTGGAAGTGTCAGAAGTTTGAGAACAATTGGACTCTGAACATACATCACAATCCAACATCCACCAAAACTTTTTTTGAGAAGGAACATCAAATAAATCATAAGTTGAATTTTTACTAATAGTCAGACGGTTCATGTGCCAAACTTCACTATTGCCAAGAACTACAGTATTATTATTTATTTTGGTAATTTTATGAGGTTCGCTAAACCTTTAGGAGATTTTTAGCAAGTTTGACACGGACCCATTGACCTACAGACAGATCACAAGGTTTACTGCCATGCTTCATGTCACAATAAGCCTCATTCTTTCATTGAGGAAATTCAATATGTTGTTTAATATTATCCCATTCAGAATGAACATACTTACTTCTGTTCATCCAACTAGGATTCTCTTTTGAAAACGGAATCCTACCTCTCATTATGGAAAAAGGACTGCAACCTAGAGAAGGATGACTAGTAACTCTATATGACCAAGTCATTTTCATTAATTCATTTCCCAAGACAAATTAGACTTGTTAGAAAGTCAAATAATACCTTTGATCGTTCTGTTAATTCTTTCTAATACACTATTTCCACTGGGATTATAAAGTGCACTACATTTTTGAACAATTCCAGAAGAGGGTAAATACTGTACCATTTCGTTAGATTTAAATTGGGCCCCATTGTCAGTAAGGATATATGCAGGAAAACCTTCCCTGAGAAACACAGAATCTAAACATTTTATAACAGATGTAGAATTAACATGTTCTTCAAAAGTTAACTCAAACCATTTTGAAAATATATCCACAAGAACAATAATATATTTAGTGGAACCATCCTGCAAGGAAATAGGACCCATGAAGTCTAAAGCAATCTCTTGCCAAGTTGAATTTGGACAATGTAAAGGAAAAGAAGAAGGATTAGGGATTTTATGAGATTTGTCTGCAATTTCGCAATTGACACACTCTCTAACAAATCGTTCCGCAGCTACATCAGCTCCAGGCCTCCAATATAAAGCTTTAAGTCTTTGCTTTGTGCGTGTAATACCAGATTGGCCCTCATGACACAAGCTGATAATTTTCTTCCTCAAAGACACAGGAGGTACAACCTTATGGCTTCTCAGCAAAAATTGATCATTGATACATAATTCATTTCTTATTTCCCAGAATCCTCTGAGTTCATCTGAAATAGTATTTTTATCCACATCATGCCAACCGTTAGTAACTTTAGATTTGACATCGAGAAGATTACTATCCTCACTTTCAGGCTTAGACCATTCAAATTGTTCAATACAACCTTGAAATACATCCACATAAGAGACACTCGCCACAGAAAATTCATTCCAAGAATTACCATCAATCTCAATTAAAGGTAAAGACATCCTGCTTAAAAAAATCAGCAGTCCTATTTTTAACACCAGGAACATACTTTATAATATACAAAAAATCTTGGAGTCTCATTGAAAGTCTAGCAATCCTAGAAGTGGCTTCTGATTATCCATCAGGGTTATGAAGATTAGTTAACGGTTTATGATCTGAGCTTAAAACAAAATGCCTGCCCCATAAACATTTTGAAAAATTTTCTAATGCCCAAACACAGGCTAAAGTTTCTCTCTCGATTACAGAGTATTTCTCTTCTAAAGGAGATAAAGACCTTGAAGCAAAGGCAATGATCACCTCTTTATGATCGTCATCAGTTTGTGTAAGCACAGCACCTAACCCTTTTAAACTAGCATCGGTTGTGACCAATGTATCAGCTGACGGATCAAAACCTTGTAAACATGGAGCTTTGCTGATAGCTTCTTTGATAGATAGAAAAGCTTTTTGACACTCAAAAGACCATTAAAAACTAACCTTGTTATTTAAAAGAAATCTCATAGAATGGGTTTTCTCTGAAAAGTTCTCAACAAACTTTGAGTAGAACTCTGCTAAACCCAAAAATGATCGCACATCATCCTTGGATTTAGGTGACAGTGCATTAACAATAGCATTTATGAGTTTAGATTTTGGTTTGCTATCATCAGAACGTATTTCATGGCCTAAATAAGTCACACTACGCTATGCAAATTTACATTTAGAAATTTCACCAGTTAAACCTTTGTTCATTAAAACATTTAAAACATTTCTTACTCTTCCATCATGTTCAGATTTGTCGTGACCCATTACAAGAATGTCATCCTGAAAGAAAGTAATACCAGGAATATCACCAAATAACTGAGTCATTTATCTTTGAAATACAACACTTGCAGAAGACAACCCACAAGGCATTCTGTGAAATTGGTAACAACCAAAAGGGGTACAGAAAGAAGTAAGGCTTCTGCAAGATGGATGTAGTGTGATTTGGTGTTATGCCACGAAAAGATCAATTGTAATAAACCACTTTGAACCTTTGGTCATTGAAAGCATCTAATCTATTCTCGGTAGAGGAAATTGGTCTACATTAATATTCTTATTAAGATTCCTGAGATCCACACATAAGTGAATTTTTTCGTTGGCACATCTGGCAACTACCAATGGAGAAATCCATTCAGACGCTTCTATGGGCTCAATAATCCCTGAATCTTGTAGCTTTTTTAATTCAAGTTTAACCTCTTCTCTTACAATCAATGGTATATTGCATGCTTTGTAGATTTTGGGTATGGCAGAAGGTTTAAACCTAATAAGATGAGTAAAACCTTTCAGTTTTCCAATTTCTGCATTGAACACTTCTTTGAATTCTCTTAAAACCCATTTTTTTGTTTCTTCGCCATCACAAGATACCAACACTTGTTCAGGACTATTGGGATCAAGAATAATATTAAGAGCTTTCTGATATTTCCATCCTAAAACTGAAGGACCATCATAGGCAATATAACGTTTGCAAAGTGCTTGTCTTCCTTTAAATTAAATTTTAAGTAAACGAAAACCAATCATATTAATTTTTTCACCTGCAAAACTTTCAGGGTTAATATCAGGAGGTTCTAAATGTGGACCTAAAACACTCACAAACTTGTCATCCCAAATAGAACGAGCAATTATCGTAAAAGGAGATCCAGAATACGCAGCAACCTGTAAAGGAATACCACCAAAATTAATAGTGCACAAAGGTTTGCATTTATCAGAGCCTATGATATTGAGGACAACCTTTTTTGAATTGGAAGTAGACGTGAAATAAAATTGAGCATCATTAGAATCATTATCAGAAGAATCAGAATTTTCTGTAAGGCAAGCAACTTGGTTAGATTTTTTTTTTCCTTCTATTGCAAACTTTAGCCAAATGACCTATAACACCACAATTAAGGCATTTAGAAGATCTAGCATAACATTTTTCAGAACTAGCATTGTGCTTGGTGCTGCCACATCTATAGCAAGCAAAATTATAAACTTTTCCCCGTGGTTTGGAAGTAGATTTATCAGAAGACTTGTGGTTGTCAGAACGATTTTCTTGTGAAGAGCCTGAATTAAGTTTTTTTTTACATTTGGAAGAAACTAAATTTATTGAAGATTTTTCCGAAGTATCTGAGATGGCTTATCATTTCATCGTGGAGTGTTCCAAATTTACAAGGGATAGCTAAAGTTTTTAAACAAGAAACATAATCCTCAATGGATTCATTCTACTGTTGTTTCCTTTTGTAAAAAGTACGCCTGGAGATTGCCACACAAACAATTGGAGGACAAACATTTACAATGCAACGGTTTCGCCTTTGCAAAAGTTAGAGCTATTGGCATTGTAAATGAGAAATTTTTTATTTATGTGTTGGATTTGAAAACAGACAAATAAATGGCATTGTCATTTACATTGCCAACAGCGTAATCTCTTGCAAATGTAAGACCTATTGTACCCAACTGGACGAGCTCAGCAGACAGCAATTACTACCACACACACACACACCCAGAGCCAGCCACACACACACACCCAGAGCCAGCCACACACACACACCCAGAGCCACACACACCCACACACCCAGAGCCACACACACCCACACACCCAGAGTCACACACACCCACACACCCAGAGCCACACACACCCATAGACCCAGAGCCACACACACCCACACACCCAGAGCCACACACACCCACACACCTAGGATGCAATGACAGAAACAGCAACATACAAGTCGGGTGGCACACTATGTTAAGGCAGATTTTTATTGTATATGTTTTTAAGCCACGCCCTTAATTACACTGGCCACGCCCCTTGTAGAGACCCTCCAGTTTTTCGTCCCAGTTAAAGCCCTGCTGCTCCCTACGTGTTCCTCCATACACGATCTTGGTGGAGTTGCCAGCAAACACTATCTTTCATAATAGAGAGAAATTATATTAATTGGGTGTCCCCTTTGCATATTCTCTTTTCTCCATTCAAGAAGCTGATTGGAATATGCTGTACAGCCGGCTCCTAAATCCCTATTCACCATTTCAACGTACAGCATCCAGGAATCTATCAAAAAAGGCTTTTTTAAACAGCAACTAGTTTTTTTTATACTGTAAATATTTTCTCAAAAAACGATTTCATTACATTACACTGCAGTCAATCAGTTATCGCCCGACACAAATGTGACAGTGTTAACAATGCTAGGTTGCTTAGTATGTGAGATGCGGTATAAATAGAAATAAAGACACTTAATTTCACCTATCGATAGACGATAAAATGAAGCTCAGTGTCACTCCTAGAAGGAGCCAAGCTGCATATACAACAGGCCCAAGCAGATGTTCGATACCCGATACTGGTACAAAGCTATGGATAAAGGTGCCCATCGTTTACAAGAAACATTTTAATGCAAACAAGACCCTTTACAGCCCTGTTTAATACAGAATCCATCTCAGTGAAAACTGTTCAGCAATAGTTGGACGGATAGGGTAAACTAAAAGCTTCTTGCAACTTTCAAGTAAAAAGGTTTTGTGGGGGCGAGGGAGAGGGAAGAAACACGACAATGTTGTGGCTCAAATGGATTATTGCTGGTATTTTGCCTGACCACAAATAAACCGAACTTCAATGTATGCAAGTTTAACTATGCCTTTTTGTAAAGTGTTTGACAAATTTATGGGCATCGGGTGTGCCCTACTCTCTAGCTTATTGCTCCTAAACAAACTGTTCTGGGCAAATAAACGTCATTGTACCAAACACGGTGATTTATGCTGCGCTGAAGACATGATCTATCATGGAAGGCTGCAGAAAAGTCAACTAATTTATATGTAAAAATATATTTACATATTCAAAGCTTAGCTAAATCTGCTCAGAATGATACTACATTATAAATACTGCTTAGGAGCATATGTGACACAGCATTCATCACGCAGTAGCATTATCGGCCAGCAATTTTCAAGGCTTCCAGCAAAGAAAGCCTCCCAAATAGGCATTTGCCTTTCATTAAAATGCACCCTGCATGATGTAGAAAAGGGAAATAAAGTAGGCAAGGCATCAGTGTAAAATGAGCATGTCAGTTCATTAATACGTGGAGCGCCCGCGCTTGACCTGGTACTGTACAATCTGTGGCGCGGGCCTGCCATATACAGCATCTGTTCCCGCTGTTGGTCCGCTTCATACAGACAGACAGACAGCTGCAGCACTAGAGCCCGCTCAACCTGGGGACCATCTGACTTTAATTGTAGCACACAGCTTGATGGGGCTCTGGCGACGAGAAGCCAAAGTGCGGCTGCACTGTAATAATCTGCACAGGCAGACAGGCAGAACGCTGCCAGCGCACCCAGTGCCTGGGACGTCTGGAGCCTGATGGGCGGCAGGAAATCTGATTAATGAGCAAGGTATAATGATAGCAGGAACCCGATTAGCACCACAAAAAGGTCACAGATCAAAGTAGTATGCATTTCATGAGTCCGCAATCACTGCATGCAATCTGCGGACGGGGAGAGGTAAACTGGGAGTCAGGAGGAAAAAAAGGTGCATGAATGAAAAATAGCTCCCATCTAGGAATCTACTTCACTACAGCACACCGCAAGGTTTACAAGCCTTGCATTAACATGGATGTATGAGATCGCAATTATTCTTTATTCGGCCATAAAAGCACAAAAGAAAACCACAAAGAGAATACAATTCACTACGTATACAGTACTTGTGTGTGCAAGCATTTCATAATATAAAGTACAGTCCGCAATTACAAAACGCAGCTAGAAGGGATGGTTACAAAAAGCATGTAGGGAACTCAGTCAACGTACACCTGTCAACAAACCTCAGGTGGCTCCATTATGTGACCGGAAATGTTCAGGGCCACCTAAGAATCATCCTATGAATCTTGAATCAGCAATAAAAAACCACCATAAAAGCACATAAAATCATGTAAAACAAACATTTTATACAACTTAAAAAAACACAGCCAGGCATCCTTATTTTACCACCATAAATAGTTAAAAAGCCGGATCTAATTCTCCCTGTAGCCTGCATCTGCTTCCGGCTCTCCATACCATCAGCCTCCGCCCCCGTTACTCTCCCTCCAGCCCCGGTATCACTCAAACCCCCTACACCGCTCTCCATTCACTCCTCGCCATCCTTGCCTTCATCACGACTGCCCTCCCTTTCTCTCGATATCCCCTCCACCCTGCCTGTCCACTGCGTCACCCCCACCAAGAGCCCCAACTTGTCCCCGACCCCCCCACCCCCGGGCTATGACAGCCGAGTCTGTACCTGAGCAGCTTGGCAGGGCCTTCCTCACAGCATCGATCACAGACAGTGGGAGGGCGGGAGGGAGGAGGCACGGACAGTGGGTGGGCAGGGAGGAGGGAGAAGGCATCGAACACAGACAGCGGGCGGGTGGGAGGGAGGAGGCTCGGACAGTGGGCGGGAGGGAGAAGGCAGGACAACACAGCATCGAACACAGACAGTGGGCAGGTGGGAGGGAGGAGGCACGGACAGTGGGCGGGCAGGCGGGAGGCAGAAGGCAGGACAACGGGAGGGAGGGTGGGGGACAAACAAGATGTTAAGAAACCTCCATCATGTCCCGGGCCGGCAGCCAATCACAGCGTGGCCCAGGGAATGACGTCACGGGTTGTCCCGGGCCGGCAGCCAATCACAGCGCGGCCCGGGACACACGGCAACAAGGGGCGGGACTTAAAAAAAGAGTCAGAAACACCCCCGATTCGCGTTCTGACCGGGGAAAAGTGACTGACAACGATGTCTTCCAATGGCTAGCCTCCATTTATGGAGCTAGCCAATGGAAGACAGAGGCGGGACTAAGCCCTATACTGTAGGACATAAGATTTCGCCCTGGGCGGAGCACCTGCTTTGCAGGTGCTACGGCCAGGGCGAACCTAAAAATGATTGTCTAGATCAAGAATTGCGCATTTAAAAATAGCAACATCGCCAGCTCTATCTGCTTTTTGCATCTGATTGTATACTCTTAAGCCTTCAGGTCCGAATCAATGCTTTAGTATTCTTATTTTTCTTTCTGGTGAAAGAATACCACTATTGTCTTCTAATGTAGCGATATAATTGAGTAAATATTCCTTTCAATCTCACCAGGGTTAGTGAGAAATTCTTTAGGCGTGTTCAAATTAATTCCCATTACTAAATTATTAACAACATTAGGAGGAGAAGAAGGATTTTCAGAACTTCTATCCATAGTGTATTTCAAAACATGCACACGAGGAATTATATAAAAAAAATAAAAGCTTAAAATCATAAATACAACTGACCATTTCTAAGAAATTAAGCAGTAGTCACATTGAAATATTGTTTAAAATGATATTGTGGCCAAGATGGCGGGCTGAGAGGACGCGCCGTCCGCGAGCTCCCGTGATCCTGGGCCCTTGAACTGTTGAAATTTGCTGATCTCCCCCCAACTGCGCGGAGATCGGCACCGAAAACGAAAAGGCGCACAGGTGATCCTGTGGATGCAGCAGTGGGGCTCGGGATGAGTCTGGGAACAGGAAGGACACAGGGAGCCGGCCAAGTGCTGAAGAAGCCGGAGCCACAGAAAGACGGCGCCGCAGAAGTGCGGACTTAACGGCACACAGACCGCCTGGATGTGTCGGGCGGTCCCTGCACAGCCCGGCGAGACCCGGTGGAGGGGACGCACACGGTGCGCATAGTGCCCGGAGCTGACTTCGCCACGTGTGGGACCGGCGTGGGATCGCTACGACTGGCCGGGGTCTGGGCCTGCCGGTAGGCCTGAGGCTGCACGCTATCCCCCTGGTCCAGCGGAGATCAGCACAGTGGGATAGAGCAAGTGGGCGGCCGCTCCGAGGAGCCTCCGCATAGCACGAACTGCCAAAGCACGGCTGCCGGACATCGCTCAGACCCAGGCGGGAGCTTGCGGCGGCTGGGTCTGCAGAGGTTGACGCGGCGGCCCGGTGTGGGGGCGCTGCGTGAGTCCGGGGACGCGGCGGAAGTGGGCCTCTAGCTGCACGTTTCCCCGCGGCCCACTGACACTCGGCGCAGAGGACGGGGGCGCCCTCGACGAACCCCCGGATGCCGCAGGGAGGCCGGAGCCTACCACCGCGGGGCCCAGTACCAGCAGAGAACTGCAGAGACCTGAGGGGGGCCGCGACACTGCAGGGGCCGGACCGCGCGGCCTGTGACATACTCGCTCCCTGGCTGAAGGGGAGCAGATCGACCGCAGTCTCGGCCAGCCAGTGCGAGACTTAGACTCCGGCGAGGGTAACTCCAGCGCAGTGGCGGGAAGGGCTACACAGTCACGTTGAAAAGGCATGTGGCGGGCCGGCCGCGTCTCGGACGACCCGTTACGCAGTGGTGGCGGGCCTTGACCCCCGAGCCGCACGGCCGGGCCCCCGGACTCAGTACGCTGCTACTGCAACCAACGCGGGAGGTGGACCTCAATCGCCCCCCTCGGATCGCGGCTCTCGGTGCGTCCTGTGGGCCCGCAGGCAGGAGCGTGAGCTGGCTGAGACTTCCGTTGATGTGCCATAGGACCTGGGCCCCACAAGGAGTTTCACCGCCGGACGGAGGGTGCCCCTGACCTGGTGCCGAATCACAGGGCCCCACCAGAGGACTGCATCGTTTAGCGTGCTCTCCCACATTCACGATGTCCGGTAACAGAGGGAGTAAGAAGGGAGACCGCACATTGCCGGAAATGCTGGGTAGGGGAACCCCAAGACAGGATAGACAACAGCAGGCCCTCGGCCCTTCGAGCAGCTCCCGCGGAGCGGAAGGGGGGAACCCCCGGTAACCAGGTCCTTCCTGGAGTCGCTGTTCAGCTCCCTAAGGGATGATTCCCAGACACTAAAGCAAGAGGTGGCCGGAGAGGTTCGAGAGGTGCGGAGAGAAGTCGACTCCCTGGGCGACAGAGTGGCTACTGTGGAGGACGCCGGCCACTCCCGAGATGAAGAGATCGCACAGCTACAGCAGGAGGTGATACGATTAAGGGACCAGCAGCTTGATCTCCAGGCGCACAATGAGGATCTTGAGAATAGGTCTCGCCGCAATAACATTTGGGTCCGGGGTATTCCGTCTAAAGAGGAGGGCAGCGACGTCCCTGGATACCTGAGGGACTTGTTCAGGGAGATACTGGGCGAACCAGGGGACTTCCCTATAAGAATTGACAGTGCGTATAGAGTGGGCCTACCGCGCCGGGCCTCGGCGACGCCCCCGACATCTTGGCCTTTCTACCGGACTTCCCCTTGAAGGAACGGATTCTTTGTGAAGCACGGAAGCAGCTGTCCCTGCGTTTCCGGGGATGTACCATGTTACAACGCATACCGTTACAACTACCTACCATTACAACGCGACCATTACAACGCATACCATTACAACGCATAGCGCTTTGGGGTGCTGGATAGTGGTAAGTATAATTTACTATTCTAACTCCAGTCCCCGTGGACCCTAGGGAAGGTGTTGGATAGTAAATTATACTTATTCCCTATCCTATAGCGCCCCCCAGCGCAATGCGTTGTAATGGTATGCGTTGTAAAAGTCGCGTTGTAATGGTAGTGCGGAGTAACGAATGCGTTGTAACAGGTGCATACCCGTTTCCGGGGTCACCAGGTGGCCCTTTTTCAGGATTTATCAGCTATCACGCTGCAAAAACGCAAGGCATTTAAAATATCTACGGATTTCCTGAGGGAACACGACACGCAGTACTCCTGGGGCCATCCCTTCCGGCTCAGCTTTCGATGGAACGGGACTCTACACCAACTCCGGTCCCTGCAGGACACCTGTGGAGTGCTGGGGATCACTGCGACGGACGAAGATGCACCTACCCCTCTCCCCGTCGACGCAGCACCCGAGATGGTTGGCAGACGCTCCAGGGACGGCGATCTCCTTCTGCGCCCCTGCGGCCGGACTCACCCACTGTCCGGGCAGAAATGGACATTGCAGTGCGGGAGGTGACCAGAGATACGGCGTCTGGTGATGTGGCCCTGACTGCCTGAATGCACTCCGGGGGGAGATCGAAATGGCTTCTTCATCAATGCAGGTTCGGAGGTTCGGGGGGGGGCGGTGGGGTTTTTTGTGGCTGGACGTCCACTTGAATAACTTTCCATGGACTTGTCCACCATTGACCGGACTTGGACAATGGGGATTTTTGAACAGTTGGCCGAGGGGGAGGTGAGGGAGGGGGGCAGTTGGGGAGGTGGGAGGTTGGCTGTTTGCATGACGGGACTGTTGGGGAGGGGAGGGGGGACGGGAAGGGAGCGGGGAGGGATGGGCAGTTTGAGGGATGTTCACGGGGAGTTGGGGGGTTCGGGGTGGGGATGGGGATCCGGGAGTTGGGAAGGGGGGGGTCGTCCAGTGCACCACGCAGTTACTAGATGCTTTGGCAGCATTCATACACCTTAGTTTGCCCGGGCAGGGACGCTACGCGCTCACTTACACTTTCTTCTATGCCTTGCAGCTTCTGGTAGCTTTACGGGCGCTCATACACCTTGCCTCACCCGAGCGGGGCCTTAACGCTTTTACCTACACCTTCCTCTATGCCTCCTGACACTTTTAAGGTGGTGACTCTGAATGTCAGGGGTTTGAATAACCCGGTCAGTGCTTTCTCTCCTGGAGAACACACATGCGGACATATGTCTCCTTCAGGAGACACACCTGCTGCCACAGGACACACACAGGCTGCGCTCACATATGTTCCTGTCACAGTTCTTCTCTTCCTGTACCACTAAGACGGCGGGGGTGGCGATACTGGTAGCCAGACACTTTAAAGGGGATATCCTTCACAAACTCACAGAACAGAAAGGCCGACTGTTAGCATACCGGTTTAGGATTGGTGGTCTTACTTTCACGATCGGGTCCCTGTATAGCCCTAATGAACGACAGGAACGTTTCCTGCAATCGGCGATTGTAGATATTACCACGTCGCCAGATAGACACATTATTCTCGGTGTAGATTTTAACATGGTTTTTGACTGCCATGGACAGGTCGGCGCAACACTCCCCGCAGGTCGGGGAGTTCTCCGCCGGATGTAGGGCACGGCTGTCGGAGGTAGACTTACTTGATCTTTGGCGACACATGCATCCCACAGACAGGGGATATTCGTATTATTCCCACGCACACAAAACGTATGCGAGGCTAGATCATCTCCTGGTCACGTCTCCAGTGCAGGCACTGGTCTCGGGGTCGGAAATGGGAGTGTTATCTTTATCGGATCACGCCCCGGTCTGTGCCAGTTTGTGTCTGCCGCCGGCAGCTGGTCCTTTCAGAACATGGCGCCTCAGCGACACCCTGCTACACAGGAAGGTGGTGGTGGACCGCGTCGAGGACGCGATCCTGGAGTATCTGACCCACAACGACAACTCTGACACCACCCGGGCAACGCAGTGGGCAGCCTTGAAAGCAGTCTTCCGGGGGGAATTTTTGGCGATCTCCTCTGCTGAAAATAAGGGGCGACAGGCCAAGAGGGAAGAACTCACCAACCGGGTCCGCGTGCTTGAACAGATACACCGCAGAACAGGGGCCCCCAGAATTTGGCGGCAGCTTAAGGAGGTGAGGAAACTCCTGGCGGCCCTGGACTTGGACCGCGCGGAATATGTTGCGCTCCGGCTGCGCCATACCTATTACACAGGGGGGGACCGTTGTGGCAGACTGCTGGCCAATAGGCTCCGAGCAGCGTGCCAGAGTCAGCTGGTGAAGGAGATCTCTGACCCCACAGGGGCGGTGGTGATGGAAGACGCCCACATAGCGGACGTATTCCGCAGATCTCTATGCTGGTGAGCCACCGGACGAGACGGCTATGTCCACATACCTGGACTCGGTCACTCTACCCTCCCTGGACCCCTTGCAGGTGGAGCACTTAAATCAGGATATCCGGATAGAGGAGGTGATCTCTGCCATCGCCAGGCTTAAACATGGCAAAGCGCCAGGCCCGGATGGATACACCTCGCTTTTTTACAAAACGTTCTGCACGTCACTAGCCCCAATCCTTACTCGTCTTTTTAACTCGTTCGCCGACCCGGGGTCCATTCCGCCTGATCTTCTACGGGCTTCCATCACGGTTATCCCACAACCTGGGAAAGGCCAGAAGCATTGCGGATCTTATAGACCGATATCCCTTCTGAATGTAGACTTAAAATTATACACGGGGATCCTAGCCGCCCGACTAGCCCCTCACCTACCCGGTCTTATAGATCCAGATCAGGCCGGTTTTGTCCCGGGGAGGCAGACGGTCGACAACACCAAGAGGATCGTCCACCTGTTGGAGAAGGCCTCCCAGATCCCGGGGGAGAGAATGATGCTGGCGGTGGACGCGGAGAAGGCGTTCGACCGGGTGCACTGGCCTTACCTAGAACGGGTCCTGGTGAAGGCGGGCATAGGAGATAAGTTTTGCTCCATGATCCTTAATTGCTACAGACTGCCAACTGCTGTGGTTCGCGTGAATGGTTATAATTCAGGGAGCTTCAACATCGAGAGAGGCACTAGGCAGGGCTGCCCGCTCTCGCCCCTGCTCTTTGCCCTTTATATGGAACCGTTTGCCCAACGGGTCCGTGACAATCCGGCGGTGACGGGGGTGCGGATGGGAGGTTTCACGCACGCTATAAGCCTCTACGCGGACGATGTCATTTTATCGCTTGATGAACCCCGGACGGCCCTGCCGGCCTGCATCGAGGAGCTGGCCTCCTTTGGTGCGGTCGCGGATTTTAAAATGAACATGGGAAAGTCGGTGGCTCTAGATATCTCCCTTGAGCCGGCCCCTAGAGCCTACTTACAAAACCAATTCCCCATGCTTTGGTCATCAGAGGTGGTGCCCTACCTGGGGATCTAGATAGCTCCCACCTTACCGGCCATGGTGTCGGCCAACTACACAGCCGTAGGCACAAAGATCAGAGAGGAATTGGGACGATGGGATCGCGGCACTCTCTCCTGGTTGAGCAGGATAGCCGCCATCAAAATGACGGTCCTGCCCCAGGTGCTTTACCTGTTCCGGGCCCTACCGCTCCAGCCACCAGTCGGGTGGATCCCGCAACTACAGGCGGACCTCTCGCGTTTTATCTGGCAAGGCAAATAAAACTGAATGCGCATGGCTCTCTCGATGTTAGCCCCAGAGGCGGGAGGACTGGGAATACCGGACCTTCGTAAGTACTTCCAAGCAGCACAGTTGCGCTATCTGGTGGAATGGAGTAGGTGGGAGTCAGATAAGCACTGGCTCATCCAGGATCAGGCGGTGGCGGGCCGGCCCCTACAAGAAATCCCATTTCTGCGCCGGCCTCACCGGCCCAAGAATTTGTACGCCTCCTTTGTTACAAGGGTGCCCCTGCGGGTCTGGGACGCTACCAACCTCGCGTATAGCCTCACCTCATTCACATCACCACTCACACCGTTGGTGGACAACCCAGACTTTACCCCGGGCATGGAAAGGGGGGCCTTCACACACTGGAGGCAGGCGGGGTGTAGAGCCCTGTGTCACATGTATAGCCCAGAGGGGGTCGTCCCCTTCCCGCAGTTTCGCCAGGAGTTTTCACTCCCTGAAGCCGAGAGGCACCGCTATATGCAGGTTCGCCACTGGGCTCTTCAACCACAGGTGCGGGAGACGGCCGATAGACTACTCCTCCCATACAAAAAATGGCTTCTGACGCGCACATCAGACTCAAAATTGATTACGGATCTCTATAGGCTACTACAACCACCTTCTACACACCTCTATAACCCAGAGAGAGAACGCTGGGAACGGGAGTTGGGTAGGACACTGAGTCCTAAAGAGTGGGAGCAAATATCCTATAGGGCAAGGCACTCGGCATACCACATGGGCCTCACTGACACACTAACTAAGGTCTCCACCTATTGGTACTATACGGCGGAGCGGGTTCACGAACTGGACCGTAGCAGGGAGGACACCTAATGGAGAGGGTGCAGGCACCGGGGCACACTGACACACATTCTATGGGACTGTTCGCTTCTAGAAACCTATTAGAGGGAGGTGCTAGACAAAATCGATTCCCACTTTGGCATTGAATTACCACGCTTTCCTGCGTACACCCTGCTAGGGCTCCCGAATGGACTGATGTACCCACTCAGATCTCGCAGAGGTAGGCAGATAGCCATCGCACTAGGATCAGTGGTCCAAAACATCCTGATACATTGGCGCACCACCACGACACTCTCTATCACAGGCTGGCTCCATAGATTATGGCACGTGTTGGCATTGGAGAAATTGTCGCTCACAGTAGAGGGGGATATAGAGCAATTTAATGCGATTTGGCAACCATTTCACTCCTTGCTGCTTACACAATTTAGAGAACTTACTTGTCCCAAATACCACCGCCTATTGCGGCTCACGAGCCCGGCGGCGCCAGCCCCTTGACTTGATGGGAGATTCACTCCCCCTTTAGGAGGCGACTTTGGTGAAAGACTTGGAAAGGGTCTGTGCACTGGACGAAGGGAGGGGAGGGGGGATGGGGAGGCAGGGACCTGGGAGTTGGGAAGTTGGGGTTTTGGGGGGGTGTTTCCAATGGAAATGTCATTTCATACTGCGACAATGCATATCACTCACTGCTGTGATGGACTGGCGCAAACAAACTGCACTTGATAGATCTTCAAGGTGGATGCGGCTTTATCTGCACTAACAAGATGCTTCATACTGATGTATGTTTGTCCTTGTATGTTGTGCTGAATAAAATACTTTAAACATAAAATGATGAAGAGTTATCAAATATGTCGCTTGAAACTCACGAAGAAATGCTGCTGAGTTGCGTGTAACTGCTGCTGGAAACTCACAAAGAAACGTTGCTAAGTAACACGTAAAGCTGTGTTACAAAATGGTGGCACTTAGGGATCACGCAGCGTGACCTGCAAAAATATCCCAAAATGCTTTGTGCGTGTACCAATACGTCATGAGTGTGAAGAAAGCAGCATTGGAACGTTGGCACAGAAGAATGTTGGCGAGTCAATCTGTTTTATAAAATGCGGATAACGGTAATTCACCAACAGTAAATAATAAGTTAAAGAATTCAGTGAAACTTAATGAAATAAGTTCGAAATTACCCGATATCCTGAAAGCATCGCACTCACGTCTTTGAATACTGGAAATGTTGAAGAGAGAAGAAAAGTTTTCAAATGAATCCGTTGTCAGTTGGTACCTGTAATAGGGAAGACGTCTTCACAGAATACCAAAGAAAAACGCGTTGTGGGTCCGGGGTTGGTTCAAAATCCTTGGTCGCCAAATTTCTGAAGTAACCACTCAGAAGTAGAAGTGAATTTAAAGTATATTTATTCCAACCCTCATGACGTGAAGTTGTCTCTTCAAGAGCCTTACAGAATGTGTTCTCAATGTTCCCATTACAGACAGAACATAGAACATAGAATTTAGAATACAGAAATGGAAGTTCTAACTTCCAAGCTACCTAAGCTTATACATGTTAAACAATATACATACTAACATAAATACTATACAGGTGGTGGAGTAAAAGGTCTTTAGTAAAAATCTTACTCCAGAACAAGCTGACAAATTAAGCAAACACAAAAGCAATTTGGAGGAAGACAATGGTGGTAGTGCTTGGTGGTTTGTCATTAACAGCACGTGCTGTGATGGTACAAGTGCTGGTCAGTTTAGTTTCACTGTCAGATATTACAGAGTCTGCAATTGGTGATGTGCGTGATTTAGTTTTGTCAGACAACTTAGATTCACAAAGCAGTTGTAATTCCAATGTTCTTGGAGTTTCTCAGAGCCCTTTGCATAACACAGTCATGCCCTCTAGATTCATTGATTTTTACATGAATTTACTTGCATTCTTTGTATGTACAGATGTTTTTTTTTACTTGTAATTCAGTTTGTAATTCTAATTTTGTTTTGTGAATGAGGGAATGATGTAATGTTATTTCTTTAATGTCTTCCCTTTGTATTGTGTCTGGGCTCATTCCTGCCTGTTTATGCTTACATAAGGCTCGCAGTTTCTGGCTTCCTTTTCCGTGGTTTCCAACTTCAGCTCAGTTAGTTGGAGTTGGAAATTCGTCGAGAAAGGATCTACAGGACGTGAGCTCCCATGTCTAAATAAACTTCTTTTGAAACCTTATCATCTACTTTGCCTTCTTGTACCAAAAGTGCAATTTACATTACTGCTTTCTTTACATCCAAGTTCTCAATTCACCTTCCTCTGCCTCATGCTTTGCTTTGCTCAAGCTCTGTTCTTCGAAGCGGCTGCAATGGTAAATGAGGCCTCTGGGCTGAGTTTCTTGTGCCAATGACTGAGGTGCAGCTCCATACCAATCGGGAATCTCCACTGTGACTCAACTAACTTTTTTTGGTGGTGGCACTTTCTGTATCTCCAGCCTGTGGCAGACTACTAGCCTTTATGCTCTGCTACAAGCTCAATGCAGTTCAATCCTGAACTTTGTAGCAAGATCAAAGACCGTCCCGTTCCAGCATGGTCACTCATGTATCCCTCTATGACAGTCTGCTTCCTCAGCAGATCCTAACTTCGGGAGCTTGCTAGATAGTCTCTCCTTTGCAAGGCAATGCACACACTTCCTCCTTTCCTCAGCAGTCAGGTTGACTTCTAGGGTCTTTAGATAGACTCCAAGCTCTTCAAGAAGAAAGTCTTGACTTCAGGTGATATCCTCTCATCTCTGGAGAATGGCTGTCTGGCTGCACAGCAGCTCTTTGAGTACTTTGTGGAGGACCCACTTCCTTGGTCAAGAAGAACTTGGAACAAAATGGGGTGGTTTGGATCCTACGGTTATGCACACTTTTGAGACCGGGGCTGTGGATCCACTATCTCATGCATCAGAACCGGCTTGGATTGGTTCCTTTTCAAAAGTAATTTACAGCATGATCATCACACACATCTTTTGTGTAAAGTGATGCTCCTCATGGTAGGGAGCACTTGGGCTGGATCCCAGCAGGACAACCTACAAATAGGGGCACATTTAAGTGTGAGTTGTCAGCTGCTGGCTAACATCAGCTTCGTTGAAGCAGTTTTCTGAGACAGACAAAAGGACAAGCCTGACCTAGAAACCACCTCAACTTGAACAACAGAAACTGTAGCCTCACCCCTACCATCCACCAAAAATGAATGAACAGGAAGAGCTCATTAGTAGCCCTGTGCTAACAAACCCCCAGATGCATCAAGGCCAGAATACGAATTCTAAATTGAGAAAAATACCAAATCGCAATTTAGAATTCGCAAAATGGGAGGCATCAAGAAAAGCGGGAAAAAAAGCGAATCACAGTCGGCCACAATTGCCGATTGCGATTTTCGCTAAATCGCACAAAAATCACAGAATTGCCCGTTTCCCATGTTGAAATTGCAATCTCGTAATTACCGAAATCACAAATTGCGATCTCGCTAATTGCGAGATCGCAAAAACGGGAAGTTGCATTTTGAGCACACTGATGACATCACAACCAGGAAGTAGGCAGTTCCCTCACTCATTCAGAACACAGAGCCTGAGAGTGGCAAAAGCACAGCCCAGAGCTCCACAAGACACATCCTGCAGCACCACAACAGGACACACACACCAAAACAGAATATCCCAGGAAGCAGCAGGAAGAAGTGCACCTGGCAGAAAACGAAAAATTACATTTTCTGAACAGGAGTTGGAGTTCCTCATCGAGGGTGTAAGCAGGGACCATGACAGGCTGTTTGGCAAGGAATCCAGGAAGGTGCCTGAAGCCGACAAGAGGAGCATTTGGCAGCGCTTCCGGTCCAGGGTAAACTCTTGAAGGACTGGGTTATTTAAGACCCAGCGGTGCCAGGGGACAACACCTGAAACCTTCATGGGTAACCTGCTCCGGCGTACGAATGACAGAGACACGGGACACTTCCTTCGGCGTCAAAGATTCGAGCTTTATTTACTGCAGGGAACACAGAAGTCACAGCAAGTACAACACGTGCAACTTGGGGAGACTGCTTCAAACTGCTGCAAGCGGGTCGCTCCTTTTATACACGTTTCTTCCATAGGTTTACATGGTACACAAAGGTTTATGACTTGGTTCCCATAATTATCCCCGAGAGGGGTCGCTTTGGTCACTTTGATACATTCAAGGTCCGGAACATAAGTGCGGAAACATTTGGCGGTTCCCAACTGTAAAAACCCATCTTCTCATCATTAGTACATTCCAATCAGCAATAAAACAGATCGAAGAAGGAACAAGGACAGGTGCAGAGGGAGATGGAGACAGTGGGGAGATTGGAAAGGGTGTAAAAGAGGAGGTGTCGGGAAACACGAGCTACAGGCATCAAAGGGACGTGCATAATGAGATGCACGGCTGAGACAATAAACCGGCACGGCAAGATGAGCCTCGAGCGGGGCCATCTGCCTTACAGTATCATCCCCCTCGTCATAAAGACATTTTCAAAGAACATGTGTCTTCCGCAGATATCTTGGGAATCCCAGGGTCGCGAAGCGGACAACGTCCGTTTGCTGGCTACTTGAGGGCAAGCGACAAAATGGATGCCATATCTAAGATGGAACCCGTGGGTACAGATAGAAAAACCCACGTAACACACGAACGGTTTAGGTTAACACAGCGAAACTGCATACACCCACTAAACTCGTCATTTGCGGTTCATAGATACCAGACTCGACCATATTCGTGCGAGTCGAAAACACCACTTACAATTGTCACGGAACCTCAGACGCTCCTTTTGCCCTCATGTAGGCAAGCACTAGTCGGAATCATACTCGATATTCATCAGACCATCTAGATGTTGCTGTAACATAGCTCTGTCCAATCGAGCTCCTTTGGTAACAGGCGGCTGTCTTATACACGTTGTAGCACAAAGGCCACATAAGGCAGGACCACACTGCACACAAAGGCAACACGTGAACAGGAATGCCACAACAACTCCGATAATCATCAGAATCTTCCAACCCCAAGTCGACATCAGGCCCCAAAACCACCCAAGTAGCGTCCAATCCCCTACGTCCACGTGTATGGACTCAGAGATCTTATGCAACCTTGAGATGGCTTGATAGACAGTCGGAGCGTTATCTGGAATGAAAATACAGCAGCTCGAATGGATCACCTTACATACCCCACCTCGATCTGCTAAGATCACGTCTAAAACCATACGGTTTTGTAACGTCATAAGTCTATCCGCCTGAAGTTCTGTGGTGATATTACCAAGGGCACTGGCAGTAATATTAGCTGTTGATTCTACCACTCGAGTCAATTGTCTCAGGTGCCTACTATTAACCATATATTTACAACAAGGGGTGGTGAGGGACAGAGTCTCTGAATTAAGCAGAAAGCTCTCACCCAGTCAAGAGATCAGGGCTAGATCCAACACCGTTTTTTAGCTCACTGCACCATCCCAGTTTCAGAACCTGGCTGTATGCAAATTAGTCTGTTCCTGTCCCAGTGCATGATGGGAACAGGGCAAACCAAACTACAAAAGCCAATTCTTACACTGGGAAGGAAACAAGCTCCCGGGGACCGGTTTCTGGCATTACAGCCGTCTTCGGCCCGGTTTGCTTGAATCCTGATGGTGCAATGAGCAAGGGTCTCACATCTGAGAATACCCTTCCACGCTTAGGGTGGACAAAAATATTTACAACAAGGGGTGGTGAGGGACAGAGTCTCTGAATTAAGCAGAAAGCTCTCACCCAGTCAAGAGATCAGGGCTAGATCCAACACCGTTTTTTAGCTCACTGCACCATCCCAGTTTCAGAACCTGGCTGTATGCAAATTAGTCTGTTCCTGTCCCAGTGCATGATGGGAACAGGGCAAACCAAACTACAAAAGCCAATTCTTACACTGGGAAGGAAACAAGCTCCCGGGGACCGGTTTCTGGCATTACAGCCGTCTTCGGCCCGGTTTGCTTGAATCCTGATGGTGCAATGAGCAAGGGTCTCACATCTGAGAATACCCTTCCACGCTTAGGGTGGACAAAAATATTTACAACAAGGGGTGGTGAGGGACAGAGTCTCTGAATTAAGCAGAAAGCTCTCACCCAGTCAAGAGATCAGGGCTAGATCCAACACCGTTTTTTAGCTCACTGCACCATCCCAGTTTCAGAACCTGGCTGTATGCAAATTAGTCTGTTCCTGTCCCAGTGCATGATGGGAACAGGGCAAACCAAACTACAAAAGCCAATTCTTACACTGGGAAGGAAACAAGCTCCCGGGGACCGGTTTCTGGCATTACAGCCGTCTTCGGCCCGGTTTGCTTGAATCCTGATGGTGCAATGAGCAAGGGTCATGCCTGAAATGCCAGAAACCGGTCCCCGGTAGCTTGTCTCCTTTCTGGTGAAGAATTGGCTTGGTAGTTTAGTCTGCCCTGTTCCAATGATGCACTGGGCCAGGGACAGACTGATTTGCATATAGCCAGGTTCTGAGCTGGGATGGGGCAGTGAGATAAATAACGGTGATGGATCAAGCCCTGATCTTTGGATTGGGTAAGAGTGGTCTGTTTAACTCAGACACTCTGTTCATCACCATCCCCTTTTGTAAATCGTTTTTGGCCACTATAGGTGTGGCAGGGTATACTCAGACATGAGTCCCTTTCTCACTGCTCCATCAGGATTCAAGCAAGCCGGGCCGAAGAAGGCTGAAATGCCAGAAACCGGTCCCCGGTAGCTTGTCTCCTTTCTGGTGAAGAATTGGCTTGGTAGTTTAGTCTGCCCTGTTCCCATGATGCACTGGGCCAGGGACAGACTGATTTGCATATAGCCAGGTTCTGAGCTGGGATGGGGCAGTGAGATAAATAACGGTGATGGATCAAGCCCTGATCTTTGGACTGGGTAAGAGTGGTCTGTTTAACTCAGACACTCTGTTCATCACCACCCCCTTTTGTAAATCGTTTTTGGCCACTATAGGTGTGGCAGGGTATACTCAGACATGAGTCCCTTTCTCACTGCTCCATCAGGATTCAAGCAAGCCGGGCCGAAGAAGGCTGAAATGCCTGAAACCGGTCCCCGGTAGCTTGTCTCCTTTCTGGTGAAGAATTGGCTTGGTAGTTTAGTCTGCCCTGTTCCCATGATGCACTGGGCCAGGGACAGACTGATTTGCATATAGCCAGGTTCTGAGCTGGGATGGGGCAGTGAGATAAATAACGGTGATGGATCAAGCCCTGATCTTTGGACTGGGTAAGAGTGGTCTGTTTAACTCAGACACTCTGTTCATCACCACCCCCTTTTGTAAATCGTTACTATTAACCATAGGCCCCCAAAACGGGAGGAAACCCTTGAAAAAGTCTCCTGCCTCTTGACCGGCAGTATCCTCTTCGCTAATTACGCCTCTCACAACTCTAGTCTTGTGATAGTCTGCGTCTACAGTGAACGTCGGAGGCAACAGATTTGCGATAAAACATGACCCCGCAAAGTCGGAGGGCAACCATGCATACGCACGATCATGGCAGACAAAGTATGTACCCTTGGCAGCCAGAAACACAGGGGATGAGACCATCGGCAGAATGTAATTCTCGGTGCAAGCACTCTCTCCGAGTCGAGCTTTCGATCTTCGGCCACGACCCATTAAACAAAAATTACCAATGTGGGGTACGACCCATATCGGAGGTGAGCTTTTAAGCGGTTTATCACTCGTGAGCGTACTATATTCGACCTTACTCAGGACCCTATAGGCTTGTACCTCTTCCTCCGGAATGAGCGACGGCTCATAGATATCTCTATCTAAGTCTTCTATCGCTATAGACAAAGGCTTGTGATACGAGCCAGGGCCAAAGTAGGGAGAACGTGGCTCTCGACTGGGGTAAGAATCTAGTGCGCTTCGAAACATTGTTTGAAATGCTCGAGCGGAACCCTGGGAACTATACGGTAAAACCAGATATGGAATTCCCCTATCCGTGGTATGTGGCATCAACCCACACACCCAACAATTAGTAGTGTTAACCACTAACTGGTGCAGGTGGAGGAGCTGGATAAAGGAATTATTGCGGAATTCTACACGTCTAGCCTGCTCGTGTTCGGGTAAGATATGAAAAGAATGAGGGGATGCAGTGGAGGTAAGTTTAGGGTCAGAAGTAGGAGTAGGTATGGCAGAAGGTAAGAAGTACGACATCATATAGTACACCCCACCCGCCAATAATGCAGAAACAGTCAAAAGCAATATAAATATCTGAAACATAAAACATTTGGTACGACTAAGTTGTTGTAGCTTGGATCTTTGTGCCTGAGCTTCTTCCAAGTCCATCAGCTTTGAAAACGCCATCCCCTACGACCGTCCGCAACGTTTCTTGACGCACTTCGTTCTGTGTAGCAGTAGTCAATCCCTAGGAGTTCCCAGGAACCGACGGTCTTTAACCTAGCGTCAAGACCTACTAACCAGAAGGAAGTACACGCGCGGCCCTACGGCCTTTATTTACAATGTATATGCAAATGTCTCTCAGCTGTGGAAGCAAAAATACATATGAAACGAACCTTCAATATATACAAGAATAATTACAATGACACGGGTGTTCAGGCTGATCGTGGAAAACGGGATAATGCAATTGCCAAGGGGCAGAACAGAATTTTATTTGTCCTTAGTGCTGGATCGCAAAAAGTATCGAGTTTTCCCAGGACGTGTCTGTTCGTCAAACAAAGGATCCGTTGAAGAAACAGAGTTCTGTTGATCAGTCGAATGTTCTGGTCTTGAGTCTTTTGGTGACAAATGTTCAACAGTGTCTTTCTGCTGCACTGGGGATTCTCCGACAGGTTGTGCGTCGCTGAAAGGTACAAACGCCGGCAATCCTTCGGATTCAGCTGAAGCAATGCCCCTCCTCACCCACGAGTCTGCCGGTAACGGTATAGGAACTTTCTTCGTATGGGTGGCATGGACCCAATTTTTCCGGCCCTCTAAACGAACGGCAGTTCTCGTGGCAAGGAGGACCTGATAGGGTCCAGTGAACCTGGGCTCCAAATTCTTCTTACGAGCAAAATTTCTGGTTACCACCCAGTCTCCGGGCTGGAGCTGGTGGCCTGGACCCTCCGTCTGCGTCGGCAATGCTTCGTAAACCTGTTGGTGAATTAACCTCAGTTTAGCAGTCAGATCATGAAGATAGTCAATCAACATTGGGTACTCAAGATCACGGAACACACCCGGTCTAGGGACCCCCCACACATTCGCAGGGCGACCGAACACTATTTCATAGGGACTAAGCCCTACTCGGGAGTGTACGGTTGCCCTTGTTGACAGTAAAGCTAAGGGTAAAGCGTCAGGCCACGAAAGACCTGTCGTAGCCTGAATCTTCGCTAGCTTTAGTTTAAGGGTGCCGTTATACCCTTCAACCAAACCAGCTGACTGGGGATGATTGGCGCTGTGGAATTTTTGATTAATTCCAAGGCCTTTGCACACACTCTTCATCACACTCCCCACAAACTCACTTCCGTTATCAGACCATACAACCCGAGGCATTCCGTACCGAGGAAAGTATTCCTTCAGTAGGATTTTTGCAGTTGACAAAGCAGTGTTGTCTTTGAGAGGATAGGCTTCAATCCATCGGGAGAACGCGCAAACCACAACTAAAACGTATTTCAGGTTATTGTATTGCTCCATATGGATGAAGTCTAATTGAATCACCTCAAAGGGACACGAAGGGGGAGCAAAACTACCAGGAGGAGTTGGGGTTCCCTTACCAGGATTGTACAACATACATACCATACAATTCTTAACCAAACGTTCAGCACATTTCGTGATACCATCATTCTTCCACACAGGAGACAGCAATTTACAAATACCCTTCACGCTAATATGTGCTAACCCATGTGCCATTGTCACAACAGCCAGCACATACGCATCTGGCAACATCTATCTCTTATGTTCCGACAAGTCTACCCAACAACCATTCGCATCCAACTTTCCCGCACTTTCTTTCCACTTCGTCTTTTCAGTCTCGGTGGCCTCCCTCTGAATTTCTTTCACACTCTCAATAGTATCCTCACACATACTAGACTCTGTAGGCCACCTAACCGAACTCGTCACATACATTCGAGTGCTAAGGTTCCGGGCAGTCTCCTTAGCAGTCTCATCTGCAAACGCATTACCACGTCCAACATCATCCGTCACCTTACGATGCGCACTACATTTAACAATCGCTACCTGCTTAGGCAACGTAAGTGCATCCAAAAGATCATTCACAAGTTGACCATGCTGAATCTTCGTACCATGCGATGTCATAAAACCTCTCTCTCTCCACAACCGTCCAAAACTATGGGCGACACCAAATGCATATTGGCTGTCGGTAAACACATTCACACGTTTCCCTTTCGCTAACACACACGCTCTAGTAAGAGCAATCAGTTCCGCAGCCTGGGCAGAATTCTGATTCAATCTTGCAGCTTCAACAACAGTATTCAACGTCACAACGGCATACGCAGTAGTGACATCGCCGTTCGGCAATTTAAAACATGAACCATCCACATACAACGTTCCATCTGGATCTTCTAAAGGGGTGTTTTTAAGGTCCACTCGACCTTTTGTTTCCTCTTCGGTCCTCAAATAACAGTCATGTTCTGCTATTTCATCTGACTCCGTACTAATTGGTAACAAAGTTGCCGGGTTCAGAACATTGCAACGTTTTATCTGAATATGACTTGCCAGCAGCGTCAACTCGTACCCAGACAACCTCGCACTCGTCAAGTGCTGAGTTTTCGTACGATTTAAAAGAGTATCGACTGCGTGCGGAACCATCACCGTAAGCATATTATCCATGACCAATCCTGCTGATTGTCGGATGGACACCGCAGCTGCCGCTGTTGCTCTCAAACAACTCGGCAATGCTCTAGCTACCGGGTCCAAAGTCGAGGAAAAATATGCACATGGACGTTGCTTACCACCAAAAGGTTGCGTTAAGACACTCAAAGCACAACCTCCCCTCTCGTGAACGTATAATGTGAACGGCTTACTGTAGTCAGGAGTACCTAACACAGGAGCCGAACACAATGAATCACGCAATTCAGAAAAACTCTTCTGACATTCTTCCGTCCATGGTAAAGGAGTTGAAACATCCTTGCACGTAAGAGCCACCAATGGTTTCGCTAGCAATGAAAAATTTGGAATCCATTGCCTGCAATACGACGTGATACCTAAAAAGGCACGCACATCTCTTTGGGTTGTTGGCACAGTCATTCGCGCAATTGCTGCAATTCTCTCTGGGGTCAACCGCCTTCCCTCCTTTGACAATAAGTGACCTAAATAGGTTACTTCTTGACAACAATATTGGAGTTTAGAAGGTGACACCTTGTGATGTAAGTCACAGAGATGTTGCAGCAACGACACCGTAGCAATTTTGCAAATGTCCTGAGTGTCCGCAGCCACCAATAAGTCATCGACATATTGGATTAAGGCCGCACCAGCCGGCAACGTAAACGCATCCAGTTGACCCTTCAAGGCTTGACTGTAAATCGATGGACTCTCACAGTAGCCTTGAGGAGCGCGTTTAAACCGGAAGCTGCGTCCACCAAGAGAGAAACCGAAAAGGTCTCTGCTCTCTTCAGCAATCGGAATGCTGAAGAACGCATTCTTCAGATCGATCACCGAAAACCAAGATGCAGAAGCTGGAATCAGAGTCAGTAGCGCCGTGATGTCAGGTACAACGGGGAACTGAGGAATCACAATTTTATTTACCTCCCGTAAATCGATAACAAAACGATAAACAGGTGGTTTCGAGGGATCAGTACGTTTCAGAATGGGCAGTACAGGGCTATTGCACACGTTTCCCCGAGTTTCTTCAATAACATCTTTCTCGATCAAATCATAGATGATCGCTAACAGTGCTCGTTCACCATCAAGAGAGATACGATACTGGGGAATACGTGGCAATCGCACATTAGATTTCAGTTGAACAACATAAGGGGAGATGTCAAGCAGGCCCACATCATTGGGATCTGTTGCCCATAGAGACGCAGGAAGAGAACTCAATTCCGGTGGAAGCTTATCGAGAGACAAGTACATAGGAGAGACAACCCTCTCTCCTAACGTAAGCTTTACACCTGCAGGAGAACAATACAAAGTTGCATACAACCGTTTTAGCAAATCCAGGCCCAAGAGATTTTCACCACAACCAGTAGTCAAAATCAACGGAGCTTCAAGCTCACGTGGCCCAATTGTAAGGGGCAAAGGGCGTGAAACTGGATTGCTAACAGGGGCGCCAGAGAATCCAACGGAAACATTTGTTAAGCCAGACAAAGGTGCGCCAGGGAGTTTCGAATGCATAATGGAACTTTTCGCTGCACCAGTGTCCAACAGAAAAGGCTCAACGACGCCTGATGTAGCAACTGCGACGTAAGGCCCTCTCTGATCAACCGGAACTGATACCACTCCCTCTCCTTGTCTATGGCTGTCCTAGTAATTACTGTCGTCAGTTCCCTGATCGACGTAATAATCGTCTACATTGTACTGCGCAGATCGTCCTTGCGATGATCCACGTTGATCGAAACAGTTATTAGAATTTGATGAGTTATCTGAACGGTCATTTTGAGCACCACGACCCCTACTGCGTGATGTCTGCTGAGAACCACCACGACCTCCTCTAGATGAGTTACCACTATTACGATCGTTTAGAGCAGGACAATTGAATTTTAAATGACCCTCCTGTCTACAATAGGCACACTGATTGTACCCTAACGAAGATCTTTGAGAAGAGGAGTCATTTCGAGATTGTGATCTATTTGATTGTGGCTGCGATCTATTTTGCTGTGAGGCATTCTGATTCGAACGCGGAGGATACGCTTGCTGTAACAACACTTTAGTTTTAAGTTCTTTCGTCTTTTTATCAGCGCGGTCGTTCTCCTCGTTCTCTCTGTTCTCATAATACTGTGCCGTAGCCAATATTTGAGCTGAGGTAGAAACGGCCCACGCACTTTCAGAGTTTTTCACCTTATTGCTCAAGTCGGGCAATAAGTTAGAGACAAATTTGTCCACGAACAACCGTTGACCACCCTCCGTGCCCATATCCTGACCACTATGATCGATGAATGCCTCCTCAAATCTCGTGAAGAAATCGGAGACACTCTCGTCCTTCTTCTGTCTACAAGCTGACAATTTGTCCCAATTCACCCTCATAGCTGGCATAAGAGTTTTCATTAGCGTAATTATTCTCTGTGGGAGAGCAGCAATCAACTGCTCGGGTTTAGCACCACCAACTTGCAACCCATCCGCTGCTATAATGGCCGCCCAATCACCACCTAGTTCGTTTGCGTGATTTTCCTGACGAATCTTAGCCCATACCGGTTGCGGTACAACATTACCAAACAGCATATCAATGTCGGCAAGATTCATCACCGTAGCATCTACAAGCTGCGACAATTCTTTATAATACCCCGCAGGATTTTTGCGAGGGTCAGGCAAAGATTGCTTCACCTGTAACACTTCTGATCGTTTCCATGGGAGATGTATCCACACTCTCTGGAAATAGGGTGGAACAATGGGGTTAGCATTAGGATCGCCTGGCATCCACACTGGTGGAACTTCCCGCATGGGAAACTGACCAGACGCATCTAACTGCCTCTCAACGTCCTCAACAAACAAGGCTTGAGGTATAGGAGTGGGACGGAAAGATAACAACCGCTCAACAGCACGTCGAACGTTGGTATCCACTATCAGTCCGTTCGAGAACTGAAGCTGTAGATCAGACAAAGCGGTCAACACCTCGTCAGGTGCATCAGCCGATATCTGATCGCGCAAAACTTTGCACATTTCTTCGAACACAAATCTTTGTGTCGGTACATTGAATTGACAGAACGTATCAAGTACAGCACGTGGAGGATTTCTAAGAGGATGCGTCATCCAACCCATCGCCATATTGTATAGCGAAGCACGTTCCCTGTTACCGGGAAGCTGACTACGTCTCTGAGGACCATCCGAACCAGCGGACCCAAGAACAGGTCCGAGAGAATGAAAGAAGCTAGCCGCAACAGGAGAAGTACGACTACGAGTAGATGAAGAAGTATAGCACAAAGGACTAACAAGAGAAGGGGTAGAAACAGAAGCAACAACAGGAGTTAGTAGAGCAGAAACAGTAGCGGGAGCAGGAGTGTGTGGAAGCGGAGGAGCAGTAGGAATAGCAACAGGCAAGGGAGCAGGAACAGTCGGAAGAACGGGTGCAGGTTGAGGAACAGCCTGAAGAACAGGTGGAGGAACAGGTACAGGGGGAACCACTGGAGCTGCGGTACCCTGTACATACGGAGGTGGCGACTTCATAAAATAAGACATTAGAGGATCCTCAACTGATTCTTCCTTTTTATCCGACTCCGTAGGCAAAGCAGGATAGCATTTATCTATGGACATACGCTGTAGCCTATCAAACACTTCCTTTTCCTTATCCTCCTTATCACGCTGAAACTGCTCTGCTTTCTTTACAATAGTAGCAACACCATCTCTCTGATTACGTTTAGTCTGTCTGATCTCTTTCTGTCGGGCTTCTTTACGCCACAACCGAAAGGCATCAAACATGGCCGGCCTTGACTTTTTCACAAATAATTTAGCCTCAAGATTATCTAAAATTGGAGTCTCAAAGCTACCATGAGGTGGCCAACTAAGGACACCATCCTTTTTAGTGTACCGAATCCAATATTCATTAAAAGTAATCGGGCCTAGCCCGTGTTTGCTGTAGAGCTCATAAGTGGGAGTTCCAACCGGAGGTATCGGACACGAATCCTCCAGTCGGGAATCCGTACCACAACGTCTGAAACAACTAAACAAAGTACAGCGACCAGGCATCTTGCACACTAGCCGTGTTTCACAAACTTCAAGGGTTACGGGATTTACCAAGTCCCAGCAAAGAGCAAAAACCCTCGGTTTTTGGCGTCTGCAGTCGTCAAATATCACAACAAAGTACCAAGAACCACAAATGCAATGGAACCATGCAACAACTAAATAACCACAACCAAGAACTCTGGGAGCGACCCACAAATACTTAACTCAAGGATCGATGGCGTCACCAGGAAGGCCCGTCAATCGTCTCGCTATACCAAGGTCTACGCCAGGCGCCAAAACAGGTCTACAGTCAGGGCAGCAGTCCGTCGCAGCCGTCAGGAGGCGGGAATCTTCGCGGGAAAAGTCTTCGGGCCACTTGTTTCGACAACAGGATCGATGAAGCGGAGTGCACCTTCCCTCGGAGATTTCACACGAAGTTCCTCACGATCGTCGGGCTTGGACCGGTACCACTGATGCAGCCCCACGTTGGGCGCCAACTGAAGGACTGGGTTATTTAAGACCCAGCGGTGCCAGGGGACAACACCTGAAACCTTCGTGGGTAACCTGCTCCTGCGTACGAATGACAGAGACACGGGACACTTCCTTCGGCGTCAAAGATTCGAGCTTTATTTACTGCAGGGAACACAGAAGTCACAGCAAGTACAACACGTGCAACTTGGGGAGACTGCTTCAAATTGCTGCAAGTGGGTCGCTCCTTTTATACACGTTTCTTCCATAGGTTTACATGGTACACAAAGGTTTATGACTTGGTTCCCATAATTATACCCGAGAGGGGTCGCTTTGGTCACTTTGATACATTCAAGGTCCGGAACATAAGTGCGGAAACATTTGGCGGTTCCCAACTGTAAAAACCCATCTTCTCATCATTAGTACATTCCAATCAGCAATAAAACAGATCAAAGAAGGAACAAGGACAGGTGCAGAGGGAGATGGAGACAGTGGGGAGATTGGAAAGGGTGTAAAAGAGGAGGTGTCGGGAAACACGAGCTACAGGCATCAAAGGGACGTGCCTAATGAGATGCACGGCTGAGACAATAAACCGGCACGGCAAGATGAGCCTCGAGCAGGGCCATCTGCCTTACAGTATCATCCCCCTCGTCATAAAGACATTTTCAAAGAACATGTGTCTTCCGCAGATATCTTGGGAATCCCAGGGTCGCGAAGCGGACAACGTCCGTTCGCTGGCTACTTGAGGGCAAGCGACAAAATGGATGCCATATCTAAGATGGAACCCGTGGGTACAGATAGAAAAACCCACGTAACAGACGAACGGTTTAGGTTAACACAGCGAAACTGCATACACCCACTAAACTCGTCGGGCCCGATTCACAGAATGAACTTAAGACTAAATCCTAAACTTACTACTATTTGGTATTCACAGAATGCACTTACTACTTTCGGGATTCACAGAGTGAACTTACTACTTTCGGGATTCACAGAATGAACTTACTACTTTCGGTATTCACAGAATAGACTTAAGACTACTAACTTTACGTCCGAACTCGGGCCGTAAATTACGGCCCGGGGGCGGAATTTCCGGCTTGGGGGCGGAGCTTGCGGCCCGGAGGCGGAGCTTCCGGACTGGAGGCGGAGCTTCCGGGCCGGAGGCGGAGCTTGCGGCCCAGAAGTGGGGATTTAGGCATGGCTGAAATGCCCACCTCAGGGCCGCAAGCTCCGCCTCCGGCCCGGAAGCTCCGCCTCCGGGCCGCAAGCTCCGCCCCCAAGCCGGAAATTCCGCCCCCGGGCCGTAATTTACGGCCCGAGTTCGGACGTAAAGTTAGTAGTCTTAAATCTATTCTGTGAATACCGAAAGTAGTAAGTTCATTCTGTGAATCCCGAAAGTAGTAAGTTCACTCTGTGAATCCCGAAAGTAGTAAGTGCATTCTGTGAATACCAAATAGTAGTAAGTTTAGGATTTAGTCTTAAGTTCATTCTGTGAATCGGGCCCGTCATTTGCGGTTCATAGATACCAGACTCGACCATATTCGTGCGAGTCGAAAACACCACTTACAATTGTCACGGAACCTCACTCTGTTGGAGTGACCCAGCGCTCAATTGATGAGCTGAAAAAGAGGTGGTACGACCTCAGAGGTCGTGCCAAAGAACGCATTGCTGAGAGGTTGGGGGAGCAACCTGCCACCGGAGGAGGAGACCCCACAGTTGCGCCCAACACTCCACTTGAAGACCTGGTGGAGGACACACTCAACCCTGCAGCCTGCGTGGGGGTTACCCGGCTGGACACCTCCCGACCCACCCAACAATCCCAAGGTAAGTGCCATGCAACTGCGACCCGTCCCCTAACAATGCCCTTGCCTCCAGAGCTAGCCATTTGATAACACCAGTAATGCAGGCCATGCACACCTGAAATGCCATATTGCATTGTGGGACCTGTAGTGTGACAATATTTCCCGGCTAGCCACACACAGCCAGACCTGTCAAGTGAAACATATCCCTAAAGCCAGTCAGGGAATGCAAGCCTGCATGCATGTTGCAACATGCCATGTGCAAGATACATATCATTAATCATGCACCCATTCACATCACAGTTGCGTCAGAACAATCCAGCACAGACAGCGAGGCACTCCAGATTGAGGAGAACCCTGAGGACACCGAGGGAGAGGGCCCTCGACCTGGACCATCACAACCACCAGCACCAGTACCACCACCTCCCCATGTGGACAGGGCCACCCCTGCAGCCACAGGAGGACAGCAACCACCCCATGTGACGCCCAAGGCAGTGGTACAGGCCACACCACCACCCAGGAGGCAGACACGGTGCACAGCCACTGTGCGTTCGCAGTCCAGTGGACTGATGAGGCAGCAGCGCAATGTGTCAAAACGCGCTGGCAGGGGGGAAACATGTCCGAGATCCTGAGCTGGGCATAGAACACCGTATGCTTGCTGTCCACCAAAAGCAGGCAAGGAACATGGCCGCCATGCAGCTGCAGCTTCATAAGACAGCGCGCAACTTGAGCCAGCTCATGGAAAGTGTGCAGGTGCTGACGGCTGCTGTCAGGGAGAACAGCCAAATAATGGTGTCACAGTAGGACATCACCCTCCACCGCCACCGCCAGCTGCTGACCCACCTGTCAGGATACACCAGATCCAACCATCTGATTGGTAGTGCGACCTCCCAACTTTCGCGCCGGTCCCTGGCGATGCAAATTCAGATGGTTCAATGCTGCCAGGACGTCGACAGGGCCTTGGAACATGTCACAACAGCTGTCCAGAATCAGCAGGCGTGTGGCCATGGCCAAGCAAGGGGGGGGGGATGATGCCAGTGAGGGCACATCAAATCTCAGCAGCCTGTCCGTGCCGGTGGTAACCGAACGCCACCGCAGCACCAGGCCCAGTGCAGCATCACAGGCCAATACTGGCGAGGAGGACGTGGAGAGGCGACTGGGTGCGTCCGGCCGGAGGCGCCAGTGACTCTATGTACTCTAGCAGCAGTGCCATGCTGATGAGACAACAAGAAATTGCCTAAACCACACTTACTGAAAGTAAAGACGACTTTTGGGGTCAGAGGACTATTTATTATGACCAGACCCTGGCATCATTATTTCATGCCACTTTTTTATACTTTTTCCTTTAAATTTGTACTACACATTAAATAGTAAAAAGACAAAACACATTATTATGATAAGCACTGGTCAGACTGACCTCGTAACCAGAACTTGAAGCTTTTTACATAGTGTTCAGCAACTTAATACTAACATTTATCTATCACTGCATATGTTCACACATTTTCATAATCGGACTATAGTTTAAATACATCAGGTGACATTGGGACACTCATTTTGAATACAGAGAGCCTGTTTTCTTCGAATAGAGTCCGTTTTCTATGAGTACAACCAAGACTCGTCGATCTTTGATGTCCGTCCTCTCTTTTCATTATCTCTTTTACAGATAACCCCTGAAGAAGGGACTAGGTCCTGAAATGCATAGGGTTTGATTGCAGTTATTTTCAATTGAAACACTTGTTAATGTTCATATCCGCTTTAATGTATGACAATAAGCTGGATTTATTGAAATCAGATATATGATGAAGATACCCATGAATGTCTTTGTTGAAATTGATTTGCATAAAGATTATTTATTAAATTAGAACATATTGTATATGACAATTGTCATGGTTGTTGCATGTTAGAGTCCTTGCTGCCTGAGAAGGGGCTAGGCCACTCACATTTTTCAGCATCACACCATCAGCATGTTATCCTTCACAGCTCCCCTTATTTCTCCACAAAACTCAAGATGCATTTCAACACCAAAGTCCCAGAATGTTCACCATGACCTGATCAGCAACTCCTCTTGAGATAATGCTTCACATAGCAACTTGCTGGTTCACCAAGCTCTCTACAATCTGTCCATCACAACACCAACATCCAAATCCACCTAAAATCGACAAGTTTATGTCTTTTCAAGAGCCCAAACTGTGACACTTTTCACCAATTTGGTGCAGGCACAGCATGGAAGAAGGTTTGCAATAACTAACTGATGGCTTTTTCCAAGTACATGGTTAAATCCTGCCACGTTTATGTTTTGCTGCCAATTGTCGCAAGTTAGCTTAGGATGGCAACCCGATAAGTGTAAAATATACTCCGTCTTGAGGCTACAAATGTACATAATTTACAGGCCTAACGTAACAATGTAAACAGGAACTGAACAGACCGTGATAGCAGGGACAACATTGAGGTCAGGTGGTGCCAATGGTTTGCAGCCTGGAGGTAGTTGCACAGAGACTTGTTGTGTGGAGAGGGTATGCTTTTCCAGGATGCTGACTAAGCCTGAGGCCAGGGCAGATGTGACTACAGAAAGAGGCCATCAAAAAGGGACAGACTGCAGGGCAGGCGCACAATAGCTGATTCACTTTTTCAAGAAGCCTTTACCCTTTTTATTTTCATAATAGATTTAGCCAGAATTGCACTCAAGAGGAACTACTTCCGGTTCATGGACACGTTCTATGTGCAGGTGAAGGGGACCGCCATGGGGTGTCCTTATGCTCCTGAGATGGCGGTCCTCTTTATGGCCCTGTATGAGGAGCGTTTTGTGTACCAAGATAACCCCTATCGAAATCAAATTCTAAATTGCTATCATTACATTGATGACATCTGGTGCCAATGGAACGGTTCTGTAGAAACTTTGATCCAATTTCATGAATGGCTGAATACGAGACATCCTGACATAAAATTTACCATAACGCATAGTACAAACCGTCTCACGTTTCTAGACGTAGAGGTTGGTGTACAAGACCAAAAACTGATCACGACATTACACCGTAAATCGACAGACAAAAATACCATCCTCCACTATAAAAGCTACCACCCACAAAGTCTAAAAGTCAACCTCCCCTATAGCCAAATGCTTAGGATCAGGAGGAATTGTTCTAGGAAAGAAGACTTCTTAGCACATTCAGAAATTCTGGGTAACCAACCTAAAACAAGAGGCTACCCAGGCAAAATGTTAAAACATTCCATTAAAAGAGCCTGGTACACACCAAGCGAAGAATTGTTGTCCAAAAATCAAAAAAAAACCCTTGGAGAGGTTAGTATGCGTTACAACTTATGGTCCATACACAAACAAGTTTAAATCAATAATTTTGAAAAATTGGCACCTGTTAACTGGACTAGGGATTCCAATGGATAAACCGCTTTTCGCTCTTAAAAAGAATAAGAGCATAGGGCAGCCGATCGTAAGGGCAGATTTGGGGGTCAGTCAGGCCAAAACAGACTTACGCACATTGTGGCGACTAAAACCAATAGAAGGCCACCACAAGTGTGGCACGTGTGCTTCATGTGCCACTACAATTGAAGGAACGGATTTTCAGTTCAACAATATCAAATGGACTCATAAAGAGTTCACAAATTGCAAAAGTCGCAACTTGGTGTATGCGATCATCTGCCCATGCCCCAAACTATATATTGGGAAAACAAATCAACAAATAAACCAAAGAATAGCACAACACCGGTCCAGAATTAAACAAAAAGTACTAACAGCTCCAATGGTCCAACATTTCACACAAAGTGGTCACACAGAAAAAGAATTCAAGTGGACTGTACTGTCTGGAATCAAAACTCCCCGACGTGGAGGGGATGTAGAGACATCATTGCTGCAAAGAGAAGCATTTTTAATTTTGAGGTTCAACTGTGTAATAGAGGGGATGAACGAACTTTCTGAGCTGCAAAGAAATATTCATTGAGCCGCTTTGTGACACCGCCGGCCCCTCTGAGAAACCCCACCTGCTTTTAAAAGAAATATAAATGTGTAAGTGTTGAATAAACACGAGTAAAACCACTAACTTTTACAAAAGCCCGTTCTCATTAGTTATGACTGACTACAACTCCCACAACTCATCGAGTGAGGCAAAGTCAGGTGATTAAAAAAGGCCACTTCCGGGTGTACTTGCAATGGAAATGTGTCGGAACGACTGCAGAACCTAGCTGAAAACAACAAGGTGAGCTTGCTCCTTGCCTCCAAATTTTTGAGCATACAGACGACATCGCGTCTTTGGAACATTAAGGTACTTTATGTTCTACAATGCGCAAATAGTGACACAACAAAAAGGAAGGAGTAGACACTAAAATTATGATTTTTTTAATTTGTTAGGTACCCAGGCTTGCCCTGAGGAAAAACCCGAACAATTGGACCGGGTTTGGAAACGCGTCGGCATTTCCAACGAGATCTACCTCTCAAACTCACTAAAAGGCAAAAAACCAAAAGGGTGTCCCGCAGTGCTGGACACACTTGAACTCTTTCTACATAAAAAATGCCTATAGTGATAGCAATCCTAAAATTACAAAAGGAATGACGAGAAAGGACTGAATCTTAATTGTCTCTGGTGTACCGTTACATAAAGTTGTTGCATGTTGATGTCTAAATATTAATGTATTGATTGTTTCATGTTAATGAATTCATGATTCGTTTTTTGATTCGTTTTTGTTATAATTTGATTCAGGATGTGTTAGAACCTCTTACTGATTTGCACAAAGTAGCAAAGCCACAAAAAATAAGTGAAATGACATATGAGCTTTGTAATTAATGAATGAGCTCACAATTTGCTGAAAATTAAAAACAGCGTTGAATTCGAGACCAGGCACTTGTGTCTTATTATTATTAATCTGTCCTGCCTGGTTCTGTAGGACAAAACCCCTCTCGTATATACAGTATCATAATAATAAGGCATTGATCATCCACAAATAACAGTATGTTGGCAATGATAATAAATTAAACAGTAACACCACTAGCTGACCATCTGATTTGTCCCTTCTGAGTGTACTATCCCTAGTCTTTTGGAAAAATCTTTGGTGCAATGTGTTTGAATGTAAAATATGCTGATGGCTTCTTTATTATTTCTATATATGCACCGCATTTCGAAGTCATGAAAGTTTTTTTCCTTTTTCAATTTCATATTACTTCACTAGAACATAGGAAATTTCCTAATGTAAACTGGTTCATCGTTATATATTTATCCACACGTATTATGCAAATGGAGAGAAGGAGAGAAGGATAGTCTCTTTTCCGTGTTCTTCGTTTGCACCAGGTGACTTATCTCAACAAGGATATGACCGCTACGAGAATCCGTAGTCTACCTGGCATTCGGTGCCTCGAACAAGATGTGAACAGAGGAGTTACACTTTATGATTCTGGTAAGAACACCGTTTTGTTCGTATGTAGATTGATTGAAGGCTTTCTCGATTCCCTTAAAACATGCGATTTTCCCTTATTTAAGATCAACTGTGCATTGGTACTGAAGCACATGATGGTAATCTACCCGCCGACCAGTTGTTTAAGCAAAAGGTTACCACGAGTGATTAGGTGAGCACCCGTCTCAAACACAGTTCTTCTCCGTTCACTTAAGAACAAATTTCTTTACTTGGTTTCATTTTCGCATCAGATTGACTACGGTACCTCTATCGAATTTCCATTTCTTTCACTGTGGAAGGTTGTGTTCTCAATTTTCAGCTGAGCACATTGATACTGACAGTGATTCCCTCTTGATAATGTTTGGTTGGTGATAGATTAGTCACTTTAGTTTTATCTTTACAGTAACCTCCGACTCCCCGTCAACTCATAGACTGATCGCTTGTTATTTTTTCTGCTACCATCTTCTTTTGGTAAGCATATGAGCATATCAAGACTTCATTACGCTCATATACACTTACGTATACGGTTATCTAATTTGTGAATCTCACTTTTAGGTTACATTCATGCACTTCTTGAATACATCGTTGCGAGACATGCAAAGAATTATGATTTAAAGGTATGTTTATGTCAGACCCCGACGCTAAGTTTTACCTTTGGGCATCATCCTATGACCAACATTGTTGTATATATTTTTTGCAGTTGGCGGCAGAAATCATTCAGATATTTTGTAGTAAGTTCAAAGTTAGCACTAATAGTTTTTCCACTGGGTGATGGTTTGTTCACAAAATATTGAGCATGCTACTTTGGTCATTCATGTTGATTACTAACATATAGAAGGATTTGACTTTGTGCGAAAAATGAATTTTGTTTCCTCTTAATTTTCTCTTTTACAGATAACCCCTGAAGAAGGGACTTGGTCCCGAAATGCAAAGAGTTTGATTGCAGTTATTTTCAATTGAAACACTTGTTAATGTTCATATCTGCTTTAATGTATGAAAATAAGCTGGATTTATTGAAATCAGATATATGATGAAGATACCCATGAATCTCTTTGTTGAAATTGATTTGTATAAAGATTTTTGATTAAATTTGAACATATTGTATATGACAATCGTCATGGTTGTTGCATGTTAGAGTCCTAGATGACTGAGAAGCGGCTAGGCCACTCACATTTTTCAGTTGCATATATGCTCAGTAGGCATAATTCTAACATTGACTGTCATGCTGCTACGCTCGCTGCCTTTTTAAAAACCGATACTGAAATTGCTGCTATCGCTAATTTGCACAGTGTGTTGTTACTGCTTTTTTAACTGATTTAATAGTTTTTAAAGAAAAGTATTCCTCACAGTGTTGGCGCATTGCTTTAACTCCTCACCTCACGATGCACCCTAGTAGAAGCACTTCCGGTCGGTTACCGGTCTAGTGCTGAGGATTGACAGCCGCTGCACAGCAGGGATGATTGGCGGGTGGGTGGTGACTCTGCTTATATCATCGAAGTGGGACTTGGCGCACAGACGAAAGAGCCCTGCTCAGGCGTGGTGGGCTGACTGTCATGCTGCTACGCTCGCTGCCTTTTTAAAAACCGATACTGAAATTGCTGCTATCGCTAATTTGCACAGTGTGTTGTTACTGCTTTTTTAACTGATTTAATAGTTTTTAAAGAAAAGTATTCCTCACAGTGTTGGCGCATTGCTTTAACTCCTCTCCTCACGACGCACCCCGGTAGAAGCACTTCCGGTCGGTTACTGGTCTAGTGCTGGGGATTGACAGCCGCTGTACAGCAGGGCTGATTGGCGGGTGGGTGGTGACTCTGCCTATATCTTTCACACTGGATCAAGCGCGTAGCGCACGCGCACAGCGGGCGAGCCGGTGGCGCGCCAAAGGCAAGCCCGTCTGCGCCCGTCCGTGCCTCTCCGGGCCCAGGGGCCAGACTCCCTGCCCGTGGTATTCTGTACAGTTTCGCCGACCTGCACCAGCTAAAAAGTCTACCTGTACCACTGGACAACAAGGTAGCATCCCGCCTCAATGCAGAAGGACTACTAAGGTCCCCCCTCAGAAGGCCTTTGACCCACCGAGGAGGGCTGCTACCCTCCAAAAACCATCCCCGACTCTCACCTTTGCTTCACTAAACACCTGTTCACTCCAAAAACATCATTTAGAGGTTTTCACTCTGCTACAAGACGAGACAATCGACCTCTTGGATCTCTCGGAGACCTGGCTGGAAGACTCATCAACCCCTGACCTTGTAGCCTCTATTCCGCCTAACTATGCGGCCCTCTATCATAACAGGTCAGGCAGCACACGCGGGGGAGGGGTGGCCATGCTGTACAAAAAATCCCTGAAAGCCGAGACCCTGCTCGCGAAAAGCATCGAAGGGGCGGAAGTGTTAGGGGTCAAACTCCACTCTTCCTCATGGTGTGTTACTGCCTTAGTCGTGTACCGTCCCCTGAAAACACCACCCAAGTTTGCTAAGTGGCTGGCGGAATTGGCACACGACCTATGCTCCCGCTACTAATGCCTACTTATACTGGGCGATTTTAACATCCATTGCGAAGCATCTCCCAAGGAGAGTCAAGCCAACCTCTTAGACGAGGCTTTGACAGCTCTGGGACTGAGTCAATCCAGCACAGGCCCTACCCATGCAAAAGGTCACACTCTGGATCTAGTATGGGCCTCACTGCCTCTTATTTTTTTTTTTGTATGTTCTTATATAGCGCTCGACTACCCGGAGGCATCTCAGCGCTTGCCTTGGGAACCCGTCCTGGCTTTTCCCTGTGAGATAGCCCCTAACGGGCATCCCCAAGGTGAAAGCCAGGCATCCCGCCGCGGGGGGCCGTTGTGGAGATTAAGCAAGCTTAATGCCCAGAGTTGCAGAGTGTGAACCCATGATTAGGTCAGGGACCAAAGCGAGAATTATCGAGTCCGTTGCCTTTTGCGCTCAAGACCCTGCAGCGTCGGGAATTGAACCCTGGTCCCGGGTCTGACCTCTGCTTCAGGGTCTGCCTGCTCTAACCAGTGAGCCACACTTCTCCACTCCTCTTACCAGCCCCCAGTCATCCAACCCTGTGCATGGTCCGACCACTCAATCATTTATGGCACCATTCAACCCCCTAAACCAGGACCCCAACCATCTCCCAGCTGGAGAGTAATTAGAAGCTGGAACAAAATCAGTGCAGACGACCTTGCCCCTGCTCTTAGAAAGTCCAGCCCGCCAGATTACCCATCTGGAGACATCAATGCAAAAAATCGCGCCCTGGCGGAAAGACTTAATAGTGCTATTGACAGACTAGCACCCACACGTAGGGAAAGAATTAAAGATAAGGGGAAAGGGGCTCCGTGGTTCAACGCAAATCTACGCAGTCTGAAACAACAGCTTCGCTAAGAGGAAAGAGCCTGGCGAAAAGCATATGACCCTACCGCCATTTCACACTATCTTGAAGTGTTTACAACATATAAAAATGCAATACAGACCGAGAAAGCGACCTTTTATGAAAATAAGATTGTGTCTGCTTCCAACACGCAGAAATAAATGTTTAAAGTCCTGAAGGAACTTCGACAGGTCAAAGAGCAGAAGCCTGCCTTTAACATAGAGGACTGCGATAAGTTCCAAACCTTCTTTACCTCCAAAGTGGAGGACCTCCTGACAACTATTGAGAACACCCCTAAGCTTACATGCCCGCTAAACCCAGTCTCTATCGGCCATCCCTTAGAACTAGCCCTTATGTCTTTTCCCCTGCTTACGCACGAGGCCTTGGGGCCACTTTTTGGACGTGTGAAGTCTTGTTCCACAGCCGACCCCTGCCCACCCAGGAGCTACAAGATGGCCCTCCCCGAGATCGAAGGCGAGATTCTATCACTCCTGAACATGTCTCTGGAAACAGGAGTGGTCCCAAGTGATTTCAAGGAGGCGTGTGTGATTCCCCTCTTGAAAAAATCCGGAGCCGACATTAAAAATCTGAAAAATTTTCGGCCTATATCCCAGCTCTCTTTCCTTGCCAAAGTCCTTGAACAGCACGTCCTTGCTTCTCTCGCTCATCATCTAGAGGTTAACGATCTTCTGTAATTCAATCAGGCTGGTTTCCGGCCACATCACAGTACCTAACTAGTGATGTTGGCAGTCCTAGATGGTCTGAGACTAAGGGCCGACTCAAAGGACCCCTGCAGAGAGTGCAGCTGGGTGATGGAGTATCCAGGTCGGGCACCCTCCCACGCGGAGTCCCTCAGGGATCCGCACTGTCTCCCCTTCCATTTAATGCTTACCTTCAGCCCCTGATAGCTGCACTCAACCAGTTGGAGTGCCAGATATACAACTATGCAGATGATACCCAAATCATCATTCGGATAGACAACTCCCTACCAGCGCACCATAAAGTACAGAACATCCTAAAATTCACAATAAACTGGATGTCGGCCAACCGCCTCAAGATCAATCCGGATAAGACAGAGGTGTTGGCTGTCAGCAATGACGCCAACCCCTGGAACTGTCTTTTTTGGCCCCCCGAGTTGGGCAAATACCCAGAGCCAGCCACGGTAGTTAAAAGCTTGGGAATAAAAATTGTCAACAAACTAACCTTGGCTCCACAGGTATCCACCACAGTCGGGTCTGTTCTAACATAATAAGGCAGCTGCGAAAACTGGCCCAGCTGCTTACCTTTGAGACCCTCAAACGAGTGGTAGTAGCACTTATCTTATCCCGATTGGATTATGGTAACTCGCTCTACTTAGGACTCCCATACTACCAATTGGCCAGACTCCAGACCACTATGAACGACGCGGCTCAGCTTGTATTTAAAATCCCACGTCGCACTCATGCCTCCCCCCTTTTGCGCCAACTCCACTGACTCCCTATCAGACAGATGATTAAGTTCAAGGGTCTGTGCATTGCACATAAAGCCATCTATGGCAAGGCACCGACATACATCAGAACCAGCTTAACTAACTACGCCCCAACCAGAGTACTCCGATCCTCGGAAGCCAGGATGCTAGTTTGCCCCCGCTCTCGCCTGTCTTCCATGGGAGGCAGAGCCTTCTCGTCTATCATTCCACAGATCTGGAATAGACTGCCTGGCAACCTCCGTAAAGAGCACTCCCTGTTACTTTTTAGGAAACAACTCAAAACCCTTCTGTTCAAGGAAGCCTGGGGCTCACAGTAAAGTACCGCCTCCACACCCTCAACCTTAAGCAGGCCCCTCTCTCAAAGCGCTTAGAGACCGTTGGTGATAATGCGCTATATAAATACAAATTACAATCACAATTACATATTGAATTAACACATAGATTTATCACTATAACTGAGTGCGCTTCGCCACCCACTTTCATCATCGATGGTGTGATGCTGTCATAGGACGAGAGGAAGAAAGCAGAATGACCACCTTGTGGTTGAGTTCTGCAGCTAGAGACAGATCACCAGGTACAGACCCTGGGGTGGACTTCTGGTGTGGAGTGGTGGAGCTAGAAGTAAGGATCCTGAGGGCAGTTATCGTTGGAAACGAGAAGCGTTGGAGCCAGGGTAAAGAGTGTCATAGGGGAATAGTTTACTAGCGACATGATGGAAGTATCCTTCGCATTCATTATGCTAATTTTGTACTTTTACTGCATACTTCTTGTAATAGCATTTTCTTTGTATATATCTACTGAGCTTATGAAAAGAGGGTGAAATGTCCGTGTCTATCATCATTGAAATTTTTTTTACATGTTTCTCAGAAGACGTCCCTTGCTGCAAAGCAACAATAACCCAAACTTGTCAATAACAGAAATGGAAAAAATATATTTTTTATTTTGGAAGACCGCCGGGAAAACTCTTCTATATTGAATGGGGGCTTAAAGAAATATGTTTGCCTACACAAAGGATAAATTTAGCATAGGAGTGCTCAAGAGTTAAAACTGCAGCAGGACATTCCAACAATGCATGCTCTTCTCGCAGAGATCCGTCTCCAGAAGAAAGGGAGGGGGACAGAGAAAATATTTATGGGAAGATCTCAGTGTTTTGTCCATTGATAAACTGGCGTGTGTTAAGTGTAAGCATTTGAAATTCATTTAACCATGTTTTCAACATTAAGTCAATAATATCTCTAACTAGTTGAATAGGCTTTGTCCCGAACCACTGGAATTTCTACCTGCTCCTATTCACTGACCATAAAAACAGAGTGTGATGAAACAGGCTTTTTGATAGTTTCACCCAATTGTTTTACCCCCCCCATTTGGACTACTAACTGCTGGTTTTTCGACCTTGCTAACCAGACCTCACTAACCTTGTTCTAACATGTTACAAAATGTATGTTGAATTGGCTATCCTCAATTGGCATAAGCTGACTAACTTATAAGTCCCTAGTATAGGGTACCAAGGGTACCCAGGGCTTGTAAGACAGTGTCCCCCCAGGGTTGCAGCACTGATTAAAACTGACAGTTCATCTTACCCCAATGGCAAAGCCTGCACTTCCGTTAACAATATATGTGAGTCTCCCCTAAGGAAGGCCTGTTGAGGACTTAAGACAGGAAGCTGCATATTTTAAATAGAACAGATACTATTAATATTTTCTAACAGCAAAATTTCCAAATTTAGATTTTTGCTGTGGAAAAGTAAGTAGCCCCATAGGGTAACATAGAGTGACCATGTGAACTTCTCAGCCCGGCTAATTTCTGAATGGGGCTATTAAAATGGTTACTTCAAGGTATCAGATTAATTGTTGCATTAAATCCGACTTGAGGCCCATGTTTAAGGAAAGGCAATTTTGATTGTGTGTCCTGCACTCCACTCAATACGACGAAGATATTTAAGGACTGCTTTTTTAAAATACAATATCTCAACAGCTAAACAGGCACGTAATTGTCTACTGTCCCCCCCATCCAAACAGATGTGTTTTATAATTTTTCGGTTTTTCAAAGAGTTTTTAAATATTTTTTTGGATTGGAACATTTTTAAGTGACTCGAGAGCTTATAATATCTTGATGATAAATCAATATTTGTTTTAAGAAATTGCACAGAGCACTTGCACTTTTTGTATGACATGTAAATGGTCTTTTTAATACTTTTGGGTTAGATTATAGCTGCTAGGGGAGTTCTGGTAAAGGCTCCTCTAAAGATTGCACAGAGCACTTGCACTTTTGTATGATAAGGTAATGCCTTCCATTTTCCCTAAATCCAGATTTCAACTGGTAATAATTCTTCTGTGTACCTTTTGTTTGACTCAAGAACTTATAATATCTCGATGTTAAATCACCTATACTGCTGCTAGGGGAGGGTGAGAAGCATTTGCCTCAAAAAATTGCATCGAGCACTTGCACTTTTTGTAGGGGAGCTCTTGGTAAATTTTTCCCTTTTCCCTAAATCCCGATCTTAACTGTTATTAACTCTCCTGTGTACCTTTTTTTCTAAATGAGGTTTTCCTGACAGCCCATAGTGTGTTTTAACTGAAAGAAGTATTTTTGTATTGATATGATGCTGCCCAGTGTATAGCTTAGTCTACTGAAGGAAAAAGTGTTCTCTTTATATTGTTGGTATCTTAGTATAAAATTGTACCTGTATTTTTATTTCGCATTCTTGTATGTAATGAATGATGTTTTATTTATGTATTTTATGTGGAATTCTTCGGAATTCTAAATCATAATAAATAGTAATGAATTGAATTGACTTGAAGCCCATTTTTAAGGAAAGGCAATTTTTAGAAAGTTGCCACTCTCTAGCCTAGTTTGTCCAGTAGCCTCACACAATTGCTGGCCACCAGACAGCCTTCTGCCCTCCTGGGAAGTCATGTGAACGACGTCAAGGCCCAGGAACAATAATATCCTGCTACAGAGAATGTTGTTACATCTCCTTTGCAGGAAGTCACACAGGGTGTGGGCCCAAAAGACAAGCTTCAAGGTGAAGCTACATTTGCTTGGCAATCACACTCCTGAAGGGCTCCCAGCGGGAACAGAGAAGGGAGACCAGTGCCCAAACCGGTGTGTAGAATAGTGTACCTCGGGATTGCTAGATGCCTCACACAGCTAGAAGTCATTACAGGGTGGGAGGGATCCTGAAAGCCCATTGTCTGGTGAAAGCATCATTCCCAAAGAGTATTTTCTGGGCATCTCTGGCACCCTGCACCTCAGGTCACAACAGAACTGGAGAAAGGACTGAATGACTGCCCTGCCCTGCTAACCGCTGGATCTGGCAGGAGAGGCTGCACTGTCTCCTGGACTGCACCTGCTGCACCTTTGGCTAGCAAAGAGAGAACTGTGCCTCCTAGCTGATGTAAATGTCACTCCTGAGCCCCAGACCAAAGAAGATACCCCCAAGGGTCAGCCGGTTGACCTCCTGGAACCAGACCCAGGGTCAACAAAGCTGAAGAAGCCCACTTCAGCAAATCAGTAGCCGCATTCTTCGGCTTGCTGCTGACTTCTGCTGGGGCACCCAAGAGACCGATCATCAAGTGCCACAAGTTGCACCCAAGTCTGATGCACCCAGGACTGTCATCTGAGTCCAGATTGGCCACTAAAGATAGACCACAGCCTTCACTAAAGCAGGCAGCTGGACCCGCTGTGTTTGGAGCTCAGTAGCCGAGCCGCTGCTGGCTTTCTACTGGCTCAAAGATGACTTAGAAGGATCACTGACCCCTGTGGCCAAAGTCACCCCACCTTACCTGTGGACTAAGGAATAACCGTAAGGACACCCCTGTCGACTATGCAGCACCCAGAGCATCTTCCAGCATCGCCAGTATCAGAACCACTCCATTGAAGCCTATGATGGTTCTCGATGTGACGTATGGAACTGAGTTGAGACTGCTTTGGTGACCAGGCAACTGTCCAAATACTCCTTTGTGCCCCTCCCGACGTTCTCCCTTCCAAATTTGGTTGCCCCAGTAGGGCCAGAGTAGGTAATCAGAACTCTTTCAAACAATTGAAAAGTTTTTAAACTTAACGGTTTCGAATGCTTACTTTAAACTAAAAAGCTGAGATTTACGTTTTACTTAAAAATATGTATCTCCGGAAACCTCTGCTGGATTTTGTTCATCTTGGTGTCTAAAATAAAATCAGTTTTTATAAATTGGTGTTGGATTTATTTTGTGTTGCATTACATTCTTATTTCGTTGTTTGCTGCTTCAAAATGCTTTACACAAGTTTATTTGCTTAAGCCTTGTTACTCAAAGCCACAGCTACCCAGAGTTGAGTTATTGGTTTTACATACAAGCACAATTCAATCAATCAATCAATCAAAGCATTTATATAGCGCACTACTCACCCAGACGGTCTCAAGGCGCTAGGGGAGGGGGGTCGCTACTGCTCGAACAGCCAGGTCTTGAGTTGCTTCCTGAAGGCGAGGTGGTCCTGGGTCAGGCGGAGGTGGGTCGGGAGGGAGTTCCATGTCTTGGCGGCGAGGTAGGAGAAGGACCGTCCCCCTGTGGTGGCTCTTCGGATGCGGGGGACGGTGGCGAGGGCGTGGCCGGTCGATCAAAGCTGGCGTTTGGGAGCGTAGAAGTTGAGGCGGCTGTTGAGGTATCCTGGTCCTTGGTTGTGTAGGGCTTTGTGTGCGTGGGTGAGGAGTCGGAAGGTGATTCTTTTGGTGACCGGGAGCCAGTGTAGGTCTCTCAGGTGTCCGGAGATGTGGCTGCGGCGGGGGATGTCCAGGATGAGTCGTGCTTAGGCGTTCTGGATCCGCTGAAGTCTTTTCTGGAGTTTGGCTGTGGTGCCGGCGTAGAGGGAGTTGCCGTAGTCCAGACGGCTGGTGACGAGGGCCTGGGTGACCGTCTTCCTGGTCTCGGTGGGGATCCACCGGAAAATCTTTCGTAGCATGCGCAGGATGTTGAAGCACGACAAGGAGACGGCGTTGACTTGTCTGGTCATGGAGGGGGAGGAGTCCAGGATGAAGCCCAGGTTGCGTGCGTGGTCTGTTGGTTTGGGTGCGCTGCCTAGGGCGGGGGACCACCAGGAGTCGTCCCAAGCGGCGGGTGAGGATCCCAGGATAAGGACTTCCGTCTTGTCCGAGTTCAGTTTCAGGCGGCTGTTCTTCATCCATTTTGCTACCTCTTTCATCCCTTCGTGGAGGTTGGCTCTGGCGGTGGCGGGGTCGTTGGTGAGGGAGAGAATCAGCTGGGTGTCGTCGGCGTAGGAGATGATGTTGAGGTTGTGCTGGCGTGCGATGTCTGCGAGGGGGCTCATGTACACGTTGAAGAGGGTTGGGCTGAGCGAGGAGCCTTGAGGAACGCCGCAGATGACTTCGGTGGCTTCACATCTGAACGGGGGGAGGCAGACTCTCTGTGTCCTACCGGCGAGGAAGGAGATGATCCACTCCAGTGCCTTCTCCTGGATTCCGACGTTGCTGAGTCGCTGCACTAGTGTACGGTGGCAGACAGTGTCGAAGGCCGCGGAGAGGTCTAGGAGGATGAGGGCCGCTGTTTCTCCGTTGTCAAGCAGAGCTCGGATGTCATCGGTGGCTGCGATCAGGGCGGTCTCGGTGCTGTGGTTGGCCTGGAAGCCAGACTGCGAGAGGTCGAGGGATCCGTTCGTTTCGAGGAAGGCGGCCAGCTGCTTGTTGATGGTCTTCTCGATGACTTTTGCAGGAAACGGGAGCAGCGAGATGGGGCGGTAGTTCTTGAGGTCGGTGGGATCGGCTGATGGCTTCTTTAGTAGAGAGCTGAGTTCGGCGTGCTTCCAGCTCTCCGGGAAGGTAGCGGTGTCGAAGGAGGTGTTGATGATGTCCCACAGGTGGGGTGCGATGACAGCGTCGGCCTTGTTGAAGACGTGGTGAGGGCAGGGGTCGTTAGGAGATCCGGAGTGGATGGAGTTCATTGTGCGGACGGTGTCTTCGGTGCTGATCGGGGTCCAGGCGCGGAGGGTGGTGGTGGGGGGCGGTGGTTCGGTTGTGGCGTGCGTCGGTTGAGTGCTGAAGCTGTTGTGTATGTCTGCGATCTTGTTGTGGAAGTAGGAGGCGAGGGAGTTGCAGAGGTCTTGCGAAGGGGTGATGTTGTTGTTTCCGGCGTTGGGGTTGGAGAGCTCTTTGACGATGTTGAAGAGTTCCTTGCTGTTGTGTGCGTTGTTGTCCAGTCGTTCCTTGAATGCGGTTTTCTTGGTGGCGTGGATGAGTTGGTGGTGTTTTCGGGTGGCGAGCTTGAGGGCAGTCATGTTGTCCGGTGTTGGGTCTCTGCGCCAGGTTCTCTCGAGGGCTCGGCAGTTCTTCTTGGAGCTCTTGAGTTCGTCGGTGAACCATGGGGCTTTCTTGCTACTGGGTCTGCTAGGCGGGGTCTTCAGAGGGGCGAGGTCATCTGCGCAGTCGCTGATCCATTTCGTGAGGTTGGTGGCCGCTTGGCTGGGGTTCGTTGCGCTGGTGGGTGGGTTCATGCTCAGGGCGGTCGCGAGCTGGTCGGCTGTGATCTTGTTCCAGCTTCTGCGTGCAACCTGTTGCTGGTGGTGGTGGATCGGGTCCTTCTGAAGCTGAAGTGGACGCAGCTGTGGTCCGTCCAGTGGAGTCCGGTGGCGTGGCTGAAGGCGATGTCCTTGCTGGATGAGAAGACGGGGTCAAGTGTGTGTCCGGCGTAGTGGGTGGGGGTGGTGACCAGCTGCTTGAGTCCGAGGTTGGCGAGGTTGTCCAGCAGGGTGGCGGTGTTGCGGTCGTTGTTGTTCTCCAGGTGGAAGTTGAGGTCCCCGAGGAGGATGTAGTCAGCGGAGGGGAGGGCGTGCGGTCTGATGAAGTCGGCGATGTCTTCGCTGAATTGTGTGCGTGGTCCCGGGGGTCTGTAGATGAGGGTGCCTCTGAGGGTGGTCTTGGGGTTGATGTGGACCTGGAAGTGCAGGTGCTCGGCGGGTACGAGGGTGTCGTCGGTGTTGGTCGTGATGCGGATGATGTTCCTGTGGATGATGGCAATGCCGCCTCCGGTGTTGTTGATGCGGTCCCTTCGGACGATATTGTAGCCGTCTGGGATGGCGATGGCGATGTCGGGCGCTGAAGAGGCGTTCATCCAGGTTTCCGTGAGGAAGGCGACGTCTGGGGCTGTGGTATCGAGCAGGTTCCAGAGCTCGACGGCGTGTCTGTGGACTGAGCGGGTGTTGAGCAGGATGCATTTCAGGTGGCTGCTGCTGTTGCTCGTCTTGGTCTTGGTCGGTGCTGGAGTAGTGCAGGTCCAGATGCAGGTGAACTTGCAGGAGTTGCAGCAGAAGGGTCCGTGGGTGCATCTCGGGGTGGCTCTGTAGCATCCTGGGATTCGGCCGGCGTTGAGTGCGTTGAGGGTGGCGGCGTCGTACGTCCGGCAGGTGGGCTGGGGTCTGCGGGGGACAGGGGTCCTGGCGCTAGGCGCGGTCCAGGCGCGGACGGGCGCAGATGTGCTTACCTTTGGTGCACCTTCGGCGCTCAGTCGGCGCTCCCGCTGCGCGCGTCCGCTGTGCGGACGCTCCGGGGGCGTCATAAGAAGGGTTCCGGGAGGGTCCGCTGGGAGGCGGGGAGCGCGTGGGCCAATCGGCAGGCGGGGGGCGGGGTCGCGGCAAGAACCGGCGCGAAAACCTATGCGGGCGACCCTGCGGCGGCTGGGGCGCCGGGGATCCGAGGTCGAGCGGCCCTGCGGCGGCTGGGGCTCCGGATTGCCGTCAGCAGGCAGGCAGCAGGTAAGGAGGCAGGCAGAGCAGGCGGGGAGCGTGGGGGCAACCAGGCAGAGGAGGGCACAACTGAATCCAAGACTGTTTTACAAGTGCATTTAAGGGTAAGGTTGCACTGCTATACTATATAATACAGCAGGACTATCCTCACATAGAGCAGCATATTAGACCAAAAGCTGTCCTTTTCAGATGCAAAAGGTATTGTTACTTGCCTTTCTACAAGGGTGCCTGTGTTGCATGCAGGATTGTTTTTGTGGTGGAAGGGCAACCTTCCTGCACAAAAAGAATCTTGTGAGGATATCCCTCTGTTCTAAAGAATGCAGCACACATAGAAAGAGGAAGTACTAAGGAGAAATACAAATATTTCTCCTGGTTATGCCTCTCCTGGGAAGACGCATCTTATTGGAGCATATGTAGTTCTGGTAAATCTGGGAATGCATCAAAAACCATGGTAGTTGTGTGAAAACACCCACGCAATACCCATTGAATACCTCCCTAGCGTAAAGTAAGGCAACAAAGCAACTTTCTCTAGGTTGCTTTACTCGAGATTTATGAATCCACTCAGAGCCAAGCAAACTAGCCTTGCATGGCTTCATACATCTAATTTTTCAGTTTGCCGCACATGCATCACGTAGCAGTGGGCAAGCGTGATGCAATTGGGGTCATACCAGTAAAAACAATTAATCAGGCTTTAATAGAATAAATACATTGAAAAAATTACACTCAACTATTTTTTCAATATATTTATTCTATTATTCTATTAAAGCCTGATTAATTGTCTTTTTGATAATATGAAAATAAAAATGAAAAACGATTTTGTTTAAATAATTTCATTATTTGTTCATCATGATTTGTGCATCGGTCTGCACCGGTGTTTGTATGAAAGTATCAGGACCCTTCCTAGGGCATTTGTGTAATTTATAGGCAGGTATTTTCTCTTTACTAGTTGTACTGATTTCCCCTGCGGTACCTGCCTCTATCTACCTTTCAGTGGTACCCCTTTTGAGTGGCAATTGGGGTCATAAATTGTCCCTCTATGTCATTTGCCAATGAAGATAAATGTTACTCTTACCCTGAAGAGAACGTTTTTTAAAATTTTCTTATTGATTTGCCCTGGTTCCTTGGGCTACAGGGTTGCCCATTATTCCTAACAGAGCCAGGATGGAAGCACAACTACCATAAGTATAATATTCCATGTAGATCTAGTTGTGCCTGTGGTCACTACTTTTTCAGGAACTTTACTGATCACCGGTAACCCCACAGAGGGGCAGTAGCTACTCGGGTCTTCCAAGTTCACTGTTAGTTTCTTCAATAGAGAGCTGCTATTCTGCTGGATATTCATTGTCTAATGTTTGAAAACCCATACGCCACATCTAGGTCATGCAAAGACAATGCCCATTTTAGCAGAGAAATGCGCATTTATTAATACCGAGGACCTTTACCACATGATGGAACCAACACCTTTAAATACCCCACAACCGCAGGGCTATGTAGTGTACAACACAAGGAGATAAAGGGCAGCTGCTGGCCCCACATTCTTCACATTTAGACTCAGCAAATTATAATTTATTAATTCAGTGGATGCCCTGCTCCATTTGCTTACCTGAATAGGAACTATTACAGCACTATTACTTCCCAGCAGACACCATAGATGGATGGACCTCCAGGATGTGGCATCCATGTTCTTGTGAACATGAAACTAGCCCACCGGCAACCCTCGCCGACAGTGCTAGAGCCTATACTTCCGCAATTAACCAAGGCACATAAACATCCCTATACAGTGCCATCAACCCCCTAACTCTTGTCCCAGGGGCTCCTCATGCTATTCCAAAAACCTGGGGTCGAATCATGGGGAATCATGAGGAATATGTGTGTGTGTCTGTACGCAAATATGTGCAAAAGAAGTTATCACCATTTATGCTTCAAATGCATCAACATTTAAGCGACATTTACGCAGATGTGTACTCATTTCTTACAAAGCTACAAAAATTACTTGTTCTCTTTTGTTTAAAACCTTCAGCCTTGATCAGTTCACAAGTATTTTTATGCAAAACCTTCTCGACATCTTGTGAAGTTCATGACTTCTGAACTCAGTGTGACCCCTGACTTCCATCTTAATTGTACACACCTTGACCTTTAGTGTTTGTTATTAAATTCTGCATTTTGGAACCTGGGAGGGGCAGGATGTGGGTGGAATGGTGTGGGTAAAATGATGCGGGATAGAAGGTTCAGGTGGTTCCAAGAAAGGGGGTTAGACAGATAATTTTTCGTTGCTGGCTGTGATTGTTGGCTGCTCCTTTTGTGTGGATATAAGAGTACTTTCAAAGCATCGTACAGGAGTGCTTCGTTACCACATATTGGCGATGACTGGGAGCAGGAGAAGCCACAATGTCTAGCTGTGATGTTCAGTGCTTAAAGAGTGGAAATCAGCGCTTACGAGAGGAAAACACTAGAGCGAGAGATCACTCTGAGAGTCCCTGCGTGGCTAAATTAACATTAGCTTTGAAAGAGTATTTGTCTTTACTGGGAGTAACTTAACCACAGCTGCAAGGGGGAATAAAAAATTAGCTAGCATTTGCGCCAAGAATTTTCAATTCTATTAAGGACACGGAGTCAAGGATTATGCTTCTCTTTCTATTTATTTGCTACTCACAGCAGCCAAATAAAATGTTTTGTTATGCAAATAAAACTACATTTCCCATGATGCATATCTTCTACATCAAATCCTGTAACACCCTATACTGGACTGGATGGTCCGGTTAGATTTGAAGGATGCCTATCTGTCTTGCACATGACCATGTCTATGCTTCAAAATTTGGGATTCGTGATCAATGAGTCCAAGTCGGACCTTTGTCCAGCTCAAAACATGGATTTTCTGGGCTTCGTCATAAACTCTCTGCTGAGCCTTCCTCATTCCAAATTGAAGGATATCAAACAGGATCTCTCCACACTATTGTCCAAACAAGTGGTTTCTCTGAGGGTGATACCCAGGATAGTGGGTCTTCTGGCATCCTCAATTCAAGCAATTTTCCCAGGCCCTCTTCATTACAGGGTGCTTCAGAGATTAAAGATTCTACATATTCGGAAGGGTCTATCCTACACGGATCAGGTTCCACTTTCCACGGAAGTACGAGAGGAGATCCAATGGTGGCTAACCCACGTGGATTCGTGGAACGGCAGAGCCATCTTCAGCTCTCGGCCAAAAGTGGTCTTAGAGTCAGATGCCAGCCATTGGGGCTGGGGAGCGCTCTGCGGGGATATTTCAACAGGAGGTCAGTGGTCCCTACACAAACTCTATTTACATATCAATTGCCTAGAGCTATTGGCGGGGCTGTTCACGAGCCGTACGCTTTCTCCCAATCAGGTCTCATGTTGCATTCTTCTGCAAATGGAAAATATCTCAGAGGTATATCAACAAGTTGGGAGGCACAAGGTCATTCTTACTAGCAGAGATAGTGAAGGACTTCTGGCATTACTGCCTGAATAACCAGATTTCGGTCAAAGCTGAATATCTTCCGGGGCAATCCAATGTAGTGGTGGATTGGAACTCATGATACCTCAAGGATTGCAGCGACTGACAACTCCAACCCTAGATATTCAGTTGGTTGCAAGCTGTGTGGGGCAAGTGCGAGATAGATCTCTTTGCGTCCAGACTGAATCGTCAACTGCAGACGTTTTTCAGCTGGAGACTGGATCCGTTGGCGAAAGCAACAGATGTATTTTCTCAGTATTGGCCCAAAGACCTGAATTATGCCTTTCCCACCTTTAGCTTGATCCTGAGGGTGACCACTCACGTATCCCGACAATGGGCAGAGATAACCCCACTGTGGAAGTCGCAGCCCTGGTTCCCATTATTACTGGAGATGAGCTGTGACTTCCACAGGATGGTTCCATGGTCCCTGACGATGCTCCAGGGCCCTCATGTAGAGGTGCATCCGATGATAGTGTCGGGGCAGTTGTCTCTGATGACCTGGAGGCTTTCAGGCTTTCAGGCAACAATGGGAGATGCCAGGTTTTTCAGACAAGACTGCAGCCTTCGGAGCTTCGGAGTTTCGACTGTGAGGAAGATGGCGGCCGGCTAACACGTTCGGTCGGGCGCTCCGATTCACCAGCCACAATGGAGTAAGAAGACAAACTTTCTTACAGCGTTTTTTTGCAGATTTCCGACTGTTATTAACGCGGCAATTATCAAACCATTTTTCTCAAAACACAGGGAGACAGAACGAACGTTACGGGAAGCCTAACTTACAGAAACGAAGAGCGCAGTTGAAAAATGTCCCTTCGGCCGCAAGAGACTTTTAAGCCTCAAACTAACGGCATGGCACAACATGGTAAACAGGAGCCCGTGGTTTCAAAAGCAAAACTTGAACATTCCGTCTGTTCTCCAATCTCCACAGCAGCCTTCACCGTGCAACGGAGCCTGGACGGTAGCGCGGAGACCAACGCGGAGCTGCCGGAGGGAGTTCCAGAGGATTGTCTTCCTGTTCCGGGGCACGAGTGGCAGAGTCAGCGGGACGGAGTCAGAGCAGGGAGACGGTCGGAGCATCTCTGTGCAGCTACCTCTGGATTCAGGTTTGACTATCAAGTTAGAAGGTCTACCGGTTACACGAACTTCAAACCAAACACTAAGAGAGTTACAAAAAGAAAAAAGAGAAACCGAGCGACAAAAAACAGGCAGTCTATCTAGCACTGGTAAATTAAAGTCTCCTTGCTTGATGAATAAGGAGAGGGAGACTCCTCTGCCATACGAAGAGAAAACTGAGGGAAAAGGGTTGCCCTCAAAACTACAGACAAACAGTGAGCAGAGGCGTTCTAAGAAACTGGAAAACCTGGAAATTTATACTGTAACAAAAAGACAAGCATATGGAGAAGCAGGTGGTTTGGAAAAGATAACGCCAGATTTAATTACAAGCTGCACTGAACAAAAGGACGCCTGGGAATGCAAAGAGGGGAGTCACAATAAAGCACAAACAGGAGTGCCTATATACAACAAAAGATATAGGAAATTAGAAAGAGGAGTTGAAACAAGCACTTTAACAGAGGCAGAAAAGGACAGAGAGCTGGGAGGTGGGGGGAAATCCTCTTACTGCCTAAGAAACCGTAAGTTAGTGCAACAATTGAACCATTAAAAAAGTGTGTGACTCCAAGAATCACTAAAAGAAAGCAGAGTGTCCCCCAATTTAGTAGAACTGTCAGAAAACATAAAACTAAGATCTACGAAACCGAAGCTCACTTCAAAACAAAAAATTAAAGTTACCCCATCTTTAAGGTCTTATTTTAAGGTTCAGCAATCAGTACAAGTAAGAGGAGGCCATTTTTCTATCCAGAACGAGTCCATTGAACCATCTTCAAGTGACGGTGATTGCTCAGTTAAAACCCTCACGTCTAAAGGAAATTCAGAAGATCTAAAAATTAGGGGGACATCAGTGATAATTACAAACGAAATGTCAACGGAACCTACTATCCCACCTAATATAGCCCTTAACACTACACCTTTAATGGAGGTAAATGAAGACGCGCAAATATCACCAGAAACTAAATCTCCAGAGAGAACTACAGAACAAGTAACTAACGACCCCCTAACAGTAAATTCAACTGAAAAAGCTATGGAGATGTTTGCAGAAAAAATAATGGGTGTAATGACAGAAACATTTTCAGTCTCTGAGGGGAATCAGAATAAGATACGCGAGGTCTGTGAAGGCTTGGACCAAAAACTAAACGACTTGGGGGAGAGAGTCACTGCAGTAGAAGCCGCAGTTGAAACCCTCAGCAAAAAGGTGAGCATAAACCAAAAAGAAATCAGGTACCTAAAAGACAGTGAACGATCGGTTAAAGAGAAACTGGAATCATTGGAAAATCAAGGAAGGAAGAACAACCTTAGAATCTTAAATGTACCGGAAAATTTGGAGGGCTCACATATAAAATCATTTATCGTTTCCCTCTTCGAAGAATTCTTCCCGTGGACGAAAAGCTGCAACCTGATGGAGGACATTCAAAGGGTCCATAAGGATCCTTTCAGGAAAAGTAAAGAAAGGAAAACCCCAAGGAAAATTTTAGTTAACTTTATGACTTACACCCTTGAAGAAAAAATATTGAGCGAGGGACTAAAAAGTGGAACACAAAACAAAGATAACTGGTCCTTTAAAATTCGCTCGGACATATGTAAAGCCACACAAGGCAGACAGTGGGAACTGGGGCAACATATACAAGAGCTGAAAACTCTTGGGGCTAACGTCCAGATGAAATTCCCGGCAGTGCTAAGAATCATGTGGCGCAATAAAATGCACAATATAAGGGAGCCCCAGTAGGTAGAAGATCTTATAAATCAGATAAAGGACCAGATCCAAAGTGAGAAGTCTAACTAGTCTAATCAGAGAAGGAACCTTTTCTTAAATCTCAAAAAGTATAGCTTAACTAAAGAAGGAAAGTGATCTTCTAAATAAAATAATCAAGTAAAAAAAAAAAATGGTGAAACCGGAGCTCGAATCGGGTGGAAATTCCATCCAAAAGAAGAAAGGAGGCTTCCTCAGGGGGGGAAAAGCAATCCTCACAAATAATTTATAATGTAAGATATGTTAAAACACGGGTGGGGAGCAAACTAGGGAAAAAATCTGAAAAAATATCCTCATAGAACAAAAAATAGGAGTTAAAAGGGTGTCCAATAGATTGCATAAAAAATGCTGTAACATAGTGCAAAACCTAGAACTTTTTAAGAAGAAATGGTGAGAGAAAAAATAGTAAACGTCCTCTCATGGAACGTTAACGGACTTAGAACTCCTAATAGAAGAAGACAAAATCTTGGAATACTTAAAGGAGATGGAGAGTGAGATTATTTAATCTCTTTTTCTCTCGTGATAGCCCCAGCACCCAAACCCCCTCTTCCCAAGAACACCTGGGTCAGAAATGGGGTAAGGCAGATATGCCATCTTTCTGCTCATCCCTAGCCAACTCCTGCCCCGACCTCTCAGGCCTCGCCGCCCCGGACCAGCTGACCACCATTGACGGCTGGCTGACCCGGGCAGGCGACGACTTTGCTCCTCTGAGACGGATCGCGGTCAAGCGAGCCCATGCTGCTAACCGCTGGTTCACCCCTGACCTCAAGGAGAAGAAACTGGCTGCACGCAGAGCAGAGCGTGCATGGAGAAGAGAATACTGCTCCGCCAAAAAAACTACTTATCTTTCCGTGCTCAAGGCATATAAACAAAGCATCCTTGATGCCAAGACCCTGTTCTATTCAAACAGGATACTGGCAGCAGAATCCCAATCCAAAGAGATTTTTGCCACAGTACATGAGCTTGCCTCATCCAACATCCAACATCCAACATCCAACAGAGCCACGGCCTCGATCCCCCCTTCCCAACCGCTCTGCGACTCACTCAACGATTTCTTCGTTGATAAGGTCGCAAAGATTAAGGCTAATATCCCTCCCCCTTCCCCCACCTTCACCAATCCCTCCCCCCCTGCTATCACTTCCAAATTCGCCTCCTTCCCCCCTCTGACTAAGGCTACACTTCTCCCCCTGCTCCAAAAGGTAAAGTCAGGCTCCCCCCTAGACTTTGCCCCTGCCCACATTCTGCGAGAAATCTTCCTACACTGCCCTACCCCCCCCTCACACTTTTGAACGACTCACTCAACACCGGAGTGGTCCCCACTGCCCACAAATTTGCGGCAGTCATCCCCATCCTAAAAAAACCCGGTGCCGACCCTTCATCCCCTTCCAATTATCGCCCCATCTCCCTTCTGCCTTACCTGGGCAAGGTTCTAGAAACCCATGTAACCAGCACCCTGAGCACCTACGTGGAAACCAACCACTGCCTCTCCCCCCGGCAGGCGGGCTTTAGCCCCCTCCATTCCACGGAGAAGGTGGTGATCTCAGTGATGGACAGCCTACGCGAGGGCATTGATACCAACCTCCCTCAGGCCCTCATCCTCTTAGATCTGTCCGCCGCTTTTGACACGGTGGACCACTCCATCCTCCTTACCCGTGTCAAGGCGGCGGGCATAGAGGGCCTGGCCTTCGCCTGGCTCAAGTCCTTCCTGAGTGACAGGGCTCAGGCGGTCCACCTAGCTGGTTTCACTGCTGCCTCTCGTAAGGTTGCATGTGGAGTCCCCCAAGGTTCCTCACTTTCCCCTCTTTTGTTTAATTTATACATCTACCCCCTTATTTTTATGTTACAGCAGCTTGAGGTCACGGTGTTTAATTACGCCGATGACCTCCAGCTAATTTTTAACCTTTCCCACTCTTCCTCATCCTCCTCGAACGTCCAATCCGTCATGTTGTTCATCCAGGATTGAATGAACTGCAACCACCTCAAACTCAATCCGGACAAGACGGAGTTAGTCTTGACCGGAGGTGGTTGCAGTCTTTGGTCCCCTTCCCACTGGCCCTCCTCACTTGGTGCTCCCCCGCTCCCAGTCCCCAAGGTCAAGACCCTTGGCATTTCCCTGAATTCTTCACTTTCCGTTCACTCTCAGGTCAATTCGGTTGTTTCCTCCTGTTTTTTTTCCCTCAGAATCATTAGGAAGATCTCTCACTTTTTCTCTCTACCCGCCCTAAAAATCATAGTGATGGCCATGGTGCTCTCGCGCCTCGACTATGGGAACATCATCTACAATGGTGCCCCAGCCTACGCCATTCACCGCCTGCAGCTAGTGCAGAACCAGGCTGCTCGCCTGATTCACGGCCTGCCTAAATTCCATCGAGCCACTCCTCTATTGCAGGCCCTGCACTGGCTGCCGGTGAAAGAGCGAGCCTTGTTCAAGCTTGGCTGTACCACCTTCCAGGCTAAAATGGGCACCGCCCCTGAATTCATCTGCTCTGCCATCACTCCTTACACGCCAGGAAGAGAGCTTCGATCCACCCATCAGGCCCTGTTAACTATCCCCCGTTTCAGTAAGAAAAAGGCGGGCGGAACAAAATTCGCAGTGCTCGCTCCTGCGTTTTGGAATTCCCTCCCGACGGAACTCCGTATGACACCCTCTTACATCGAGTTCCGGAAAGGTCTCAAAACTCTGCTCTTCTCCCGAGCCTATAATGCCTAAACTCCCTCCGCTCCTGTCTGTCTCCTCACAATCCAAAAGCGCCAAGAAACCGCATGGTAGAAGTGCGCTATACAAATGTTTTTAAATTCAAATAAATTCAAATCATACTTCAAGAAACTCATCTTGTAAGCACTGAGTGGGATCAGATAATAAAAAAATTAAAATGGGTGGATGCCTGTATATATACTACGCAAGACTGTAGTGTGAAGGGGGTAGCAATTATCCTAAAAAAACCTTTAAAAGCAAAAGTTGAAAGTAAGGCAGTAGATAATAAAGAAAGATGGGCTGTAGCGAAAATAAGGTTAGATGATAACATACTCAATATAGTAGGATACTACGGTCCAAATTTAGATGACTCTACCCCTCTCCAAAATCTATATTCGGAACTTCTATCAACATCTGCCCCCATAATAATAGGAGGAGATTATAATATAATACTTGATCCGAAAGTAGATAGATCACCTCCTAATAACCAACATAATTTACCTAAGATGAGGGAATGGCTAAGTATCTATAAAAAAAGACCTAGATCTAGAAGATATGTGGCCACAAAAAGGAGAGAAAACGTATCCTTTTACTTTTCATAATAAGAAATGAGGCCATAAGTCAAGCATAGATTTTTTTTTTTAAATAGATCTCTCCAAAGTAATGTTAATCGCATTGAACACCTCCCCGCACATCTATCTGACCACTCTGCGGTAAAATTAACTCTCCTTTTACCCAAAGATATAACTCCTCGTAGATGGACAGTAGACCAATCCCTATTCAACCACTCACAAAATGTTAACCAGCTAGAAATTGCCTGGGCATACTACTTTGAAGATAATGCAATTGGCACATTGAAGCAAACAAATTGGGATGCTTATAAAGCCGTGATAAGGGGAAAACTACTTAGCCTAGGGGCACACAAAATAAAAATAAAGCAACTAGAAATTAAAAAAATAGAATTAGATATTAAAATTGTGGAGATACAACTAGAGAATGGAACCTATTCAGAGACAAAGGAAGAATTAGAGAAAAAATACCGAAATCTTAAAGAAACGCTAACGAACTATTTGGAAAACATCGTGAGAGAAAAATGGGAAAATAGTAAAATAGCTAGCTATGAATATGGGGAAGGATGCGGAAAACTACTAGCATGGAGAAAAAAAATGAGCAATCTAGGAATAACATACCATGCATCCAGATCCCAGAACAACTATCACAAACATCTGAAGATAACATAATAAGAAAAGAGTTCTCAAAATTTTTCTCGGGCATATACAAAGAAGATATAAATCCAACTAAAGAACAAATTAAGAACTATTTAGAGGCTATCTTCCTTCCAAAACTAACAGAAGAGGAAATGATAGAATTAAATCAAAAGATTAAGCCTGAGGAAGTTAGAACAGCTATAAGCAACCTAAAGAGAGGAAAAGCTGCTGGGCCCGATGCACTCCCAAATGAATTCTATATAACGTTAAAAGAATCCCTAGTTGATAAACTAACAGATTTAATGAATAACATATATGTGGACCATGGGAAAATCCCCGATACCTGGAACGATGCGACAATTATTATTATCCTAAAACCTGGAAAAAATCCAAAATTGTCTGAGTCATACAGACCAATATCGTTACTTAATTGTGACTACAAAATCTTCATGCAAGTTGTAGCAAAAAGACTATCTAAGGTAATGCCAGGGCTGATTAACTTAGACCAAAAGGGTTTTATAAAAGGGCGGCAAATCCATGAGATCATCCATGAGTTATTTGCAGCAACAGATATTGCCACCTCCGAAAAACGTCCCCTTACTATAATCACCTACGACGCTGCTAAAGCGTTCGATAGAGTACACTGGGTCTTTCTAAGCAAAATAATTGGAAAATACAACTTGGAGGAAAGTGTTGCCCATATGATAAAGGAAGTATACAAGAATCCAAGGGCTAAAATAATAGTTAATGGAAAACTGACTAGTAACATCGAAATACAACGCGGTACAAGGCAAGGTTGGCCGTTGTCGCCGCTACTTTTTAATCTTTACATTAAACCGCTGGCCTCCCTGATTAGAGACCATCCACTAATCCATTCTTTTAAACATCAAAATTGGACAAAGAAAGTAGCACTATATGCGGACGACCTAATGGTATTTACTACAAACTATGAAAATGCCTACCAAGCATTGGAAGACACGATGAACAATTTTGGTAAAGTCTCAGGTTACCTGACAAATAGAGGAAAAACTGAGGCAATGAGCTGGAACTGCAATCCAATCACACCATATAGTAGGGATAAAATAAAATATCTAGGAATCACTTAAGTAAAAGAAATCGAGAAAGCCCCGCAACTAAACCTAATGATAATCGCCAAAGAAATGAGAAGACTTCTTAAAACATGGACAGGTCTGCCGCTAACTTTTCTGGGAAGATCCAATGAAATCAAAATGACCATTATCCCAAAGTTCACTTACCTTTTTAACACAATACCATTGGATTTTCAAAAAGAACCCTTAAAGAAGATTCAGGGCGAAATAGCAAGCTTTATCTGGGCATCAAAAGGAACGAGAATAGCCTGGATTAAGCTTAGGAGGAGGAAAGATCAAGGCGGAATAGCTAGTCCTGACTTATTTGACTACTATAGGTCCTTCCAATTTAAGAACTTTAGACCATTACTAAGGAAGTACCAATATTACCCAAGTTTCCTGCAAAATATGACGGAAAAAACAGACTATTTCCTTTTCAAATTTGGACATCCAAAATTCTTAAAAAAAATAAAACGAAAGATTTTACACAATGCGGCAAGACTCTGGTTCCAAATCAGAAGCACAGTAAATATATTGTATTACAGTATAAAAGCCCCAATACGGGATTCCCCAGGGTCACCGGAATGCATAAAAGACTCTTTAGCGGTACCACTCAAAACAGCAGGAATAGAAAAATTGGGGCAACTGTTAAAAGGAAAAGAGATAATTCCATGGAATTTGCTATATGAACTTACAGATGGTAAGATATCAAAGTTTAAATATTACCAACTAACTAACTGGGCTAAATCCTTGCAAGAAAAAAACATCGGAAATGAGAATCTTGAAAGCGAAATGATAAAAACTACATCAATAAGAAAAGAAATATCAAAGTGGTACTGGGCACTCATTGAAGCCGGAGAGGAAGAATTTCTAGTCCCGGAAAAAACTTGGAGGAAAGATATACCTGATCAGGAGTTAGATTTACAACTGGTATGGCAAAACTCTATTGAAAAATGTTGGTCCTGTATAAAATCAGTCACACTAAAGAGGAATCACCTGTACACAATCCACCGTGCTTATTGGACCCCAAAAAGATTGTCCAAATTCAAAGGAACCAACGTTAAGTCCTGCCCTAAGTATGGAGAAGCTATAGCGGATGACATTCATATGTTCCGAAAATGCCCCGCAATAACCAACTATTGGGATGAGATTGGTAAAACACTGAACATGGTATTGGGAACCAACATAACTGTAAGTACTTCTCTCATTATTTTTGGGATATACAATAATACAGATGCTGATATAAATAAACTAAGTAAAAAACAGGAAAGCTTACTTTTCGTTCTAATGCTGTTAGCGTGGAGAGAAATTTGCATTAACTGGGTTAAACCAGTCCCTCCAAGTCATACAAATTGGCTAAATTACACAATAAAAATCAATAATCTTGATAGAAAAGGGAAATACTCGAAGAGAATAAACTTCTGGGAAATCTGGGAACAGCATTTACAAATAAAATATGAACTTTTACTGGGTTATGGACAAATAAATCCAATGATTAAGGCGATAACAATAATACCAGGCAGGAATCATTACTGCCGAGTAGCCAAACTGGCTAGCTCCCCCACTAAACCATGGTATTATTGGAAACTATAAAGGGTAAGTGGAGAAAAACTGATGGATCATAACATCAAAAGGGATACTCCCCCAAAAAAACTCCTGAAAATGATGGGGCAGTGAAGGCAAAGGCAACACAAAAGACCATCAGACTCCCGAAACCTCCTTATCTACATAATCGCAAAATGAGGACAAAAAAAAAAAAGACTGCAGCCTTCATTAACCAGGCCTGGGCTCCTTCCACCAGGAAGCGATATTCTTCAGCCTGGAAGGGCTGGTTTCGTTGGTGCATGGAACAACATGTGGATCTTGAGTGGGCCGAGTTATCCCATGTTTTGAATTTCTTATCAGAGAAAGCTTCAGAAGGGTTAGCGTAACGTTCAGTTAACAATTTTAGGTCCGCCATTTCCGCTGGTAATTCTCAAATAGATGGCAAGCCTGTGAGCATGCATCCTGCATTTGTAAACTATTGAAGGATACTCGAGTGGCGAATCCTCCTAAGCCAAAGTATTCTTCTTTGTGGGATGTATTGTTAGTTCTGGCCTTATTTGACAGTTGGCCAGATAATACTTTGTTGACTAGGAAACAGTTGTCATCTAAACTTGCCATGTTGTTATGTCCCTCTGCCTGCCAACGCTCATCAGACGTCAAGGCTCTGGATATTACAGGTAGAGTATTTACTCCGGACGGAGTTTCTTTTAACATTACTGCCAGAACTAAGACTTTCTCAAAAAGTATTGATTATCATGCCTTTCCTGCTAATGCCAAGTTATGTGTAGTTCAATGTCTTACAGCATATGAATATTGTACTAGCTCCACACTGCCTGTTGGCTCCACTCAATTGTTGATTGCATTACAAAAAACATCTAAACCTGTGTCTGCAGCTACTATAGCCAGATGGCTAAAATCAGTCATGCAAGATGCAGGTATTGATACCCAGGTATTTGGGGCACATTCTGTTCGCAGTGCCATGGCCTCTAAAACATTTATGTTGGGTTCTACCATTCAAGATATCATGAAGTCTGCTGACTGGTCTTCAGAATCCACCTTTAAACAATTTTATTATAAACCGGTGGGTGATATAGCCTAAGTTGTATTTGATAAGCATTAAACTAGCATAATCAGAAGCCTCCGGTCCTGTAATAGAATAAAAAATCAGCTAGTATTCGTGTCAAGAATTTTCAATTCTATTAAGGACACAGAGTCAAGGATTATCCCACCCGGTTATATTACAATATTTGTAATTTTTACCCACCCTTATGTATTTATATTCTGTTTAAAGCAGAAGTTATGGGGTTTCCTGTGTTTCCTTCTGAAAAGAAGATGGAATAGGAGTACTTCTGGTTAAGAAGATGTTACATTCCAGTTGGTTTGGTTCTTCCACGTTGGAGGATGTTGTTTGGCTTAAATTGCTGTTATTGGTCTGTTAATGTTGCAGCAAAGAAAGAGGATGATTTCCGGTTGTTGTTGCTCTTATAGGGTCTTAAAGGATGTGATTTAGAAGATATGCATCATGGGAAATGTAGTTTTATTTGCATAACAAAACATTTTCATTGGCTGCTGTGAGTAGCAAATAAATAGAAATAGAAGCATAATCAGAAGCCTCCGGTCCTGTAATAGAATTCGCCTATGAGCAGCTACTCGAGCATGCTGGTTACACCACACACGCATACACGAGTGCTTGACGCACTTGGTTCACAATCTGTCAAGCACCCAACCTGTCTCGAGTGACGCAGGCAGCATCACATGATGCACAGCAGTGGCCATCTTAGATTGGGTACAAACTGTTCATGAGCGCACAGGATATACTCACCATTTTGAGTACAGCCACATTCAAAGTTTCATTCAGGAGCATACACACAGTGATGAGTTCAACATTTTAAAGGTTGCAGCACACAAGAGCACCTCTACGTTGATTTGCTCACTATTAGAATGCATTCAAGAGCTTGTGCACGGTTATATGCTCACCAATGTTTTCGTCAAGGGCTGCCGTGAACAAGATTATACATATGGTGATATGTTCACCATTTTTAACAGTTGGTGATACCTTCACCAATTTTAACAGTTGTGCTGTAAGGAGCGCATGAAAGGCTTCCGATTATTATTCCGTTGTGCACTTTTCAGTTTTGGCCTTCATTTCAACAGGTGTGCGCTAAAATAGAGTATGTGGGAGATTTTTCCATTCTTACCCCAATATTTTTGCTTGCTACCTGTTTTTTTTGTTGTTTAGCCATATCTCGCCATCATTCAGATATGTCTAGCATTGCTCCACCTCCATCGTTTTTACAAAACAATGGTGATCCACCTATGGAATGTGAACACTGATAGGCAATGCTTTTAACCTCTGTGGAGGCCAAATTGGGCGTTGCATTGCGGTATTCTAGTCCATTCCATCCTGAGGGAAATTCAGTTGTGGAGAGAAAAACCCAAGACATAAAACAATCTATAACAGCTAGGGTATTAGGCCCGGGTGACGGGTGGGTCAAACATCTAATAAGTGTCGAGCGTAGTCTTAACAATCTGCCAAGAGGTTCTCTAGGGGGTATCACTCCATATGAAGTCCTTTTTGGGACCAGAATGTTAGTATTGGACCTCGATTGTCAGACTTCAGTGGTAGACCAAAAACCCTTTGATATCAAAGACCTTTTGGCTGTTTTACAGGACTTATATGAAATAAGAACGAAACAAAGTAACGTGTTCCTGAAGCCAACCACCACTGAAGAGAAACCGACCGTCCCAGCAAGGCCTGTCTGGATTCCTAAGCTCGGGGATCTAGTCAGAGAAAAGATCGCAGACAAGAAGGAATTTAGGCCTTCTTACAGACAACCAGTACCTGTCCTAGCATGCTGGTAAAAAGGAGAACAGGTTTGTATCCATCGACCTGGTCAAACCACATCATGTGGCCGATCTTAAGCAGTAGGCCAAGTGGACTCCGCCAATGTAGCAGACGCCCAGCTCTGGATACTATCCAAGAGGTTCAAACTGAGAGACTCATCACCTTTGAAGAATTTGCAGTGCAAAATGAAGGTCTATGCAACAAAGCTATGGAACTTGTACCTCTTGAGACCCAAACAACAGTTCGTCAAGAAACACCTGTCTTCAACGAAGTAGCATCAGACTACACAAATGTATCAAGTGATCAAGTGGTTCCAGCGATTTCAACGAATCCTGATGCAATCCCAACAATTGACAGAACTGCCTCTGGCTATTTCATTAAGTTTGATACGTTTTCCGAGGTTCCCAGCGAACCTGAAATGACACCAGCTAAAAGAACTTTGAAAGAACAAGCAACAGACCTTTTTCATCACTTGGAAAAGACTTATCTGGTTTCACCATGGATTGAACTTTGGATTGTGTTGGGTGTGCTTTTTCTTCTACTTTGGTTGACTTGGTAATACCTTTGGGAATGCTAAAAAATGGAAGATAAGTCAAAAAGGACACAGCAAGTAAGAACATCAACTTACTCCTCAAGCCACACAAATCATCCCATCATGAACAAAGAGACTTGTCATCTGTGAACATCACAGCTGTTCCTATACCAGGGGGTATAGCTTGGGACAGAACTGATTAAGATATTTTTGGCCCTGCAGAGCTGTTGAAGATTCCACACCAGTTCAAGATTTCCTTGAATGACTTTGTTTCATTTAGTACCTTTTCTGATGATTGGGACTTCGAGACTGTTAAAAATATGATGTCAGACTTAGAAATGTCTGCTGTATTTACAAATCATGAATACTTAGAAGGTTCATCTGATTATGAACAAATGTATTGTTATAATCACTATGGTCATCATTTCTTGTACAAATCTGCAAACCCCAGAAATGTATTGATGTATAACCAATGGGAACATTTTCCTACGCCACCAAAAGGTAGCTCAAAAACATTTTTGGGAACATTTCCATACTTTTTAGTTTTAATATTTCTAATCCAGAATCATTTACTTCAAAAATATTAATAAGACAAGAATGAAAAGTATGTTGACAAATACCAAACACATTTATTCTGCAGACTTTTTTGCTGTCTTCACTAGGTTTTGACTTTTGGAAAGACAACATTGAGACAAAAACTGTCTGGGGCACAAAAGATTGGCAAGTGCAGGGTGTAGGAGCTTTATTTAGAGTCTGCATCATCCCTGAGCAAATTATGTTTTGAATGACACTGTCCAACAGATATCTTGTCTTGAGTTAGCCAAGATAAAAGACCTAAACAATCCCTCCATACCTACACCTACACCTGATAGCAGTAACACCTCAGAGGGGGAGGTCGACGTACATACTATTTTGCTTCACAACAGAACAGATCCAGATTGAAAAAAAATGGTTAATCTGGCCCACAGACACAAACAACTGTCAAGATAGATTCATGAATAAAACACAGGGCTTCACATTCACAAGGCTAGACCCAAGATATGTTCAGAGACAGCATCAAGGGATAGTAACAACGTACAGTGTAGGGAAAAAGTGCCTTGAATCGTTACATAGATCTACACTCAAGGATGTAAAGCAACACTTGTCTTTAATTAAAGATGGCGCTGATCTTAGGGAATTCTTGGTAGAACCAAGAACACCTCGCCATAAACGTTTTATACATGCCGGTATCTATGCTACTTATAATGAAGCATGGAAGATTACGCAAGCAGAAATAATACGAGAAATTGATCGTATTCATTTAGAGAAAACTCTCTCTGTGGTTGACAATGGGTTAACAACTCTGTGGTCCAGGATATATTCTTTGGACAGCATAGTGTCTTCTGCCATAGACATCATGGAACAGGACTTGGTCATGTTGCAACATGGTCAGCCGAAATTACGTTCTATCATGCTATTAGGGTGGACGTTACAAAACCTATGTTCAAGCTATGTGCCTTGGCATTTAATCAATACTACATATCTGTTGTCAGAATTCATTCTTACTGATAAACAGATCAAACTGGCACTGAGGGGAGCAGACTATACGGTGCTGGGCATTGAAAAACTGGAAAGATTGCCATTTACAGTTGCCGAAAAACCAGCCACTGAATGGATTATAGATGGAACAATCCCTCTGCCTGTTACAATTTTCCATTTTCAATATTGCCTTAAACAGCAGGCACATATGAACGGTTGGGTAAAGAATACATCAAGACATCCTGGGAGTTACCATACACACACATATGTTGAAGTGAGGAAAGAAAAGTGTTTCTTAGTGGTAAAAACTGTGAAAATGCACTAAGCGGTTCTCTCCTTTGTCAGGGTATTAATTTACACGGGGCCTGCGATGGTTCCTCTACCAAATTATCCTGCTACCTGCAAGGTTCACCAGCTGCTGTGATTGATCCAATTTTTGGACAACTGTCCAATGAAAGTTACCTCATGTTGAACGATCACAGCTGCTGTGGCATGTTGCCAGGTTTACCCTATCTAGTGACTGTCAGCCAGGGTCACTTGTTGAATGCAAGTATTGTTTCCAAAAACCAAGTCAGACCGGGAGTCGCCGTTATGGCCTTCACTGAACATCTCTTCTATACAAATTGATACTTTAAGCAGAATGAAAGCCATTCTGTTATAGAAAATGTGCCACTGACCTCGGCCAAAGAAACCTATGATCTGCAAGTCGCAAGGACTTCTGCAGAGATACATGCCCTCTTAACTACAAACTGCCTTATACATTTCTCAGAAATGTTAAGTCATATCTTAAACATGTCTGATACGGGTGGTATTGTACATGTGTTTAAGGCAGTATTTTCTGGACTGTTAGCACCTTTTGAAGCAGTCCTAGGAATATTTCCAAACTTCTTGCACTCTGTGTTTAGCAGATTGTCTCTCATTTTGGGATTCGCTGCAGGGATATAATTTTTGCTCCTACTGCTACGATATGGCAAGCCAATTCACCAGCGACACCCAGTTCTCCATGGAGACAACTTTACTGGTGATGAAGTGACGTGAGCGCATCGTCCAAATTTTGGGATTAACTCATTTAAGAGAATTGAATACCACATGGTTTCTGTCATTCAGACCAATTTGGCAAGATTGCATCTTACCTGTTCTACGCTGCCTGCTATGCGGAGAAGAATGTGTGTTAGACTTGTGTCTCACACTCCCATCAGTCATGCCAACGGATGTTGATACTTTGCTTAAACCAGTAACGGCCCATGCACTGTGTTGTCCCCAGAGGCTACCAACTCTGATGACGGCATTCATTGAGATCTCACAGACGCAAAATGCTGACGGTGAGGTACGAGAGGAAACAGGCACACAGGTATCATCCACTTTGAACATTGCTAATGCGACCAATGCTGACGCGATGCTTCACATCTATGTGCGGTTAATCTTCTAAACGAGGTAATCCAGCTTTCACCTACAATGGTAGACTAATTCTTTGCAGACTGAGAAGGTTTGATGTTTTCTCCAAACAATAACACTAACTTTTGATTTGGCACACAGTGTTCTGACTCTGAATTCGACCTTCATTTTTTCAAAACAAAGTTCTAACTTTGGGACTCTTTTTCCTATGATAATTTTTTTTTCCAAATTTGTATTTTTACCGTTTTTTGGCACAAAGACAATATTTGACCTTGTCCACATTCAAACAGTTTATGTAATCTGACATGAAATGGTTCCGGCACCTTCTTTTCTGAGCCATTTCATAAATGTATATTTTCATGATTCATTCATTTGGCATTCAAATGTCAACTATATGCTTAGAATGAAACATTGCTTAAATGCGTACAGAACCAATGCATCTTTTATGTGTACAACCAGTTCAAATGCATTTTTATGCATTTCGGGTGGGTTTTAACACATCATAGAAGTAGAAGTCGTACCTAAGAAAGTGGAGTGGGTGTTGTATGGCGTTTTAGATTCCGAATGGATTTCCCCGATTCATGCCCTTATTTAGATACAATTCACGATGCCCTTATATAGGCATAGAAATACAGCCCTTATTTAGGCATAGCCCATGCAACCTAAATACAGGCATGGCTGCTTCCATCTGTTCACCAAACGTCACAACGATTTCTTGGAAAACCAGCTTAAGACTTAGGGACTTCCCCTTACTTGAATATTGATTTCTCCAAGAACTCAGTTAGTTTTACAATGAACATCTAATCCTTAGGGGATCATTCATGACGTTCATATGCCCGACTTTACGTCAAACATGGCATTCCTAAACACCTTCAAGGTATAAATATACCTTCACTTGTTATGGCAAAGCAGGGTGGTTCGGAGCAGTTCGACGACCCACTTGCCCGACGCAGCTCGCTACAGCAAGTGCCGAAGGAAGCCGACTCTCAAGCTGATGCACTGATCAGGAAGCGGTCCTCCTCTGCTGAGAAATCCAGCTCCAGTGTTTCTGATTCCACTTACGGGGTTTTGGGAAATCGAGTCCCGAGACAGAGATACCAGACCTCCTTCATTCTAAGGTATGGAGCTGATTAGAACCTAGAGAAACCTTTGGTAGATTCTTGGCAAAAACTAAACCTATGCTAAATACCATACTTACACTTCTTCCCTCGTACTAGACCTAGGTTAGGTACACTGGGGTAGGCGTATTTTAGAAGCACCAGTTGAGTATTTTAGCCTATGTTAATTAATGTATGTATTTTTATATGGCTTAGAAACCCTACAGTGCTAAAACAGTATTATTTCATACTACTATTCTCGCTGTACGCATTATACTTTGCATTCTGTCTAACGATTGTAGCAGTTCACCTCTCTTCCATGAGAAAGAAGACTGTTCAATAACCCTTTTATTGAAAACGCCAGTCTCACTATTTCTCTGCAACTCTGTAGAAAGGAAGCATGCACGATTGACTGATCTATTGTTTCTACGACTCTGAAGATATTTTCCAGTCCTAGGGAAACAAAGTTGTCAAAGTTTTCATGTTTATGCGGTTGTCAGAAACTAATCCCTTCTTGTGAATTCGAGAACGTTTCTAGTGACCTCTGAGCTAGCTGGCACTCACAATTAAGTTTAGTATATTCGATAGAGACCTACTGACCTAAGTCCAACGTCAAATCTGTAGGATATATTATTCCAATGCCCAGAGCCTATTGGGAATATAGGAACTAAACTACAGTTCGTTTATCTTTTCTGTAATTTCTAAAATATTCCTGCATGTTACAATCAAAGTCAAGTACATGAAACTGTGCTTCATTTTCTCAAGTCTTTACTATTTTGGAAGCTTTTAATTCAACCAAAATACCATTAATTTCTGGCAGAGGAAAGTCCTCCAAAGAATTAATTAAAACCTCCTGTGAGCATTGTAAATTAACCTGCAGCTCTTCTGTATGCACATTCCTCTTGAGCGACTCACCCCGGCTATCTAAACAGTCTGGCGTAATGCCCCATATTTCTCAATATTGCGCTACCTGGTAAATTTCCACCTCTCCTTTCCATGATTTATTTTCACATTAAAATATCTGGATTTTCATTGGCTCTAACTCCTTTTGCATTTCATTACATTCTCTTTCTAACTGTAAACATTTTTGATACATGCTACGCAATGCATTCAAAATGACACTACTCTTTTTCTCTGAAATACCAACATTTTTTCCCTCTTGAAAAGAAGAATCTTCTAAGCATTTAAATATCTGTGCTTGCCCCGCACCTGTTAAACATGCATTAGAGGCAACTTCCCACCAAAATAACTCAGTTGACATCAGGGAATCTTCAACTGAAAACATTGACATTTTAGAAAGCATTTCCCCTTTTACTTTTAGGTTTTTTTCATATCCTATTCATCACGGCAAAAATGTATTGCTTCGCACTACCAAATACTACTCTCTCACATGGAGGCTCAAAAATGGTGAAGCAATACACACAACACAACACAACACCACCTAGAAAGGGATTTCACTTTATAAAATGAAGCACATCAAAGACTGTTCTCAGAATAAGGCTTGGTGTTTTATTTATGCAATAACAGAAAGGCTTTCCCAGATGTCAAATGAACAACAGTCAAATGTATATATATATAGGAGTTGAAACGCATCTTTTCTTTGTACCCAATAAATAAAAACGATTAAGCATCTACTGCTGGAGTGGCTCATTATTCCTCGCAAAAAGCTGTTGGAGGATTTCTGTGCATATATATGTATATATATATATATATATATATATTCACTGAAAAAACCATAGGTTTCACACCAGTTATAGTTAGGCAGAAATTTTACTCGCATAAAACTATTGAAATTCCCACGTTATAGTTAGTTGGACTCACTATAACTTGCGCGTGCAATGCACTGCTGATGAAGTCACATATTACATCACTCATGACATGGTCAGTGACATCACTCATGACATCACTGATGACATCTCAAATATATATATATAATTTCTATGGCAAAATGAAACCCCTCATTTTGTTCCTTTTCAAATTAAATGTATTAAGTGTTACCACTTTATTCCAATCAAGATGACTTCAGGTGTGCCATACTTTTGTCATAAGTAAGACTGTTAGCGTTCTAGTTGTTCTTTAGAACACTCTGGGACATTCTGTCATTGGGCTATAGTTGGGCTACATCTGGCTGATATTTGGGCTACATTTGGGCTCTTTTGTCTCTGGTGGCCATCTTGGGAGACTGCATATCAGAATTTTTTTTATAAAATATAAGAGGATTTGAGAAGTCACTCAAAATGTGCCCTAATTTTTCTTTCTTCAGCACTAATCATAATTTCTATGGCAAAATGAACCCCCTAATTTTGTTTCTTTGCAAATTAAATGTTCTAAGTGTTAACACTTTATTCCAATCAAAATGACTTCAGGTGTGCCATACTTTTGTCATAAGTAAGACTGTTAGTGCTCTAGTTGTTCTTTAGAACACTCTGGGACATTCTGTCATTGGGCTATAGTTGGGCTACATCTGGCTGATATTTGGGCTACATTTGTTTTTTTTTGTCTCTGGTGGCCATCTTTGGGCTACATTGGGCTACATTTGGGCTCTAACATATATATAGCCCAATGTAGCCCAATATATATTTTTTCAAAGTTAATTTTCATAAAAACCACTGGAGCATATATCTTGAGACATAGCAAAGGCACATCGGGGTACCAGTCCCTACAATTTTGCCAAGTTTGGTGGAAATCCATTCAGCCGTTCGGGCTAAAAGTGAGGTCGACCGCCCTATGGAAATTAACATGGTGAAAACACGTTTTGGGACCCCCCTTTTATCTCGGCCCCGCCTGACGAATCCCCAGCCAACTTTCAAGGAAGGACCGGAGCTCCGCGAGGCAAATTTGAGGACATTTTCAGGCAGATTCGTCAACCGGCTCCAAAGTTATTCCAAATAGAATTTTGAGATTTTGCATTGAAAAAAATCCTAACTATAACTACCTACTGGCAACCGCCAGTATGTAATATATGTATATATATATATATATATATATATATATATATATATATATATATATATATATATATATATATATATATATATATATATATATATATATATATATATATATAAAACAGAAGAGTTGCCTCAGTGAACAGGTCGCACCCACAGGAATCACGCACACCATCGTCGGCAGTTGCTTACATGGCATCCCACACAATCCTCATACGCAGCCATACGCGGTTCGAGCAGAAATGCTCTTCGTCAGTGGCTTTAGGCAAGATGAATGCAGAAGTGGGTTTGAACACCTAATTTATTAGTAAGAGTCCCGCCCCAATGGGCGCAAAGCAGCCTGGTATATGTAGTCCCAAAATCGGTTGCCAAGACTCAAGGTGAAAAAATTTAACCCCAAGTGGGCCTCGCCCACCTCTGCAAAGTAAATCCAAATGGAAAAATATGAGTCTTAATCCCAAATGGGTGAGAAGAGAGCCGGGATGTCAGCATGCTCCCAATATCAACCCGGCGGTGAGGCTTCCTGAAGTCCGATGCCGTGTTCGCGGTTGCGAGCACACGGAGCCGCCTTGAACGCAGCGGGACCTGTTCGTGGCCGGCAAGCCACTATACAAAAAACAGAAGAGTTGCCTCAGTGAACAGGTCGCACCCACAGGAATCACGCACACCATCGTCGGCAGTTGCTTACATGGCATCCCACACAATCTTCATACGCAGCCATAAGCGTTTCGAGCAGAAATGCTCTTCGTCAGTGGCTTTAGGCAAGATGAATGCAGAAGTGGGTTTGAACACCTAATTTATTAGTAAGAGTACCGCCCCAATGGGTGCAAAGCAGCCTGGTATATGTAGTCTGAGCATGGGCGGAAAATCCGTTCCGCTCGCGGATTTTCGGTAAATTCGCAATCCGCGAACGCTCGCGAATTTACCGAAAATCCGCAAATTCGCACGCAGCAGATTTTTTTTTCTTGGTGATAAAATTTTGCGGCGCGCGGCGTTTACTTACCGTCATTCAGCGTTTGCCGAGTTGTTTTTCTCGATATTTTGCGAGTGCTGCGCCATTTTGGATCTTGCTGCGGGATCCCGCGGGAATTTGGCGAGCGCGATTACGTCATCACGGCTTGCCAACTTGCACAGCGAGAGTTTGTCAACGCGAGTACGCCGTGATCACGTATCGCGGGACTTCGCAATTGCGAGCTTGTAGATGCGGCGAGCAGCAACAATCTCGCACTCGCGAACATACAAAATTTGCAATTCTGCACAAGAAATCCACCAGCAAGCAGCATAAACCTTCTGGAAATGATGATTTTTATCTGAATAACTCCTCAGGTTGACTTTTGCCTGCACTTTTTTTGCGAGGAGTCCATTTTGGGGAGGGGGCGGGGTGGGAGGAAGGAAGTGCTCCACAGTCTTCAACTTCCTGTTCCTGTTCAGCAGGCTCCTCCCAGTGCTTTGTCCATCTCCTGGTCACTTTTTATTTGGATCTGGAGCTGGAAGGATTACTTTTTGTGGATGCTGCTGGATATTTGGATTTGAGGCCTTTTTGACTTTCTTTGGATCACTTTTGGATTAGAAATTTCACAAGTAAGTTTGTTTGGGGCATTACAGTTGCTGCAACTACAATTTTGGAATTTTCGATTTTTGGGCAGTTTTGGGGCCTTTTGCCCAGGGGTACTCAGTGGTGGGTGCACTGAGTCTTTCTGTGGGGTGTCTTGAATTTAAACATCATGGAGGGGCTGGATGGCTTGGGATTGTGCTGATTTTTCTGTGATTTTCGTTTTTTTGGCCTGTTGTTGTGGCCTTTTCACTAGGGATAGTGAGTGTTGCATGGGCCTAGTCTTTCTGTGGGGTGTCTTGAATTTAAACATCATGGAGGGTCTGGATGGTTTGGGATTGTGCTGATTTTTCTGTGTTTTTTGATTTTTTGGGGTGTTCATGGGGACAGGCCATGTGGGTGGGGGCCATTTTGAGTGCTGCTACAGGCCCTGGCCATGTGCTGGGAGGGAGGGGGCCATTTTGAATGCAGGCAGTGTTGTTAGGCCTGCAACCATTTTGCCTAGTTTTCAACCTTTATGCCCAGGGGTAGTGAGTGTTGCATGGGCCTAGTCTTTCTGTGGGGTGTCTTGAATTTAAACATCATGGAGGGGCTGGATGGCTTGGGATTGTGCTGATTTTTCTGTGATTTTCGTTTTTTTGGCCTGTTGTTGTGGCCTTTTCACCAGGGGTAGTGAGTGTTGCATGGGCCTAGTCTTTCTGTGGGTTGTCTTGAATTTAAACATCATGGAGGGGCTGGATGGCTTGGGATTGTGCTGATTTTTCTGTGATTTTCGTTTTTGTGGCCTGTTGTTGTGGCCTTTTCACCAGGGGTAGTGAGTGTTGCATGGGCCTAGTCTTTCTGTGGGGTGTCTTGAATTTAAACATCATGGAGGGTCTGGATGGTTTGGGATTGTGCTGATTTTTCTGTGTTTTTCGATTTTTTGGGGTGTTCATGGGGACAGGCCATGTGGGTGGGGGCCATTTTGAGTGCTGGTACAGGCAGGCCATGTGCTGGGAGGCAAGTGGCCATTTTGAATGGAGGTAGTGTTGTTAGGCCTACAACCATTTTGCCTAGTTTTCAACCTTTATGCCCAGGGGTAGTGAGTGTTGCATGGGCCTAGTCTTTCTGTGGGGTGTCTTGAATTTAAACATCATGGAGGGGCTGGATGGCTTGGGATTGTGCTGATTTTTCTGTGATTTTCGTTTTTTTGGCCTGTTGTTGTGGCCTTTTCACCAGGGGTAGTGAGTGTTGCATGGGCCTAGTCTTTCTGTGGGTTGTCTTGAATTTAAACATCATGGAGGGGCTGGATGGCTTGGGATTGTGCTGATTTTTCTGTGATTTTCGTTTTTTTGGCCTGTTGTTGTGGCCTTTTCACCAGGGGTAGTGAGTGTTGCATGGGCCTAGTCTTTCTGTGGGGTGTCTTGAATTTAAACATCATGGAGGGTCTGGATGGTTTGGGATTGTGCTGATTTTTCTGTGTTTTTCGATTTTTTGGGGTGTTCATGGGGACAGGCCATGTGGGTGGGGGCATTTTTGAGTGCTGCTACAGGCCCTGGCCATGTGCTGGGAGGGAGGGGGCCATTTTGAATGCAGGCAGTGTTGTTAGGCCTGCAACCATTTTGCCTAGTTTTTAACCTTTATGCCCAGGGGTAGTGAGTGTTGCATGGGCTTATTCTTTCTGTGATATGTCTTGAATTTAAACATCATGGAGGGGCTGGATGGCTTGGGATTGTGCTGATTTTTCTGTGATTTTCGTTTTTTTGGCCTGTTGTTGTGGCCTTTTCACCAGGGGTAGTGAGTGTTGCAGGGGCCTAGTCTTTCTGTGGGTTGTCCTGAATTTAAACATCATGGAGGGGCTGGATGGCTTGGGATTGTGCTGATTTTTCTTTGATTTTCGTTTTTTTGGCCTGTTGTTGTGGCCTTTTCACCAGGGGTAGTGAGTGTTGCATGGGCCTAGTCTTTCTGTGGGGTTTCTTGAATTTAAACATCATGGAGGGTCTGGATGGTTTGGGATTGTGCTGATTTATCTGCGTTTTTCGATTTTTTGGGGTGTTCATTGGGACAGGCCATGTGGGTGGGGGCCATTTTGAGTGCTGCTACAGGCCCTGGCCATGTGCTGGGAGGGAGGGGGCCATTTTGAATGCAGGCAGTGTTGTTAGGCCTGCAACCATTTTGCCTAGTTTTCAACCTTTATGCCCAGGGGTAGTGAGTGTTGCATGGGCCTAGTCTTTCTGTGGGGTATCTTGAATTTAAACATCATGGAGGGCCTGGATGGCTTGGGATTGTGCTGAGTTTTCTGTGATTTAAATTTTTTTGGCCTGTTGTTGTGCCCTTTTCACCAGGGGTAGTGACTAGTAAGTGTTGCAGGGGCCTAGTCTTTCTGTGGGGTGTCTTGAATTTAAACATCATGGAGGGCATGGGATTGTGCTGATTTTTCTGTGTTTTTTCGATTATTTTGGGGTGTATAACTGAACTGATGTTCCTCTGTCTTCCATTGCTTTTAGGTGCACAAGACTCAAGAGAACCACCAGTGCCAGGAGGAAGTCATGCAGCGGAGTGTGTGTGCAGCATAACGTCACGCGACGTCACGTCTGGCCACAGACAACTCTGCAACTCGTGCAACTGCGGCCTGCTGTTCTGACCTGCTCTGAAGAAGATGGCCCCAAAAAAAGGTCCCGTAGCTCCTCTAGCAAGAAAGTTGCCAGTAAGGAGCAGAAGAAGCAAGTTACCAAGGAGGCTGGTGTGCCGGCCGCCACGTTTTTTGGGAGTAAAAAAACAAGTACGCCTGCAGCAGCAGCGGGATCTGCTGGGGACCAAGCTGGGAGCAGCACCCCCGCTCCATTGGGCTCAGTGCCGCCACCACCACGCCAACTTAAGTCCAAGCCCTTGAGTGCTGCAGAGGCAGTCAGTGTACTTCTTCAATCACCATCGACCAGTGATGTTGGCTCATCGCAAGAAAGTAGCAGCAATGTCCCTGAATCAACACAGGTTGTTGTAACTCATCTGACAAGTGTAGAACAACCACAGCCGCAACAACAACCACATGTGCAAGTACAAGCCCAAGTACATGTGGAAGGAGAGGCAGCGCAAGGAGATGCGCAAGCAGAGGTGCATGGAGGGTCACAAGTGCCCACAATAGTTGTTCCTCCCGAAGTAGGGGCACATCAGGAAATCGACAATCAAGCTGAGGTATCATTGGAGGAAGCCACTCCTCCTGATGATCATTCATTGTCTTCCACATCCCTAGCAAGGAAAAGATCAAGGGGGGTGTCTACATCTTCTTCAAGCCCACCTCCTTCTGATGATCTGGATGAAAATTGGGAACCACCACGGCCGTCTGAGAGTGAGGCACACCATGATCTGACAAAGATACTTAAGCGTAAAAGGAAGGTCGTCGAAAAACTTATAGTTATGGAGTGTGGTGAGGCTCAACAAGAAGTGGCGGATACTGCTGCTGATAAAGCCTCTCACGACGACGAGCCAGTTATCATAAAGGTCACTGCAGCCCCAGCTGGCATGCAGCAAAGAGACATTTTGACCCTAGCCCGAGAAGCTGCTGAGCGTGATGATGATGTCGACGAGGAGGCAATGGAAACGCAACAACCATTGGAGTTAAGTAGTACACCAACACGTACCGCTTCCATATTTCTTCCTCGCCAGAAGGGACCTCCATCCACCTCGACCTCAATTAGTGGTGGTGAAAGTGCACAACGTACTAAAGTTCGGCAATCCACATCCTCCACTTCATCTGGGATTAGCAGCAGGACCACCACCACCAGTATCGCCGCCTCCTCCGGCCCCCAAAGACATTTGAAGTCCGCAGTTTGGGACTTCTTTAGTGTTTGCCCAAAAAGGGAAAACTTCGCCATTTGTAGCATTTGTAAGGCTGCAGTTAGTCGTGGTAAGTTGGTTACCAACTATGGTACCGGAGGCCAGAGAGGTCATCTTGAGAGACAGCACGCTGTCCAATGGTTTGCGCACCTAAAGGAGATCAAGGAAGCCCGAATTGCAAGTCAAAACGTTGATGTTTCATCTGATGATGACGAGGAGGAAGAAGTGTCAAACACTTCACTTACACCCAGTACCCCTGGTAGCAGCACACCCCCTGTGAGCCACACTAAGAGTGTGGGAGAGAGTGAGACACCAATGCGAAAAAGTTCATCAGCGAGCGTAACTGGGTCGAAGATATCATCATCATCATCCCGTAAATGCTTTGTCCAGGGCAACATTAAAAAGATGTTGTTTACAGAAGCGCAATATGAACGCAACCACCCATTGATGCGTCTGTATAACACTAAGCTGGCTAAAATGCTAGCTCTGGACCTTCTCCCTTTTTCTTTTGTAGAAGGGGTTGGTTTTCTAGAATTAGTGGCAGCGCTCTGCCCTAAATGGAAGGTTCCTAGCTGGTTCTATTTTGCCAGAGTTGCAGTTCCAGCACTACATGAAGATGTGCTGGAGGTGATTGGGGCTGCTTTGCAGAAGAGTGCTGTTCACACTATACATCTGACAACAGACATGTGGACCAGTGGCGCAGGCGCTGATTACATGTGCATCACTGCACACTGGGTCTCTTTTTCAGGGGTTAAAGCAAAGCTAAACGCAGGTGTTGACCCGGACCAAGTTTTTAAAGCTGCTCGGAAACATGCAACACTAGCCATGTTTGGTTTGGAGAAAGGTCACACAGCACAAAACATTTTGGATGAGTTTAACACAAAGGTCCTTGACTGGCTGTCCCCCAAAAAACGCCAGATTGGTTATGTTTCCACGGATAATGGCGCCAATGTAGTTAAGGCCTTGGAGCTGGGTCAGTATTTCAGAGTGCCGTGTTTGGCGCACTGTATAAACATGGTTGTCAAAAAATTCTTGAGTGATAAAGACAGTCCAGCGTACGAGGTAGTGGAGACCTGCCAAAAAATGTGCAACCATTTCAGCCATTCTTTTAAGGCCCGGAAGCATCTGAGGAGCCTGCTACATGAACGTCGAATGCCGGTGAAAGCACTCATACAGGAGGTGGCAACACGTTGGAACTCAACCTTCTACATGCTTGAGCGTCTGTATGAGCAGTATACGGTACTCAATCCCTATTTCTTAAAACAGGGTACAGCTCAGAAGGACCTGAGGATGGGAGCGGCGCAATGGGACATAGTTAAAAGCCTGACACGCATGCTTCGTCCTTTTCGAGGTCTTCACGCGTGCAGTCAGCAAGGAGGACTGTAATTTGGGAAAAGCTATCCCATTGTTGTACATGCTGGAGCACCAACTGAAGGAGGTGTGTTCTGTGTTTCAAAAATATGAAAAAAACCAAGACCCTTTTGTTTTGGCGGAGAAATTATTAGAGCGCCTACAAGGTGATGCACGTCTTAAAATGATCCACTCAAACCAGAATACATTTGTGCTACTATTCTGGATCCACGCTACAAAAAGGCGCTGGCAGGCCGAGCATTCTTTCCTTTTGCTGATGAAGATGTTACAAAGTACAAACGTTGGCTAGCCTTGTCAGCCAAGAGGTTTGAAAGAGAACGGCAGAAAATGGAAGGAATAGGCAGTACATCAAGATCAGCAGGCCATCCCCAGTCAAAACAATCCACTTCTGCACCTGTGGCTGTGGCACAAGTGACCTCTCAGCCGTTAAAGACACCGGCAACCGGATCATCTGCACCAGACACAACAGAAACATTGGAGGCTGAAGAGGATTGGCTAGCTCGGCTTGGGTTTGGTTCTCAAAAGGTCACAGCAACAGCTAAGCAAAGTGGAGGAACCTTGGAGGAGGACCTTGAGTCAATGGTGAAGGACTATCTGAATAACTCAACAGAGGTCTATGTTAATGCTGACCCATTGGCGTATTGGCATGGTAAAAAAAGAATTGTGGCCACAGCTCTCCACCCTGGCTTTAAACTACTTGTCTTGCCCACTCGCAAGCATGTCTTCTGAACGTGTTTTCAATGCTGCTGGTGGCATTGTAACTCCCAAACGGAGCCCCCTCTCGCCCAAAAATGTGGAGAGGTTAACAATGATCAAGATGAATCAGCACCTCATACCACCAGATTGCAGAGTACGAGAAAGCATGCCGGATGAAGACGAGGTGGACAGCAACGTAGATGAGGGAATTTCTTCTCTGTCAGGTGACACTGAGCTCACCCTGCCTGAATTCGCAGAGTATGATGACGAAGCCTTATTCTTATTCCTGGACCCTGACACCGAGCCCTGAAAATGAGACAGTGAATCAATAACTTTCTTTTTCGTCCTTATTCACTTTTATTCCTGTGTGTATGTCTTTCTTTGTTGTGCACAGTTAATATAATTCAAACTTTAATCACCTAATCACAAAAACAAGCCCATCAGCAGAACTGTCTTCACTTGTTTGCTTATTGATTTGAAGGTGCCGCAGTCTGCATTCCTCAGGTTCACAAGTTCAGAAGAACATGCTCCTCTATCTTCCTCCTCCAGACTCCAATTTCCATCAAAGCAGAGGGCTGAATTACGCCCAATGAAGAAAGACTCAGCACTTGTGGGGGTGTTCTACTTCTTTGCGGGTGAGTTGACGGCTCTGGGGCCATTGCTGGGAAGCTCCAATACAGGATAAAAGTGGTTTGGACCAAATCGGAGGCGGAATTTTTTGTGTGTTTTTGCTGACTTGCTTGCCTTTGAGGTGCTCTTTGGGGGGGTTCCGGGTGTTTGTGGGTGAGGTTTGGGGTCTGGGAGCACTGCTGGGACACTCTAATCTTGATTGCATTTGCTTTTCAGGAAATCCGTGGTGGAAAACTGGAGTTATGGCCTAGCTGCACAGCGCGTTTGGACCGAAGGCCGAGAAATATTGTAAGTATGAGATTTTCCTTTTGGGCCGTTTGGGGGTGTTGTGCTTTTTGGCGGGTGGGTTGGCGGGTCTTGGGGCATTCCTGGGAAGGCCTAATACCGGATAGAAGTGGTTGGGACAAAATCCACGCTGATTTTTTTGTTGCTATTTCTGACATTTTGCTCAATGTAGCGTTTTCGGGGGCCTGTTTGGGGGGCTTCCTGGTGTTTGTGGGTGGGTTTCGGGGTCTGGGAGCACTGCTGGCTATGGATACTTTAGTTTGCAAGAGGTTTGAAGCAAATCCATGGTGGCAGAGGGGAGTTAGGGCCTAGCTGCAGAGCGCGCGCGGAGTGATTTGGGAAATTGGCAAAAAAATGACTAAGTCCCCATTTTTGTACTTTTGCTCTTTGGCTGTTTGGGGGTCTTCTACTCGTTTTCTGCTGGGTTGACGGCTCTGGGGCCATTGCTGGGAAGCTCCAATACCGGATAAAAGGGGTTTGGACCAAATCGGAGGCTGAATTTTTTGTGTGTTTTTGCTGACTTGCTTGCCTTTGAGGTGCTCTTTGGGGGGGTTCCGGGTGTTTGTGGGTGAGTTTTGGGGTCTGGGAGCACTGCTGGGACACTCTAATCTTGATTGCATTTGCTTTTCAGGAAATCCGTGGTGGAAAACTGGAGTTATGGCCTAGCTGCACAGCACGTTTGGACCGAAGGCCGAGAAATATTGTAAGTATGAGATTTTCCTTTTGGGCCGTTTGGGGGTGTTGTGCTTTTTGACGGGTGGGTTGGCGGGTCTTGGGCATTCCTGGGAAGGTCTAATACCGGATAGAAGTGGTTGGGACAAAATCCACGCTGATTTTTTTGTTGCTATTTCTGACATTTTGCTCAATGTAGTGTTTTCGGGGGCCTGTTTGGGGGGGCTTCCTGGTGTTTGTGGGTGGGTTTCGGGGTCTGGGAGCACTGCTGGCTATGGATACTTTAGTTTGCAAGAGGTTTGAAGCAAATCCATGGTGGCAGAGGGAGTTAGGGCCTAGCTGCAGAGCGCGCGCGGAATGATTTGGGAAATTGGCAAAAAAATGACTAAGTCCCCATTTTTGTACTTTTGCTCTTTGGCTGTTTGGGGGTCTTCTACTCGTTTTCTCCTGGGTTGACGGCTCTGGGGCCATTGCTGGGAAGCTCCAATACCGGATAAAAGTGGTTTGGACCAAATCGGAGGCGGAATTTTTTTTTGTGTTTTTGCTGACTTGCTTGCCTTTGAGGTGCTCTTTGGGGGGGTTCCGGGTCTTTGTGGGTGAGTTTTGGGGTCTGGGAGCACTGCTGGGACACTCTAATCTTGATTGCATTTGCTTTTCAGCAAATCCGTGGTGGAAAACTGGAGTTATGGCCTAGCTGCACAGCACGTTTGGACCGAATGCCGAGAAATATTGTAAGTATGAGATTTTCCTTTTGGGCCGTTTGGGGGTGTTGTGCTTTTTGGCGGGTGGGTTGGCTGGTCTTGGGGCATTCCTGGGAAGGTCTAATACCGAATAGAAGTGGTTGGGACAAAATCCATAAGGAAAAGCCTTTTGGCACTTTTTGTAACTTAGGGTTCGTTAGGGTTAGCCCTAACAGCAGGATTGCATGTGTTTTGGGGTGTTCTAGATTTTTGCAACTGAGTTCTGGGGTCTTAGAGCACTTGTGAGAATTTGTAATTTTGGTTGCAAGTCATTTGAAGAAAATCCATGGTGGGAAAGGGGGGATTTGGCATAGTTAAAGAAAGCCTCTGCCACTATTCTTAAGTTAGGGCTCGTTAGAGTTAGAACTTAGCAGTATTTCTATTGCATGTGTTTGGGTAGGGGGGTTTTCGAGTCTTGGAGCGATGCTGGCTATGGATACTTTTGCTTGCTTGCAAGTGGTTTGAATACAATCCACGGTGGGTAAGGGGGTATTTGGGCCTACTTTTACTTTCGAAGTACGTTTTGTCACCAGTTTTCTGCTAGGCCTCGTTTTTTGAGATCTGATTGGGGGTCTTCTACATTTTTGCAACTGGCTTTAGTAAGGGTCTGGATGGAAGCACTGCTGGGAAGGTCTAATTTTGTTCTAAAACACAGTTTACAGTACACCTAGCTTGAGGGGAAAGATCCGCTAAATTAATTTGCCCATACTTATTTATCCTTCAAAAGGTGACTCAGACAGAGTACGTACTTTCAAAAATGTTGTACTGTTTATTAGGAAAATCAAAGTGTGACTTTTTGCACTACACAGCGTACATACCTTATATTTATTTATCAGTGCTGTTTTTCGTTCAATAATTACAGGCCGTGTTTCAGTCTGTGCAATTGGGAAAAAAGGATGGAGTCAGGCTTCACATTAGCGAGCCGCAATTGAGCATCCGCCAGGCAGGCAGTGGACAGGGTGTCTTCTGGTCACCAACATTGATGGACGAAGCGTCAGCTGGAATGGAGGAGTGCCGCTAATAAGAGGAATTGTTTGCTGCATGCAACTTACTTACCAAATTCAACAGGACAACTACAACAATACATTCTTTTCTTCAATGAGTGTGTGTGACTGCATTTCTTGGATCTCTCTCTGCTTCTAAATTGATCCCTACAGCCATTCTATAGGTTTTACTTCGGCTATTTTTTAAACCTAATTTAATGTAGCCCTGTAATGTCGCATTCTGTCATTCACGGTTGTCGAAAGTACTACTTACTTTTCTGTAACAATGCATTCAGTAGTGCATGCACTTCCTTTATGTCACGTAAAAGATTTATGGTTAGCTTTGTACCCAAAAATTTCTTTATGTTCAATTATTGTTTGTCCATGCTGTGCTTTTTTTTTTCTCTCAAGAAAACCTACCCAAAAAGAAACCCCCATTCCCATCCATTTTACAAACCCTAACCCTCTTCCCCCGGGTTGTGTGGTTTTGCTTGATGTGTGACTAAATGACATCAATAATTCCACACACTTGCTCGGGAGGATAAGGTCATAGCAACAGGCTGGTGAAGGAATCCGAGGATATAGTCTAGACTTACTCAGCTTCAGCACTATTTCTTGTAGTAGTAGCCAATGTCAAAGAAATCCTACACAAGTACAAGTTATACTATCAATACTTTACCATTTGTTAGGCTACATTGTGGCACTGTTGTAGTCTAGTGTACTGTCACCTGCTATATTCTCTATCGTACCGTTGTAATGCTACAGTAAGGACAAACCAGGTTTCATTTTCTTTTTTTCCATAGCCATGCAACTGCCACTGTGTCACACCACTAGTACCACCGCAATCAGGAGGAAATTTCAGCCGCCCTGGATTGCAACCTTAATCGCCATTTCCCGTGGAGCCAGCCCTGGGCCTATCCCTACTTTCAAACAGAAATTACAGGTAAGATAAGCGTTTGGTTGGAGGTAGTATAATGGAGTATTAGGAGAGACGAGAGATTGACGGTAGTACTACTAAAGTCCTAGGACTATTCAGGAAAACAAACTTAAAGGTTAAACCCCCACCCACCAGACTCAAAAGCAGTAAAAAACAGGTATGGTCAGATAAAGTTTCAAAAAGTATATTTTTATAGCCCAAACAAAATAATCTCCCGCAAGACCCTCCCTAACCCCAACGATTGTCCTTCAAAAGTCCCCAAAAAACCCAACTCCCAATTCCCACCCCCCAAAAGTCTCTAAAAAAGGGGCAAGGGACACTACGGCAGGGTGCTGTTGACTTTAGCAGCCAGGGCATCATGCTCCTTGCGGAGGGTGGCATGTTCGAAGCGGAGGCCCTCCACCAAGTTCTTATAGTTCAGGACCTCCTGCTCCAGGTAGGACAGTCTGAGGGATAAGCGGCGCCGGCGTGCCTTGCAAATCCTGTGGGGGGGCAGCTGCTGTCTTTGCTGCTCGGTGGTGGCGTTTGGCTTTGGTAGCCCAGCTCCGTACCGCTGGAGCACTGCACTGGCTGGCAGCCCGCACGGAGGAGGATGCAGCTGTCCCAGTGGACGTTGTTGTAGTACCAGACTGCGTCTCCTCCTCCAGGGCCACCAGCCGCCGATATTCAGCAACAGTGGCATCCAGCCTCCGTTGCAGGGCCATTCGAGCCAGCTCCCTCCTCCTTGATGGTCTCTTGGATTTGGAAGGAGCAACTATATGAAGAAAGAAAGACATAGTCTGTAACCAATGCTCCTTAAGATTAACACAAAATGATTGAGCAGAAAGTTGTCACAGTACAAGTAGCAAATTGAAAACACAGTACATAACTATTGAGGACAGTATGTATGTAACCTCCGACTTCTTCATCCTTGCTCTAACATTAGTGGGAGTTTAAGGAACAAATTCTACGAGCACTATGGACTTCCATTACAGTCGACTATGACAGTACACCAGTCTTATTCTTCTTCTTCTCTCTTGTTTAGGAAAATTGGTACGTTATCTTATGCAAGCCGGCATAATGCCAGCGCAGTGAACTTGCACCCGAGAAAAACAGACGCACACCATGGTGAGTGAGACAGACTTGCGTTACTGTACCGGTCCAGTACATGCAGGTGGTGAAGCTCTTACTTTTCTATTACGGGTGGCACTGAGAATACCTTGTTAAAAGGGCTACTGCTTAATTAATTTAGCGTTCACCCTACAGTGCAAATGAGTATTAGAAAGGAAAATGAAGAAGCTAAATAATCTGATTATCTATCACTTCACATGGGATGTATTTGATTACCTATGGGATGACTTTAGGTGCTTTGCTTATTATTGAGTGAACAGTGATACACCCACACATGAATGACGTACTACTACTAAACTAAAGTTATTAAGAGAGGTAGGGAGTGTCCACCGTAATAACCGGATATATGCTGTGCTTGCAGTTGCAATACAAACTACTGCTACTATTCATGGAAGTATTTGGACAACATTACAACTTCTTTTCCTTGCCTTTCCTACACTGGAACGGACGTGCGGGTGCGGTGTTACATGGTCTTCAAAGTAACACTTAGTTCATCCAGTGACCGTCTACTCTCTCTAGATACACATATGCTATCTAAGAGTCAGATAGTACCATGAATGATCCAGGAATCCATCCATTCAAAGTATATGCACACATACAGTTTCTGTTTCACCCACCCAGGCTGTTCTCCTACCACCCATCCTTGCTTCATCTTTCACCCAGCCATGCAAGATACCATATTCTTTCCTTCCCAGCCACCTCGGGGACCAAGCAAACACATATCATTCTTCTTTGCCAGTCATCATTACATTTCTCGTCCTTCCACACTTACTTACACCCTTCTTTCGCTTTTCGTTCATTCCATCCATCAAGTTCATCTCAGATCTGATTGGGATTCTTCTCGACAAAAACTTCACAGCTAAGTCGAAGTACATTTAGAGGAGGCTACTACCTGGTTTATTTATAATACACCCGTGCAGAAAGCACACTCTGCAGTCTTCAATCTCAATGAGTAAGGAATATATAGCTTACCTCTGCCCACCACCACCGTGTTATCCCTCACAGGTATGTCCTTGTCTGGCACTTGCACCGCCTCCTCCCCAGAGTTGTCCTCCTCGTCCAATGCCGCCACCACCTCCGCGCTGGCCCCGCCTCCAGATGTTCCACCTACAAAGTACATTTAATAATGTTAGAATACACCACTCACTACTATATAATATTTGGTCTAGGAGGAAGAAAGAAATGTGAAAAAAACAGTATACAATTTAATAATTTGTGACTGTCTACTCTAAAGTAAAAATGTCCCTTTTTTCAGGGAAGGCTGTTGTCTTGCTGCACTTTTTGGCACAACTGATGAATGCTTGCTTTTTATTTTTAACACACACCACTTTTTCTCCTAACAGACAGAAGCTTGACTTCTAAGAACACGAGCAGGATCAAATTCAAACCAGGTGAGAGCTCGGCTCGACCACAAGAAATGTGTCCAATTAATCGTCAGCACTAAGCACTTTTCCATTTTCAGTTAAACGTTTTCTTTTATGACAAACTTGATTTTAATAAATGTGTTTACTTTTAATAAAGCTTTTAAACTTAAATAGACTCTGTGGTTTTTGGTCCTCCAGACTAGAGTGGATGAGCTAAAGGTTTTGCAATTTTTGCAAGCATGAGTCCGTGCATCTGACATCATTGGGGAATAATCATCAGTGACTTTGGGAGCTAAATGACTCTGCCACACTATCTAGTCAGTAAGGAGATTGTGGGTTCAACTACAAAGTCTGTTATCACTGAGGTATGTGGAAAGTCTAACAGCACCTATTATAATTGATAAGCTAAGCAATGCATTATTTAGTGTCCATAGTTCTGTTTGTGCAGATTTGTCTCTGCAACAGTAGTAGAAGGGATTGTCCTCCTATCCAAACCAAAAGTAAAGTAGTATCTTATTCTTTCTTGGTGGTCATTCACCTTTTTATTGTTGGCAATTGTCAAAGCATAAACATTTAGAAGACTTGAAAAGACATTATGGACAATCCCAGAGGACTGCACTCAGTGCATAGAGCTATTGCTGACTAGAACGGGAGTCCAATGGAATTGCCAAATGTGCAATCTTAGTTAGCTACACAGACAGACTAATAAGAATAATCTAGTAATACCACACAGAGTCATAGTCGAGGCAGGATAAGAATTTAGATCCAGTCTACAAGAATATCAAAGACGATTTAGAAAAAATCGCATGAGGAACGCTGGGAAAAAATAAGTACTCTATATTAAAATTAAAACTTACTGGGGTCAGCAAAGGAGCCCTCACCTGCCCGATCCTGGCCTGCATCCTCAACAGCACCCTCCTCCTCCTCCTCCTGTGTCCTCCTCTTGCCCCTGGGGGAAGCTGATGTACAACATGAAAGAACGAAAAACAGAAAACATGGATGATATTTGTCAATCAAATCAAACATTTCAAAAGAACTAGCAAAATATTTTGGCGAAATAGCAAATAGACAACTATTCCACGGGATATATTATTGACCAATCTCATGTGGTCTACTACGTTATTAGTATTGCTTGATTTGCGGACCGTCGAATTGGAAACTTCTTATGTAACTCACTAAACAAAGTACTAAAAAGGTTTGCCTAGGAGTGACAGCCAAAGTCCATCGTGATTGCAGATCAGCGACAACACTAAAGTTTCCTACTACATTAACCAGTCATTAAAATACTCAAACTATCAATCCACCACCACTGTTTCTTCTTATCGCCATGTGTACAAAGGAAGGACTGGACTTGAGTCTGTAGGGGCTGATTTAGAAGCCCCTTGCGGCTCTTTTACTCCATTGTTGCGTGACTTTTGTGACGCAGCGGCAGCACAAAAGAGGCGCAATGGTGCGGCGTATATTAACAACGTGATGCATATGGGAGATGCATCATGTTGTAAAGCCCTGCGCCAATAGGGGCCGTTCCGGCGCAAGGGAGGGCGTTCCTGCACAGGAACGCATCCTAAAAGTGGCTGAGGGAAATCTACAAGATTTCAATCACTCACTTTAACGACAATGATGCGTGACTCAAACCCTGCGCCTGCTTGAAGCAGACGTACGGCTTGACGCAGCATTGGGGAGATAGGGCACCCCAGAGCATTGATGGAGCTGCGCCATCATTGCGACGCAACTCGAGCAATGCGCCGCCCTTACGGCACAGATGCGTAACGCTTTGGTGACGTTTTGGGCCCATGGTGCGCCGCATTGTAAATACGGCACACCATGGGTGATAGTGGCGTAGCGCACAATTACTGGCGCATCCCTGCTACTTTGCTGGGATGCGCCGGTAATTAAAAATCTGAACCTTAGTGTGTAGCATTACGCAGTTCTTTAAACTACACTCATACATAATTTCACAGGCCAATGAAATGAACACAAAATTGAAAACAAATAAGCCTAGTAGCAACACTACTGAGAAGGAGAGCAGTGCACCTGAAATACACAGAAGATTTTGAAATATAATTTACCTACAATGTAATGAGCAGCATTATTGCTCTTGGTAAAAAACAAAAATTTGCAATATAATAACACAGCAGGAGAAAACAGAGTAGTAAAGAAATAGCTACTACTACTCACCAAGCCCGGGGATCTCGAGGCCAAGCAGGTCGAGCAGATCTCGTTCACGGGTCAGGACATCCGTCCAGCGGTGGGTGGCCTGGTTGTAGGTGCGCCGGACCCGAGAGTGGTGGTACATGGCCCGGCACACCTTCTCCCACCGCTTCCGGCGCTCCCGCATCCCGTACCCGCCTCCGATCTTGCCGCCTGCCATTATGGTCCTGGGGAGGTGGCGCTGTACATAGAACACTAGTGCGGCCACCTCCTCCGCGCTAAAGATCTCCCTTGGCATCACTAGATCCCCCCTCAAACGCCCGCACGGGAGCCGGGCACGGGGTGCGGGACCCTTCCCCTTCTCGGGATGCTTCCCGGCTCCCTTCACCATGGTCTGAGCGGAAAGGAATAAAGAAAATAGAATAGGGAAGAGAAGAAAAGAAAAGAGTTTAAAAAAGTAGTTGAAAATTAACCAAAAGTAGCAGTGAACACAAAAATATAGGGCTAGAAAAATAGAGGGATAGATAATAAGTAAAATAGATAAAAAAACTTCAAGCAAGCAAAGGATGGCAGAGATTTAGAGAAGATACAAAAAGCATGCCCAGAACCACAGCAATGAATGAGAAACAAGATGGCCGCGCCCGTTCACGACCGCGCGGGTAAGTTCGCGCGAGATTTTCCTCGCAAATACTTGAGAAATTGTACTGGCAAGCCGCACACTTTGCGAGATTACACTTCGTGCCCGGAAACGGAAATACGTCATGCAAACAAGATGGCCGCGCCCTTGAATGACCGCGAGGATAACTTCGCGCCTTGCACTACAAGCGGCTCGCGAAAACGCACAAAACCTTGCGAACTAACACGCTGCAAAAAACAAATTGCATATTCGCACGAATTCGCGGCTTCCGAATCCGATCTCGCGCATGTTCGCGCCCCGCGAATCCCGCGAAATTGCAGAAAAACGAGTTTTGCAAAACTGAAAGCACTCGGCAGGTGCAAGAGTTCAAACTCATCATTAGTAACCATTCCCTGTAGTGCTTCCTGACTGGGGCCCCTCCAGAGTTCAGTTGCTAGTTGCAACAATTGTATGACCCTGCTCTGACCCTCACAGCAGGCTCATAGAATAGCTACAAGTAGGCCACAAAGGTCCTGGAAAAAAAAATTGCACTGCAACAGAAAGCAAATTACTGATAAGGAAGCAGGTGCCAGACCTGGAATTTTAAAACAGTGACACATTAATAAACAAACCCCAAATTAATTAATGTCAGTTAAAGCAGGGCAGGTGTGCTTGCTTTTCCCCCCCATAATCTACAGTGATGATGAACCAGAGGGTGGCATTGATGTAACAGAGGGTGGCATGGGTGAAACAGAGGGTGGCAGTGGTGAAACAGAGGGTGCTGGGAACCTGTGATGATGAACCAGACGTAGAAACAACATAGTTGCGACCGTTGCGAGCCGACAAGTAAGTTCGCAATTGCGAACTAGTACCAAACCCTCGCGAACTGGCAGAAACCCTTGCGAACACAAAAAAAAATCAGCAAATTCGCGAGAATTCGCAAATTTTGCGGATTGCGAGTTCGCAAATTCGCAATATTCGCGAACGCCAGATTCGCAAAATTCGCCCATGCTCTTAATGTAGTCCCAAAATCGGTTGCCAAGACTCAAGGTGAAAAAATGTAACCCCAAGTGGGCCTCGCCCACCTCTGCAAAGTAAATCCAAATGGAAAAATATGAGGGGGGAGAAAGAGACTGAAGGAACAAATGACAGAAGGGGAGTGAGTGAGGGTGAATTGATGAAGGGGAATGAGGATGTGACAGGACAGAGGGAGTGAGAGAAGCAGTGAGTGAAGTGGAGTAAGATGAGTGAGGGAAGGGGAATAAGTGAGGGAGCGAAGGAAGAGAAGGGAAGTGAAGTAGAGGGACTGAAAGAAGGTGACTGTGGGAGGTGAGTGATGGGAAAGGGAGTGAACATGGGGAATGACGATAAGTGAGGAAAGCGTAGTAAAAGAACGGGGTGAGGAAGGGTAAGAGAAGAGCAGTGTGGTTGAGGAAAGAGGGGTGATAGAGGGTGGATAAAGGCAAGTAAGCGTGAGACAAGGGGAGTGAGGGAGTGAGGAGACAGAGGGAGTGAAGGAAAGAGTGAGAGAAGGGGACTGAGTGAGGGAGCATAGAAAGGTAAGTGAGGTAGTGTAGGTGAGTTAAAGGGAGTGAGCATTAGAGAAGGGGACTGGGAGAATGAGGGATGGAGGTAGTGAGGCTAAGAGATAGGGAGTGAGGGAAGGACAATGAGGATGTGACAGGACAGTGGCAGTGAGAGAAGGAGTGAGTGAAGCTGAGTAAGGTGAGTGAGGGAAGGGGAATGAGTGAGGGAGTGAAGGAAGAGAAGAGAGGGGAAAAGAAGTGAAGCAGGGGGACTAAAAGAAAGTGACTGTGGGAGGTTAGTGAGGGGAAGGGGAGTGAACATGGGGAATGAGGATAAGTGAGGAAAGCAGAGTAAAGGAACAGGGGTGAGGAAGGGTAAGAGAAGAGCAGTGAGCTTGAGGAAAGAGGGGTGATAGAGAGTGGATAATGGCAACTGAGCGTGAGATAAGGGGAGTGAGGGATTGAGGAGACAGAGTGAGTGAAGGAATTAGTTTGAGAAGGGGACTGAGTGAGGAAGCATAGAAAGGTAAGTGAGGGAGTGTAGGTGAGTTAAAGGGAGTAAGCATACGGGAAGGGGACTGAGAGAGTGAGGGGACAGAGGGAGTGAGGCTAGGAGAGAGGGAGTGAGGGAAGGAGAGTGAGGATGTGAGAGGACAGAGGGAGTGACAGAAGGAGTGAGTGAAGTGGAGTAAGATGAGTTAGGGAAGGGAATCAGTGAGGGAGCGAAGGAAGGGAAAATAGGAGAAGAGGACTGAAGCAAAGGTACTGAGAGAAGGTGAGTGGGGGACGAAAGTAAAGGGAAGGGGAGTGAAGGATAGGCAATGAGGGATAGTGAGGGAATCGGAGTAAGGGAATGAGGGTGAGGGAGGGTAAGAGAAGGGCAGTGAGAATCAGTAAGGAGGGGTGAAAGAGGATGGATAAAAGTGAGTGAGGGTAAGACAAGGGGAGTGAGGGAGTGAGGGAACAGAGGGAGTGAAGGAAGTAGTGACAGAAAGGGACTGAGTGAGGGAGCAAAGAAAGGTAAGTGAGGGAGTGTGGGTGAGTTATAGGGAGTGAGCGTGACGAAAGAGGAGTGAGAGAGTGAGGGGACAGAAAGAGTGAGGCTAAGAGAGAGGGAGTGAGGAAGTGAGAGGACAGAGGGAGTGACAGAAGGAGTGAGTGAAGTAGAGTAAGGTGAGTAGGTAAAGGGGAATAAGTGAGGGAGTGAAGGAAGGGAAGATAGGGGAAGGGAAGTAAAGCAGGGGGACTGAAAGAAGATGAGTGTGGGAGGGGAGTGAGGGAAAGGGGAGTAGACATGGGGATTGAGAATAAGTGAGGGAAGCGGAGTAAGAGAACGGGGGTGTGGGTGGGTAAGAGAAGAGTAGTGAGGTTAAGGAAAAGAGTGATGAGAAAGTAAATTTTATTTGTCAAACTTACCTTATAAGTTATGTAAACTTAATTACATATTTTTACTAAATGTAATATCTGTGGAAGAGAAAAAAAAGTAAGTTATCATATTTATAATATATATTTCAAAATACAAGAGACAAGGCAGGAGATTAAAAGTCATAAAAGGGTAGTAAGAGATACAGTAGGAGTGAAGGACACAGAAAGGGAAACAAAGGAATGGTGAAGGACAGAGAGAGGGAAAAAGAAATAGAGGGAGAGCAAATTACTAAGAGGATAATGAAGCAGATAGATTCAGTGACAGAGAGGAAGAGAGGGAGAGAGAAATAAACTGAAGGTGAGTAAGATACTAAAGGAATGTGAGTTATCAAAACTAAAGGAAGAAAGGGGAGTAAGGAAAGGGGAGTAAGTGACAGGGAAGGGGGAGTGAGTGAGGGTGCATTCACAACAATGAGAGATGGAAGGTGAGTAAGGGTGAGTAAAGGGGCGTGAGAGAGTGAGGGGACAGAGGGAGTGAGGGTAACAGAGAAGGAGTGAGGGAAGAGGAGTGAGGAATTGAGAGGACAGAGGAAGTGAGTGAAGGAGTGAGTGAAGTGGAGTAAGATGACACCTGGAAAGTGGTGGATGGGAGAGAGGGAAAGGGCAGTGAAGGAATGGGGAATGAGGGGTAGTGAGGGAAGTGGAGAAAGGGAACGGGGTGAGGTAGGGTGAGAGAAGGGCAGTGACGGTGAGTTAAGAGGGGTGATGGAGGGTGGAAAAAGGTGAGTGAGCGTGAGACAAGGGGAGTATAATATATATTTCATAATACAAAATACAAAATAACTTGTACAACCTGTTATATGGTTTATTTTTTGCTGTTCTCAGAATATATTGAATTTCACTTAAAACAGTGAGTTCAATACTACTCATCATATGACAGCGGGCAAAAAAACACAATCAAAAAGATTGTGTTTAAAAAACCTATACAACATTTCAATAAATAATGTAAAACTTAGAAAAAACATACCTTAACTCATTTATGATCCACTTACTTTTCCACAAGGCCAAATAGTATATGGAAAGTCCTTTTCTTTGGAAATTACTCAATAGTACTCTTAAACTTCCATTTACCCGAGTTTCTGAAAGAAAAGCTCAAATATCTTTTACATCATGTAACAATAGTTATATTTCCAGCTGTGGCTCACTCATGATCAACATTTCCTATAATACTGATATCCCTCACTATGTGATACACTTACACTACCTCTATGACAACTACAAGTTTTTTTATTATCTTGATCACTCTCACTCACATAGTAATTTTGAACAGCAAACTAAGTTTTATTAACTGCTCCAATCTTCATAGGTCAATTACCTTTCCTAAAATTTCGGTTGTAAGAACACGTTGTTTGAAAGTCAATTGAGTATCATTACAATTATTCCAGCCTTTTTGACATTTTAAATAAGCTGTGTAATGTCCTGATGTTGTCCTGTAATGTCCTGATGTTGTCGAAGGACCATCATGGTAAATAATTGCTGCAGTTGCAAAGGTTGTCCCTGAAATTGATAATTGAGAAGCCACAAATTTTTTAATTAAAGTTGTCAATTTAGTTCCATCAGGTCTACATCGTTGGAACATTAAAATTACATACTGTCCATATCTTTGTATAAATAATGTTGATTGCATTGCAGATTTACAGTCTGGTAAAGTCTAATATATAAATCTTTCAGTGTCTATTGTAGTAGTACTTGAAAAGGAACACTTGTCGCAGTTATGCTGCCATTTATAAGAAAGGCCAAAAAGATTTTCTACATCTATACCTTCATCTTGCAATACAACAAGCATATACATTAGAAATTCCTGACAATCTTGCTGAATATTCTGTGAAAATTGATTTAGACCAGAACATATGTCTAAAAGATTTCGAATTTCAGAAACACTTTCTATTTTTGTTCTATCACTGCTACATTTCTCAAACACAGAATTCAATAAACAACAAAATCTTTTATCCCGATTTTCAACAATCTGTTCTTGTAAAGTTTGAAGAAAAAAAACATTAACCACTACATTAGCATAGCAGTTGACACCAGAACTGTTTTCAAACTGAAATCCAACAATATCTTTAACTGAATCCTCTTCCTTTCTGCTTACAATTACTAGTTCATCTACTTTTTTTTCTTTTTGCGACAACTTCACTACAATTTTTCTCATTTCTTCTTTTTCGGCCTACCACACGCTTTTCAAATAGAGGATATTGAGGTAAATTTGGAGCATACTCTCTTCTTTACCTATTATATTCTTTTACACAATTTAGATCTGCATTAATCTTTGTCTCATCAAAATCAATCAAGTACAATCCAGATAAAGTTCTGACTCAAGATAAAGCAACATATGCCATACCCTCCTTGAACACAGAACTTCCAATATTCACCAAAGCACTATCTACACTTAAACCTTGAGATTTATGAATAGTCACCGCATATGCATGGGGAAAACACATTTGAATTATTGAATGTAGAACCAATTAAAATGTTTCTTTGGATTTGAATTTGTGTGTGATGAAGTTTGATTGGTTATGTATATATCTAAAATGAGAGGAAAACACTGCCATTTTGTGATACTACTGTCTGAGGTACATTTGTGAGGAATTTTTGGTGTTCAATTTATGGTGTTTGATGTACATAGTACTAACTCTTCTCCTACTTTCAAAAAGGTGAGTTTTTAATTTGAAAGGGGAACTATGTTGTACACTGTAAGATAATTTGAAAAATGTTTTCTGTTAGTTATTTACAGTCCTTATGTTATAATTATGGATTAAGATAGGCTTCATCACATGCAGTGCTTTATATTTCTAGTTCCTGCATGATACCATACACTGCCCAATTAATTTTAAAGAACTAAATACTTGATAAAGCTAGTATTATATTATGTATTACTAAAAACGATAAATGAAAGTGATTACTTTTTTCTGCAATTTACAGCAATGGATCACAATGAAGAGACCATGAAAATTTCTTTTGAATTTTCCACTACATTTATTAAAATTCTAAATGTCCCGGATATTGACCGTACCAATAATGAAATATTTTCACAAGGAGGAGATGACATGAATGATTTTTTTGATCAGTCTCTTGACGGCGAATTTATCGAATGTTTGGAGACCATAGAGTTCCAACAATCATCATTGCAGACTATTCTTGAGGAGATTCCTAATGATATGATTGAAGAGGAAATTTCTGATGAGGACATGTTACAAGTTCTTATAAATTATGAAAATTCAGAACAATAAATTAATATTTAGAAATTAAAAATTGTTTGACATATTATTCATTTTTATTTCTAATTTATGAGGTAGTAGCGAAGTGGTTTTAGTATAATGTGAGACTTATAGTATAGAGTGCAACATTTTTACGTTACATAGTAAGTTTATTCATATTTACTTCCCTTCTCCCACTATATTTTCTCCAATGTGCATTTGACATCTATTCTTCATCTCCTGCCTCCTTTCTCTCACTGTCTGTCTCTGATGCACCCTATTGCCGCCATTTTGTGTAGTTACAGAAGAGAGTGAAATATAATAGTTCAGAACGTGAAAAGGGGGCAGGGTAGAGTGCCCCTCACCCCCTAGACCTTCTCAGGGGGTCCCAAAAGGATCTGTTTCTGCTTTCCTGAGACACTATGGTATGAGTTCCATATACCACAATAACTTTCATTACAACATGCAAGATATCTACAGAGGTGACGGTGTACATTTCGCAGAGGAACAGAGTCTTTCTCTTGAATTTTAGACTCTGCATCGGTCGGTACCTACTTGTAGGTACTTAAATCACCCACATAACACAACAGCTCTTTTTAGAGCTACCCTACCTCGAAGCAATCCAAATTCTTATTTTACACTATTTTCTTTCACTGTTTTTCCCTGTGGTATGCTCTGGGTACGCGTACCTGGAAGCGTACATGGGAACGCACCCAGCGCTTACTGCGCGAACATTTTTAAAAGAAATAAAATAGTTTTTTTGCATCACAGGGTCCTTCTAGGCCCCCCTCAGACAACCTAGGGGGTCTGGGGGTGTCTACCCTGCCCCCTTATAATCATTCCCCCCTTTTTTTCACCTCTTGTGTCTCGATTCTACTGAGACACAAGATGGTGGACTCTCCGGACCGTTTGGAATGTTGACAGACACCGAGAGCCAATCAGCTTTCCGCTCGCGCACTTCCGTGTCGCGCCGGGGTGCACTCCCTGGTACGCGTACCTGTAAGCGCTCGAAGCACGCATATAGATATATATGTGTTTTTGAAGTTAATTTTCGTAAAAACCACTGGAGCAATTTTCACCAAATATAGAAAAGGCACTTCTGCATACCAGTCCCTACAATTTTGCCAAGTTTGGTGTACCCAATACCATAGATACTGTCTACATATGACGATAATATGAGATTGTAAGCATGATGTGCGCGTAAAGCAGAGCGTGTATACCAAGAATTGTAAATATTGTGATTATACGTTGCAATTTTCAATTGAAATGTAATTGACTACTAGTCCCATAATGCACCCTAACTGTCAAATTGGGATAAATAGTGGACATAGAAAAAAGCTCACTTACCGTGAAGAAAGCCAGTGATAGCTGAAACGCGTTGGTCCGAGCTGGAGAAATAAAGTAAAGCTGTTTAAAACTTACAAACGCTGAGTGCCGCATCCTTGGAGAAAAAAAAAATATAAATATATATTTATATATATATATATATATATACATATATATATATATATATATATATATATATATATATTATATATATATATATATATATATATATATATATATATATATATATATATATATATATATATATATATATATATATATATATATATATATATATATATATATATACATATGCGTCCAATGCTTGCTCCCAGAAAAGGAAAAGCGCGACACAACTCCGAGGATAAAGGCAAGTGGCTTTATTGATTTTGTTTTTGCGCGTGGTGCTAAGTAGTTCCTGAAATGCTCAGGCATACGCGTTTCAAGCCTCCAATGGCTCTCATCAGTGCCGGTTCCACGAACTCCACGCTCGCTCTGGGGATCAGATGACTTACAGGTGGTAGATAGACCGCTCCCATGATGGCGTCATCGAGCTCCTTCTCCAATGTAGGATTTACTCACCCCTCACACTCTTCCTGTCGAGCAGATGCATGCTGGTAGGGGTAGTCCTTAAGCGTGCCTGTACAGTGACAGCAACACTACTCACATCAATTGATGTCCCAAATGTCTGGTTAAGGGCCACACTCCAGCTCAGGTGCCCAGCAGGGTAAAACAAAGTCTCTTGCCAAACCTCTTGATCAGGCGATCGTTATCGCCTCCTCTCGCCCTTTGCCGCCTCTCAAACCGCAATGGAAATCCAACAGCTGGGGGGGCACCGTGTTTTGCAGTTTTGCTACAACGTTCCACAAGGTGCTGGTCACAACACGGTGCACCTGACCGAGAGGGTGTGCCGCAGTGTCAGCGACCTGCTTGCTGACTTAATATGCGTCCAATGCTTGCTCCCAGAAAAGGAAAAGCGCGACACAACTCGGAGGATAAAGGCAAGTGGCTTTATTGATTTTGTTTTTGCACGTGGTGCTAAGTAGTTCCTGAAACGCTCAGGCATACGCGTTTCAAGCCTCCAATGGCTCTCATCAGTGCCGGTTCCACGAACTCCACGCTCTCTCTGGGGGTCAGATGACTTACAGGTGGTAGATAGACCGCTCCCATGATGGCGTCATCGAGCTCCTCCTCCATTGTAGGACGTACTCGCCCCTCACACTCTTCCTGTCGAGCAGATGCATGCTGGTAGGCGTAGTCCTTAAGCGTGCCTGTACAGTGGCAGCAACACTACTCACATCAAGTGATGTCCCAAATGTCTGGTTAAGGGCCACACTCCAGCTCAGGTGCCCAGCAGGGTAAAACAAAGTCTCTTGCCAAACCTCTTGATCAGGCGATCGTTATCGCCTCCTCTATCCCCTTGCCGCCTCTCAAACCGAAATGGAAATCCAACAGCTGGGGGGGCACCGTGTTTTGCTACAACGTTCCACAAGCTGCTGGTCACAACACGGTGCACCTGACCGAGAGGGTGTGCCGCAGTGTCAGCGACCTGCTTGCTGACTTAATATGCGTCCAATGCTTGCTCCCAGAAAAGGAAAAGCGCGACACAACTCCGAAGATAAAGGCAAGTAGCTTTATTGATTTTGTTTTTGCGCGTGGTGCTAAGTAGTTCCTGAAACGCTCAGGCATACGCGTTTCAAGCCTCCAATGGCTCTCATCAGTGCCGGTTCCACGAACTCCACGCTCGCTCTGGGGGTCAGATGACTTACAGGTGTACACATATATATATATATATATATATGTATATAGAGATTTAAGACAATAAAATAATTTTTGACTTGCCTGGAGTGCCCACCTTTGCTCCTGTGTACAAGAGTTTTCAATATGTATATATATATATATATATATTCACTGAAAAAACCATGGGTTATAGACCATTTATAGTTAGGAATTAGCATTTACAAAACGTTGAAAATTCACTGAAAAAACCATGGGTTATAGACCATATATAGTTAGGAATTAGCATTTACAAAACCTTATTTTACTCACACAAAACCATTGAAATTCCATATATAGTTAGTTGCACTAACTATATATCGCGCACCCGCAAACCACTGCTGATGATGTCACATATTACATCATTCATGACATGGTCAGTGACATCACTGATGACATCACTGATGACAACTCAAATGACATCACTGATGACATTATCCAATGACTGTATGTTTCTGTAAAGTTAAAATATGTCTTACATATTGAAGAATGAGTGGATGTATAAGTGTCTGGATGAAGAATTTAGTAGGTGCATGACTGACTGTATGAGAGAGTGATTAAATGTGTCTCACTGAGTGCATGGGTTAGTGACTAAACTGTCTTAATTTGTGCATCATTATGTCTGTTGTTCTGTAAACTGCTGAATGTGTTAATCAGTAGCTATATGAGTAACTATATGGGATATTCATTGGTTGCCCAAGTATTTGTATGGGAGACTGAGTATGTGTGTGAGTGGCTGGGAGGTGTATGACTCTGTGCATAGATGTGTGAGCAGTTGATTCACTAGATGTATGGGTTCAAAAGTGCATGTGGAAACAGCTGCATGGGCAGTTGACTGTGTGCATGAGTGTATTGGTGAGTGAATGGATATCTCAGTGCAACATGTCAAAGTAAGTACATATGTAAAACACAGTACATGTGAGAGTTGACATATATAAATAACTGTGCATAAGAGCCAGTGAATGTGTGAGTGGCTGTATGGATCATTGTGAACTTGTATTAGGGATTGTATAGGAGAGTAAATATGTGTTAGAATATGTTTGAATTAGAAAGGTGTGTATAACTGTATAGTTGAGGAAATGAAGGTGTGATTGATTCTTTGCATGACTGACTAGATGTATGAGTAACTCCATGGATGAGTGACAATCTGTGAGTGTCTGTTTACACTGATTGTATCTAAGGTTATATTAGAGTCTGAAGAGGTTCATCGTATTACCACATGCATGATATTATCAGTGATGTTGTCAGTGATGTCATTTGAGTTGTCATCAGTGATGTCACTGACCATGTCATGAATGATGTAATATGTGACATCATCAGCAGTGGATTGCGGGTGCGCGATATATAGTTAGTGCAACTAACTATATATGGAATTTCAATGGTTTTGTGTGAGTAAAATAAGGTTTTGTAAATGCTAATTCCTAACTATATATGGTGTACAACCCATGGTTTTTTCATTGAATTTTCAAGGTTTTGTAACTGCAAATTCCTAACTATATATGGTCTATAACCCATGGATTTTTCAGTGAATTTTCAAGGTTTTGTAAATGCTAATTCCTAACTATATATGGTCTATAACCTATGGTTTTTTCAGTGAATTTCAATGGTTTTTTAATAGCAAATATCAAAAGCTCTAAAATGTCACGTACGTGGTAGGTAAAAACATTTTCGTGTCTATGCACGCTGATGTGCTTTGAACGCTGCCCCCCCCTCTTTTCTTTTAGGAGTATTCTCTCTTTGCAAATAGTGAAGGGTAGGTAACGCAGGCCTTTGCCCCCGTTGTAATCCGTCGTGCCTGCTTCCCTCTCCATTTGATTGATTGTTATCCAAGCATTTACTGTTTTGGAATTGGTTCTCTTTGGTTCATTCTCTATTTACAAACAAGCACAGAGTCGCAATACTCTGTTTAGTCTTTGCAGATAATGAAAAATCGTTAGAAAAAACAAAAGGAATCAAGCAAAATCAGTAGACCACTAATGGGATCTCTTTTTGACCTTGCTAAAATAGAAACATTAGGAACAACCCCTCATGAGAAATATGAAACTAGTGAGAGGAACTGAGCTCGACGCCATGATGGCTGCAAGACAGCTCGGCTCCGCCGCCCACATCGCCCAAAACAACGACAAACCCTATGCAAATATTATAAATATATACAACACACCAGCAAAGTAACAGGGTAAAACGTTTTATTAAATAACTATTTACATGGCAGCCTGCTGCAACATCGATCCAACTGCATGCCGCCGTTCCAGGGATTTCTCCCCGACTACTCTGCGGCCTACGAGATGGAGAGGCCATGGCGTTGACTAGGCGGGGCCTCCGGCCGCAACCACAGCGCCAACGATCGCTGCTGACGGAGGGGAGCCTTGCCGGTGACAGCCACTGATCTGAAGAACGGCTGCCTGCGGTGCCTCCCTGAGCCGCTTGACGGAGGCCACCGAGGGGAGGTGTTCTGGCGCGGACTCGGAGGGGGCGCTTGACTCCTGCCCCCTCCCCAAGTCTTGTTGCCCTGGTGTGGCCTGAGATCGCCCCCGACATAGGCGGTCGGCTCCTGGGGTCAGGCCGCACTTGTTGCCTTTTGGTGACTCTTCCATTCTGGACCTTGTCCCACAATCCATTTGACCTGAAGACACGTCCTGCGGTGCCCTGGTCCAACCATCACATATACCTGCGCCATGAGACGGCGTGGGGTGCACTGGAAGGGAGAGGCGGCGCGAACGAGCCTCCCCCACCTCCCCAGGTGGAGGTTTCTCAGCTACACCCCAGCGCTTCACTCGGCCACCTGAGTTGCGCCCGCTCCTGCGGCAGAGGGCCTCGCTCGGCCAGCTGAATTGCGCCTGCTCTTGTTATTACAGCGTCTCACCCGCCATCCGGATGAATTGCACCCACTCTTGCAGTACAGCGACAGGCGGCTGCCACGGAGCTCAGGAAATGGCGGTCGGCTCCACAGACTTGGGCCTGGCCTGCAAGGATGGCTCTGGGCAACCCTGGAACTCGGACGCTTGACTGCTAGGGCATGGGCCCCATTCCCAAAAGCGTCCCCTCAGCCTTGAAGATTCTACAAGAGTCACCGGGGCCCCCAACTCCCGCAGACTTCCGGTGGGGAGCGACTGCCATGATTGCTCGCGGAATGGCCACGACGTAGCCACGGAATGCTCTCATGCTGACGCCAGCTTCAGTCTGAAACATCCAGAAACACTGTAGGCTACCAATTCGATCAGTTCCGGTGGAGCCCCAACGTGACCCGGTAGAGAAGAACTTGCCCTCCCCTCTTTGACTGATGGTTCTTGTTGCCTCTCCCTTCTGTCATATGACACGCCGCGTTAGTACACCCGGAAGTGCTCCGGTGCGCGAGGCGTGAAAAGCAGCTTCCCGGAAGCGATCCGGGGCGCGGCACGGAGGGCGTAACGTAAGCATAACAGGTCATGTGACTTGTTAATAAAACTTTTCATTGGTTCATTTCACTTTTGGGTTCCTAATGATGTAAGACTAGGTCATGTGACCTAAAAATAACACTTTTCATTGGTTGAGAACTATTTTTTGTCCCAAATGATGAAAACCCCTCCTTGTTTCCTCACTCTGACTTTCATCTTTGTGAGAGGAAGACCTTTTTTCATCACTTAGCAATAGCAAGTGTTGTAGCTTCAGCTGGTGCATCCCCACCACCACCACCACCTCCTAGGAAGAGAGTACCACCTCCTCATGTGGTGGTTGAGCAAGAGGTGCCCCCCCCCCACACCTTCTTGTTGCCTGATTCGGCCAGCTCAATCGATCGAGCATGAGACTCTGTTGTGATCTGAAGAACCGCTGCCTGCGGTGCCTCACTGAGCTGCTTGACGGAGGCCCCCGAGGGGCGGTGTGGTGGCGCGAACTGGGAGGGGGTGCTTGGCTCCTGCCCCCTCCCCAAGTCTCGCTCGGCCAGCTGAGTTGCGACCACTCTTGCAGCCTACGACATGGAGAGGCCGGGGCGTTGACTAGGCGGGGCCTCCGGCCGCAACCACAGCACCGATTGCTGCTGACGGAGGGGAGCCTTGCCGGTGAGAGCCACTGATCTGAAGAACGGCTGCCTGCGGTGCCTCCCTGAACCGCTTGACGGAGGCCCCCCAGGGGCGGTGTGGTGGCGCGGACTGGGAGGGAGTGCTTAGCTCCTGCCCCCTCCCCAAGTCTCTCTCGGCCAGCTGAGTTGCGCCTGCTCTTGCTATTACAGCGTCGCACCCGCCATCCGGCTAAATTTCACCCACTCTTGCTATACAGCGACTCTTCCATTCTGGACCTTGTCCCACAATCCGTTTGACCTGAAGACACGTCCTGCGGTGCCCTCGCAATGCGGCCTGGTCCCTGAATGTGTGCAGGGGGACGGTATTTCTCGCTCGGCCAGCAGAGTTGCGCCCACTCTTGCGGCCTACGACATAGAGAGGCCGGGATGTTGACTAGGCGGGGCCTCCGGCCGCAACCACAGCGCCAACAATCGCTGCTAACGGAGGGGAGCCTTGCCGGTGAGAGCCACTGATCTGAAGAATAGCTGCCTGCGGTGCCTCCCTGAACCGCTTGACGGAGGCCCCCGAGGGGCGGTGTGGTAGCGCGGACTGTGAGGGGGCGCTTGGCTCCTGCCCCCTCCCCAAGTCTTGTTGCCCTGGTGTGGCCTGAGATCGCCCCCGACATAGGCGGCCGGCTCCCGGGGTCCGGCGGAACTTTTTGCCTTTTGGTGACTCTTCCATTCTGGACCTTGTCCCACAATCCGTTTGATCTGAAGACACGTCCTGCGGCCTGGTCCCTGAATGTGTGCAAGGGGACGGTATTGATTGGATCAAGATGGCGGCTTCACACAAAGCTGACTCAAGTGTTGCTGCTGATGCTATGCAGACAAAAACTGGTTTTCAGTTTGTACATTCTTCAGGATTTTTCCATCCAAGGAAGGTTGAGAGTTTGTAGAACGATGGCTTCAGATTTTCAACATACTACTCTTCAACATTCTTCATAAATGTAATTCTGGTCCTGCCGCTACTTATTGGAGACATTAAACTATACTCTGGACCTGCCTGGCCTCGACCAAAATGGCGCCAGTATGGGAGCGACTTGCAACTCCTTATGACGTTCTAGTTACTTAGCCTTGACGTTATAGGGGATCTATGCGGTCTTTGTGCACATGGCGGGTGGGGAAGGGTACTGACTGGGAATACAGACAACCCTATTGATGTTGATTTTTCATTATTGATTATTGTATTAATAAAGCTTCGAAGTAATGTAACCCATGATACTCGCCCATGGTGTGCGTATGGACGATTTTATTGTAACTGATCCTGTTATACTTTCAATAAAAAAATCAACCTTCACTGATCCTACAACCGTTTATCACGTTTAGTTTTTTCATTATTGATTATTGTATTAATAAAGCTTCGAAGTAATGTTACCCATGATACTTGCCCATGGTGTGCGTATGGACGATTTTATTGTAACTGATCCTGTTATACTTTCAATTAAAAACATCAACCTTCACTGATCCTGCAACCGTTTGTCACGTTTAGTTTTTTCAATTAAATGGCTCGCTTGTTACATACTCCTATACCCCTGGCTTTTGAAAGACACCATCTTGAAGAATAAAGGTCTGCGTCAAGGGTGGTATTGCCCAGAATGTCTTGTTTTCTAGTGCTCGTAATAACGAAGCCAGAACTGCCGAAAGGGATTCTGGTCCTGCCGCTACTTATTGGAGACATTGAACTATACTCTGAACCTGCCTGGCCTCGACCAAAATGGCGCCAGTATGGGAGCGACTTGCAACTCCTTATGACGTTCTAGTTACTTAGCCTTGACGTTATGGGGGATGTATGCGGTCTTTGTGCACAAGGCGGGCGGGGAAGGGTACTGACTGTGAATACAGACAACCCTATTGATGTTGATTTTTCATTATTGATTATTGTATTAATAAAGCTTCGAAATGATGTTACCCATGATACTCGCCCATGGTGTGCGTATGGACGATTTTATTGTAACTGATCTTGTTATACTTTCAATTATAAAATCAACCTTCACTGATCCTGCATCCGTTTGTCACGTTTAGTTTTTTCAATTAAATGGCTCGCTTGTTACATACTCCTATACCCCTGGCTTTTGACCCTTTCCTACGCGTGGTCTGTACTACCGCCCTCGGGAGATCTATGTAATGAACAGACTACCATTGCCGAAACACAAGGGAATGCATCTCAGAGAGATAAGTCAAGTACGTCGTAGATAAAAACATTTTCGTGTTTATGCACGCTGATGTGCTTTGAACGATGCCCCCCCGCCCATTGCACAAAAGCGTACCGGGCGCTCCCCACGCAGGGCCCTTTTAAAGCCTCCACATCAAACCTAGGAGGTCAGGGAGGATCTACTATGCCCCCTTATGGTCATTTCCCCCTTCGTTTTGACCTCCTTTTGTCTCTCGATCCTACCGAGAGACAAGAGGGCAGCTGCTCCGGACTGTTTAGAATGTTGACAGACACCGGAGAGCCAATCAGCTTCGCTTCGCGAAGTTCCGTTACGCGTCAAGTACGCGAACCGGAGCGCTACCCGGAGCGCTGTCACAGATATATATATTTTTTTGAACGTTAATTTATCAAAATCCACTGGAGCACATATATTGAGACCTAGCAAAGGCACATCGGGCTAACAGTCCCTACAATTTTGCCAAGTTTCATGCAAATCCATTCAGCCGTTCGAGCTAAAAGTGAGGCCAACCGCCCCATGGAAATTAACATGGGAAAAACGCGTTTTGGGACCCCCTTTTTTCTCGGCCCCCCCTTGATGAACCCCCCCCCCCCAAAAATTTTCAGGGGCTGCTCAGAAACAAAATGTGCCATTTTCCTGAAAATTTCAGCCAATTCCGTCCACAAACGCCAAAGTTATTAGACATAGAATTTTCAAAAATCCCATAGAGAAAAAATCCTAACTATATATACCTACTGGCGACCGCCAGTAGGTAATGTATATATATATTCACTGAAAAAAACATAGGTTTCATACCAGTTATAGTTAGCTGGAAATTTTACTGACATAAAACCATTGAATTTCCCACGTTATAGTTAGTTGGACTCACTATAACTTGCGCGTGCAATGCACTGCTGATGACGTCACATATTACATCACTCATGACATGGTTAGTGACATCACTCATGACATCACTGATGACACCATCCAGTGAATGTGTGTTTTTCTGAAAAATAAATATTAGTAATATTTAAATATTTAATTATATGTATTAGTGTTTCACTTTGTGTATAAGTGGCTGCATGGGTTGGTGAGTAGCTACATGTGTATGTATATGGGTTATTAGATGTTTTTTTAATATCAGTATGCGTATCTATATGGTTTGGTGGGCGTATTACTTAGCACATAGATGCATGAGTGACTGATTCTGTGTTTGTATGTGTTTTGAAGACAGCATATGTGCAGGACTGTATGGGTGGATGAGTGTGTATATGTTAGTGAGTGAATGACTGTCTCAGTAGTGTCTTTATCATAAAACTATATATGTTTTAATCTAGTATATGTGAATATTGATGTATATAAGTGAGTACATGTGAGAGTGAAGGATTGTAAGAGTTCCTGTTTAAATTAGTATTTGTTTCTATAAGTGATTGTTTAAGAGAGTAAGCATGTGTAAGTTTCCTTAGAAGTAAAGTGGTAGTGTGTGTATAGCTGTATATGCAAATTAATTGATGTTCAATAGTTTATTTGTATGTGTGAGTATGTGTGTGAGTAACTTTTGGGTGACTGTTGGTGTGTAACAGGATGTATAGGTGTATCACTACATATAATGAGTGAGTACATGTATGAGTGACTATATAGAACTGTTGGTGAATTAGTGGATGTGTATATAGATGCTGGAATTATTGATTTTGTTGTTGCAACTGGTATGGGTATCTGCATTGTTTTGAAATTTTTAGTTTGTATTTTTGAATATGTGTTTCAAGGGTTACATTACAGTGAAAGGAGGTCTGTCACTCTGTCACAAGGATGCTGTCATCAGTAATGTCATGAGTGATGTCACTGACCATGTCATGAGTGATGTAATATGTGACGTCATCAGCAGTGCATTGCACGCGCAAGTTATAGTGAGTCCAACTAACTATAACGTGGGAATTTCAATGGTTTTATGTCAGTAAAATTTCCAGCTAACTATAACTGGTTTGAAACCTATGGTTTTTTCAGTGAATTTAATAGGTTTTTTAAATGCTAATTCCTAACTATAACTGGTGTGAAACCTATGGTTTTTTCAGTGAATTTCATAGGTTTTTTAAATGCTAATTCCTTTCTATATCGAGTTCCTAACCTACGATTTTTTTATAAATTTGCTGTTTTGTGTAAGTATAATTATTTTTTATTTTAATTTTATTTTATGTATAATTTTTTCTTGGGGCGCTCTGGGTGCGCGCTCCGGTAAGCTCTCCGGAAAGCGCACCCAGAGCGCTACTTTCGTTCGTGAAAAAAAATATGAATGAAAAGTAAATAATAATTAGTACCATACATATAAAAACAGGTTTTTTTAAATAAGGAAATGAAAATGATTTTGCATTTCCGTGAAACTATCAAAACGTCACTTCGGCGCGCCGCGTAAGCGCCCCCGGAAGCGCCTACGTTCGCGCCGCGTTTGCGCCCCGGAAGCGCCTACGTTCGCGCCGCGTAAGCGCACCCGGAAGCGCTCCTGTGCGCGCAGCGTCAGCGCGCCAAGTCATGTGACCTTAAAATAACACTTTTCATTGGTTGCTAAAAAAATTTTTTACAAAGAAAGAAATCCCCACCCATTTCCTTCACTTCTTCTTTCACTTTTGTGTCTGAAAGACCTGTTTTTTGCTCTTGGATCTTTCTTGGATTACCATGGCTGCCAGAGAATCCAGCAGTGATGATGAGCGTGAATTCATCGATGAAGAGCCTCCTCAGCCAAAGGTGAAGGAGCATTTCATTTGGAAATTTTTTTTCAATACCAGCTGACCAGAAGAAGGTGAATGCTCCAAAAGTGGAGTGCAGGATCTGCAAACAAGTCATGTCACGGGGTGACCCCCAAAAAAAAAATATTCATTTGGGAACTCCACAATGATACGCCATGTGGAGAGGAGGCACCCCCAGAATTTTGCCCGGGACAGTGTCAGGGCTCTGGCACAAGAGGTTCCCAGTGATGGGGCCTCTACATCCACCGGAGGAGCAACTACTTCTGGAAGGGGGCGATCGCAGGAGCTGGTTCCTAATATACAGCCTGCATTTAACAAAGGTGTCCTGAAATGCAGATACTGCGATCAACTCCTTACCTATGGGGAGCAAAGTGTCCTGCTCATGGTTCGAGCATTGGAGAACCATCACTGCCGTTCCCAGCCCTAATTTTTTATGCTCCTGTTGAGTAGTTTCCATTCCCTGTTTTTGTTTCTGTTCTTTAAAAAAAGAAGAAAAAAAAGTTCTTTTCAGAACTACCTCCAATTCTCATCAAAGAGCTATATTCTATAAAAAATGAAAAAGAGTAAGTGAAGTGGAGTGCATTGATAATCAAAAGGAAAATGAGTAAGAAAGAACAGAAAGGTATGAGAGGAGAAAGGAAGTGAAGTAGGGGGACTGAAAGAAGGTGAGTGTTGGGAAGGAAAGTAAGGAGAAGAAGAGTGAATATGGGGAATGTGGATATTCAAAGAAAATGTTGAAAAGGAACGGGGGTGTGGAAGGGTAAGAAAAGATGCATTGCTGGAGTTGAAGACTGAAAGCCTCATTTATGAGGCCATACGTCACTTTAACGCCACCAGAGTGTCACTTTTTGTGACGCATCAGTACAGTAAAAATTGCACCTTATTCAGTCATATTTACAAAGTGGTGCATCTAGGTAGATGCGTTACTTTGTAAGCCCCTGCGCCACATTATTCCTACGTCAGGTGTAATGTATGCAAAAGGGACGTATTGACGCAAGAAAGGGTCGTAGAGGTGACTCAGTGATATCACTGCGTCACTTTTATGACGCTGTTGCTTCCAAATATTACGCCTGTTTCACAGCAGGCGTGCAGGCCCTTTCACATGGGGCCTGGCCCCATGTGAAAGGATGCATTGCTGGAGTTGCTTCATTTTTGAGACACACTCCGGCAATGCATCACTTTTGCACTTACAGATACGTCTGAAATACTGACATATCTGTAAGAACTTCCAACATAATACGTTATAAATTTAATATGACGCATGAGTAGAAGACTAAAGGCCTCATTTATGAGGCCATGCGTCACTTTAACGCCACCGGTGCATCACTTTTTGTGATGCACCAGTGCTGTAAATAATGCACCTTATTCAGTCATATTTACTAAGTGACGCATCTAGGTAGACGTGTCACTTTGTTAGCCCCTGCGCCACATTATACCTACGTCAGGTGTAATGTATGCAAAAGGGACGTATTGATGCAAGAAAGGGTCGTAGAGGTGACGCAGTGAATAAACTGGGGGCCTCATTTATGAAAAGTGACGCATCGCTGCGTGAAAACAGCGATGCGTCACTTTTCAGTGCGCACTCCTTACGACATTCCTGATGCGTCATATTTAATGTATGACGCATCATGTCGCAAGGAGTTACAGATACGTCAGTATTTCTGACGTATCTGTAAGCGCAAAAGTGACGCATTGCTGGAGTGTGTCACAAAAGTGACGCAACTCCAGTAATGCGTCCTTTCACATGGTGCGTCACAAAAAGTGACGCACTGGCGGCGCAAAACTGTCAAAAGGCCTTCATAAATAAGGCCCTGGATTTTCCCCATGCTTCGCTCCCCGGTCCGCTCCCCGGTGCGCGCACCGGGCGCTCCCCCCACGCACATCGATTTTTTTTTTTTTTGCCCCGCGGGACCCTATTATAGCCCCCACATCAAACCTAGGGGGTCAGGGGGGGTCTACCCTGCCCCCTTATAGTCATTTCCCCCTTTTTTTATGCCACCTCTCGTGTCTCGATCCTACCGAGACACAAGATGGCGGCCGCTCCGGACTGTTTCGAATGTTTACAGACACCCGTGAGTCAATCAGCTTTCCATGCGCAAGTCGCGTAGCACGCCCGGTGCGCTCCCCGGTGCGCGTACCGGGGCGCGCCTATAGATATATATATATTTTTTAACCTAAATTACTCAAAATCCACTGGAGCACATATATTGAGACAAAGCAAAGGCACGTCGGGCTACCAGTCCCTACAATTATGCCAAGTTTGGTGTAAATCCATTCAGCCGTTCGGGCTAAAAGTGAGTTTGACCGCCCTATGGAAATTAACATGGGGAAAACGTGTTTAGGGACTCCCCTTTTATCTCGGCCCCCGCTTGACGCATAGCCCCTAAACTTTCAGGGAAGGACCGGAGCTTGACGACGCCATTTTGAGGAAATTCTCAGGCAGATTCGTCAACCGGCGCCAAAGTTATCCCAAATAGAATTTTGAGATTTTGCATTGAAAAAAATCCTAACTATAACTACCTACTGGCGACTGCCAGTAGGTAATATATATATATATATATATGTATATGTCGAAACGAAAGCCCAAAGTATCCCAGCCTCAGCGGTGCAACACAAGGGCACAGACTTCAGAAGCAAGGATGTAGATGTGTTTCTTTATTCACACATCAAGGTCCAAATGACTATTTTTGGCCTCCAGACATGCAGCCTTGATCACACAGCGCGCTGACAGCAAATGGGTGAAAAATATACATAAATGAGCAGTAGTTTTTTTTCTATCTTAAAATCATGAATAGGCATATTACCACCTTTGGCTGACTTTTGCTTGAGCGCTACTTTACTGCTGGCATTAAGTCAGAAGTGCATGACACAACTAACTCTACAGACATAGTGAACAGACTCTAATCATCACATCAATATAGGTCACTAATGGTGTAACTGAAACAAAGCCTTAGAAATGTTTAAAAAAGTTTAAAAAGTGACTGCAAACCCTCCAATGCTGCGACATCAAATATTGTGCGCCTTATAAATCCCACTAAGTGAAAAGGAACAGGAGTGAAACCCATAGACCAAGCTGGGACTGGGTATGAAGTATATATAGCAAACAATGTCCCACTAGGTAACAGTAGCAAAGACAGTTAGCAAATTGCATACATTACGTATTACAAGGAAGGAAAACAAGGAGTCTCAGTACATTTGTGAAGAAGGTTATTATTCACCAGTTTTCAAGGAAATGGGAAGCACAGTTAGATAGCAGCACTGTACATGAAAGACATTCATGGAGCAACCCAATTAGCACTTGGTGACAACGTGATAACAAAGTGAAGGTGACGACGCAAGTGAACGTGGTGAACCGCGTGGTCGGCGCAAAGTGATAAAAAGCAATCACACATAGGCTTTACATTGAGTGTACAGAATTAAAATGTTCAAGTTCGGCACAGTTATGAGCCTATTGATAGTGCGCCGTGAAATCGCGCTGTGTTTGTCGACGGCGTTTCGATCCTCTATGATTCGGGATCCTCTTCAGGACAGGGTTGCCGTTGAATTGGAGTGCTGCATGGGGAAACAATTGAGTTCAGGAGATCGGGCATGGAAGACGGGTAGCTTAAATAAGGTTACGAGTGTGAGCCGGGTGATCGGCCCGTTTACGTTGAAAGAAAGCCAGTTTAAACAAGGGATCTCACAGTGTTGGCAGTGTCGGGACACATGCATTTACTGTTCGTGATTAGGACACTTGGTCTAGGGTGGAGGACAGGGACAGGGGAGTCAAGTGGACGCAATGGCATACCTGAAGTCAGGAAGCGCTGACAAGAAGGGAAAGTCAGTCGTCCAGTGATGGTGGGCCCAGGCGATCAAGGATGAAGCAGTGATCTTAGGCTGGGGGTCAGGTCTCGGCTAATCGAGCCCGCAGGGCACCTAGAACGAGAATCTAGGTTAGGATGGGATTATTCAGCAAGAACCCTCCGGGGTGGCGATGGATCAGCAGAAGGTGGGTAGATTACCTGAGTCAATCTAGTGCTGGAGCCGAGTGAATCCGAGGCAATGCTTTCTCACGAAGAGTGGTGGGTGAATGAGGTTGTCAAAGTAAACCAGGAAGTAACCAAGCGGAGAGGCGGGGCCACTGGATAGGGAGGGCGTGGGGACGGGGAATGGGAGGAGAGCGGAGATAAGGGAACCGCCCATGGGCTGATTCTGAAAGCCTAGCGGATAGGAGGGATTCGGAAGTGGGTGGGTGAAGGGGAGGGCACTGCGCTGTGGTCTGTTGATGACAGGAGAGGTTTCAATAATACATATATTGAGCAATCAAGAACACAGAAAATTTACAATACATGGAATTACACATCAGAGTGAAAGCGCAGTGAAGCATGAATAGTGAGGCATGTCTAGTCGCCCGGAAAACCGCATAGGCGGTCGGTAAGGGTCTAAGAGAGACCACTGATTAACTGGCAGTTTCAAGAGTCAAGATGTAAAGGACTTAAGGGGCTGGTTGGAGACTCAAGTAGTGACCGTGTTGTTCCATTCATCAAGGGTGTTCAGGCCCCTGTTTACAGAGTCTGTAAGCGAGATCCATTTACATTCAGCCCGGTTTAGAAGTAGGTTTATGTTGCCACCTCTGGTAGGGAGTCTGAGATGTTCAATTACCTGCCACCGTATGTCAATGTCTCTGTGGCCTTTTTCAATAAAGTGCGTAATAAGGGGAGCTGTGAGTACCTGGCAATTGATTCGGCTTTTGTGCTGAATAATGCGCTGCTTCACCATTTGGGTGGTTTGGCCAATGTAGAGTAGATCGCAAGGGCAGAGAATGGCGTAGATCACGTTGGTGGTTTTACAGTTGGTGTGGCAGGTTAGTTCATGTCTTCTCCCATTGTATATAAACTATTTGGTGTTGTTAGTGAGTTCACATACACTGCATCCTTGGCATTTAAAATGTCCACAGATGGGTGCCAGGCCCCAGGCAGATGTGATGGTATTTTGATCTTTGGGAGTCTCTGGCCACGTGATGGCACGTACCAAATGATTGGCAATGTTGTTGCCTCGTTGATAGGAGAATAGAGGTGGATCACGGAATTGTTCATCGGATCTTAGCACAGTCCAGTTCTTTTTAATGATGGCACTTATTTTGTTGCTGTCTGGTCCAAAGGTAGAGACGAATGGGATTCTGGTCATTGGTCTCTTGGTTTTAGGGACTAGTAGATTTTCACGGTGGTAGTACCAGGCACGTTTCTTAGCTCTGTTGACTAGTCTGCGTGGGTATCCTCTATGTATGAGTTTGTTCATCAGGATGTCTGCTTCACGAAAGTAGTCTTTTCTCCATTTACAATTACGTCTGATACGTAAAAATTGTCCGAAGGGCAATCCATCTTTGAGGCCTCTGGGATGATGGCTTGAGTAGTGTAGCAAGGTGTTGCGTTCCGTTGGTTTCCGGTAGAGGATGGTGCCCAATGTACCCTCCTCAGCATGTATGATCACGTCCAGGAACGGTAGATCGTTGGTTTTATGTTCACTGGTGAAGTTTAGATGTTCTTGGCTGTTGTTGAGCCATTCAATGAAGGGTGTTAATTCATCAGGGGTACCATGCCAGAGGAGGAGAATGTCGTCAATATAGCGACGCCAGAGATCCACATGGTGGAGGTGAGGATTGGCCGGGTTGAGGATTAAAGATTTCTCCAGGTTGTGTACATAGAGTATCGAAAACTGGTGAATAATAACCTTCTTCACAAATGTACTGAGACTCCTTGTTTTCCTTCCTTGTAATACGTAATGTATGCAATTTTCTAACTGTCTTTGCTACTGTTACCTAGTGGGACATTGTTTGCTATATATATTATAAATCCCACTAACATTAACATTGCCATAAATGAAAGAATGTAGAACGTGACAAAATTCCCCTAAAAATTCGGGCCTTAGTGGCCAATGCAGAGCATCCGTACATGTTACACTAGGGCCCTGGTGGGAATCCGGAGTCGAAGGTGGCAGTCACTGGTAACTACAAGATAATAGGCTCTTTGGTTTGAGTCGGGTACCCGGTTCATAACCCACTTTGTGTCTATATGCAGGGCCCATTATCAGCACGAATTGGCGAGGTAATAAACAGGGGTTTACTTTAGCCAACTGATTGCAAACGATGACTTACATGGTCCCAGATCTCCTCAGACAAGTTTTATAGTGAAGTAAATGTATCCTGTGCCCCTGAGTTAGTACTATGCACTTCTGCAGATTTTTCTCCCAGGGAAGTTATTGCCGCGTATGACTCCATAGCGAGTAAAGTCGGTGAAATCCTAAGTGTCCCGGCTGGTATAATGCCTGCTTCCGGTTTGACTCTCACTGCTCTTGGGCGGCGAAAAAGTAAGCTCTGTCAGCCAAACTAAGAAATCAAATAGAGGTATGTGTATGCCGTAAAGAATATAAATCAGCCCTGATCGGTCGGAAGGGTGCCCTGAAGGAGGAGGCTTGGAGGGAGCTGATTGACTCAAGTACTCTCAGGAACAGCTCTGGTCGGTCGGGAGGGTGCCCTGAAGGAGGAGACTTGGGGGGAGCTGATTGACTCAAGTACTCTCAGGAACAGCTCTAGGTTTTGGAGTGTTGTGAATCACCCCCTTTTTGATCAGGAAGTGGGGGGAGGCTTTAGACTCGCATATCACTGAGGAGGAATGGGTGCTCCATTTTAAATCTATGTTTGACAGCCCTACGGAGCACACTTGCCAAGAAGGTCGGGATATAAATGCCCCTGTAATGATTTTTGAACAGGGTGGGGTGGTGGCAGGCATTGCAGGTAATCCACCAATAAATCACCGGGCCCAGATGGTATCCCTCCGGACCTGTTTAAATCCGACCCTTCGTTCTGGGCTCCGGTACTGGAGGCTGTGTTTAACGCAGCTGCAAAGAACGGTTGTCCTCAGTCTTGGCCCTCTTCCACTACAGTCTCTGTTTTTAGGAAGGGTGAAAGAAATAGCACCCACTGTTACAGGCCAATCTCCCTCCTTGACTCAGTGGTTAAGGTTGTAGGACTTATTCTCTTGCAGAGACTATCCACTTGGGCGGAGGAGCATAAGATCATGTTGGATGTCCAGTTTGGTTATTCAGTCGGGAAGTTCAAACGCTGCTCAGTGTCTCAATTTATCTATGTCACTGAGCAAATATACGGTTGCCCACCCGGGCACTGTCTACCTTGCCTTCATGGACTTGTCCTCTGCATTTGACTGTGTCAACAGGGTTAAATTGTGGCAGTCCATGAGGGCAATGGGGATGGATATCAGTAGTGTCAACGTTTTTAGAGGATTTGTATAAGTCAACCAAGGCTAACGTCAGGTTTTCTCAGGACCTTCGAGTCACTAGGTACCTGGAGACAAAGAGGGGAGTACAGCAAGGTTGCATCCTGGCCCCATTCCTGTTTAACCTCTACATTAACGATTTGGATATTGCTTTAAGAGCCACCGGGGTAGACTTCAAGTTTGAGGGCGGTTTGGCATCCCTGTCTTGCTTTATCCGTACGATGCCGTCCTTATATCTAGAACTGCACTAGGTTTGCAATCTCTTTTAAAGGCATTTTCTAAATTTATGACGGATCGGGACTTGGCAATAAATATTTCTACATCTTATATAATGCAAGTAGGGCAACGACCCCAAAAAAGTTTTCAATTTAGTGTTGGCCCTGCTAAGATCCCCAGCACTAATGTTTTTCCTATTTAGGGGTTCTTTTTGATGATCATTTAAAATGGGGTCCATTAATCTTGAGGAAAAGGGGGGACCTGGCCCGGCGAACGCAGCAATTTTAAATTTCGCCTCAAAAATAGGGAAGAAACCAGTTGGAGCCATGTTGAAAGTTTATCAAGCCAAAAGCATGTCCATAGCTAGCTATTGAAGTGAAATTTGGGGATACATTGCTGTGGATACCCTCCAGGTGGCTGAGAATGACTTTTTGAAGCGCCTGCTGTGTGTTCCGCGTGGAATATCTAACTTAGCAGCCCGTGAGGAATTGGGGGTCCCCTACCTAAGTGATGTCCTGCCCCTGAGGCCTCTTGTGTTTTGGTTGAAGTGCTGGTTGAATAAGGAGTTAACTCTTAATCATTTAATCTTAAGAGAGTGTATGTCCCTCGATAATGTATCCCAAATTCCTTGGCTTAATTACAATAAAAGTTGCCTTGAAGGGGTGGCGCGTTGATTTATTCTGTAAGCTCGAATCCATTGTTAAGAAAGATGTGGAACTAATCAGAGTAGCTTTCTTGGCCTCAAGGAAATTTGACAGGGAGGAGCAGGAGATGTCGAAACCAAGTGTTTGTATGTTTTCAAATCTCAAAACAACTCCGACAATGGAACCTTATCTTATGGGGTTTTTATCAATACATGAGAGGTTCTTATTAACTAGGTTTCGGATGTACCTTTTTCACCTCCTGTTAGCTAGGCCTATCAAATGCAGTAGAGGTCAAGTGCTAGATCCCTGTGGCTGCGACAGACAGTCTCCTCAGGATCTGCTGAATTTTATGTTTTTATTTAAGTTTTACGAAACCCCTCAAAGGAATTTCCTGGTTCCCATTTGAAAAAGAATGAATTTTGCTCAGTCCCATCCTGCCCTTATGTATCTTCAACTGTTGAAAAAGTATTGTATTATTTTTATAGTGGGGGTTTTAAAATCTACTGTGAAATCCAGGGCCTGCATGGATGTTTAGATAATGGATTATCTATGTAGGATCTGTTAGTTTTGAAGGCTTATCTTGCGCCATAAAGTAAATATAAAGGTAAGATATATTCTCCTGGCGCATTGCACTTTATGGTTATTGATTAATTTGGGAGGATGGGTGTTGGGTTCTATTTATAAACAGTGTATGGAGTTTTACTTTTTAGTTCATGTTTTAACATATTACTGTTTTTATGTACATGCAATTTTTGTAACTTTTATGGTGCTCCGACGTGAAACCGAATAAAGTTTATTTGACTGACTGAGTCAAGTTCCAGATTGACACGGTCTATTTCCTTCGGTGTGTTGGCGTGGTCTATTGCCACATACTTGATAAGTATGATAACCAGTCGCATTGATGCCTCCAAATTGCTCTCTGCACACTCCTTGAGCATGTCTGGGTTGGCGTTTCTCGAAGCTAGGAGTCAGCATGATTCTTAGACCACGTGGGACGCGGCCTGCATCCCGGTATTTTGGCAATGACTTTCCTTCCCACCATTTGGTAAGTTCAGTGCACATTAGTTTTTCCAATAATTTTAGCTTAGATTTATAGTCATCGTTGCTTGTACCAACATGAGCACCTGTTGCCCTTGTCTGATTTTGAGTATTTGTTAAATTGTCAACCAAAGCTTCAGCAGCTGCTTCCCACTCTTGCAGTGCTTCGTTGGACATGATGAAATTGTATCAAATGTGATTGTGTCTGTCAAGTAACTGTCCCGCAATTGCTATGTACCTAGACAGATACAGAGTGCTCCTCTTCAAAACCTGATATTAGCCAAATGCAGTTCGAACTCACCAACGGGTGTTGAGATGCTGGTCGGGTCCGCCGACTCAACCTGAACCCCGAACGCGATGGCAGTGAAACTTGCAACAGTCAGGCTGTCAGGGGCGCCGTGATTGTTTCTTTCTCCTCCCGGAGATGATGTTGAAAATCACCATGGCCCAGTGATTAGCCAAAGAGGAGATCTGTGGAGCAGAGATAGCCGTACTCGTGATTAACATCGAAACGAAATCCCAAAGTATCCCAGCATCTGCAGCGCAACACAAGGGCACAGACTCCAGAGCAAGGAAGTAGACAGTGGTAGAAGTGGGGCGGGATCGGAAGGGCACGGCGTGCCCTTACTTAAAAAAAATTATTTCAGTCCGTTCCTCTACTTCTTTCTTTCAAAAAATCGTCCCGGGACGGCAACAATAGTCCTACTTAATAATGATAAGCTTTTTCATTCAGCTTCCAGGGGATGCTGGCACTTCTCTGGTGAACTCCAGAGGCTGCAGCAGCCCACCCTGAGATCCACAGACTGTGGGCAGCCCCTCCCAGAGCTCTCACAGACCGAGGGCAGGCCCATTGTCATTCCGATTGAGGCTGATTAGCCTCTTTAGAATGACAATGCGCCCGCCCGCTGCCTTTGACGATGGTGGATCTGGAGATTGAGGGATGGTGTTCTGCGAGACAAAATCCCCCTCCTTTGACTGTCCTGGGGTGAAGACCTTTTCACTTTTAGGATACTGTGTCATCAGTGAATTAAAATCAATCTTTTTTCAGGATATAATATGTCTTCTGTAAAAACCTCTAGTTCAGATCCTCCAAATATACCACAGTTTACAAAGTGCCATTATTGTCGGATTGTTCAAGCTTACAAAAAAAACTCTAACACGATGCACGCCAGGTGTTAACGCAGTCGGGTGGTAGGCGCACACGCAGGGAATTTGTGGTACAATGCGTTTTCCTGTTTGCAATGAGGTCAGAGTTAGTAATGACAGAGGAGCTTTCCTCAAACAGAGTACTCTGGGGAACTTGTCCCCTTGTGTAATTTGTCCAGAAAGTGACAGGGCAGGAGCGGTGAACGGGGCAGGAACGGTGAACGGGGCAGGGGAAGCGACGGAGAAGGAGAAGCGACGGGGCAGGAGAAGTGACGGGGCAGGAGAGGTGACATGCAGGAGAAGTGATTAGGCATGAGCAGGAGCAGATAACTGGTAGGAGCAGATAATGGGCAGGAGCAGATAACGGGCAGGAGCAGTGAACAGGCAGGAGTAGTGAACGGGCAGGAGTAGTGAACGGGCAGGAGCAGTGACGGGGCAGGAGCAGTGACGGGGCTGGAGCAGTGAACAGGCAGGAGCAGTGAACGGGCAGGAGCAGTGATGGGGCAGGAGCAGTGAACGGGAAGGAGCAGTGACAGGGCAGGGGAAATGACAGGGATGGAGCGGTGATGGGGTAGAAGAAGTGACCGGGCAGGAGAAAGTGACAGGGCAGGAGAAGTGACTTGTACTTATGTTCCTTGCCTATTTATTTATATACTATTGCATGACATCCACTGATGTGTCTGCAAAGCATCTTTGTTGCCCTGAAATTTTGTCCTGAATTTTGACCTCCTGTCCTGAATTTTTGTTGTGAATTTTGACCCCTTGTCCTGAACTTTTACACTCCCCGTTCTGAATTTGCACCCATGCCAGTTGGCCACCCTACTCTGCAGTGCCCACGACCTCCTCCCCCTTCAAGGGGCCTGCAAAGCAACACTGAAAGGGCCATCAGACAACTGTGAATTAACTGGTGACACAGCAGAGCAGACTGTTGACAATGCAATATCGGCCCTTAATTAGCAGTGGATTCCAGAACAAGGAGGTTAAAGTCCTCTGTGTAGAGGATGCTGTGGTGCAGGGAGGCAGACAAACTAGTTTATTTTAACAAACTGACTACGCTGAACGGGGTACCTGTGCACCCTAAACTTGAAACACAGTGATTCATGACATTTATATCTAATAAGCATACATATCTGCAGTACTGCATTGAAAAAAGGTAATGCCGGACTGGCCGTTCCAAGCATCAGGTTTTTCCTAGGGCGACTGGAAGGGTAGAGGGCCAGTTTAGTTTGGGGGGGCCGGTTTTGTACAAGTACAGGGGTTTTAAAAGCACTGCAAAATTCTTTGTATATTCAGCAGGTTTCGGTTAACAATACAAGTGCCAAGATAACTTTGGTGATCAATGTATCTGCTGGAGAGAGATAGGAGCATGTTTTGTCTAGTAGCTGTTTTACTCACCTAAGGTAGCGCAGAGGGGTAATATGCCTGCTGGAAAGAACATGTACCATGCATATCAAAGAGCAATATTTTATGTGCATAGTTCAGTGGGTACTGCTTTGTGTTCACTTCCAGAATGAAAGGACACTTGAATACATATGGCCTGGCAGTTCGGGCTGGACTGGTCCCATTGGGCTCAGGATCAAGACTGATTTGCATATGACTGGGTCCAAACTGGAATGGCATGTTGAGCAAAAAAACGATGGATTTAGGCCCAGATCTCTGTACTGGGTGAATGTATGACATTGTTCTGCATTCTGTCCACGAGTTGTTCTTTTTGCTATATTATGATTGAGCAACTAGCTGGCTTATATGAATATGAAGGAGCCTTTGTGGGTTTCTGTGAGTCTAGATTCTCCCGATAGTCCCTTTCTCTTCTGAGCCCTGCTTAACACATGTGTAAAGGAGGAGCCCTGTATTCATGTCCTCAATGTTTGAGACAAAACATACTCATGGATTTCTGAACAATGAGAGTAAAAGCATTAAGGAACATGTTCCTGCTTATATTTCACACGCTTTACATAAACCTGTATTCCCTATGAGTGTTTGCATTTTCCTGAATTAAACATGTTTATCCATTGTTTGAATTAAATAACGTTATAAGCTGTAACTGGTCAGTGAAATGCTAAACGTACTATAAATGGTATGTTTTGCCATTTCTACCCACACCCCTGACTCCACCCACTGATCCAATCTTTGGTTATTCCCCCCCCCCCTGATTCTCCACCCACAGTTCCCCTACTTTTTTTCCACACTTCGACCACTGGATGTAGATGTGTTTCTTTATTCACACATCGAGGTCCACCAGTCATGCAGCCTTGATCACACAGCACAGTGATAGCAAATTCGAGCCTTATTGCCCAATGGAGAGCATCCGTACATGTTACACTAGGGCCCCAATGGGAATCCGGAGTCGAGTGTGGCCGTCACTGGTAACTACAAGATAATAGGCTCTTCGGATTGAGTCTGGTACCCGGTTCATGGTGGACTCGACTGTGACTTATGAAGAGCTGCAGGCAGGGGCGAGTCAGGCTGCGTCTGCGAGTAAGTGCAAGAACGATCAATGCATTTAACAGTTGCATTTGCCAAGTGTTTTATTATTGCTAGTATATATATATATGTATATATATATATATATATATATATATATATATATATATATATATATATATATATCCGCACTGCACTTTTCACTGCGACAGTCTCCAATAGCCGACCCCACACAGGAAACAACACGGAAGACCCAGAGTGCAGGTGAGTTTTCTTTTATTCATCAGCACACCACGGCAGCATAACGTTTCGGCCTACACAGAGGCCTTGGTCACATGGCGCACTGAGAGAGGTGCAAGAAATTTAAAGGGCACATTCACCAATGATGGGAGCATTTGATTGGATATTTTGTATGCAGTGGGAGTGTTCAAACTGCGACGGAAAATGAGCTTGCAATTGCAATTTTTAGGGCGGGGAATCTTATGTCAGAGACAGAAAAGCCCTCAAAACTTAATCACTGTATAAATACATTAGTGAATTCCGACAATTGTAAAAGTTTGGAAACATTATTTGGGGTGATTAGTGGGCAAACGAGGTATATACAACAGGCTATACATAATTACATATATTTACATAAAGTGCAAAAGGCAAATATCTATCAGATGTCATTGTGATAGGGTCATGATAAGGCTGTCAGCATAAATGCTCAAAATACATCCCTTCAAATGCACAGTATAACAGTTGTACCTCATATTTAAAATATATACAACACATTTAATATATATACATCTATATACACCATAGATTTTATACCCCTACCCCAACATGCTACTAGAATGCTTTGTGATAGTAGTCATCATGGTCGGCTATGCAGGGCACTATTTTATATACCTTCTGACATTTCCCCATACTTTTCCGAGAATTGTCTATCTACAACCCCAATCACCCATCATTAATGTGCATGCTACGGAAAAAGTGCAAAATAAAATAAGTGAATGCATATATTTTTTTCAAATTACGTTAAAAACTTCGGTGACATTTGTATTCTGAGGAATATAGCAACCATATATCTCAAACAACTGTAGATGACCTAGTGTGTTAATTCATATATAGTCATCTTACTAGTTTCAAACTTGGCCAACACTACCTTCACTATTACAGGTGACTACAAGAACCAAATCTGAAAATGCCCATTCGCTATCTGACAGGAGACAGGGTAAAACTACCGCAAGAGGTTTATTCACACTTGTAAGATTTACAAACAAGTGTAAAAGTCCTCCGTGGAGTTGAGGCCATTGGGGCTCTTGCTATCCATCTCCAGGATGTATCTGGTCTCTAGTGCCCTCAAGATCCCATCCCGGTTGCCTCCTCTCCTTAACGGACCTACCGAGTCAATAGCATAATATTTAAGGAGACTGCTGTTGTTACCATGAAACTCCTTAAAATGCCGTGCAACCGGGTAGGTGGCGTCATTGGTATTGATGGCTCTAATGTGCTGGAGAACCCTTTTGTGGACCTGCAGTTTGGTGCTACCAATATATTGCAGGCCACATGGGCACTCCAGCACATACACCACATACTCCGATTTGCACGTTAGTTGCTTGTTGATCTTACGGGGTACTAACGAAAATGCTGTGAGGAACTCAGTTTTATTGAGCCCCTGAGAGCAAGCTTTGCAGCTAGAACACTTCCTAAACCCTCGACTGGCAGCTAGCCAGTTTTTGGGTGGTATTACCTCAGGGCTAGACTTAACTAGCGCATCCTGCAAGGAGAATGCCTTCCTGTAAGCAATAGCTGGTTTATTAGGCATGTGCTCGCCAATAACTGGATCTAATTTGATAAGATTCCAGTATTGGTTGACAATCTTTCTAAGCGCCCCATGCTGACTATTGTAGGTCCAGATAAGCCTGATAGGGGGCTCTGTGTTGGCCACCATGTTTTTCTGCAGTTTCCTGTGAGTCAGTGCTTAGTGCGCGACAAAGCATTGGCTTTTCTGATGGCTGTATCTATTAGCTGCTCACTGTACCCGCGTGCAAGAAATCTTTCTTTGCTAGCAGCCTGTGCGCTTTTGCAGTGGGAGTCCGTGCTACACACCCTACGGATTCTAAGCATCTCCCCGTAGGGGATGCTTCTAATCAAATGTGGGGGGTGATGACTTCCCGCATGCAAGATGGTATTGCCCGATGTGGGCTTCCTATACAGCTTAGTTTCAAGCCTGCCCTGGCTGACCTCTAATGTAACATCAAGAAAGTGTGCCTCCTGCTGGCTGATGTGAGACGTGAAAGACAAATTGAATGAGTTGGAATTTAATGTTTCAATGAAATTGACTGCCTCTTCACGTGTTCCACGCCAAAACATGAGAATATCATCGATATACCTGTACCATCTGATGATATGATGGGTACAGGTGTCATGGTGTATGCCTCTGAGGACCTGCCTCTCCCAGTACCCCATGTGGAGACAGGCGTAACTGGGAGAGAAACAGGCCCCCATGGCAACACCCCTGACTTGTTGGTAATATCGATTTAGGAACATGAAGTAGTTGTGGTGCAAACAGAAACTAATCATAGTAAGCAGCATTTTATTGTGCTCAACCAACTCAATTGGTCGCCTGCCCAGAAAGAACTCCACAGCTCTAAGCCCGTCTGTATGCACTATACTCGTGTATAACGATGACACATCTAATGTAATCAACCAAAGATCATTGTCCCACTCAAACCCCTCCAACTTCCTCAACAGATCACTCGAATCCTGGATGTATGATTCTAGTGATAGCACATGCTCTTGGAGGAACAAATCAATGTAAATGGTGGCCTTTTCCAGCAACCCCCCGCACGCCGATATGATGGGTCTACCTGGCGGCTTTGTTGCGTCCTTGTGCACCTTCGGAATTAGGTACAGTACTGGGGTTACAGGGTGGTCATTTTTTAGACACTTCAGCTCATCCATACTGAGCAGTCCGCTGGAACGCCATCCCATTAGGAGCGAGTGAAAGTCTGATTGTGCCTTCTTTAGTGCAGTAAAATCACAATGTCTGTAGCAGCTCGGATCATTAAGCTGCAGGTAAGCTTCCTCCATATATTGAGTTCTGGGCCAAAGCACAATATTGCCACCTTTGTCTGATTGTCTGACAATTATATTTCCATCAGCCTTCATTTTAGTAATCAATTTCCGATACTCATTGTTGTCTTGATGTTTACGATGATTGGCTTTCAATGTTTTCACATACAATGCCTTGATCTGTTTGACGGCAGCATCCTGGAATATGTCGATGTTATCATAGGGGGTTATGGGAGTAAAGGTGGAACGTGGCTTTAGATCGCTAAGGCCACCAGTATGAAAGTTCCCCTCATTTTGCGTACTTTGTGTATTTGGAGCCTCAGCACGCAAGCCCGCCAAGTCCTGCATCAGCGGGATATCGTGAACTGCCAGGCCTTGAGTGGTAGATTCCAAAACTGGCCTTTTAGCAGTCCCCCGCGACTTACTGTTGGCAAAATGCTTTTTAAGTCTCAACTTACGCGTAAATTTAAAGAGATCTATTCTGGTATCCGCATAGTTGAGACTACTCGGAGGGCAATATGATAACCCCTTAGACAGGATGCTGATTTCAACGTCAGAGAAAGCCGTGTTGGTCAAATTGATGACAGATAGACCATTGTCCAATGTTTGGTGGCTACTATTTGGTGCTGTGCTGATTACTTCTTTTTGGTGGCGTTCCAACGCTTGTAATTTCGCTTTTTGGGTTTTTCGTTTGGCGCTGCATTTTCTGCGCTCTCGTCGTTTTTGGTTGGGGCTTTGTCTTGCACTGGAATGCGTGGGCGCAATGTTTCGCGCCTGTCCTGCCTGACACACTCCAGTTCTTCCTCCGGCGTCAGCCGTGTAAACCCCAAGCGCTCCGAGTATCTACCAGCTTCAGCTTCAGACCCGCTATCAATGGTTGAGCTTAGGTCTGTGAGGCTTGAGCCCCCCGGAGAGGCGGACCGTGCTTGGGTGGTGCTGTGAGCTTTATTCTGCGCAGTGCGCGAGTTCTTTAGTTTTGAGGCTTTTATGGCATCAAACTTCCGCGCAAACGTGAAGATTCTCCCTTCACTGTAATCTGTTTTGTCGCGCTGAAATTTGAACGTTTTGCGCTTTCTGATAATGTCTTCTTCTTTTTGCACACGTTGTTCCATCGTCTCACGATATTTTTTACACTCCACCACAATGCTGTTGTCATCCTCGCATAGGCTTGATATTTCTGCCTCTAACACATCAATCTCCGCCTGTAGCTTTAACCTGTCACTCTCCGCATAGCGCACCAGCATGGTAACTAAGCGGCGCGATGAATCCAAGCTCCACTCCGCCCAGTCCTTCAACATTGTTGGGTCCATATATTCATAACTAGGGGCTAGCATAACCCTGAGCCCACGTGGTATGCGGTTAACTTCTAGGTAGCGGCTTAATGAGCGATGTTCCCACCATTTGGACTGCTCTCTTTTCAAGAGCTTTTCCAATACTTTAAATTTGTCACGAAGGTTGGAACCTCCCGCAGCGTTAGCACCAGTGTCCTCAGAAACAGTCACAGACGGCCCCCCGGCCGGGGAGTCGTCAAACGCTTCCAAAGCAGCAACCTCTCTCGCCTTGCGTGCGCCGGCCGCCATGGTATTTGCTGTATTTAAAACTAATGTCGCACTCACTTTAAACGGGGCAGCTGCAGTAATCGCGGCTCGTCCTCCGCTGTTGCACAACTCCTCCACCGGAACACTTCTTTTGCCTCAGCTCGCCGTCGCAGATAGGCAGGCACCAGGGATTTGGGACAGCCGTCCCAACACGGCTACCAGCAAACCATAACAGCAAACAATTTTTCAGATGTCCGGGGGCTCGAGCAGTAACTCCCCAACGGGAGAAATAAAGACTTCCGGGTCACCGGACGCCAGGGTTTCCTGCTGCTCAGCCGCTTACGGAGGAGGGGTCTTCCAAACGCCGGAGAAACACTTAACCGGCTCGAAATGTATCCGCACTGCACTTTTCACTGCAACAGTCTCCAATAGCCGACCCCACACAGGAAAGAACACGGAAGACCCAGAGTGCAGGTGAGTTTTCTTTTATTCATCAGCACACCACGGCAGCATAACGTTTCGGCCTACACAGAGGCCTTGGTCACATGGCGCACTGAGAGAGGTGCAAGAAATTTAAAGGGCACATTCACCAATGATGGGAGCATTTGATTGGATATTTTGTATGCAGTGGGAGTGTTCAAACTGCGACGGAAAATGAGCTTGCAATTGCAATTTTTAGGGCGGGGAATCTTATGTCAGAGACAGAAAAGCCCTCAAAACGTAATCACTGTATAAATACATTAGTGAATTCCGACAATTGTAAAAGTTTGGAAACATTATTTGGGGTGATTAGTGGGCAAACGAGGTATATACAACAGGCTATACATAATTACATATATTTACATAAAGTGCAAAAGGCAAATATCTATCAGATGTCATTGTGATAGGGTCATGATAAGGCTGTATATATTTGTTGCAGGCTGGAGAAGAAACGCAAATAAAATCTGTTTCCTGCCTGACTTGCTGTGGTGGTTTGAGTTCCTTCCTCGCCGCACGCCGGAAGTGGTGGAAATTGTTTGGTGCATATATATATATTCACAGAAAAAACCATAGGTTTCACACCAGTTATAGTTAGGAATTAGCATTTAAAAAACCTATTAAATTCACTGAAAAAACCATAGGTTTCACACCAGTTATAGTTAGCTGGAAATTTTACTGATATAAAACCATTGAAATTCCCACGTTATAGTTAGTCGGACTCACTATAACTTGCGCGTGCAATGCACTGCTGATGACGTCACATATTACATCACTCATGACATGGTCAGTGACATCACTCATGACATCACTGATGACACCATCCAGTGAATATGTGTCTTTCTGAAAAATAAATATTAGTGAGTTATGTTTAAATATTTAAATACATATATTAGTGTTTCACTTTGTGTATAAGTGGCTACATGTGTTGATAAGTAGCTACATGCGTATGTATATGGGTTATTTGATATTTTTATTAGTATTAGTATGAGTGTCTATATGGTTAGGTGGAGGTATTACTTAGCACATAGATGCATGAGTGACTGACTCTTTGTTTGTATGTGTTTTGAAGACAGCATATGTACAGGACTGTATGGGTGGATGAGTGTCTATATGTGTTTGTTAGTGAGTGAATGACTGTCTCACTAGTGTCTTTATCAGTAACTACATATGTTTTAATCTAGTATATATGAATATTGATGTATATAACTGAGTATATGTGAGAGTAAGAGATTGTAAGATTTCCTGTTTAAATAAGTATGTGTTTCTATAAGTGATTGTTTAAGAGAATAAATATGTGTAATTTTCAATAGAAGTAAGGTGGAAGTGTGTGTATAACTCTATTTTCAAATAAATGGTTGTTCAATAGTTTATTTGCACGTGTGAATATGTGTGTGAGTAACTTTTGGATGAATGTCGGTGTGTAACAGAATGTATAGGTGTATCTCTTCATATGATGAGTGAGTATATGTATGAGTGACTATATAGAACTGTTGGTGAATGAGTGGATGAGTATATAGATAGTGGAAGTACAGAATTGCTTGTTGTAACTGATATAGGTATGTCCATTTTTTAAAAATTTCAGTTTCTATTTTTGAATATGTGTCTCAAGGGTTACTTTACACTGAGAGGAGGTCTGTCACTATGTCACAAGGATGGTGTCATCAGTGATGTCATGAGTGATGTCACTGACCATGTCATGAGTGATGTAATATGTGACGTCATCAGCAGTGCATTGCACGCGCAAGTTATAGTGAGTCCGACTAACTATAACGTGGGAATTTCAATGGTTTTATATCAGTAAAATTTCCAGCTAACTATAACTGGTGTGAAACCTATGGTTTTTTCAGTGAATTTAATAGGTTTTTTAAATGCTAATTCCTAACTATAACTGGTGTGAAACCTATGGTTTTTTCTGTGAATTTCAAAGGTTTTTTAAATGCTAATTCCTAACTATAACTGGTGTGAAACCTATGGTTTTTTCAGTGCATTTCATAGGTTTTTTAAATGCTAATTCCTTTGTATATCGAGTTTCTAACCTTTTTTTTTTTACAATTTGCTGTTTTTTTTAAGTATTCATTTTTTTTATGATTTTTTTTTTTTGCGCTCTGGGTGCGCGCACGGGGAAGCTTTCAGCTAAGCTCTCCTGTAAGCTTCTCCGTGCGCTCATCTGAAAGCGCACCCAGAGCGCAACTGTCGTTCGTGAAAAAAAAATATGAATGAAAAGTTAATAATAATGCAAAACATTTCGTACCATACAAATAAAATTTGTTTTTTTTAATATGGAAAATGATTATGCATTTCTATTAAAGTTTGATGACGTCACTTCGGCGCGCAACGTACGTGCCCTCGGAAGCGCATACGTGCGCGGCGCCTAAACGCACGCAAAAGCGCCTACGATCGCGCCACGTGTGCGCCCCGGAAGCGCCTACGATCGCGCTGCGTAAACGCACCCGGAAGTGCACCCGAGCGCGCATCGTAAGCGCGTCAGGTCATGTGACCCTAAAATAACACTTTTCATTGGTTGCTAACAGTTTTTTGTTACAATGAATGAAATCCCCACCCATTTCCTTCACTTCTTCTTTCACTTTTGTGACTGAAAGACCTGCATTTTTTGCTGCTCCATATTCCTGGATTCATCATGGCTGCCAGATCATCCAGCAGTGAAGATGACTTCATTGATGAAGAGCCACCTACCCCAAAGAAGAAGGGACATTTCATTTGGAAATTCTTTAAATTCCCAGCAGACCAGAAGAAGGTGAATGCACCAAAAGTAGAGTGCAGGATCTGCAAAAAGGTCCTGTCACGGGGTAACCCCCAAAAAAAGTACTCTTTTGGAAACTTTACGATGATCCGACATGTGGAGACCAGGCACCCCCAGAATTTTGCCCGGGAAAGTGTCAGGGCTCTGGCACAGGAGGTTCCTAGAGATGGGGCCTCTACATCTACAGGAGGAGCAACTTCTTCCGGAAGAGATCAATCTCAGGGGCAGGTGGCAAACATCCAACCTGCATTCAACCATGGGGTCGTCAGATGCAGATACTGCAATCAACTCCTCACCTATGGGGAGCAAAGTGTCCTGCTCATGGTTCGGGCATTAGAGAACCATCACTGCCCTTCCCACCCCTAATTTTTTTCTTTTCTTTTTGCTCCTGTTGAGCAGTTTCTATTCCCTGTTTTTGTTCCTCTTCAGTTAAAAGAAGAAAACCAAAAGTTCTTTTCAGAACTACCTCCAATTCTCATCAAAGAGCTATAATCTTAAAAAATGAAGAGTAAGTGAAATATAGTGCATTGATAATTGAAAGGAGAATGAGTAAGAAAGAACAGAAAGGTATGAGAGGTGAAAGGAAGTGAAGTAGGAGGACTGAAAGAAGGTGAGTGTTAGAAAAGAAATTTATGACACAGTGAATAAACTGGAGGCCTCATTTCTGAAAAGTGACGCATCGCTACGTGAAAATAGCGATGCGTCACTTATCTGGACGCACTCCTTATGACATTCCACATATGTCATATTTAATATATGACTAATCAATTCGCAAGGAGTTACAGATATGTCAGTATTTCTGACATATCTCTAAACACAAAAGTAACGCATTGCAGGAGTGCGTCACAAAAGTGACGCAACTCCAGTAATGTGTCCTTTCACATGGAAAAAGCACCATGTGAAAGGTTTGCTGTGAAGCAGGCGCAAGATTTTGGCGCAACTGCATCCTAAAAGTGACGCACTGCGTCATTATTACCAAGCTTTTTGCAAGGAACACCCCCTCTGCATGCATTATACCTGACACTATTTTTTAAAAAGTGACGCATGTAGGTACATGGGTCACTTTTTAAAACTCTGCGCCATATTGTATCTGCATCAGGTATAATGTATGCAGAGGGGGCAATCCCTCGCAAAAAGCTTGGTAATAACAACGTACTGAAATCTATGAGATTTCCCTGCGTCGCTTTTAGGATGCTATTGCGTCAAAATTTTGCGCCGGCCTCGCATCACTTTTATGTTTACACATATGTCAGAAATACTGACGTATCTGTAACTCCTTGCAATATGATTCGTCATACATTAAATATGACACATCTGGAATGTCATAAGGACTGTGTACAGAAAAGTGACGCATCACACCAGCAGTGTAATAAAATGTGCCTCGTTGCACTATATTTATATTTAAATCTCAAACATTTCACTGCGTCGCTATTACAAAGCTTTTTGTGGGGGAACACCCCCTCTGCATGCATTATACCTCACGCAGATATAATGTGGCGCTTGATTTTAAAAAGTGACCCATCTACCTAGATACCTCACTTTTTAAATATAACGCAACGCAACACATTTTTTTACACTACTGGTGCAATGCGTCACTTTTCTGTGCGCACTCCTTATGACATTCCAAGTAACGCATTGCTGGAGTGCGTCACAAAAGTGACGCAACTCCAGTAATGTGTCCTTTCAAATGGGGAAAGCAGCATATGAAAGGTCTTGCCTCAGTCTAACACCTGCTGTAAAGCAGACACAAGATTTTGACGCAACAGCATCCTAAAACTGACGCAGTGAAATCTCAAAGATTTCACTGCGTCGCTATTACAAAGCTTTTTGCGAGAGAACACCCCCTCTGCATACATTATACCTGACGCTATTTTTAAAAAGTGACGCATCTAGGTACATGGGTCACTTTTTAAAACTCTGCGCCATATTGTATCTGCAACATGATTCGTCATACATTAAATATGACACATCTGGAACGTCATAAGGAGTGCGCACAGAAAAGTGACGCATAACACCAGCAGTGTAATAAAATGTACCTCGTTGCACTATATTTAAAAAGTGACGCATCTAGATAGATGCGTCACTTTTTAAATATTGCATAACAATGCGCATTTTTTTACACCGCTGGTGCGTCACAAAAATTGACGCACAGGAAGCGCAAAACTAACAGCGCAAGGCCTTCATAAATATAGTCCTGGATTTAGGGGGTCAGAGGGGGTCTACTCTTCCCCCTTATGATCCAATCAGCTTCCTGCGCGCAAGTCGCGTGTCGCGCCTGGAGCGCACTCCCGTGCGCGCACGGGAGCGCGGCTATCCCCGCGCAAAACGAAAAAAAAATTTTAATGCCCTGCAGGACCCTATTTTAGTACCTACATCAAACCTAGGGGGTCAGAGGGGGTCTACTCTTCCCCCTTATGGTCATTTGCCCCTTTTTTTTTCAAACTCCTTGTGTCTCGATTTTACCGAGACACAAGATGGCGGCCGCTCCGCACTGTTTAGAATGTTTACAGACAACTGAGATCCAATCAGCTTCCTGCGCGCAAGTCGCGTGTCGCGCCTGGAGCGCACTCCCGTGCGCGCACGGGAGCGCGGCTATAGATATATATATTTTTTTGAACCTAAATTACTCAAAATCCACTGGAGCACATATCTTGAGACATAGCAAAGGCACATCGGGCTACCAGTCCCTACAATTTTGCCAAGTTTGGTGGAAATCCATTCAGCCGTTCGGGCTAAAAGTGAAATCGACCGCCCTATGGAAATTAACATGGGGAAAACGCGTTTTGGGACCCCCCTTTTATCTCGGCCCCCGCTTGACGAATCCCCCCCAAACTTTCAGGGAAGGACCGGACCGCCATGAGACCATTTTCCTGAAAATTTCAGGCAGATTCGTCAACCGGCGCCAAAGTTATTCAAAATAGAATGTTGAGATTTAACATTGAAAATTATCCTAACTATAACTACCTACTGGCGACCGCCAGTAGGTAATATGTATATATATATATATATATATATATATATATATATATATATATATATATATATATATATATATATATATATATATATCTCCACATCAAACTGCTCCTATAAGAAGACAAGGACCCATGAAAGGTGGTGCACGCCCCGGGGGAGCAGCCGGTAATCCAAATTTTCAAAAGTTCAACGGACTGCGAAGTTAAGTCACTCTCAGGACACAATCCACGTACGTTTTGCATAGAAGTTTATTTCGCTCTAACGCAGCACATAAACATAAAAATAGGACTTCACATCCTGGAAACTTCCCATAAAATTGGCAGCTATTGCAAAACATGCAGAAGAATATTACGTAAATACAGATAATTACCACGAAGTTACGAGTGCTACATAATCAGGCTGCGTCTGCGAGTAAGTGCAAGAACGATCAATGCATTTAACAGTTGCATTTGCCAAGTGTTTTATTATTGCTAGTATATATATATATATATATATATATATATATATATATATATATATATATATATATATATATATATATATTTGTTGCAGGCTGGAGAAGAAACGCAAATAAAATCTGTTTCCTGCCTGACTTGCTGTGGTGGTTTGAGTTCCGTCCTCGCCGCACGCCGGAAGTGGTGGAAATTGTTTGGTGCATATATATATATATATCCACAGAACCCTCTTCAACAAGCAAAGAAGCAGGGGCCACAGCGGGGAATCAGGTAGAAGCATTTATTTGAGTTTTGCTGGCATAATGCATTTCGGCAGACCTTCTGCCTTCCTCAGACGCCATTCACTTTACTGGTGATTCATTCACCCATTTAAATAACAGCCTGCCACAGTTGCATTGGCTGCGAGTCGTCACACCCCCACCTGAAGTTGCTGCTCACCACCTGTGATTCGTAGGAACCACAAGTCCCACAATCCATTATTCGGGTAAGTGCTGCGCAGGGAGTGTCCCAATGGAATTGACGATGTGCAGGGAAATGTCTGGTGAAGTTAAAATCAAATGCCCAGTTGCTGTACTCGCAAACAATGCTTCCTCCAGTCCCCAGCCGTTCTTTCCTCTCCAACACGAAATTCAGCCGAGCAGGGGTCAAGAAGCCAGTGCCTTACGATCCTCCGTGCAGTCACGGACCGCGATGTGTATATATATATATATATATATATATATATATATATATATATATATATATATATATATATATATATATATATCCACATCAAACTGCTCCTATAAGAAGACAAGGACCCATGAAAGGTGGTGCACGCCCCGGGGGAGCAGCCGGTAATCCACATTTTCAAAAGTTCAACGGACTGCGAAGTTAAGTCACTCTCAGGACACAATCCACGTACGTTTTGCATAGAAGTTTATTTCGCTCTAACGCAGCACATAAACATAAAAATAGGACTTCACATCCTGGAAACTTCCCATAATATTGGCAGCTATTGCAAAACATGCAGAAGAATATTACGTAAATACAGATAATTACCACGAAGTTACGAGTGCTACATAATTGACCATAATAATACATCAACTGTAAGTACACACAGTTTGACCACTGAACGCATCATCATAGTAGCAACGAACACTCAATAATAATCAAATGCATGTATAAATAAAACACCGAGGTGAACAACCATGATGGAATGGTAATGCAATATTTGAAGGGCAAGTGTCTAAGTAAAATTCACAGAGCCTATGTGATAAAATGCTCATATCGCAGAAAGGTGAAATAATACCCTACCTGGTACCTGAATACCCGTGAATAAATAATATCATAACTATACAAATTCTCTAATGGTTCGGAGTATTTTACCTGGCACAAAACATGAATAAACGCGACTGTGTAGTTCAGGATAGAACACTGTAGACGCCTGAGTTCCATGTACAGGAAGTCAAACACCTAAGCAGGAATAACGGCCAGTGCCATATAATAATGTACCCTGGACCCAGGTCAACATGCATAATGGAAACTTGAAGGACCTGGACAGCACACTCTTGGGCCAGTGCCCATAGTAGATGCGGACAAATGCCGGTACTGTGCATGTGCTGGCGCTACCAACCAATTCAACAGATGAATGGCATGTGACCTTGTCAGTGTAAGGCAATGCCTGAGGTACCCATGTCCAACCATCCAGTAATGTATGAAGTGTAACTAGATCATAATGCCCGGCAAATAGTAAATGGATAGTGACTTATACAATTCACAAACCTTACCTTACCAAGAAACAAGATAACAATATGTAAAAAACAAGAAAATCGAACCACAGATGTGTGCTCTTGACAGTAGTGAAGTAAAATCGCCATGTGTCTCCGGAGAAAAGGTTAGGGGACCCGTGAAGGTGAACTACTGTAGTAGTGTGGGCCCCTTCCTTTCCTCCTGTAGTGAAAAGTGAAAATGAAGACAATTAATAGAACAGTTAAAACCATCAATAGAAAACACTCACATTGTACATGAAACACATATACATAATAACTGTATGCATAATATAAAACCCTAAGAGACAAGGGAAGACAACAGAGGGCGGAAAACTAGTTAGGTCATATATAAATGTATTTGTAACTCTTCATGATACCGGATAAAAGGAACAATCAGCTGGTTCGTGTGATGTTAAACCTTTTGAGATGCCTGCGTTCCACCCTTTGAGAAAGGCCATAGTGGACGAAATGCATCAGGAAAGGGAACGCGTGACTTCACAATAAATTGCTAATTTCCACTGTAATGTGTGCGGCTCAACTCCTTTCCATGCGAGAGAGGTCTTGTGGGATAATACACGGCATGGTCCTGCCATGAGCGACGCACCTCCAGGGAAAGAGCACCACAACTGCCCGACTTGGACCTCCTTTTTGATGATGAAAACCTTTCCATGGCAGCGGCAGCCACCAGGGACTGGACCTTGGTTTGGACCCCAGCAGACCCCAAACTTGGCCTGTAGGGGAATACAGCGGAACTCAGCGAGTGCCAAAACTGACAAAAGCATCGCCCACCAGAGGGAAGAAACTACGGATTCTAAAATTGACCACAAATACCAGCATGCTTAGGAAACTGAGCTTATTGCAGCGCCCACCAGGGAGCAGATACCGGATAAAAGCAACAATCAGCTGGTTCGTGTGATGTTAAACTTTTTGAGATGCCTGCGTTCCACCCTTTGAGAAAGGCCATAGTGGACGAAATGCATCAGGAAAGAGAACGCGTGACTTCACAATAAATTGCTAATTTTCCACTGTAATGTGTGCGGCTCAACTCCTTTTCGTGCGAGAGAGGTCTTGTGGGATATATATACATACATATTCATATTTGCATATATACTAGCAATAATAACACACTTGGCAAATGCAACTGTTAAATGGATAGATAATAATAAAAAAATACACAAGCAAATTATGCTGGACGTCCTGCCAGAAATCAGAAAGATATATATACTAAATTCATCGAATGATTAACTTGGATGTGCACACAGACTCTCCCACATCACAAAGTCAATACTTAAAGAAAACACCTCAGATGATTATCGCCACTGGAAACTGAAGGTGCACACAGACAGTCACGCATCACAATGACTGTTCTAGCCACTGGAAACTGAACACGCACACAAACAGCCGCACATCACAATGGCAACAATCAAAAATCAAACCCTTCACCTGGTGAAAACTTAATTCTGGCCCACTCCAGACTGGGGGATACACAGCTGGGGTCAAGAGACTCAGCAACCAGATGCCTGCACGGACGAAGCGTCCACCGTTCAGGCTCAAACAATCCTGGTCTCCAAGTCAACAAGCCTCAGACTTATAGTCTCAAAACACACTAGAAGGTTCTGAGAGGCTTTCCTTTGAGCCAAGGAAACTTACTGGAGTGGGCCTGTGTCCATGCAAGCATTCCAAGGCAAAGGAGTTCTCACGTTCCCACTGTGTTTTCATGTGTCCCAGCCTTTATATTAACGAAGCTTACGAAAGTCTCTGGCAGTACATTCAACAATAACAAAGCAACCTTGAATGTGAATAACCTGAACAACTTGAGTAATCTGGAGGACTGCCTGTGCACGCAAAAAACTCAAGCAAGGCAGCGTCTGAATTCAAGATGACATAAGGGCATGTCAAAGCCAATAGTAAGATCTTCATAATACTCACCAATGTACAACACAATGCATATTTGTGCACCATTGCCTATAGCATTACATACTTCATCTCTCAATGTACAACACAATGCATATTTGAACACCACTGCCTATAGCATCACATACTTCATCTTTCTCTCTTGCTTTCAAATGCATATCCCACATGTTCTGTTCCTGGCAAGGCTGTTCTACTCTGTGACAGGTCTCCCTTTAAAACTGCAAAGCGATTACACAAAAGAAATCTTCAGGGAAAAAGGCATATGCAGGATGTAAAGTCAGGCTAGGGTAAAGTAAAACACCAAAAGTTAATTAAAAGTATGGTAGTATGTCAGGAGTCCCCAGGTTGCGCCTGCATTATCGAACTGTGGGGATTGCATGAGGAGGAAGCACAGTACAGTTGGTAAGGGAGTAAAGACTACAACTCCCAGACTCCCCGGTGAGGGGAAGTATTTGAACATCGTCGACACGCATCCGGTTGCGTGTAATTCATTGGTTTTCCGGATTTCGCCCTGGAGGTGGTTGGGAGACGCTGCACGCCGCGGCTGCTCGGCTGGTTGGAGTAGGGCGCCGCCGGAGTTCTTCGGCATCCTATGATCCAGGTAGGATCTGTATTGTCAGTCATAACTCGTCAGCGAGCGGTTTGCCTTTGCCAGCTCCGCTCGGAGTTTCCAGTATCGGAAGAGCGGAGCGCGGTGTGTTCTGCCACGCGTTCCCGTTCTCACAGTTCGGTAGTGAGTTTAACTTCTGAAAGGACCTTGGGGAATCACTGCTTATTGGTTTTGTTTCGTAAAGACTTCATTTGTGACACAGTTCGCGGGGCGCGGTGGTGGTCGAAACTACGCGCTACCGTGTACTGCTATTTACTTTCAGACAGCATTTCGAATCATAAAACATTGCACTTGTGGACCTATTATTGAAGACTGTGTACTTATACCTTGTTGGAAGGGTTACGAACTACATTCTTTCCTTATGCTACAAGGAGCGGAGTGTAGTGGTTCTTGCTTCCCACGCACTACCGTTTCTGATAATAAGGGAGCCTTGAGTTTCTACCATCCTTGTGGATATATATTCATTTGCTAATACAGCAGGGTGCTGTGCCTTAACAGACTCCAGTTTCAGTATCTCTCGCCTGTTGTCATGATATGCAAAATACAGGGGTTAGCCAATTGTGATATATGTGTTCTGGAGAGTGTGTTTTGTTGCTGACCTGTATTGGTGTCTCAATAGGCGGCTTGAGGTGACAGGAGGCGATATAGGAGACGTATTGCCAGAATCGTTTTTCATTCATTACCACAAGGTATACACCTGTTCTTTAGCGAGACCATATGAGAGTAGCTTGTTAACTCAACTGTCTTTCTAAGTATATGTTTTTGTCGTTACAGGATTTCCCTTCCCCGCTGGCCCTTCCCTTTCCCTTCTCTGTTCCTTTATCCCTCACCTAATGGCTCAAGTCCTCTTTGTATTTGTACAAGAGGACTTCTGACGTTTGGAAGTGGATCCTTATAAGCATCAATCGGATTCCGTGGAGCAGAACTGGACATAGTAAGGTCATCATACCGTTTCAAGCCATAGGAGGGCCTCTAGCACTACAACCACTTGTATATGTTCTTTCTCCTGGAGGGGGCAGGTTTTTGACAGCTAGACTGGCACGATTGGCTGCAAAATTGCAATCTTGTCAATATAGAATTGAATATGTGCCAGGAAGATTGAATGTTTATGCATATATTTTGTCACAGATACCTTTAACTGGGAAGTCTGTTAAAAATGAATGTAAATGATTGTAAAGTGGCACTTATGGTAGAGGACATCAAGGCCTGGGATCACTCAAGTGTAGATCTGGGTGTAATTTCTAAGGGAGTCTGGGAAAGTCAACTAAGGAAGGATGTTAAAATAAATTTGGTGTCTGACAACATGAGTAAAGGCTGGCCAGAAGAGCAGAAATTGAGTAGAGAAACTACTGTATTTTTTAAAGTGAGAAATGAGGTAATATGTGAAGGGTTTTGTTATTTTTGGGGTGATAAGGTAGTGACATCTTTTAGTTTAAGGAAGGAAATTTTCCATATGAGGCATGGAGGACAAATTAGGATGACAGCCAGTAAGAGGAACATTCTTGAACTTTATCTGTGGCTTGGTACTTATGGTATGATTGGGGATTTGGTGAGAAGGTGTAATGTGTGTGCCAACAGTGACAAATCAGTGAAACAGTATGTTACTGAAGCCTCTCCCATTGAATTTGCTACAGGTCATGGAGAAAGTTGGATGTGGATTTTATGGACCCGTTTTTTACATTTCCTGAGAAAGAGGTTTCTGCCATTGTCTTAGTCAATTACGTTTCAAAATAGCCGGAAGTTAAGATGACTCAGAAAATAACTATAGAGGCCATCATTGAATTTTTGGGGGATGTTTTTGCAGAGAAGTGTTACCAGATGAGTTGATCTCTGACAATGGACCACAGTTTGTAAGTAAGGTTTTTAAATACTATTCATCAAGGTGTGGTGTAAAGCATAGGAAACTGTCAACTATTATTCCCAGTCCAACAGAGTGAGAGATTTAACCGAGTTGTTGCGAATCTATTCAGTTGACCTGTAAGGTTGGATTACCTTGGTCAAAAGCCTTGCAGGGCACATTATTATCATATTGTACGATCCAAAATTTTGTTACAGGGTGCCTGCCTTTTGAACTGCTTCATGGCAGGAAACCGGAAACCAAGTTGTCTTCGGGGTGGCTGAAGGATTTTAAAGAAGATTCAGATGCAGGTATTGGTTATAAAAAAATCTAGGAATGTGTGGAAGCTTATAAAGAAAAAATAGGAATGTTATGAATAAGTATAGAGGAAACCCTTCTGTTGTTAAAATTTGTCTAGGTGACTGAGTTCGTATCAGGAAGATGTTAGTATCAGGGAGAGATACCCAAATGGACAGATCCAATTGAGGTTGTAGAAATTTATGAAAATGCTCTGAAGGTCCAAGGAGGGAAAATTTGGAATATGAGCACAGTCTCTGTAGAAATCCCTCCTCTTCTGGGTCAAATGATATGGAGCAGTTTTCCATGAGAATGGATGAAAGTAATGTCTTCATGGATGCGCCAATGTGTAATAATGTGGTGGTTTTGAGTGTATCTGAAAATGCTACAAAATGTGGAATGAATTCTATGGGTGTTGAAAATGTGTTAAGAAAAAGTTCAAGAACTAAAGGGTCTCCTGCGAAATTTTCATAATATGTCAATTATAAATAGCAAGCCCTGAGCTGGAAGTATATTTGTATGACAGGCTTTGTGATGTACTGTATTAGTTATTCTTAATAATGTTCTGCTCACATATTTTATTTAATATTTTTATATAGTTTATTAGTTTTAGGGATTCGTTATGTTTTATTATTTTCTGTTTCTGTCAAAGGGGGGAGGGTTTGTTATATCCTTCATCTTGGAACCTGGGAGGGGCAGAATGCGGGTGGAATGGTGTGGGTAGAATGACGTGGGATAGAAGGTTCAGGTGGATCCAAGAAAGGCGTTTAGACGCATAGAGGGCTCTTCTTTGCTAGCTGTGATTGTTGACTGCCCTTTTTGTGTGGAAATGAAACTGCTTTAAAACCATTGTACTGGAGTAAATCATTACTACACTTACTGTATGTTGTTGCGCCGACATAACCTGGTTGAGTTGAGCCATGTGTGTTATCAAGTTAAATCATTTGTTCATTCATTGATATGAACATCCAGGTTAATTTCAACAGGATGTGGTTTGAGTTTTATATATATTTTTTTAAAGTTTATATTTGTTAACAGAACATCTGATTTTTTTATTAAAAGCCATCATATCAATATCTGACTTCCTACTTTGTCTCAACTAACAAACATAGTTAACCATTTGAAATCGTTTGCTTCTCTTGTTTGAACTATTGGAAAATAAAATAAATGCATGACGAATGTAAACAAAATATGTTTATTTGCTTTTGATTAGAGTAATCAAACAAACAATCATTTTTTTTGGTGAAGGTCAGTGTCCTTTGATTGTACCCTGGGGTTGGTTTCTCATAGTGCTCACTAGAAAGGTCAAAGGTCACCCTTCCAGGGTGCCTCTGGTTGAAGGGTCTCTGGGAGTATCAGCAAGGTATTATTAAAGGCGGGATGTCCTTTGGGGGGTATACTTTGAGTGAAAGCAATATTTTCGTGGGGTAGTGTATGGAAAGGGGCATGAGGTGAAGTGGTTTTATGGCTGTACAAGAAGAGGGCACCATGTTTTTTTTAAAACTCTTTTTATTAAACAAGCCCAAGAGACAGTAAGGGTACCATGGTTTAAAGCTCAGGGCACGGCTGTCGTTAGTTCAGCAGGTGCCATTACATTGGGTGGCCTGGCAAAGTGAGTGGCCCACATCACCCCAATTATGGATGCCTTTTACCACCCATCCAAGAGGTAGAGGCCAATGTTCTTGTTAATTCACTGTGTAAGACCAGGCTGCCAGGCCCCTACTACCGAAATGCCTCCTTTGGATAGGATTGGGGTCCTTTTGATGACAGTGTTGTGAATGGTTCAACCATGGTGGGTTTAAAGGTTGTCTGTGGGTACACACTTCAGAAGCACACAAACAATAAATGGATGCAGAGATTACTAAAGCGGGACATGAAGGCTGGCCTTAGAATGGACTGTCTGTGTATCTGTACTTCAGCATAACTGAGCTATCTGCAGATGGATTTATTGGGGTTTCCTCTGCCTGAGAGTACTTAGGTATCATACATATGTACAGAGGTGGGACCACTGGAGAGGGAAGCAAGTGGCCAAGCTGTAATTTGAGTGGCCTCTCAAGACACACTGCTTTGCACCAAGACATGTCATGGGAGCTTTGCTATGGGCTGGCGAAGTGACCATATGTAAACCTAGAGATTGCTAGGCAGGGGTCTCATTGACAAGCATGCCTCCTGTTCATGAGGCTGAAGATGTATGCTTCCTTGGCTCCTTTTCAGCATTTCGTTAATCAGTGGCTACGGTGCTGTGTGACTGAGTTTCTTGAAAGAAACCAAGGAGCTCTCCAATATCTAGACTGTGCATCAGGCCTTCAAAAGTACTTTCGTCTGGCTGTTTGAAAACCAGAAGCACGGATTAGTCTTCAATTTGACAATTTGATGGACTTGTGGCATTAGAAAGGGGAAGCAAGCTGAGCTCAGCAGCGGAAACTGAAGGCTATCATCCTCCGACAAAGCCTCTACTTCTGGTAGCCTAGCCCTTGACAGCCAAGAGTGCAGTCAACCCCCCCTGTGTGCATTCAAGGACGTTCATGCCCTCCAGGGGCCTCGTGAGCTATGACGGGCAACTAAAGAGAACTTGATACTTTCAACTGAAGCGCTCTGTCCTATTACAACTTAATGGTTACCTCCTGACATTTAGTACACAGCAATCCTGGCTTTTCGAACATGCTAATACCCAGATGTCCGCTTCGAATCCCTGTAGTCCCTTGTTGAAAGGACGTGTTTCCATCCCAACCTGGCCAGTCCTCTTTGTGACATGCTCAGAAGAATGAGACGTCCTTGCATGCATAGTCTGATTCGATACGATGATTCACCCTCACCCATCACCCGTCAGCCAAGACGTCTGATGGTGTTGGCCAATCAGGGCCTGTAAGACAATTGATTGCCTAAGAAATCCTACGGTCTATGTTTTTGTTAGAGAACCTGGCAGTAGGCTACCACTCACTGTTCCTGTGGGAAAGAAACACGGAGGCAGGGAAGTGTTTTCGTCAGGTTTATTAAGACCACACGTCTTGTTCAGTCTTCAGTCAGTTTCATAATAACGTTTCCCATTCACAACCTCCCAAACTTCCACTTTCTAAAAATGCACACTCTCGAACCAAACAATTCTTTACATGACACGAGCCAACAGTTCCGGCGCATGAAGGCATGGCCCTGCACCAGGTAATACATCTCGGTGAAGGTGAGCGAGCCTTCAGTGACCTCGGATGGGCCAAGAACCTTGAAGCCTAACTTGGAGTAATAAGGAATGAGGAAATCTTCACACAAGATTTGGACCCGGCGGATATAGGGCAGACTGCCTAGGTACTGCAGGTAGTGCCGAATCAAGATGAATCCCTTCCCTTGGTGGCGGAAGGTGTGATGCACAGCCACCACATGGGCGTGAACCGTGGTGCCTTCCTGCTTGTGCAGCGTCATAGCATCCTGAGGAGAAGACAAACAGCAAGATACACATCAGTCATTTTATGCATGGCAGGTTAAACACCTGTACACAAATGCCAACTTTAGAATGGCAAGCCTTATCACTAAGCAATCAGGGCCTTATTCACAATGGGCCGCCGCACTCGTGGCAGAGGCCATTCTGTCATGGAGGAGTCTGTACTCATGGCGGAATCTCCGCAATGAGAATTGAGGTGGAATCTCCAAGTGAGAATTCTCACTAAGGAGATTCCGACCTGAGTGCTGAAACTCCCCCACGAAAGCAGGGCCTTTGCCACGGGTATGGGGCTTTCGCCACAAGTGTGGAGGCCGTTTGTGAATCAGACCCTCAGACTTTCAATTAAAGTGAAACTAGATCAGTTAAAAGACCAGTGCTTAATTTGAGTGGTGGTTGATAGTGGAGCCCCACCAGCACTCTTGAGAACCGGCACCTATTTCTCCTAATTTACCCAGAGCAAAACAATATAAACTTAAAAGAGGAACGAAGGAGGAAGTGACAGACGGAAAAACAGTAGCAAAGATCTAAATCAGGGATGAAAAAGAATATGAAGTAGTGAGATAAAAAGTCAGGGAATGTCTAGCTGATGATAAAAGACGCATGAGGTAGAATCAAGAAGACTATGAAATCTTAACACTCTGACACTCAATAGCACCTGCCAAGGGCTACAGAGCAAAACTTTGGGCCTGCACCTATCTTTGCAAATTAAGCACAGGTCAAAGACTTGCATGATGTGCACATCAGGTGTCTTTTGAAAACAGGCCGTTCACAAGGGGGTTAATTAAGTTTTGTAACTGAAAAGACGAAATGGGGAATCACAGCACCATCTTGGTGTGCTTACTTGTCCCCTTAGAGATTCTAGGGGGCAGATTTACAAGCCCCTTGCGCCTCTTTTACGCCACCGTTGCGTCCCTTTTGTGACGCAGTGTTGGCGCAAAAGATGCACCATGCTGTGGGGTATTTACAACATGACGCATCTGTAAGATGCGTCACATTGTACAGCCCTACGCCAGAAGTAGGCATTCCTGCGCAGGAGGGGGGGGGGGGGCATTCCGGCGCAGGAACGTCTTCCATAAGTGGCTGAGTGAAATCTACAAGATTTCACTCAGTCACTTTTGAGCCATGCTGTGTCAAAACCCTGCACCTGCTTGAAGCAGGCATAAGGATTGACGCAGCATTGTAAAGCTAGGGCACCCCAGAGCATTGCTGGAGCTGCGTCGCACTTGCAACGCAACTCCAGCAATGCGCCGCCTTTACTGCACAGATGCATCACGCATCTGCGCCGTTTTTGCCCCATGGTGCGGCGCATTTTAAATGCGGCGCATCCATGGTGGCGGAGCCGTGGCGCACAATAACTGGTGCATCCCTGCTGATATGCAGGGATGCGCCAGTTATTGTAAATCTGCCCCTAGGTATCTCTACCAATCCCGCAGAGCGTCCGCTACTGCTGCCACACCCTCATTTCAAAGTCTAAATAGAAAATGCTGCTGCCATGATGGTTGTTCCCGCAGACTACTGCCTCCACAGTACAGAGGCAGCGGAAACTGGTCAAGTATTGTCTCTGATAGAAAATGTGCATGTAGACAAAGCAAGCAAAAAAACCTCCTCCAGGTTTAGAACATATTTAAGAACTTGTAATAATAAATACATGGTGGAATTCCAGACTGAGATCTCCATCAGTCCCAAGCCACATTGCCATAACTGATAATGTATTTAAGAAATTGCACACTGTAAATTTAACTTGGGGTCCATTGTATGCCCTCACTTAGGGTTGTGTTATTTGAAGGCATGGCATATTTTTTTCCTAGGTCCATAACGCTGAGTATTGGGCTAGGCATGCATCTCTCTAACCCTCCTTTTTCACCGACCACCACATTATCTTTGAGCCTTCAGTAAGTAGGAGGTACATAAAGAACAGGGCTTTGGAAAGGTTCTTACCATGGTGAGTTTTTCCTGGTCCCAGAGCGAACCGATGATAAAAGCCACCAGCCGCCCTTCTTCAAACCAGCCTAGTGATAGCTCCGGACACAGGTTTAGAAAGTGCTGCACTTGGTCCATCTGCAGTGGGCAGGTAGCAGAGACGGAGATAAAAGCTGCAAATGAAGAGCAACCGCAGTCAGAGTAATACTGCATTGTGTGGCGCCTTTGTGGGGACCCTGGGTCCACAGGGCGGCGGTACCCTCTCCCTATTTGGCTTAAGCGAGACAGTTCCAAATGTTGGAATCCTTCAAAGCATTCGGAATTTTGACGTTATAAACGTTAAACCCAGGGACTCCATTGTTGCAGATTAACACGTGTAAGGGAACTTCCGTTATTTAGCCTGGACTTGCACATTCTGACACTAGGCAACTGTCAACTAAACTGGAAACAATATGGAGAGCGTGGCTCATCAGCACGGGTGAGGAAGGGGAGTTAATCAAAAAAATGTTATTCTCCATTTATTTACACAGGTATTAAGCTAATTGCTACACAACACACCACGAAGAAACTATCCGTTAACATGACGGCTGTGTAGTGTTGCTGCCAGTGGGGTGTACCACTGCAGCACACGCCCCCTCCCACTGTCCAGGCATGTGTCGCCCCTCTGGCGTAGAGGGGCCTTGGTATAGCCCTTACGTGAGCACGAACGTGAGTTTAGAAATAAAGAGCCCGGCAGCGCTGGGCGTGGTCAGTTAGCGACTAACCACCACTAGCAACACGTATGTCCTGTGTCCCTCATTTCAAGGCCCCAGGCCTGCCCTTGACCAGGACACCACATTGGCGACGAGCGGTGGTCTGATCCACCCCCCACCGCGTGCGCTACACCTTGCACCTGCGCGCCCTGCATTCGGCGCCCCGCTGCCCTGCAGCCCAACGAGTGACCCACTCGCGACGCCACACCCGGTGCCCGGGTTCCATCTGCCCCGACGCGCCTCTCGGACTCACCCTGTCCGCACAGCAGTGGAAGCGGCCCGTTTGCTCAGTGACGGCGGCCTGCGCGGCCCTCCAGCAGCTCCGATTTGGCTCCTGCCTGCCTCCGGAGTCCTTCGTCTGCCGCCTCCCTCGACGTGACCGGCGTGTCACGAACAGGTACTTGCTGCAGTGCGCCCTTCGGCCCCGGCGGCCCCCTGCACCTCGTGTGTGTGCCCATCGGCCCCCAGCGGCCCCTGCTCCTCGGCCTTCGCGCCACACTCTGCCGGCCTGCCGCGGCCTCCACAGCAATCCCGCGCATGCGCGGTAGACACCCGGCTGAACGCTCCCGCCGGCCCTGCATCTTCCCACGCATTTCGCGTGTCATCGGCCCTGCAGGCCCCTGCCAGATCTTCACGCTTCCACCAAATAAACGCCTGGGTACTGTCCCTAAGTGCCATCCTCGTCCCACAAGGGTGGAAGGACCACAGCTGCCCCCCTGCCTGCCTGGAAAAGCTCAGACGCCCTGCTGAATTCTCATTTCCACGCCTGTGCATCGTGGACACCACGCAGCCTCCTTCCTTGCCTGCAAAGAGTGCCCAGTTTCGGCCACCATGGCCACTGTACCTCCCCTGGAGCCATTCTCTGTCACGGGAACGCCCCCCTCGCAGGCTACGCGATGGCGCAAATGGGTCGAACGTTTGGAGAACTATTTAATCGCTGCGGATATCGCAGTGGCGCGGCGTCGTGCCATGCTGCTACACCTAGGAGGGGAGGCCATCCATGATATCTCCAAGGACATCACCGAGAGAGACCCGCCGCACACCTACGCCACCCTGCGAGACGCCATCACGAGATATTTCGAGCCTTTCACTAGCGCAGACTATGAACGGTTCCTGCTCCGTCAAGCTCGCCAGCTCCCTGAAGAGTCCGTGGATGTATTCTACGCGCGTTTGAAGAAGCTAGCCAGCACGTGCCGACTCCCGGACGCGGATGACGAGATTCGTGCCCAATTCATACAGGGGTGTTCATCTCTAAAGCTGAGAGAGAGAGTGCTGGAAACGGACGCCATGCCCATGCGCGACATCCTCGCTTTAGGACGCTCTAAAGAGCTCTCCAAGGCCCGAGCGGCCTACATGGAGCCAGGCCCGGCAGTCAAGGTCAAGACAGAACCAGTGTATGCAGTCAAGTCACAACGTCCAGACAACCGTGCGAGGCCTCAGAAGAAGGACCGACCTCATCAGTCCCAGCCCTCCCGCGACCATTCATGCATTTGGTGTGGAGGCGCCGCCCCACACAAAGGCGCCTGCCCAGCCCAAGGTAAAATCTGCAGCGCATGTGGGAAGGCCAATCACTTCGCAAGCGTCTGCCTGTCATCGCAGCGGAAGAAGCAAAGCGACCCGCCCAGAAAAGCGCGACAGGTAGCGCCACTACCAAACACGTCCAACAGCAGCGACATGGACGACGACGAGGAAGACGCTGCGTCGGTCCACGTAGTACGCATGCTCAACACCCTAGCGGCCACAGCGTCTAATGAACCAATGTGCACCGTCCATGTCCACAGCCAAGCAGTCAGAGCCCTCATCGACACCGGCGCGACAATAAACCTAATGGCAGCCAGTGTGTACCAGTGCCTGGAGGATGCCCCCACGCTTCACCCCACCAGAGTGCAAGTCTTCGCCTATGGGACTCGGCGCCCATTGCGCCTATGCGGTGTGTTCCGAACAACCGTGTCTCACAACTCCACGCAGCTGCAGACCAAGATTTATGTATCCCATGAAGGCTCAGGGTTCCTCCTCGGCTGCAAGACCGCACGTGAACTGGGTCTCATTCATTTTGCCCTCACAGTACAGGCTCAAGGCTTAGATCACCTGGTCGCAGACCACTCCTCTTTGTTTGAAGGCATTGGATGTCTACGAGGCCCTCCCGTCCGACTCCACATCGACCAGTCCGTGGCCCCGGTAGCCCTCCGGCACAGGCGGATTGCGTTCCACCTCCGACCCAAAGTGGAAGCTGAACTTAAGATGCTAGAACAAGCGGGGATCATCGAGCGAGTGACTGGACCCACCCCGTGGGTATCCCCCATTGTCGTAGCCAAAAAACCGAAGCAACCCGACGCAGTGAGGATATGTGTAGACATGCGCCTCCCCAACCTGGCCATCAAAAGAGAGCGTCATCTGACTCCAACCATCGACGACATCATCGGGGAGCTCGCAGGATCCAAATGGTTCTCCAAGATGGATCTGCGGTCAGGGTACCATCAAATCCCGCTGCACCCAGACTCGCGCCCAATCACAACTTTCTCCACACATGCCGGCCTGTGGAGGTACACGAGGCTCAACTTCGGCATCTCAAGCGCCGCCGAGGTGTTTCAGAATATCATCCACACCATCCTCCAAGGCCTCGACGGAGTTCTGAACGTGAGCGACGACATCCTGGTGCATGCCCCGACTCTGGAAGAACACCTCAGACGGCTCCAAGCAGTGTTTAACCGCTTACAAGAGAAAGGGCTGACGCTCCACAAGGCCAAATGCGAGTTCCTGCGAAAGGACATAAGTTTCTTTGGGTACAAGTTCTCCGACCAGGGAGTGGGACCTGACCCCGACAAAGTGAGAGACATCCACAATGCGCCGGCGCCCACTTCCATAACAGCAGTCCGCAGTTTCCTGGGCATGGTGACATACTGCGGGCGTTTCATAAAGGACCTGTCCGACCTGACAGGACCACTGCGCAACCTCACAAAATCAAACACCACCTGGAAATGGGGCCCGGAGCAGCAAGAGTCCTTCGAGAACACAAAAGCAGCTTTGTCAGCCGACACGACACTGGCGTATTTCAACCCACGGAACGAGTCGCAACTGTTAGTACATGCCAGCCCCACCGGTCTGGGCGCCGTCCTGTCACAACGGCAGTCGTGTGGAGAATGGGCCCCGTGGCATACGCCAGCCGTACCCTCACACCTACGGAACAGCGCTACTCTCAGATTGAGCGGGAGGCCATTGCCATTCTGTGGGGGTGCCGCCATTTCCACATCTACCTCTATGGCCACCCTTTCTCTGTCATCACCGACCACAAGCCCCTCATACCGCTCTTCCAAGGTTCGTCCTCCCGACCGCCCCCGAGGATTGAAAAATGGGTGTTGCAGCTGCAAGAGTTCCAGTTCTCCGTGGAGTATCGGCCCGGCACACGTAACCCTGCCGACTACCTGTCCAGACACGCCCGTCCCGTCACAGAGGAAGAAGCCGAAGAGGCAGCAGCCACTGAGGAATACGTTCGGCTAGTCGTCGAGAGGTCCAAGCCACGTCCCATGTCCCTCGAAGAAGTTTCCAGAGCCACCAAAGACGATGACTGCCTTCAGATCGCGATCCAAGCTGTCGAGTGCGGAGACTGGAAGGCACTCCAGAGCCCCGCGTCTTTTCGCACCCCGGACGCCCAAGCCATTCTGAAAGCCCTGTACCTGGTCCGACACGAGCTGTCGGTCTCCACAGATGGATGTCTCCTGAGAGGCCCCCGCCTGGTACTGCCCAGCAGCCTGACCCACCAAGCCGCCTTGCTGGCACACGGATCGCACCAAGGGATCGTCAAATCCAAGAGTAGGCTCCGGAGCAAGGTGTGGTTCCCCGGGCTAGACAGGGCAGTCGAAGAAGTGGTCCAGAGGTGTCCAGTGTGTCTTGCAACCAGCCTACCCAATCCTCCGGCGCCTGTGGCCACCGAAGATGGCCCTACATCCCCGTGGGTACGGGTGAGTGCAGACTTCGGCAGTCTTCCTGGGGGCAAGTACATGCTAGTTGTGGTGGACGACTTCTCCCGCTATCCGGAAGTGGAAATCATATCGTCGACAGCAGCCTCAGAGGTGATACCAAAATTTGAGAAAATAATTGCCACCCACGGCCTCATGAAGGAAGTCCGCACAGACAACGGCCCTCCATTCAATGGCAACAAATTCACAGACTACCTCCAGAGCCAAAACGTAAAACACAGACGAATCACGCCAAGATGGCCTCAAGCCAATGGAGAGGTCGAGAGACTAATGAGGACACTTAATAAAACAATACAAATTGCAATCGCCGACGGCCAGTGCCTGGAGTTAGCCATCTACCAATTCCTCCGGGAATACCGTTTGACCCCACATTGCACCACGGGAGTCTCCCCGAGCCGACTCTCATTCAACCGAGTCATGGCAGACACCATCCCACATCACCCAGCATGGGAGCTCGCCCCAAACCCGAGAAACCGGTCCATGGAGCAACGCACCAGAACCAACCAAGAGGCATCCAAGCGGAGAAGAGCGGCGGACAGCCCGATACAAGTCGGGGACAAGGTTCTAGTGAAAGACCGCCACCCCGGAGGAAAGTTCCGTCTGCCCTTTGAGCTACACCCTTGGACTGTCACCGAGATCAAAGGAACCATGATCACTGCTGTCAGGTGTGGGGAGTCTGTCACCAGAAATGTTTCATTTTTCAAGAAAGTACCGGACCCGGACTCTGACCAGGATGAGTGGCACCCAACCTCCCAGATGCCACCATCGGGACCAGCGGAGGCTGGCACCGCGACGGCTCGAGCAGAAGACACCACCCCGACTACTCAAACCACGGAGAGTACAGATGAAGAGTCCAACGTCCACGACAGCGAGAACGCAGATGGGCCACCCCCGGCTACAGGAGGATGCCGGAGCCAAACAAGATACAGCCTGCGTCCGTGCCCGAAACCTTCCCAGAGGTATCGTGACTTTGTGGCACAGTGCTGGCGTTGAGCTGACCGAGATCGCTGACCCCGCCGAGATTAAAGTAAGACTGTTCCTCTTTGTTTATCTTTGAAATGTTATGTTGGCCACTACTTGAGCAGGAGCTGGTCCAGAGACTTTGAGCGGACTTCTGTTTGCACTCCGCAGTCAAATCTCACAGCACGGTTTTGCTGACTTCATAGACTTTTGAACTTTGATGTTTCGTTTTCCTGTTCTGTTTTATTTCATCCCTAGGTAAAGGAGGAATGTAGTGTTGCTGCCAGTGGGGTGTACCACTGCAGCACACGCCCCCTCCCACTGTCCAGGCATGTGTCGCCCCTCTGGCGTAGAGGGGCCTTGGTATAGCCCTTACGTGAGCACGAACGTGAGTTTAGAAATACAGAGCCCGGCAGCGCTGGGCGTGGTCAGTTAGCGACTAACCACCACTAGCAACACGTGTGTCCTGTGTCCCTCATTTCAAGGCCCCAGGCCTGCCCTTGACCAGGACACCACAGGCTGCTCCCCTGACAGTCTGTGTAGGTGGGACAATGTTTGTAATACATGAATGCGCACTGATATATCTTATCTTGTGTGTGCTGTTATCACACTGCATATGTGTATGGTTCTGTTATGAGGAAAATAACACTTTAATGTCTTTTCTACCTGTATTGTAACTGGAGACGATGAATAAAGTATGTTTTTAAAAAATGTGTATGTCTCATGTTTTATGTTGGCTTCTCTTAGTTTCTGGGGGATATGTACAAGTGAAGTGGCGGAGTGCAGCATTAGCCTTCATGGCTTAACGCCTCACACCGCCACTTCTGATACGCAAGGCTGCACTATGTTTACGTGGATATGGTGCAGTCTTGCGTTTCTCCCTGCACTGGCAATACACTTAGCAGTGAAGCGCCAACACAGGCACCATTGCATTTAGCCACATTAAGTTGCTAAATGCTGCCTTGTAAATAAGACAATGCCCCTATTGCCACCACAGTGTAGGAAAAATTTACTTTTTGGTTCTCGATAGGGTGTGGTACATATGCCCCCCTGTCTTTTACTGGTTTGTTCATGACTTGTGCTGTGTAGTACTCGTTCTTTGCTTGGGTCGTCTATATATGTCTCCTAGCATAAGTGTGTCTTTCTGTGGCTGTCTACTTTTCTGGTCTGATTATCTGGAACTTAATAGATTTGTCTTTGATAATATGTGTATCTCTCATTAATGGTGGTCTATTGCTCGGATTTGGATCTTCCTGGTTGTTTGTACCTTTCGGGGTAGATGTACAACCTCCAAAAAGGTTCCAGGCATGTACAAATGCTATTTTGCGAGTCACTGACTTGTAAAATAGCATTTGCGACTCTCGCTATTAGAAAGGGGCGTCCCTTCCTAATAGCAAGTTGCCATGACACGTACTGTTGTTTTTCGACTGCTTCCCCTTTATGAGTATGTGCGTAAATATTTTTAAAGAGCAGGCAGTGGTCCCAGGAACCGCTGCCTGCCCGTACATTGCTCTACCGTCCCTATACCCCTTACAAATCCATACTGGGCATTGGCTAGGACGTTATTATGGTTTGCCCAGCATTCCAATCTTTCTAACATGATTCTGCCTATCAATTTGGATGTTGAATCGAGAAGGGATTTGGGTCGGTAGCATTTTGCGTTCCCTCTGTCACCTTTTTTAAAAATAGGAACAATGATGCTCTCCACCCAGGTTGCAGGGAACACTCCTCCCAATGTGCCATTAAAAACACTTAATAAAATTGGTGACCAATAATCTCTGTTCTCTATCGTAAAAACCTTTACTCAGCCCAAGGCCCTCCAACCCGAAATCCCCCCTTCCCAAGACCTATGCGACAAAATCTCAGATTATTTCGATGATAAAATCGCTTCCATCCAGAGGAATTTCCCCCCTCCACTTGCCATTCAAGTGCCCCCTTCTCCGGTTCTTCCTAACTCTCCAGTTGGTAGCCTTAAAAATTTCACCCCCGTCTCCCTGGCTCAAACCAGAGAAGCCATTCTATCGTGCAAATCTGGTTCCCCTTCCGACCCCTGCCGCCCCAAGATTCTCCATCAAATCATAGATGTGATAAACCCCTCCGTTAATGACCTAGTCAACTTGTCCCTCAGCTCCGGATCAGTCCCTCGCATATGGAAGAAAGGTGTTGTCAAACCGCTGATGAAGAAGATTAACAAATCCCCAGTGGACTTGACCAATCTGCGCCCAATCACCCTTCTCCCCGCTCTAGGAAAAATAACTGAACAACTAGTTTACAAAGAGCTCAAAACCTACCTCGAAACCCATTCCATACTTCACACCCAACAATCTGGCTTCCGCCCCAAACACTCAACGGAAACTGCTCTCATAGAACTAACTGATACAATCAAAACGCTGCAAGACCAGAGGAAAAAAGCCATTCTGATTCTCCTCGACCTCACGGCAGCGTTCAACACCATATCCCACTCTATTCTGATCAAGAGACTGGCGGATATAGGGATCTCAGACACAGCCTTATCATGGATAAGATCATTCCTCAGCGACAGGTCTCAAACGGTCGCCCTTGGCCCCTTTCTATCTAAGGAGAAAAATGTCTCTTCTGGAGTCCCCCAAGGATCCATCCTAAGTCCCCTGCTCTTTAATGTCTACCTTATTCCACTGCTCGCCCTGATTGAATCATTCGGCATCCCAGTCACATCGTATGCCGATGATACTCAGTTTATAGTACCACTTGAGGACAACTCAAACAAAGCTGAGCTCAACCTTAAAAACTGCTTAACTTCGGTCTTCCAGTGGATGGACTCTAACCATTTTCGTTGCAACTCCAACAAAACTGAGATCCTCCCCATCGGAAAGAACACCTCCTTCTGTCCAGCCCTATGGTGGCCGGATAACTCTGTTGCTCCGCCCCAGACCGTCACCACCGCTAGAAACCTCGGTGTACTTTTTGACTCCGACCTATCATTTGACCAGCATGCCAGGACCATAGCCGGCAGATGCTTCGGCACAATGAAATCCCTTAGAAAGTTCTTTGACTTTCTCCCCCTGGAGGCCAGGAAAACTGTAACAGCAGCTCTCATTATCTCGCGCGTTGACTACTGCAACGCCCTCCTGGCTGGGTCAAAAAAATCCACCCTGACCAAACTACAAAGCGTCCTCCATACTGCCGCCCGCCTGGTCCTGAAATTACCACGCAAATCCTCAATCTCTACTGCCCTAAAAACCCTGCACTGGCTACCCCTTCATAAAAGAATACTCTTTAAAATACTCACTGTGGCCTTTCGGGCCTATAACAACACTGGTCCCAAATACATCACCAGACGCTTCCCACACTACTGCCCGACTCGCTCCCTTCGATCTGCCCAAGACAATCTCATATCCTCCGCCAGATACAACTTAAAGTCCAAAGGCGGAAAAACTTTAAGTTCTCTGGCCATCAAGGCGTGGAACAGCATGCCCAAACACCTGAGACAGCAGACCTTAGAGAAGCCTTTCAGAAAGCTCCTAAAAACCTGGATTTTCAACCTCTCCGACGACTGGACCAGAACCGCCATATAGACCCCCCTGTGCCTTCCGCCTGACCGGGCCTTCAGGATTTCCAGCGCCATGATGCTCCCTCCGGAGCGAACGCCGCGCTCTACAAATACCCCTCCAAATATCCAAATATCCAAATATATTTGATTTAAAAACATCAATAGGTACCCCATCCTGGCCTGCAGCTTTACAATTTGCTCTTTTGTTTAGGCAGTTTTATTTCATCTAGGGTAATGGGTACTGTCTTAACAAAATCAACTAGAATGCGATTACTATTAACATCTTTTGTGAGGGTCTCATTATTAGAGTTGAAATGTGCTCAAAGTGCATCAACCATTCATTTGGAGTCACTAACGTTTTTTTTTAAAATAATTTTTTATTGGCATCATAAGGAAAACACAATATGAGAGAAACAAAATACAGTACAATTTATAGAAGAATAAAAAAAAAGGGAAAAAAACCCGAAGAGTTAGCAAAGTAAAAATAGTAGACAAAGAATAAGAAAAGAAAATTTAGATTATTGATCCCCAAATTTTTTCCATTTTCCGCATTGGTTGAATTCCCTTTGTTTGTGCTAGGGCGTGTTCCATATCATAAGTATCCTTGACCACCCTCCCAAAGCTGTCGGTGGGCTTTGTTGTATCCAGACCCGAGCTATTGTTAATCTGGCACAGGTAATTAAAATATTCATTAAATCGACTTGGCACCCGGTCCCACTGAATCCGCCCACCGGCACATCTAAAGCAGTCATTGTAATTGGGCATGCAAGTTTCTCAGAAAGAACTTTAATAACTCCCTCCCAAAATTCAGTTAATTCTGGACATGTAAAAAACATATGACTAAGGTCAGCTGCCCTTTGGTCGCATTTTGGGCACTTAGTGCGATCATTATTACTATTATTCGATGTCCATTTCGATATTCTCTCTGGAGTGTAATATAGCGGACATATCATTTTATATTGTTGGAGCCTAAGACTAGAAGAGTGCACAAAGCGGCTTATACTGTTGAGAGTGGTAAATATCATATTTGATGATACATCAGTATCCAATTTCCTACCCCACTTCTCTGCTAGCTTCAAGCAATCGTCGTTCCTGAAACCACTGAGAATTTTATACCCTATGCTGATCAGTGACTTCCTTTTTTCCGTATATATACAATTCCATATATCAGCGTCAGAAATAATCTTAAAACTTAACTTGCGTACAAAATAATCTCAAATCTGATAGTACTTAAACCGAGTCCCTTCAGTGAGACTGTAACAATCCTTCAGTTTTTCAAATGTTAGAAAACCATTATGATCATACAGATCTACTAGCTTTTCTATGCCAGAGCGGAATAGGTATTTACCAGCTTGATCGTGAAAGATTTCAGGAAAACCAGGGTTCCCCCATAAGGGAGTTCTATAATTATACAGTGAAGTTTGGCATTTAGTGAGAAGAGTACGACAAATACTAATAGTATCCCGCGCCGTCTTGAATTTTACCCGTTTGAAGTAGTTTGGGTCATTAAGTCTATAAAGAAACATATTGGAGGCCCCCCCCCAGCATAAATTTATGAAAACAAAACCCGTTAGTGGGATTCAACAAACTGTGGAAACGAGTCAGAAAAGTCGACCAAAAATAAAGCTTAAAATCTGGGAAGTCGAGACCACCCTGGTTAAATGGAAGCTTTAATAGAGCGATAGCTCGGCGAGCTTTTTTGTATCCCCAAATAAAGGAAGTAAGGAGCCCATCTAAACATTTAAAATAAAGATTATCCACCCGTAAAGGGATGGAACGGAACAATTAAAGATATTTGGGCAGGATCACTAACGTTTCTATCTTTGCCGCTGATACATCTTGAAAAAAGGTTAATTTATTGTTTTCCAAAACAGAATTGAGTCACGTGTCTCAGCTGCTTGAATCTGTTTTTCCCATGCCCTTCCCGGATTTCAATTTTTCTTGTTTTTAACGTTTGTTTATAGTTTTTCTGTAATGTATAGATCCTTTCTCTATCTTTAGGTCTTGCTTTTAGAGCTTCCTTTATTCCTTATTCATTTTTTTTTCCTTCAGATCTCCAGAGATTGCAGCTGTAATATTGTAAAATGCACTTTCTATAGCTATATTTGAGGAGGATCTATCCAGGCAGATATGTATATATTCTTTTTTTTATTATATATTTTCCATAAATATTGTAGGGTTAACACCTGACCATTTGATTGAAATTCCGTTCTCTCCTTGTGTTTTAATATCAACAGTGGAAACTCACACCTTTTCATGTTGGGGCAGGCTTAGTTTCAAAGTCAAAAATAATGGATGGTGGTCACTAAAAGGGCTGGCCTGAATGTAAAATGTTACCACTAGTCCCTTGCAATTGCCGGATACTGGGGCATGATCAATGTTTGTCGAGGATCTTGCTCTTTCATACGTTTGAAAAATAATTTCTCCCACCTGTTCGTCTAACTCCATAATTTCTAAGTTGTATTTATATATAAAAGTATTAATTGCTTCTCCATAAGGGTTATAAGGGAAGTGTGGACTTGGCTCGCCATATTCATCACTGTGACAACATTGATCCCCGGTTGGGATTTTGCACTTTCCACATCTAAATTCACCAGCACAAATTAGCAAGTAATATTCCCCAACCCCTTTAAAAAATCATCAAGCTCTTCTTCCAATTACATAATTGCCCTATGTCTTGTGCTATCAAAAACATTATTATAAACATTGATTACAATTATAGTCTGTTTCGCTTTAGCGCAGAAACATAAAATCTGCAAGAACTGTGATTTAATATAAACTTTCCGTAAAATTAATACAAAAGTTACTGAAATTAAGGCCGCTAAGCCTCCTTTAGCTCTCTCCGCTTTCAAGGGAATCGCTTGTGTGGAGTTCGGTTTAAAGCCATTAATGAAGAAAGATTCTGTATGGCATGTTTCTTGTAGCAAAATTAAAGAGCAATCCTGTATCGTTTTAAGCTATTCGCTATCATTTATCTTATTTTTTACCCTTAAAACATCCCATGACATAATGGTTAAAAACCCTTGTGATGAAAGACCACTTGAGTTATTATTTACAATAGTAAAAGGGATACGGTCATGGTTACCGTCTAGCGGACCACCAACGTCCTCCCCCTATGAACCGGTTTCGCTGCAACGTCTTAAAGGAGTGAACCTATTAGAAGTGGGAGGTATCACAAGTGGATCTATGAAGCGGGTATGGTACTGTTATATTGTGTAAACTCATTTCTGGGTTTATAAAAGTAACCGAGTGGGACAGCAATGATGGTGCCGTCCCAATGGTTAAGTGGCCCAACACATTTGGTTGAGAGTTCTTCCAGTAGGGACCCCACAACATCTGAACTTCGGAAATTCAGAACTACAGAGTTTCCCTGACATGTTTTCCTTGTACTGCCCACCCAGCTAACTCTTCTTAGCATGATTATATTCTGATGGAGTATTGTAGTGCTACAGTTGGTATTAGAAGCGAGCCAATGAACAACCCAATATTTTAAAATCCCTCACCTCTAAGTGGTTTTATCTGCCAGTTTCAGAACATTTTTCAAGACAATTACATAGGGGGTTGCCTGAGGTGGCAGGAGGAGTCTAGCCACACCAGGTTTGACTAACCATCAATTCCCAGTGGGTTTATTCTCATGATTTGGTGCCTTCAGATTTTGTATAATTTACATTCCTTGGCTTGTAATCTCTTGGTTTTACAGCGGGAAAAGAGTCCTTTGTTTGCAATGGCGTCCTCAAGTTGATTTTTTTGGTTACAACTTGTGAGCTTTCCCCTACTTTTGACCTCTCCTCCAGATCCCTAGCAGGTATAGCCATGTGGGAAATTTTCAGGGGCAGTAAGTTTGTAACCAGATAAGTTAGAAGGGTAACATCATTTTGCACTAATTTAATTTCCAGCATCAGTCGTCTCTCAATGTTATCAATTTTACTGTGCAGATTTTTAAATTGGGTTTCAAGACTTTGCGTATGATTTGTTAGAATGCCGAACCTGTCCCTCTGGTCTCCTCTTGTTTTTTTTGGATGTATGACATTACAACGCATACTTTTACCACGCATACCATTACAACGCGGTATTTACAACGAATACCGTTACAACGCATAGCGCTTAGAGGTGCTGGATAGTGGTAAGTATAATTTTATATTCCAACTCCAGTCCCCGTGGACACTAGGGAAGGTGTTGGATATAAAATTATACCTATTCCCTATCCTAGAGCGCCCCCCAGCGCAATGCGTTGTAATGGTATGCGTGGTAATGCCTGCGCTGTAAGGGTAGTGCGTTGTAAAAACTTCGTTGTAACAGTTGTATACCGTTTTTTTTCCCTTTCTTTAACTTGGTTTTCAGATTTAATAGCTTGTTTGGAGGTGGTACTTTACTTTTTAGTGTTTGTTGTTTGCTCTTTTTATGCGGTGGGGAGGCCAGCTCAGAGTTATTCGTTAATGTAGAAATCTCTGGTGGAAGTGTTGATATGCAAGGGCCCTCTATTAATTTATCCACATTCAGTACATTTTCCTCCTTTTTTAGGCTATCTTCACTAACCTCCGAGACAGGTTCCGTTTCAGGTTCTGTTTCTGAATCCACATGGACTTTCAGTTCTGACCTGGCCTCTTTTAAATCTGCATTAAGTGATGTTTTAATAACAGCCAAACGCTCCTCCACTTGAACGATCTCATTATTGATTAGCCCCATGGTGTTTTTCAAATAGTTGGTAATTGGCTCGTTTTTACCTGCTTGCTTCCAATTGGTAGGTGGTCATTTTCTCTTACCCATTATCCCACTCAGGTATTTAAGTTTGAGTTGTAATGATATCAAATGTTCTTACCCCTTCCGTGGAGCCAAAAGGGGTGTCCCAGCCCAGCCTTGTCCCGCCGTGGACTGGCGCAGACGTGTCCGCCTTGGCCTTTGGCTTTGCCTGGGCTCGGCCCAGGCAAGTCAGCAGACGCCCAAGCTGCAGGAGCCCTGCTGTGGTTTTAAGCGCCTCCTGGTGCTGTGCAGTGACATGCTGGCTGCCCCAAGGGTTCCTGGACACTAGAGTCCTGGCCAGGTTGCTTCGTGGCTGTCATTTCTGTCTGTTATTTCTGGGCAAACCGGACTACCAGAAGAAAGTTTCTATTATCCTTGAGTCAAGAATCTGTAATGTTGTTATCAACAATAAACAAAAACACACGAAAAAAGCAGCAACGAAAGGTATAGTCTTGTATGGCAACTGGTAATAGAAAAGGTATTACTGACGAGACACAGATTAATATGGATATGGTTGATCGTGCACAATCTTGTACAGCAACGGATAATAGAAAAGGTACCTCTGCTGAGGCACAGATTAGTATGAGTAGGGCGGGAAAGAGTAAATCAAACACAGCTGGGTCCTCTTCCTGCCCACCTCCTGCTTTCTGCATTTAACTGCTCGTGGCCCCCGCTTCGCGGGAGCCGCTCGCAGCAGTTTGTTGCCTTGCCGTGGATTCTTTCTGACCGGGACTACCGAAGCGTGACTGCGAGGACCAGCAGCCTCAGCATTGAACACAGCTGGGTCCTCTTCCCGCCCACCTCCTGCTTTCTGCATTTAACTGCTCGTGGCCCCCGCTTCGCGGGAGCTGCTCGCAGCAGTTTGTTGCCTTGCTGTGGATTCTTTCTGACCGGGACTACCGACGCGGGACTGCAAGGTCCACCAGCCTCAGCATTGAACACAGCTGGGTCCTCTTCCCGCCCACCTCCTGCTTTCTGCATTTAACTGCTCGCTGCCCCCGCTTTGTGGAGCCGCTCGCAGCAGTTTGTTGCCTTGCCGTGGATTCTTTCTTACCAGGACTACCAACGCGGGACTGCGAGGACCAGCAGCCTCAGCATTGAACACAGCTGGGTCCTCTTCCTGCCCACCTCCTGCTTACTGCATTTAACTACGCCCATACCCCGCATCGCGGGACACGCGCGGGCACGCGCCGGACCAAGGGCGGGCCCGTTTGAGCCCGTTCGAGGCTGGAGTGGCTGGGCTGGGCCACCCCCTTAACGGTGGAGAACTCCTAAAAATAGTAAGTGCATTTATCTGCATCTAACTTCTGACGCCTTTGCAGCTATTGCATACACTTGTAATGGCTGGCCGCTCAGGAAGAGGGAAGAAGGCCACTTTTGGGGGTTCTGTGGCAGGTACGTTAGATCAATTTATTGTAAGAGCAACATCGGTTTTAGCACGAGAAATTGACCTGACAGAGCGTCGACTTTCTCTAGACCCGGCCTATACTAAAAGGTCTTCCCTAGCCAAAATTGCGCTGTCTGTCACCCCGGAACGAAATATAAATATCACTGCCATCAATGACTCACTAGCTATAAGTTTGGATAGTGATTTAACAGCTACAGACATTACGAAATCTATGGTAGGCGGGCTCACCAACACGCAGACCTTAAGTAATACCAATACAGTGACCAGGCTGCCTGAAGGGCTTTCAACCAGTGCATCAACGCTAGCTGAAACTGGGGTTAAACTATCCTTCCAGGAACTATAACAGGAGCAATACCAAAAAAGAAGCATGGGGGGAGGGTACTAAAAGGGGAAAACAGCAAAAGGCAGCCAAAGTTAACAATGATGTTTCAACATCCGCTGTACAAATTACCCCCGAAATACAACCATCGAGATTAAGTACTCCCTGTACAAATATCCCTGCTGGCACTCTGATGGTTCCAGACGAGGGGTTTTGGACAAAAGTTGGAGGAATTTTAACATCTTCTATCCAACCCATCACGGACAGATTAAAACTCATCTAAGAAAGATTAAAGAAACTCGAGCAACTGACTTTATCAAACCATGAGCTTCATAAAAAGAAACATCCAATAGCTCCAACAGTGACTCAAGAAAATCTTCTCTCGTACAATGACACAAGAAACGTGCAGATGCCATTTCTCACGTCCCAGATACCCGTATACGACCTGACGAAAGGCATCCTACGGACCGATGCCGAAGGTGGACTGCGCAATAAGAACGCCATAAGCGTACAGGAAAAAATGGACATACCTAAGAAAAATAGTGTAACAAATCATACGGTGGATGGGGGTATTGCTAAAAGGAAGGGTAGAAATGAAGTTAGTGTAAAAGGATGACCAAGGGCCCCTGTTACCAAATACAGATTTGCCACCGGAATCTGTCCCTTATGTTGTAGTTTTGACAGGGGTCCCTGGACTAGGAAAAGGTAGTCAGGAATCGTTTGCAGAATTGAAAAATAAAACTATACATTGGCTTAATGCCAATAGACCCCTACCTCATCATATCCATAGTAAGATCCTGCTTGTACGCAGAGTCAAATGGGTGGGTAGCAGTAGAAAAAATATACTGGGGGATTGTATTGTTGTAAATTGCAAGGATATGCAAGCTGTACAACATATTTGTGGTGGGTGGCCCCATTTGTCGAAAACAAGAAGCCATTTGATCTCACCTACTTCTATAGTCCCCAATCATATAGAATAAACTCTTCTTCACAGGGCAGAACTCTGGTAGGGAGCCCTGGTGTAAATTATCTTAGAAATAGACCTGATTGTGGGGCTATGGTTTGGAACAGGGTTTTCCTACCAGTAACAGATATAGTGCACTTGACATGGTCGATTGACTCACCCCAAAAATTTCTACCCCCAAGAACTCCGGGCAAATGGTGAGGGTAAAAGAAGTTAAGAGACAACATTGTGAAAGGAGATTTTTTAATGTAGTCACGGCTGGGTATAAAATCCACTCTGCCCAGAGCCTAGACGGTAACATGGACAAAGTGACTCAGCCTGATGCTGTTATAGAAAATAATTAACATACACAGAATAAGTGTGACACTTCCTGCAAGCCACATTTAACTCCAAAATTAACAGCAAGGGAAGAATTTACGGTAAACAACCAACTCACCATAGATTTTAGCCTGTATCCTTTGGCATGCCACAACAAAGAGGTAGTTTTTCCCTCACAAAAAATCGACAGCATAAAGACAACGAATATAGAGCGGGATAATAGTTTTAAATTGATGTCTTGGAACATTGCTGGGTTGTCAATTAGGATAAGGGACCCTGGTTGCCTATCTTTTATGCAAGACTTTTCAATTATTGGAATGTTGGGCACGGGAGGCCCTTCATATCAATGGCTACCGTACCTTCCATACTCCAGCAATACAGACGACGAGGGAAAGAAATAAAGGGAGGCCTTGTATTTATGTTTCAAATCTTATGAATGAGACAATAATAAAATCTAATATTGATTCTGATTGCTATCAGATTTTGCAGATGACTGTTGGAGGTAATCAAAACATTTTCTGATAAATTTTTATAATAATATCCCAAAAGTGGAAACAAGTAGGGTTTTAGAAGATATATCCCAAACTCTGAAGAATATCGAAGAGAAACATCCCGGGGATAGATGTGTTTTATGGGTGGGCGATTTTAATTGTTTTTATGCCCACATAGCCATTTGGGTATCTGTGGTCTGGGTACAGGCAGAGATGATTCTAGTGCACACTTTTCTCACACGACTCTGGGCAATTATTTTAATGATCTGATTTTTCAGTTGGACCTGGGCTTCGCAAATTAACTATGCTCTCCCCCGGTTTCTTTTGAGCCTACATTTATTGGGAGGGGATGCAAATCAGTCATAGATTTTGCATAGATATCAAACCGTCATTCTTGCCATGTTCTCACCTACAAAACATGTGCGATGTCAATGAGTGATCACTTTCCAAATAGCCTATCCCTCACTTTTGCAGCGAGCAATAGAAAAGTAACCGATGTAATGGAAAATGTATACAGCTCTAAATTAAGCCTAGCAAAGAAGAATGGATATGCAATAAAGTGGAACAAAGTAGAGCCTGTGGTTTTCTTTTAAACCCTTATTAAAAACAAACAGCAAGAATTTGAAATATGTCTCGCTGAGAATGGTGACTACGTCCCAGTTACCGAGGCTTTCCTCAGAATTCCAGAGGAAATACGCAATCTTTTTGCAGGACCTCTGAAACAGGGCAAAGCCAAAATGCAGGGATGGTTTGACTCGGATTGTAGTAAGGCCCACGCACATTTGATGATGGTGCTTAAAAGCGAACCAAGAAATGTGGTTGAAGTAAGATACGCCAGAACTGCATATCAACATGTAGTCAAACATCGTAAGAGACAACTGAAGCAGGAGGCTTGGCAGGCTTTACATCATGCCTGTCTGATGAAAGAGAACATAGGGTTCTGGGAGGCGGTAAATGCCCCTTTTTTTGTAGATAATAAAACTAATACAATGGAAGTGGCAATTACTGAAGATTAATGGGTAAACTACTTTACTGAGCTTTATCAGGCAGACGATCTAACCGAGAAGGCGAGTACAGATCAAACTGGAGGTGAGGAAATCATGGCTCATGGATTATTTCCAATAAACAATGAATTTTCATTGCTAGAAGTCCAAACTGCCATTAATGATAGTGCTGCAGGGAAAGCCCCAGGACCGGATGGGGTCCCAGTAGATATATATAAATCTAACACCGAGCTATGGGCCCCACTTTTAACTAATGTCTTAAACAGCTGTAATAAACATGGGTTTTTTCTTACATGGCAAGAGGCCATTGTGGTCCCATTTTTTAAGAAAGGCGATCACAACAAACCAAATTGTTATCGCCCATTTTCTCTTTTGGATTCACTAATGAAGGTTGCTGGGAGGGTAATATGCCCATAAGTTACAACTTTAGGCGTAAGACAAAGGTATACTCTCAAAGTTTCAATATGGTTTTAGGTCAGGACTCGGTACAACAGAGCAAGGCCTGAACCTGGCGTTGATTATAGCCAAGTTTGTAGTGGCTAAAAAAGAAAAATAATTTTTAACATTTGTCGACCTGAGTTCGGCCTTCGACTGTCTGAATCATGATAAATTATGGACCAAATTACTGCAACTAGGTAAAGACCCAAATCTGCTGACTTTTATTAAGGAGTTATATCGGGGGGCTGGGGCTAGTGTACGGTTTGCGAACCACGGCGAGTGCACCAATAAATTTCCCATAAAAAAAGGAGTCAGACAGGGTTGCATACTCTCACCTTTTTTATTTAACTTATACATAAACAGTGTGCATTCCCATCTTACTCAAGATAAGCAGGATTACCCCCAAGTTAGGAATACACCAGTCCCCATTTTATTATATGCAGACGATGAGGTAATTATGGCACGGACCCAAGTTGGCCTTATTATGGCACGGACCCAAGTTGGCCTTCAAAGATCGCTCACTAACTTTTCTGAGTATTTGAATGCCAGGGGCCTAAAAATAAATATAAGCAAGACATTCACCATGTGCTGCACCACAAAGAGAACCCCTAGATGTAAAATCTTTCTCTCAAATACAAAAATAGACACAACCAATACATTCTCGTATTTGGGTACCAATTTTGATAAAAAGGGGACCTGGTCTTCGGCAGCCCAGGCAAGAAAATTGGCTTTCTCGCGTGCCATTGGAGCTGTGCAAAATGTTGCCAATAAGTTGGGGTGTCGACCCGTGCCAGTGTTAGTGGACATATATAAATCTAAATGTGTGTCCACAGTAACATATGGCGCAGGAATATGGGGGATAACGGAAACTCACAACATACAGCTCTGTGAGAACACATTCCTGCGTTACTTGCTAGCCGTTCCAGAGTCCACCTCTACTTATGTGTGCACAAAGAACTAGGTCTGTATTACATCTCAGACCTTATTAAAATGAATCCCATTTTATTATGGCACAAGGTATGGTCTACTGATGAGTCAGGTCTTAACAGAGATATAATCATGGACTGTCTCAACCTTCATGGGGTTTCAAGAATCCACTGGATTATGTACGTAAAGAAATTTCTAAATGATATCGGACACCCAGAATATTTTGATTCAACGAGTTGCTTAGCGACTGTCTCAAGGAGGAAGTTGAAAGAAATTTGTCTTCACTTCTTAGAGAATAAACGTTGATTGGCAGAGAAAAGGAAGACCTCAGTCATGGAAAATCAACTGATTCTCGCATGCTACTCACACGATTTAGGGGGGACCTTTTTTAGACTGGTCACGTTTCCTGAAGTAAATTCCTGGTCTAAAAATCTGATTTTGTGCCCTTGTGACAATATTTCTGTACAATCCACGTTTCATTGTATATTGTTTTGTAAATTCTATACCTTGCTGAGGAAAATACTTTTAATACCTATGCTGAGAAAGTGGGGTTTGAGACAATGTAGACTGGCCTTTCTGAGACTACAAATGTTGGAAGATGAATTGATCATGTACTTAGTCTCATCGTTTAAAAAAAAATATAATTAGACACAGGACCTCAATGAACTGACCTAATCCTCTAAGACATGTAAACCTTTTTTAAATGTATTTTATCTTGACTCATGATGAAAATGTTCTTTTTAACTGATTCTCTATTTGTGCTTTTATGATTTTTACAATCAAAGTCCAATAAAGCTGTTTTTTTATTTGATTTGAGTAAATAAAACAACCTGCCAAGTTACATGATTATGTATGCCACTTCATGGCCTTTTCCACCCTGTGCTAAGCCTTTTTTGGGCTATTTGGGGTAGTTTATAATTAGGCCCCTGTAACTATTTGTCCACATAAGGTATCCACTCCAAATTTGCGTCCTTGTCTTCTAACATCCTAGAGATTTTCAAGGAACCCTGGAGGGGACCCAGAAATGTGCCAAAATACAGCTACATTTTGTTTCTTGGGTGGACAAATGGCAAAAAGTTGCTGCAGAAGAAAGTGTCTGTTTTTTTCCTGCAAATGGTATCAACAAAGGGTTTGTGGTGCTGAAATCACCATTTTTCCAGCTTTCAGGGGCAGGCAGAGTTTTGTCAGAAAAAAAAATCTACATAGTTTTGGCATTTTACTGGAACATAACCTATTTTTGCTACATTTTTTTGCTTTCAGCCTCCTTCCACTTAGTGCTAGAAATGAGTGTGAAAGCAGTAAAAATGATCCCAGAAAGCTATACGTTTCAGAAAAATAGCCAACATTCTGAATTCAGCAAGGGGTAATTTGTGTAGATCCTTCAAGGTTTTTTTAATAGAAACTAACAGTTGAAAGTAAGAAATATTGAAAATGGATTGGATTGGATTGGATTTAGTTTTTGTATAGCGGGATAGCTACCCGCAGGCGTCCTAGCGCTTAGCAAAAGAAAGGTGCGTGAGGCCAGGTTGATTTATCTGCTGAAGAGAAAGGTTTTTAGTTTTTTCCGGAAAAGCAGAATGTTGGGTTCTGATCGGATAGAGATTGAAAAAACAGCCAATTGTGTCAATGCTTTCACCTGTAACTTCTTCTAAGTATGACATATTTTTAAAGCAATACACTGTTACATCTGCTGGACCCTTTTGGTTGTGGAGATATATAGGACTTATAGTATCACCAAGAACCTGAGAAACCAAGAGCCATTAACTGAGCTGCGTCTTGCAATGGCTTTTCATTTCATAGCGGGTATATAGCAATTCATTTGATAAAATATAAAAGTGAAAAATAGGTATCAAGGACACCATGCATTTCCGAAATGGGAACAAAATATAGAGTTTAGAAGCAGTAGTTATTTGCACATCTCCGAGATTGTGTGTACCCATACGAGCATGTGAATTATAGGACTTTTTTACACATTGTCTTACATTTGGAAGGCAGAAATGCATATAAACTCGATAGGTAATACTAGTTGCTCTTTAATTCTGTGTTTCACTAAGTCTCCTGATAAAAATGGTACCTTAATTGTGTGGGTAGGCCTTGTTCCCATGACAGGAAATGGCCCAAAATGCAACGTGGACACACCACATTTATACAGTGCAAACAGACCCTTTTTTTGCAAATTGACTACCTGTGGATTTTGAACCCTAGCTTAACGAACACCTAGGGAAGCCTAGCATACCTATAAATATTTAAAAACTAGAAAACCCAGGGAAATCGAGGATGAGGTGACTTGTGTGGCTCTCACCAGGTTCTCTTACCCAGAATCCCTTGCAAACCTCAAACTTTGTAAAAAAAACAACAACAAAAAAATCCTCACATTTCTGTGATGGAAAATCTGGATTCTGCGGGGATCCACACAATTCCACCCACAACGTTTCCCAAAGTCTCCCAAAAATACTGGTACCTCACTTGTGTGGGTAGGCTTAGTGCCCGCATTAGCTGTGGATTTTTTTGTTTTTTGTTTTTAAAGGTGTGATGATATTTTATTTGGTTGATGCAACAGAAGCGTTCCCTTAAGCCCATTCTGTATCGTAGTCTGTCCGTGTGGAATCAGTGATTCATGAATGGCAAGATGGCAACTACAGATCACGTTCTTGAACTTTCATGCAAAGTTTTACAAATTCGTTAGTCTGTTTTCAGTCACTATCACTCATAACTGAAGATGTAAAAAACCAAGCGTTTACACAACAGTTTTAATACTTTCATTATCTTTCATGAACTGGTAGATCATCGCACAACTGATATAAAATCCACATATTTTTATTTTTTTTGCATTTCAAATTACAGTATGAAACATTTCCTAATTTTCAATTCATGGCATTGCTACAGTATACATATCATATATAACCACAGTACATAAATCACAGTGTTGCAGAGCATATCATCATTCGAACAGAGAGTTATAGACATGTTATTAACAGGTTTCATCTTGTAGGGCAAGGGTGAGCATGGCAGTGGTATAAATACAGTACAGTCATTAAACATCTGTAAGTGACAGCAGGTAGGATGTAAGCGACCCACACATGTCCCGTGGCTAGGATGCAGACGGAAGCTCCTCTGCATAGAATGTTAGCTGGTCACAACAATAAGTCAAATCCTGCAACCACAGCCCAGTTGTAGGCGCTATTCTACTCTCCCAGCAGACAGAGATCCTGCATTTAGCCATCAGCAGTGCTATGGACACCAATTTCTTATTAGAAGCTTTTACTTTAGCCCCAATCCCCAGCAGACACAGCCCCGGGCCACATTTGACAGTTTCCCCAATCATCAAGCAAAGACTTCGTACAACTGTGCCCCAAAATTCAGGGATTTTAGGACATTCCCAAGCTAGATGATAAAAACCAGCCCCGGGTGCACCACAGCAATCACAGGCTTCAGTTTGTCAGAGCCAAAATGTATACAGCTGTGCAGGAGTATAGTATAACTGATGCAAGTATTTAAAATGCACCAGCCGTAGATTGCCATTTGCCGTCAGTTGGCCTGTCTGGCAGCAGCTATTTAAACAGTCCTCTTCAGAGAGCGGCTCTGGCAGCATAGCATTCCATTTGTCCAGCGCAGTTGCTCCACCAGGTATCATGTCATTCTGCGATGTCTTATAGAGCTGGTGACTAGTTTGGTCTTGGATTTAGCAGTGTATAGGAGTTGTAGTGCCTCAAGGGTTGGCGGTTCTGAAGGGAAGTGTGGGTAAAGCGCGCGCATGGCTGATCGCAATCTAGTATATACCAATAATTGCATGGCAGAGGTCTCGCCTCGGGCGGCCAAGCCCTCCGAGGTTACGAATTAGCCTCCAAGGAATACATCCGCCATGATGGACAATCCCATCTCCGGAACTGTTTTCAGCGTGCTAGCCTCCTGGGTAACTGAGATCTCCGAATGATGGAGCAGCGGCATATTAGGAGCGTACAGCTGTAATTTATGCGCCCGCTGACCTAGGTCATGCCAGGATCTAGATGTAATTTGTATCATATCAAATTCCCCTTTTTCAAATATCCTGTGTGTGTTCACAATCATGGCCTTGAGTCATATAGGGTGTACCGCGCCGCGCCCGCCTCCACCGCCACGTGTGGGAGATATATGCTGGTCATGCTGCCAATAATAGGTGTATTGTGCCTGTGCACAAAGATAGTAAAGGTGGAAGTCAGGCACTGCAAAGCCGTCCTGATCATATGGAAGGGTGAGTGTCTCCGTACCGAAGGCGTATCAGAACATTTAAAAAGAGATATGAAAATCGTGGAAGAACCACCATTTTCATCAACGCTATGCGGTCCTCAAAGGATAGGGGCAATTTCATCCAACAATTTACCTGCTCTTCCAGCCGTGTGATGGTGGTGCCAAAGTTAGATTGTATGACTGTCTGTTGGTCCCTGTGCATTCATATTCCTAAATATTTTACAGTGTCCGTACACCACTTTAAGGGGTAGTCCAAGTCAAATTGATGGGTGCTATCAGTAAGAGGCAGTGTAGTGGATTTGGACCAGTTGATTCCCAAGCCTGAAAAGCTTTCAAACCGGATATACTCTCGTATGAGTTGTGCCAGAAACTGCGCCGGCTCCTGAACATATAGCACCATGTCATCTGCATATATGGAGACTGCAAGCGGACGTTGGAAAAATCACAAGGCCGATGCAGCATGACGCTGTTTTAGGATTAGGCATGAGCGGATTTTGCGGATTCGCAATCCGCGGATTTGCGAATTTGCGAATTCACAAAATCCGCGGATTTTGCGAATCCGCGGATTTGCGGATTTTGTGGTGGGGGGGGTCTTCTGTGCCAGTTCACGTGCCTCTTATGTGTATGGTCAGAGACCGATCAGAGGAGCAGATTAGGAGAAAGGAAGCTCCTGGTCATAGCAACTGCATGTGGATTGCGCTCGTGAAAGTCAAGGATGCAAGTGGCTCTGTCCAGCATCACAACGGATTTTCGAAGGTAGATGTGGGGAGAAAGCAGACCTGTGCCCAGCCTACTCATGTAACTATTTTACAATGGCGCCAGCAAGCTGCCAGAGCCGTTGTAAAATAGTTACAAAGTTAACTTGCACAGGAAGCACTTAGATAAAATAAAGCAGCACCTGCTTCGTTTTATCTAGTGGTTCCTGTGCAAGCTAACTTTGTAACTATTTTACAACGGCGCTGGCAGCTTGCTGGCGCCATTGTAAAATAGTTACATGAGTGGGGGTTCAACTTTTGAACCCGTTACATCAGCGGATTTATTTTTGCGGATTTTGTGGGAAATCCGCAAAATTCGCGGATTGCGGATTTCCCAAAAATCCGCAAAATCCGCGGGCGTAACGGATTTCCCGCTCATGCCTACTTAGGATACATGCTAAGGGCTCCAGCATAAGAGCAAATAGCAGTGGCGATAGTAGGCAGCCTAGCTGCGGATTTTGATCCCTAGTTTACCCGGCACCTTAGAAGGCCTATCAAACCTATAAATTTTTTCAAACTAGAACACCCAGGGGAATCCAGGACGGGTGACTTTTGTAGCTTTCACCAGGTTCTGTTACCCAGAATCCCTGGCAAACCTCAGACTTTGTAAAAAGAAGCCACATTTTCCTCACATTTCTGGGGGGGATCCACACAAGCCTTACCTCCCTGGACTCCCCGGGGTGTCTAGTTTTTAGAAATGTGTGGGTTTTGGTAAGTTTCCCTAGATGACTGCCAAAAATCCAGGTGTGCCCCCTTACAAAACCAACCAATCATATGCTCACAGTTTATCACTTCTGAAATTCAACGAGGATTAAAGCTATTCACCTCCAAAATGATTAAATCATAAGATGTTCATTCTATTGGAAAAGCAACCACCTATCACAACTCATTTATTTACAAAAAGGAGTTTTAATAAAGTACTCCAAATACAGCGAAACATTTATTTATATACATTTGTACAGTATTCACAGCGAACGGTAAAGGAAAGAGCTGGTGCTTCTATAAGGGTGCCAGAAAAAAGGAGAAAGTGGTGGTTTGAAGAAAAGGGGGTGTAAGCCTCAACGGAAAAGTGACATAAAATTTAGTTAACTTAAGGAAAAAGCTGGTATTTATCCAACGTATTAAATAAACAGGCCACTATTAGTATTAATCCAATTTTTAACAATCATACAGTCTTGACTGGCATGTATAATGTTCAGGGGAGTAGTGGTCCTGGTAAATGAAAGGGAGAGCGTCGACGTTTCGACCCGTCTTGGGGTGCTAGGGTAACTGGGGACCTCGACCTGCGGGTCTTCCTCAGGACGTAAAAGGCAAAGCCTTCGTACCGTAGCTAAAACGCTGTATGCCCAATTTGCTTTAATGGGAAATTCACAATCCTCATGTTTCTCGAAGGACGTGAAGGGAATGGCCACAATCGCACTCCTAATTATTGGTCGTGGACCGACAACACTACAATTCTGGTGTGAAGTAAAACAGTGGAGATGCTGTTCTCATGCGCAGACTTGCTTGTTACTGCAAGTGTTCATGTATGCGTATCACCGTGAAGTAAAGATATGGGTTCGTACTGGCATCTGATGGTTCTCTTTACTTTTTCAGTATCACCCTCAATGGGCGTTATTCACGAGAGTGGGCGGTGTCCCAAGGGTCAATTTCCAAATATGCGTGCGAAAGGTTGTAGGTTGTTAACAGCTCGCCAAACTCGGAACGTACGTGGTGTCAATCACACAACAGCGCCATGTCCGCGGAGTAAGTTGCAAGGAGTGCGCGCTAAATTGAAACATAATAAATATTATTATAGAAGTGTTTAAGGCTACGAGGAAGGAATCTCTAGGTGGACGGCGGCATAGATTGCCGAGGGAGCGTTGCGTTGCAGAATTGTAGTGTTGTCGGTCCACGACCAATAATTAGGAGTGCGATTGTGGCCATTCCCTTCACGTCCTTCGAGAAACATGAGGATTGTGAATTTCCCATTAAAGCAAATTGGGCATACAGCGTTTTAGCTACGGTACGAAGGCTTTGCCTTTTACGTCCTGAGGAAGACCCGCAGGTCGAGGTCCCCAGTTACCCTAGCACCCCAAGACGGGTCGAAACGTCGACGCTCTCCCTTTCATTTACCAGGACCACTACTCCCCTGAACATTATACATGCCAGTCAAGACTGTATGATTGTTAAAAATTGGATTAATACTAATAGTGGCCTGTTTATTTAATACGTTGGATAAATACCAGCTTTTTCCTTAAGTTAACTAAATTTTATGTCACTTTTCCGTTGAGGCTTACACCCCCTTTTCTTCAAACCACCACTTTCTCCTTTTTTCTGGCACCCTTATAGAAGCACCAGCTCTTTCCTTTACCGTTCGCTGTGAATACTGTACAAATGTATATAAATAAATGTTTCGCTGTATTTGGAGTACTCTATTAAAACTCCTTTTTGTAAATAAATGAGTTGTGATAGGTGGTTGCTTTTCCAATAGAATGAACATCTTATGATTTAATCATTTTGGAGGTGAATAGCTTTAATCCTCGTTGAATTTCAGAAGTGATAAACTGTGAGCATATGATTGATTGATCCAACCAACAAGTACGGGTTGGGCCATTGTCTTTGATAATACTGACTACCCAGGTCCAACAACCGTTTTGGGTTACCCCATTTTTTATAATGGCTCCCTTACAAAACCAGGTCGTTTAGTCATAAGTAATTTTGATGTTACCACATTATGTTTTGGGCCCTTCCCTGCCACAGGCAGTTGGCCCACCCACACGAGTGAGGCACCATTTTTATGGGGAGACCTGGGGGAACGCTGGGTGGTAGGAAATATGTGTCAGTCCAGTGATCCCACAACTTTCCCACAAAGAAATGTGAGAAAAAAATAGATTTTTTCAGCTACATTTGAGGTTTGCTGGGGATTCTGGGTAGAAAAACGTTGGGGGTCCACGCAAGCCATACCTCCCTGGACTCCCCCATCTGTCTAGTTTTAAGAAATGTATAGATTGGGTTAGTTTCAATAGATGGCCGCCGAGTGTGGGGCCAAATACCCAGGTGACGCCCTTCCAAAACCAGGTTGTTTTATGATAGATAATTTTGAAGTGTCCACAGTACGATTTGGACCATTTCCTGTTGCAGCCACTATGCCTACCCACACAAGTGAGGTACCATTTCTATTGGGAGTCCTGGGGGGACGCTGGGTGGTAGGAAATATGTGGTGGCCTGGTGATCCCACAACTTTCCCACACAGAAAAGTGAGGAACATGTGATATTTATTTAGCTACATTTAAGGTTTGCAGGGGATTCAGGGTAGGAAAATGCTGGGAGAGCCATGCAAGCAACACAACTCTGGAATCCCCTGCATGTCCAGTCATTAGGAATGTCTGGGTTTGGTATGTTTCACTAGATGGCCGCTAAGCCCGGGACCAAAAACGCAGGTGACCCCCTTGAAAAACCAGGTCATTTTCTGATAGATAGGTGGGCACCAGTGTTTTTGGTCCTGGGTTTGCAGATATCTAGAGGAACCTAAACAACCCAGACATTTCTGAAAACTAGAAACCTGTAGTACTACAGGGAGGTGTAGCTTGTGTTGATCCCCCAACATTTTCCTTCGAAGAATCCGCTGAAAACTTCAAATACTTACTTACTTACTTGTGTGGATTGGCCAAGTGCCTCTGACATGGAAGGGACAAAAACGTATAGAGAATGAGGGGGCCCAAAGTGGGTCTAAAAAGGCGGTTTGTTTATACTTTAAAGGCTGAGGCTAATTTGAGCACCCACACAAGTGAGGTATAATTTTTTTCGGGAGATCATGGGGAATGCTGGGTATTAGGAAATGTATGCCTGTGCGGTGATCCTACAACTTACCCACACAGAAATGTAAGGAAAATGTGACTTTTTAACCCTTTCGATGCTGATGACGAGCTCAGCTCGTCATCACCCACGGGTGCCGTGTGCTGATGACGAGCTGAGCTCGTCATGGTGCCACTAAAATGGCATTTTCCAGCACGGGGGGGGAAAACGCCCAGCAGCCCCGGATTCTGGGTAAGAAAACGCTGGGGGATCCATGCAAGCCACAACGCCAGCCAAGTGTCAGTACATGTGCACCACCATTCATGCACATCGCCAGCCAAGCGCCATCCACGTACACTGACAGCCAAATGCTATCAGTGCACACACGCGACCAAGCAATATCCACGCACACTGGCAGCCAAGCACCACCCACGTACTCTGCAAGCCAAGCGCCATCGCCGCACACCAGCTGCAAAACCGGTCCCCAGTGACAAAAACGCCCCCGTGGCCAGAAAACTCCGGCTCACCGGGGAAACGTTCGGTGCCCACTACGGCCAGTCTGGCCCTACAGTCAAGTACCATCCATGCACATAGCATGCCAAGCACTAGTCCATGTTCACTGCCAGCCAAGCATAACTCCACCCACACCACCAGGCAAGCGCCAATCTACACAATCACTCAAGCGCAAGTCCACCCACACCATTAGCCAAGTGGAAGTCCACACACTGTCAGCAAAATGCCAACCAAAGGTCAATACACACAGACCGTCAGCCAAACTCCAGTTTACACGCACACAAACCCTCCCTGGTTGCTAGTGGTTTTCTGCCCCCGCTTGGGTGCAGATTGGAATAACAATATCACTGAAACAGCCAAAATGTGTGCCTAAAAAAAGGGAGTGATCCTTGCCTATGGGGCTTCTCACTGGCATGCCCATACACATATCCCTGGTGCCTAATGGGCTTTCTGCCACCCCGTGTGAGGCAGATAAGGGGATATTGCCCCAATCTGCTTCCCAGGGGACAGAAAGCCTTTATTTGGCAGTAGGGGTATTAGCATGCTCATTCTCGACAGCTCCCACGCCTACTTATAAAAAAATCTGTAGGGCCTGGTGGGCTTTTTTCCCCCTCCTAGGGGGCAGATTAGGACTATTGACCCAATCTGCTTCCCAGGGGAGGCAGAGAGGTTTTGGTAATTTTTTTTGGGGAGGGGGGCCTTGGCATGCCCATTTAGGGCAGGCCCCACCTCTACTTCTAAAAAATAAATCCCTGTTGCATAGCGGGCTTTCTGCCCCTCCTGGGGGAAGATCAGGGCCTATTCCCCCATCTGCCTCCGGGGGGGGGGCAGAAAGACTGTGTAATATTGTGTGGGGTGGGGGCATTGGCATGCTCATCTAGGGCAGCTCCCACCCCTACATTCAATATAAAAAATAATCCCTGGTGCCTATTGTGCTCTCTGCCCCTCGAGTGGGCACATTGGGGGCTATTGCCCCCATCTGCCTCCCAAGGGGAGGCTAAAAGACTGTGTTTTTTTTGGGGGGGGGGACAATGGGGGCACTGGCATTCCCATCTCGGGCAGCCCCCACCCATAAATAAAAGAAGGAAAACAATCCCTGGCATCTAGTGGACTTCCTGCCCCCAATGGGGGTAGATCGGGGGATATTGCCCCTATCTCTCCCAGAGGGGCAGAAGGACTGTAATACTGTGACTAATCTCCGGTAGCCCCAACCCCTAAATTCATTATGCAAAATAATCCCTGGCTTCTAGTGGGCTTTCTACCACCCTGGGGAGGAGGAGGGGGTGGGGGCAGAACAACTGTGTAATATTGCAGGGGTGGGGGCATTGGCATGCCCATCTCAGGCAGCCCCACCTCTAATTTCAATATAACAAATCATCCCTGGCGTCAAGTAGGCTTTCTGCCCCCCCACCCTCCACAGGGTGGGAGATCGAGGGCAGTTGGGCAGAAAGACTGAATTTCCCCAAATTATTTTGGGGGGAGCAAAGGCCCTTACCCAAGGGGCCGCTCCCCCCTCCCTAGTGTCCAGTGGGTGGATCCCTGCTGGGGGATCGGCCTCCTGGGGCGATTCTCCAAGCAGGGATCCATTAAGCATGGTATATTGGAAAGGGGAGATTCTACCTTTTCCATTGATACCTCCCCTGTCTTTCTATGTGCTCGGGGGCTGAGATAGCCTTCATAGCACATAGAAAGTGAAACTGAAATGAGCCTATCAGCTTATTTCAGTTTCTGTTTCTCTGAAATGACGTCCGCACGATGTCCGCGCTTATAGTCATTTCAGGGAAACCAGGGGAACAGCCTCAGGTGCTCGGGAAACTCTTCCCCAGCTCCCGGGGGGGAGCTGGGGAAGAGGGAAAGGAAATCCCCCTGGTGCCCGCACCGGAGGGATTTCCAGTGCCATGGCGTCGGACGCGCGGGAGCCATCCGACTCACATGAGCACTTATGCGAGGGACGGCTCCTGCGCGTCTGACGCATAGGAAGTGGTTAATCCTTTGTTTCATTTTTGCAAACTATGTGCCATATGTTTTTTGTGTATGTTCTGTGATGTTTGCATATTTTGATAAGTAACTTTTAGCATATGTATAAAGTTTAATAACTACTGTTGTATTTTACTGTGACTTAGGTAACATACTATTGTTTTTATTATAGTTTCGATGTGAAGGAAAGGGTGTTTCCATATTGGGTGTTTCCTTATCTTGGTAAGTAACTTTTAGCATATGTATAAAGTTTAATAACTGATGTTGTACTTTAATGTGACTTAGATAACATACTATTGTTTTTATTATAGTTCCAATGTGAAGGAAAAGGGATGTGTTATATATTCTGTAAATGTATTATGTATCCTAACATGCGCATCCTTTATTGCCAGTCAGTCTTGTTCCATCTTAGAGCTGCTGTGCTGGGGTCCAGAACTCTGGCGAGATACCGGTCTCTCCGGCCAGGAGTTGGTCGCCCATTAGTCTTATCTTAAGTAAAGACTATTGCTAAAACCATATAAATTGCGAGATTATTCCTAAAAGTATCCAGGCACTAGATGCCCATGACTTGGACTCTAAACTGGCCCTGTGGTGCACTCTGCACCAGAAGCCGCTGCGCATGCATCAGGTCAACAGCGCCGAGTTCAAGGAGCTTCCGATTGGGTGCACAGGAGTCTAACGCTCCTGTGTCCTAATACCTCAGCGTGGGAACATTAATGTTGCACAGAGAACTCCTTGGCTGCTGGTTCTAGGGCTGCTCGGAGACTGTGAGCTGAGAGTCAGAGGGTATAAGTGGTGATGTGGAGTCTGAGGTGTGACAGGTGCAGCCAGGTAAGAGGGTATGGGCATCTACGCAGCGTGCATGTAATAGAGGAGCAGAGTGAGTAAGTAGGGGACGTTTCACGAGGTAGGATATGAGTTCAGGGGCGAAGGTCGGAGTAAATTGTTAAGGCAAATGGAGAATTTATTTGTAAAAGGACAGGTAGAATTAGATAGTAAAATTAAGGGGTACAGACACTCACTGCCTCAATTCAGGAAAGACCTCAAGACTTAGCTCTTCGACTAAAACATAGCGCCTTCGACAGATCAGCGGTACCGCTCCCCACCAACGCCTGGAGACCCTTATAGGTGAATAGCAGCGCTTTACAAGACACTTGATTGATTGAGACAGAGAATGGAAATAAAGAGAGATGAATACTGGCAGAGTCCCTATGAGTTAAGTGCAAGCTTAAGAGATTAAAGGAAAGAACTATGGGTATGTCCAGAGCGAGCTGAAGCAGTATAATGAAGAAGGTGTACAATGAGGGTATAAAGGGTAGCAGAAGAGTGAAGCTGTCACAAAATGAAAGACTGCGTGAGGGATTAGAAAAAGAGTGAAGAGAGACAGAGTGAAGGGTAGAGGCAGGATGCAGGGGTAAAGCAGTGGCATATGCGAGAGGTGAGTGAGGGGATGAAACAATCATAAGACGGGGATAGAATGAGAATATAGGGTCAGATGAGTGTGTAGGAGCAGATGATTCACCGATAAGCAGGGTAAAAGCTTCGGGTGGAGTGAGTAGGGTGTGCACTTTGGAGGAATGTATGACGTTACAATGCATATATTAACAGTTCTTTTACGTAGCATGTCACTACATCTCATTTTCTGAAACTACCTTTACAACGCATTCCCTTACACCGCATTATACCTTTACAACGCATACCATTACAGTGCATACCATTACATTGCATTTAAGGTAAGTGTTGGATGGTGTAGGGGTAAAAATTACTATTCTAACTCCAGTGAGAGCAACAGTAGGGTAAGTGTTGGATAGTGTAAGGGTAAGAATTACTATTCTAACTCCAGTGAGTGCAACAGTATGGAAAGTATCGGATAGTGTAAGGGTATACTATGCGTTGTAATGGTGTGCGTTGTAGTGACATGCATTGTAATAACATGCATTGTAGTGACATGCAATGTAATGGCTGCGTTGTATTGTATTGTAGGTATACTTATATAGCGCGGTCCTGTCGCCCCAAGGGCATCCTGGCGCTTGAGATACGGTCAACAACACTTCCACTGCTAAGACATCCCTAGGGAATAGATGCGTTTTTAGGGCTTTCCTAAACGGGAAGTAGTCCCTTTGACTTCTCAAAGGGAGTGGCAGGGAGTTCCAGAGTTTGGCCGCTGCGACGCTAAACGAGCGGCCACCTATCCTTACTCTCTGGAACCTCGGAACCACAAGCAATTGTGCCGATGAAGAGCGAAGGGGCCGCGAGGCAGAGTACCAAGCGAACATATTCTGCAATGGCACTGGGCCCTGTCGATGTACCGCCTTGAACACTAGGCACGCCGCTTTATACAAGACACGCAAGTGCACCGGCAACCAGTGTAGGTCCCTTAAGGCTAAGGTGGAGGAGCTGAGGTCAGGGCGAGAGAGAGCCAGCTTAGCGGCCATGTTCTGCACCCGTTGTAACTTCCCCAGCAGATTTTCTGGGGCCTCCAGAAGCAGCGCGTTGCAGTAGTCTAAACGACTCAGTATGGTCCTGGGCACTACTTCCGGCCTGGCCTGCTCAGGGAGAAGGGGCAAGACTTTACGCAACATGCGTAACAGCATCATGCACGTGGAGATGGTCTTATTAATATGCATGTCCATCTGTAAATTTGGGCCAAAAATCACCCCCAAGTTACGAGCTGACTCCGCGGCCGACACTGTCTCGGGGAAAGTAGATGGCCAGAAGTTCTCCGGAAGTACCCGAGGAATCTGGTCCATGGAGCAGTAGAGCACCTCGGTCTTTGTGCTGTTGAATTGCAAGGAATTGGCCCGAAGCCAATCCGCTGTAGCTGTCATGCAGCGATGGAATGTCTCCAGTGGGACTGCATTATTTCCTTCCAGGGAGAAGACCAGCTGGGTATCATCAGCGTTGTAATGACATGTGATGTAAAGGATGTTGCAATGCAATGACTGCTATGTAAAGGTTGTTTCCCCTTTTAGAGGAGACTCTGTAATGCCTCTGCTGAAGGATGGGGGACAATCAAAGTTAGAGGACAGCAGGTCTCTTGCCTATGACGGTCCTTAGGCCATTATAATTTTGTATTACAGCCTGGTTAAATTAATGTATGTATTGTGGTCAGTAAAGCAAAATACCATTTAAGCATGTAATGTGTGATCCATTAATACTCTTACAGCCTGCTGCTACTGATGCTTAGAATGCCTGGAGTTACATGCAGATAGTACATTTGAGGAGTTGGCGTGGGTATAGCAGGCTGGACAGAGAATAGGAAGCCTGGCTCTACCAAAACACAAGGAGCGCCACATAGAGCTTTTTATTTATGCTTCACAGTTCTGAATGCTGGAGGTATTTGGGGCTTTGTGCGGTGAAGTCTCAATAAGGTCAGTAAGGGGTTGTTCAGAGCAACCTTTATGGGCACGAAGGTCTGAGCTGTATTTTCTACTGAGAGACAAATGAAGGATGAGTCCATGAACATTTGTTGGGGGAGGTGATAACTGTCACTCAAAATGTCACACCCAAGATGCAGCAATGTCACACATAAGCATACCTCAAACAAGGAAGTGTTACGTATAAGAAAACTTGTCACATTTGGGACTCGAGTACAGAAATACAAGTGTGATGGATCTCTGTGACTTGATAATGGAAAGAAAATGGGGAATATTTATTAACTCTTAAGTAAGATTCATCAAGCAACACAAGGCCACCTGGCGTGGCCTTGAGTGGCTTGATAAAACTAAAGTAATGCAACACAGAGTAAATGGCTGCATTGTGTTACTCTGCCCCAGGGAGACATCCATGGGTGGAGCGTGGGATTTTCCCACTTCCACCCATGAATTTTGGTGCATTCTCATATTTACCATTACTGGAAATGTGTGCAAATGGAATATGTGACATTACAACGCGATCAAATGGATCGCGGTACGTTACATTGCAGTTTTTACAATGCAAGTCATTACAACGACTTGCGCTGGACTTAGGAATAGTATGATTTACTATTCCCACACCGGTCTATGTACAGTAGGGAAGGTGTTGGAATAATAAATCATACTATTCCTTAGGTTAGAGCGCCATCCAGCTCAAGTCGTTGTAACGCAATGCCCGCGTGGTAATGGATGTTACCCGTCCAAATGCTACGCCTCCCAGGTGAGGCTTAACACAGAGAAATATCTTTATTCTCCTCATTACTTCCTCTTCTATGCGTGCAGAGGATTGCTTTTATGCTGGAATGTGTCCTGTCATGCACAAAAACAATCCTGCTTATAGCGCAGACATCTTTGCACCATGGTGCAAAGGTGCTTACATTTGCGGTAGGCAGCACATTGTGCCCCACTGCAGGGGAAAAACAGTAATCCAGAGTAATATATTAAATACGACTCACTCTTCTTTCCTTATCACGCAGTGCAGCAAGGTGACATGCTGCAAGGCGTGATTTTTTCATAAATATGCCCCCAGGTGTGAGTATGAGAGGATGACAAAGTGTTAGAGGCAAGGATGTGCCCAGACTCCTGGGAGGAGGCACTGACCATTTTTGCATGACAGACCAGGAACGGAAAGGATGACGCAAAAGGAGGTTAAGGTATGCTACAGCAGGGCCTTACCTTCTTGTTCAATCTCGAAGGCGCTGATGGCGTCTTCCGGCGTGAGGCAGCGGAACTCGCTAGCTAGGAGGGTGTGTAGCCGCTGCTGGCTTGGCGAGTTGGCAGCGCAGCACAGCTGGGCTGGCTTCAGGAAGGGAAGGGCGCTCAGCACTGACATTTTTCCTCAAGCGGAAGTGGCAAGGAGAGTCTCTCATGCGTCTTGGCGGGAAGGCACCAAGCCTCACTTTGACTCTCTGTCTCGTTCTGACCTCCTTTTCTCGCACTGTTATTGGACTTCCTGCGGTCAGAAAAATATATGAGATTGTACTGAGGGAGATCATATTTAAATCTTTATTCACATGAGCGCACACATGTACATCTACCTATAAAATGCTTGTGTGTCTAACTCACTTCAAGGGCACAGATTGATGGGTATCGCATTTTATTTCTTGATGCAATTAAAACATACAAATGGACCGACAGATATATACACCTATTTCAGAGTGTAAACATAAACACCCAAACACACACATGCCAGACATGGAGGAGCACGTTGATGCAAGAGGCAGAGCTTAGCAATGGACTGGCCACAGGATGAGTGCCTTTGATGTCAAAAGGGCCACTTGGGTGGGTGCCAGAATGTACATATTTTGATGCCAATGTGATGTCCCACTCTTGTTATCAGAGGCATCTGGCACGGTACCAGGTGGTAAATGTTTCTATGAGTAGTGAGATGCAGTACTCTTGCTCTCAGAGTACGAAAGCGTAGGCACTAAGAATATGACAGAATAAAAGGGACAGTGGGGCCCATCCAATCCCTTTCTACACTGGGCCTGTCTTTTCTACAGCTTTACCATTACGTACCCTGCACTGTTCCCTTGTTTTCGTCTTCTTTGCTTTCAACTTATTTGCCCTTTTCATCTTCATCAGGTGCAGCTCTGCATAATCAAAATGTCTCTTTTTAATGTTGCTCCAATTTGATATTTTGATCAGTTGTCTTCTACTGTGTTCTATTTTGCATATATTAAATTCCCCAGCCTCCCTCTCAGGATTTGCCTTTTGAATTATGCACTTTTTAGATCTGACCTGGCGTTAGCAGCGCGCTTGCGCTACTCTCGCCACACGAGGGCCTTCTGGAATCAATACGGATTCCAAAGCGTGTACTCGGATGGACAGAAAATGTGCACGTGCAGCGGTTTTTACTGGGGATTACACGTTACATCAGATCATGTAAGTGACTGCGCGATTGGAGAGATGGGGTTTACACGTGACATCAGATCATGTAAGTGACTGCGCGATTGACTAGCGCTCCTCTGTAGACATTTGTGGTGTTTTGTGGTGTTCTGTATCTTCAAGCACGAGCCTTGACAGTCACTCAAGGTCCATGCACTTCCTGCTTCTCAATGGCAGGGCTACAGCTGGAGACTGATTGACGCTCATGTAAAGCGCTCCAATACTTTCGGGTCGAGTTTGCGCTATATAAAACTGAAGAAAAATAACTGCCTTGCACGCATTAACTACAACTCTCAATGAGTGCGCACAGTTTTGAGTCGCTTTCTTGCCTTTCGGATATTGCTCGGGATCTAAAATGGATTCCAAAACTTTGCCACCATGGTCAATTGTGTGTTTAAAAAATGGCAGTATGGTTGGCACTATGATAATTTATTAAATATTTCCTAAGGCCATTTCTAATTATAGTACATAACATGAGTTGTCGCTATTTTCCTTTTTAAAGGCACTCACAGTATAGACTTGCAAAGGTTAACGGCTATGTTATAGTAGTTCTTTTTTGTGCAATCTTTTCAGAACATTCGACTCAAGTATCCCTCTGCTAGACCCATGTTTGTTGACTAACAATATCCCTCATTTTGACAGGAAGTCTCGCTGGTGCTAAATCGACCAATGCCGAACTTTATCTCTATGCCAGAATCTTCCCCAAACCTCATTGAATTAATAGTACTGAAAGTTGGAGATTTTTCAGGAAAAGTGTTGATAAAAGTTACAACCGTTATTGCTGGTGTAACGTCACGCTGAAATTAGTGGTCTACGTGATGGTGGTACTTGGTACGGTCACCACGATTGTGAATATTTTGTAACAATAGAACTGGGTTTGTGAGTTTCACAAATCAACGCCATTAAACACCTTAAAACAGCATGGGACAGCAGCAACAGTGCAATTTCCAAAGAGTGATGCTCTAGACACATGCCCAGTTCTCCTCACTGCATAAAAGCACACCAGGGGCGGGATGGAGCAGTGCAGTCTCCCTCACCGAGTGGCCAAGAGAAGGCCAGCTGCTCGGAAATAATAAATGGCGGCATTGAGGCACATAACTTGGCTCCTGGGCCCCAGGGTGGGCGGCCTGACAGGACAGGTCTGAGGTGTAGACCCTAAACTGTGCAGTGCATGCACCGTATGCCTGGAATATTTCCAAATACATTCACTGCCAGCGCCGACTCCAAAAGTTGCGCTGGGCCTGGTGAGTAGTTGCAGCGCTGCTGTTATAAATTGCATAGATTCTCCGCCTCCAGATCCACGTGACCAGAGTATGAGGCCAGTCCTCCAGCCCTTGGTCCACAGCAGGAGCTAATGTCTATAAAAGAAAAAACGGGCAAGTGCATGTGCGCTGATTCCGTGCGCCGATTCTGTGCCGTGGTTCCTCATAATTGCCAGTGTGATGTGCCAGTAGCACAGTAAATCACAGCGAGCAGGCGGAGTTGGGACCATTGTAGGATCATACCACAGCCGGGCCACCCACAGTGCGAGCGGTGAGATGAGTTGCCATTTGCCTAGCAGCAGCTGCACTGTGCAAGTCTTAAAAAAAAAATCACGTTGCGGACCGTCACATAAACAAGCATTGGCATAGCCAATAGGTCTCGCTTTTGGGACCTTTTAAGTATTTAGTTGTGCAGCACAATTTTCTCAGTGCAACAACATCACTGTTGCATGACTAAACACTTATGAGGTCCCAAAGGTGAGACCTATTGACTATGCCAATGCTTGTTGAATTATGCAATAGTTTGTCTGTCCATCTGTGGATGGGCTCCAGTCTGGCCCCATGCATCTGGAGATGAGGCCTACAAACCTTGAATGGGAACAGTACTATAAGTGAGACCTCTGCAGTGCTGTGGTGTCCAATGCTGACACCTCCCTCCTTTGCTAAAGATTGTAACTGTGTCTCATTGGTTAGGCACTTCTACAGAGCAGCCCAAGACCACTGTCCTGTTCGGTGACCCATGAGGCCTCGCCACCCATCATGTTTCTGTGGTGGAAGTGCCTAATACTTGGTCGCATTGATCCTACACTGAACCCCTCCACCCAAAGACTTCTCTTTTGGTGTATCCACACCCCCTAATCTTTTCTACTCCCTTCAACATTGCAACCCAATGACGTGCCTTTATATCAATGTTATATCTTACCTACCAGCTTCTGTGCAACGTCACCTCTTGGAGTACCCACTCTATGATCCTGTCTCTGTAGAGCTTGACCAGTCTGTCATATATTAGTCCGTTTTCAGCTCATTTTTCCAACCTGGCCACTGTGCTAAGTCTGTCTAACTCGCTTATGCTCCTTCTGCATGCACCAGTTAGATTCTTTATTGTAGTCTACGCGGATCTCATCCATCGCTCTCCCATTTTCGGTTTACCTTCCAATGAAATCACTCTGTTATCTTTGTCTTGCATGATTTTAGGGTATTGATATAGTGATGACATAAGTCATGTGACCTACTTGATGTAAATGGGGATGCGGAACAGCTCTGGAAAGATTTTTACACCCAGCGGTTTGTTCTTCTGTAAACAAGCAGAGTCAGGTTCATGAAGGAACCAGGCATGTTAAATGCATCAAGGTCAGCAGCTCTATCCAGCTGCCCCTAACCATCAAGAGTGCCCCAACCATATACCAACTCAAGAAAAAGCAGAAGGCCCATCTCTTCAAAGGCTACTATATTATGACACCTTAGAAAGTTTCATCCTACATGCTTAATTCTACAGCTGAGTAAAGGCTGTAGCCTAATACCTGCTCCGCTCTGTGAACTGTCTTGAAGTGTGTTTCACCTTTCACCACCAGTCTGTACAGCTCTCTGTGACCCCTGGTTAGTTACACACTATACAAATACTCGCATAGAATTTCACATATATCTCCAGTCTAGTGGGTCACCCCCATCTCTGTCAAGCAAATAAATAGGTATCTTACCACTGTGCATTCATGTTATTCCTTGTTCCTCGCATAGCGCATATCTTTTTTTTTTTGGCAGGGTTTTATATAGTGCAAACTTCCCCCAAAGGTATCCGGTATCAGAGCGCTTTACACGAGCACCAGTTGCATTACATGAGGACATATTCATTTTTGTTAGGCACAGGGAGAGATTAAGTGATTTGCCCAGAATCACAGCAGTGGCGGCTCATGGATTTTGAAAGTGGTGAGGCGAACACAGTTGTCCATGTCAAAAACACAAGAGGGAGGTAGAGCGAAGGGTTGGATTCTTGCTCCACAAGGATACTTAAATAAACACAAAGAATCCAACACAGAGGGAGGGAAGGGGGAGGAGTGATCAACAAATGTTGAAGCACTCAGTGTTCTGTAAAATACCCCTCACACACCAAAAGGCCCCTTGGTGTCATGCTTCATCATCGGGGTCTTCGCACCCCTCTATCGGGATGCGGCGTGCTGCGACCTACGACTACGCGGGAGCACTTATAGAAATGACTATGTGTGGTGTGAGGTGTGTGGGGTATGTTTTTATAAGTGAGTGGTGGGATGTGGTGAAAGACTAAAAAGTACCTGGCACATGAGTATAAAAGAAAAAAAATTTTATTCTGAACTCTGGCTGGTACTGTTAAAAGAAGTGCAGTGTGAGGTCGAATCTGTTATATTAAAGAACAGGACCTCTGGTGTGCGTTGTCGACATGTTTCGGAGACAAGCTCCTTCTTCAGGACGGGGGCACGACCTCCCCACCTTACTCACGTCTTTTTAATAAAAAATGTGTATTTACAAAAAAGTGAACTATATAGGCTAAGTGTGCCTACAGCGGTCTGCTACAAGTACAATGACTTGTGAAGCTTGCTTGTTGGCTTCATGAGCAAAAATGGGACGTCAGGGGTGTTGCTTGATTTGCAATATAAACAGGACGCTATGATCACCGTCTTACCCCTCACGCTGCTCCGCAGACACCAGCGGAGCAGCGTGAGGGGTAAGACGGTGATCATAGCGTCCTGTTTATATTGCAAATCAAGCAACACCCCTGACGTCCCATTTTTGCTCATGAAGCCAACAAGCAAGCTTCACAAGTCATTGTACTTGTAGCAGACCGCTGTAGGCACACTTAGCCTATATAGTTCACTTTTTTGTAAATACACATTTTTTATTAAAAAGACGTGAGTAAGGTGGGGAGGTCGTGCCCCCGTCCTGAAGAAGGAGCTTGTCTCCGAAACATGTCGACAACGCACACCAGAGGTCCTGTTCTTTAATATAACAGATTCGACCTCACACTGCACTTCTTTTAACAGTACCAGCCAGAGTTCAGAATAAAACATTTTTTCTTTTATACTCATGTGCCAGGTACTTTTTAGTCTTTCACCACATCCCACCACTCACTTATAAAAACATACCCCACACACCTCACACCACACATAGTCATTTCTATAAGTGCTCCCGCGTAGTCGTAGGTCGCAGCACGCCGCATCCCGATAGAGGGGTGCGAAGACCCCGATGATGAAGCATGACACCAAGGGGCCTTTTGGTGTGTGAGGGGTATTTTACAGAACACTGAGTGCTTCAACATTTGTTGATCACTCATCCCCCTTCCCTCCCTCTGTGTTGGCTTCTTTGTGTTTATTTATGAACACAGTTGTCCCTCACTATGATGAGTGAGCAAGCGAAGCAAGCGAGCCCGAACTGGAAAAAGAAGGTGCGGGGTGTTCTCAGCCTGCTAGAAAATGTTGAAAATAATTGATTCAAATTGTAGGTTTTACACCACATATTTGCTGCAAATTGTTGAAAAAAGGCAATCCAAATATAGCATGTTAAAGCACAGGTGTGAAGAAAACATTAGAAACAAATCAAAAATGTGCCCAGTCCTCAAACTGGGCTGCTTGCAAAATGACCCCCAAGCCAAGCACAGCCAACCAACGGAAACAGGCCCTCCAAGTGTTCCCCACCTGTAACACATCTCTGCCGCTTTACTGTATATGTTGTTAATGGAGGCCTGGTAGAAAAGAAAATGAAATCATGCCTCCATATACAACATACACCTTTCGATTCGACCCTGCATCCATATACAACATGCAAACACAGCGTGTGTGTATTTTGTATTTGGAGGGATGGTAGAAAGGCCACGGACACGCTTGTTGCAGGGACTCTGCACATACACAGAACTATTCACAGGATTATGGGACCTTGGTGTATAGGTGCTAAGTCTTCCCACCACCTTGGTACCCAGGAGCCCAGAACCAACTTGCTACAGTGTCTCTCTCGGTCTCCTAAACAAACACGGAGAAGCAAATGATTAGACAACCCAGAACACATCACTACCATATCTCTTGGGAATCTTGGTAACAAGACACACCTTTTTACTCACACTCTTGCCCACAATAAGATTTGACCAAGACACAAATATAGTTTTTTTGTTTTATTTATTTATTAGGCTTTCATATATAACGATCTTGATGCACATTGTTACAAAGAAACAAATATAGTTAAAAAATGTTTATTTTAACTAACATGTTCTAACATGCAGTATACGTGCCACAACAAGCAGAAAAATGCATAACAGTAATACAGTTAGCATCACAGCCAGTCCATACATTATGAAGGGAGATGTCATCATACAACAATAACGAAGAAAGGAATATAGTGCCTAGCCTCCCTCCATCTGGTAGGAATGAGTATTATATTATAATAGAAGATCTCTGGGTTTTGTAGCAGACCTCATACATTCTTTAATAGATGGGATTTCTACATCGAAGGTGTGTGTTGCTCTTCTCCCTGGAATGTCCCTCTCCAATTGTGTCTCACCTAAACATGTATCCGCATAATATCAAAGTACGAGTCTCCAGCAGCAGCTGCAGTGGTATGTTTTGGCTAGGTGCTAGGGCATGACCAGAACAGAATAACAAAGGGCATTATTTATCGACCTTGCTCACAATGTTCAGACTGAACTCCAGGAACAGACAGAGAACAAACGCAGCAAACAGTTCTCATGTGAAAGTTATAAATAGCGTCTTGCTGAAATAAAGTTATGTAGTAACGTGCAAAGGCAGCATCATGTTTCCACGAGCCATGCTAACTTAGTGATGTCGACAATGTACCTATCCGCCACGTGACACTCGTTTTAATTAAAACTCCTGCTGCTACTGACTTTTGGCAGCAGGTAAAGGAGCTTTGGGTGGCATCACCTGCAGTCGACTCCTGATAAATATTCTAGTCCCTGACCGTCCATCATTTTACAAACTAAGCACTGGAGGCGGAGAGAGCCAAAGTGTTTGTTTTCTTTTAGAAGCAACCAACTCACACACTGTGTGCATGTTGTATATGGACGCATGGTAGAAACGAAAGGCCAGGAACATTAAAGTCCCTGGCCTTTCGTTTGTACCATGCGTCCATATACAACATGCAGACACATAAGTGTGTTTATGCTGTATATGGAGGTATGGTAGAAAAGAAAGACCGCTAATTTCATGATATTATTTACATTGTAGATTAAATCATGAAATACGGGCTATTTGTTTCTAACATGCCTACATATACAACATACACACACAGAAGTGAGTGTTACTGTTCTATATGGAGGCATCTTAGAAACGAAATACCCCACATTTCATGATTTTGTTTACATTGTCAATGAAATTATGAAATGCACAGCATTTCTTTTCTACCATGCGTCCCTTTACAACATGCACACACGCTGTGTGTGTATGTTGTATATGGAGGCATAGTAGAAATGAAGGGCAGGGACACTCATTTTAATTTAAACTAGTACCCTTGGCCTTTCATTTCTACCATGCGTCAATATATAACATGCACCCACAGCGTGTGTGTGCGTTTTGTATATGGAGGCATTGTAGAAATGAAAGGCCAGTGGCACTAGTTTTAATTAAATTACCTTCACTACTTCGTTAGCTCGTAAGAAAGACAGAGCAGTTGGAGAATAAAAGCCTTGGAAAGACCTTGTCGTTTTTATTTAAAAAAGGTCGAGCACTCTCTCCAAGCCTTTTCTTCAAAACGCTGAAAACAGTCAGTTCTTTTTGATTTTTAAGTGCACCTAATAAATAACAGGTTCAACAAAGTGAACAAACTCACCTATGGGGTGTTCTTGGCTCGTGCTGGGCTCCTCGTGACTGAACTGCAGACTCAGAGTACAGACAGTGCAGCAACGGTGGCACAAGCCTGGAAGGAAAGGAAAATGCTGGATATTTACTCCTCCCACAGGCCCCATCTCACCAATCGTTTTCAAAATGAATAACTATTGCTGGGTCTCGGAAAGGCAGAGGCCACAGACAAACCCCCACTCCAAATTCTCTAAACCGGATTGCCCTGCCCCAAGCCATCGAAATGAATGGAGGGCTTCCAACTCCTCCCTGGGCCATGGGAATAATGCCCAAACTCAAACTGTATTCTGGCAGTGAGACACAGACCACACCTACCAGTCTTTTGTCACTGCCCTGCTTTCTGGCTCCAGTTTGAAGAAATCTTCACCAGCCAAGGCAAGCCGGAACCAAGGGCCATCTTCCCGTCACCCCTCAAAGAAAAGGTAGATTTGCTCATTTCTGTTCACCCAGCACTCAGCATAGTTTTTTGCTACCTGCGCGGTGTTCCATCTCGCATTTTGTGAACCCAGCATGTGGGAGGGCGATGCTCATCTCACCCCTGTACGTCAGCCGTCCCTGCAGCATACACACACTTCTGTGTCTGCATGATGTATATGAATGCATGGTAGAAACGAAAGGCCAGGGATACTCATTTTGATTAACCCCATGTGTGCTGGTGACGGAACCACTCCGTCACCAGCCACGGACGCTAATGACGGAGTGGTTCCATCACGGCGCGGCCACCCCGCCCCTCCTGCGCGGGCTTTCTAATGAGGGGGTGGGGCCGTGACGGACCCACTCCGTCATTAGCACAGCGCTCCCATGGCACGTGACGGAGGGGTTCTGTCACGAGCATGGCGGCGCCACGCGGCCCCCCTCCCCCCCCAGCGCTGCAGCGGAATTACCGCCGCAGCAAAGGGGTTAAAACTAGTGTCACTGGCCTTTCGTTTCTACCATGCATCTATATACCCCATGCACACAGTGTGTGACTTGTTTGCTTCTAAAAGAACACAAGCAGTTTGGCTTTCTCCGCCTCCAGGGCTTAATTTGTAAAAAATGGGGAGTCAGGGACTAGAATATTTATCAGGAGTCTACTACAGGTGACGCCACCCACAGCTCCTTCCACTGCTGCCAAAAGTCAGTCGCAGCAGCAGTTGTAATGAAAACGAGTGTCAAGTGGCGGATAGGGACATTGTCGACATCACTAAGTTAGCATGGCTCGTGCAACCATGATGCTAGTTTTGCGCACGTTACAACATAACTTTCTTTTAGCAAGACTCTGTATATACCTTTCACATGAGAACTGTCTGCTGTATTCATTCTCTGCCTGTTCCTGGAGTTTAGTGTGAACATTGTGAGCTAGGTCGATAAACAATGTTCTTTGTTATTCTGTTCTGGTCAGGCCCTAACACCTAGTCAAAACATACCACTGCAATGCTATAAGGTATGGGGTCTGCTACAAAACCCAGAGATCTTCTATTATAAAATAATACTCATTCCTACCAAATGGAGGAAGGCTAGGCACTATAGTCCTTTCTTTGTTGTCTTTGTATGATGACATCTCCCTTCATAATGTATGGACTGACTGTGATGTTAACTGTATTACTGTTATGCATTTTTCTGCTTGTTGTGGCACGTACACTGCATGTTAGAGCACGTTAGTTAAAATAAACATTTTAGTATTAAATCAATTTTATTGGCAGAACATAAGGTAGGGCAAAACAGGACAGTGTCGCCTACAACCCAGCGGGCCGGCTAACGTCCAGTCAGATCATGACAGCAAGACAATGAAATAGAAGCACACTCCGACTGATAATTAACACAGCATGATGCCTACAACCCAGAGAGGGCCGGCCGCGTGTATAAAAATGGGGGAGATGGCAAACCGCTCCTACTATGAATGGGTAGTCATAAAGTCCAGCGTGCTACGAAGCTTGTGAGCAGCAGTAAGCCAACAGCCTGTAACTGATAGTGACTTAATAGTGGTTCTGCTTTTAACAAAAGACAAAGAACAACAAAAGAAAGAAGTAAACTCCCCGTCCTGCCCCCTCCTTCCCCCCCCCCCCCAGTGAGCAGGAACAAAGAAAATGGGTGAATCCATCCTGTAGGCACTGTGTGACGCGGGACTCCACTAGTCTAAAGGGTTTTGGAAGTCCAGCGAGAAGCATCATTACTAGGCGGCAGCTGTGTCCTCAGGAATCAATTTAAGGATTCGGAGATAACTAGGCCAGGTCATTTCCCGGAATTCAGTGGAGAGGATAGCTATGAAGGGGGCCCAAATCTTGGCATTGTATGTGCCGTTCCCCAAAAGAGCCATTGAAAGTCTCTCCATACCTACAAGATACCAGAGTTGATGCAGCCATTGCGTGTGCTCCGGGATCCTGTCTGATTTCCACCCTGACAGTATCACCCGGTGTGCAGCGTTCAACACAAGCACCATCTGTCTCCCTCTAGTAGAGTGCAGGGAGAAGGTCAGTGCATTGGGTAGACCTACAAGAGTGTAAGCCGGGAGCCTAGGAATGGTGGCGTTGAAAGCCTCATCAATATTATCCAGTATTGTCTCCCAATAACGCGTGAGCTTTGGGCAGTGCCATGACAGGTGAAGGAGGGTACCAGGGCTACCAGAGGACTGCCAGCAAAGGCTGTCACAACGATAGTGCCATTTAGCTAGGTGGGCTGGGGTATAGTACCAATAGGACGCAATTTTAAAAAGCTGTTTTGGCATGACCCATGGAATGTGCTGTGTGGTAAGACCTGAAAAAGACATCTTCTCATTCATTATCGGACAGTGTGCGCCCCAGATCCGCCTCCCATCGTTTCTGCCCTGAAGTGCGGACTTTCGGGACACCCAGTGTAAGAAAGGAAAATATATTTCAGAAGTGAGTCTCTGATCATCCTTTTTACCAATGAGCCATTTCTCGGACGGCCCCATCGGTCGAAGGGCCAAGGGGCGTGTTGTGGCCCAAGAGATCCAGTGTGTCATTTGGGATTGGAGGAAGAGATCAGCACTGGAGAGGCCATAGTCCTCTTGCAGCTGAAGTCGCTCTTTTTCTAACTGCCGCCAAATTCTGCGAGCACCAGTGCGTTTGTGAATAACTTCCAGCTCTCTTGTCGCGTTCTAATCTAGGACCCTGATCAATATTGCGACCTTATGCCCCTATACGGCTATAATCCCTTTGTACCCCTATATTGGCATAAACGATCAAGAGTAATATTTCAGAAACTCGTCTCTGGCCTAAAACGAACAGAGCCAAATTTCAGAATCACTTCCTCTGCAGCTTCCTTTGTAGCTCATTAGAGCAAATGACACACCAGAAGCCACTATCTAAGATTCCTAGATTACACTCCGAGTTCTTCAACAAGATAAAACTCAGCAACCTGGGAAAGCCCCGCTTGCTATGTTTTGAGTAGTAATAGAACTCTAATGAGCACTAAGAGATGATCACTTCCTAGTGACATCTTTATTGACGTCTTATGTCCAAAAACTTATGTCAAACCAGGCACCTTTCAGGTATAAATATTACCAACGTTGCCTTAAGCAAACGCTGCCTCGCTGATACTGATGCTATTGCTGCCTCAACGACATCAGCGAACAATGGTGTGGTGAAAATAGGAGCAGAACAGCTGTCTCCTTCAGAGCCCAGCAGATGCAAGCTGCCGACGGACGCTGCCCCTCCTCTTCCTCGACGCGCTGAGAGAGACGCTGTCTTTTCTCTTGCCGAGAAATCCAGCGCCGGCGTTTCCAGCCCACTCTTGCGAGTGACTGGGATATCGAGTCCCTGGAAGGAGATACCAGACCTCCAACATTTTATTTCAGAGGTATGGTGTCAACTAAACCCTTAGAGAGAATTCTTGAAGCAAACCTTGGCAAAACCAACTTAACTAAAACTGCTACTTACTTACTCCCTCCCAAGTATTAGGCTTAGGTCAGGTACAGTGGTTTAGGCGTAGTTAGAAGCACCAGTTGAGTACGTTAGCTAAATGTATATATGAATGTATATATGTTTTATTAATTTTAAACCATTGTATGGCTAAGAAACCATATCAATGCTTTTACAGTATTATTTCGCAATCCTCATTTTACTGTACGCACTTTTTATAATAACTAGTCTTACAATTGTGGCAATTCATTTCTCTTGTACGAGAAGAAAGACTGTTCAATAAAGAATACTTTTTTATTGAAAACGCCCGTCTCTCTATTCTCTGCACTTTGGTGAAAGTAATCTGCACAAAACTGACTGAGTAAAATAACTGTCTATGGTTTCACACGACTCTAGAGATTGACTCTTATTCTAAGGAGCAAAGTTGTCATGTTTATGCGGTTGTTGGAAAACTGAATCCCTTCTTGTCTGTACCAGGGAAGCTGATCACTTCCTATTCAGTCAAGAAAGTTTCCAGTGACCTCTGAGATAGTTGGTAACAAACCCAATTAAGTTTAGCATAGTCAGTGAAGACCTGGAAGATCCGCACTTCTACGTCCATACTACTGTTTATGTTATTCCAATGCGCAGGGCCTATTGGGAAAATAGGAACTACACTACATGGTGCCCAATGTTTGGTAAGGCGATACAACTAACGCAAGACGTTAGAGTAACTCCGTCGTGCTTTTTCACACAGACCCTTTCTCCCGTAAATACTCCAATAGACGTCTGGAGTGGGTGAAAGGTTAAAATCCGCCCGAACTTAGTAGGAAGAGATTCCTATGTAAAGCTCTGGTTTATTCAACGTTGAAGGATACCGTGTTCCAAAATATTGTGCACCTAATCTTTGTCTCCTTGGAGACCTGCTCTGAAAAACTTTCATTTATACAATGTCAGTACTAGACAACGGGACCGCTGAAGCCGCAGTAGATGCGAATCAGCGGGACACCTGTGTTAATGAACCGGGTGCAATAATCATCCCGGTCAACATAAGAAAAACGATAACGTTAAAACTTATAGAAAATGGACTGACCACACAAGGTGGCACAGTCGTCTTTGTGATAGAGGCACACGAATATCGGCAGACAGAGGTTTTCTATTCTTGGATAAAATTTCCAGCAGCAAACGCTGCAACACACGAGTTCCACTATTACAAAATAGAGGATCCACCGGTTGAGTACGCTCCTTTCGAGGAGATTGAAATCCCATTAAAATACCAAGAGCACCTGCTCTGGTTTAAAGGCGCCCTAAAACACAATGATCATATTACCAGGCTCGGTCCACTAGGTAGACCAGGAGCAACGTGGCCGGTTCTAGCCAGCTAGACACCACATCCGGACATTGATAAAAATGTCTAGAGAAGAACTTTTAGCACAGCTAAAAACATTAATTAAAATACATAAACAATTAGTCCAATATGTAATGCGGACTGCAACAGTCCAAACAGCTGTTAATGTACCACAGCTGACCCCTCATCAGGGGAACACAAATAAAATTACACCACAGAACATACAATCATGTCTTGGTAAAACACCCATAAAACGAGAACAAATTCCTTTCTGGTTAGCGCCGAAAATTACTCAAATAGAGGCAGTATCTCCGAATACTACCCCTATTGAGAAACACAGAATTCTGACCATCTGCCTTTCAATGGGGGTCGCACCACAGGTGGAGGACTGTGACACTTGGGGAACAGTCTTTGCTTCCATTTACACAAAAACACATGGTGTTCCGTCAATGTCGGTAATACCAGATGTGCTAAAACAGATTCAGAATGAATACGGTCCAGAACCTGCTTTAACTCTTGGTATGAAATTACTGAAAGACTTCAAGCAGGTCTCGGCTATATTACTAGCCAATATAAAAGGAGAAGCACCATCTGTGGCGATCCGCCAGAAATTGAAGGAAACAGATATAACAGATCAACCAATTGAGCTTGCCAGAATTTTAGAAAAATGTAATGAAGAATTAGGTAGAGATAGTTTGGGTGGGAAACCAGTAAAACCCCAACTACTCGAAAATCCTGAAAAATGATTTATTAAAAATAATTCAAACACTCCTAAAAAGAACTGGGATGGAAATAAACAATCCACTCCCAAGGAAAAAGTTTTCCAGTCCAGAGGAAGGTCTCCTCGGCGGAGGGAAAGAACTCCGACTCGAGAACACCAATCTCCCCAGAGGGAGCCCTCTGAGAAAAGATATAACCTTAGAAATAGTGATAACTTGAAGAAGCCTGATAGATATCAAAGTATTGATACACGTCCCTCTCGATCGTTTTCGCAGAAATCAGAAAGAAGAGGACGGTCAGACCCAGGAGAGCACACCAAGTCCAAAGACAAGGAACCTGCTCAGAGTAAAAAATCTCAATTTCCAAAAAAGAAGGTAGCCAGTATTAGAGTAATCGAACATGCCGAGAATACTGAGGACACAGTTGAAAAACAGGGAGTGGGCACAGACAATCCTAGACAGTGCAGCAGAAATCAGTATAGCCCGCAAGATCCTGAAGAGTCATCAGGAGACAGTGGACACGAATGAATACATTCAGGTTGAAACTGCCGACACCAGAGTTAGCGAGCCCCATAAGATATACGAAATAACATTGCGTATAGAGGGTGATAAGACTAGGAAAATAAGGGGTCTATTTTGGGATAAACTCTCAAAAGGCTATGACATTCTGTTAGCTGAAAAAGATTGGCCCCCAGAGTTTGTCAGGGAGTGCCCTCGAGGTGAAGAAATGATTATGCCTGCCTTCTCGAATCACATTCCGATTCACAAAAAATATACTTATGCAAGGAAATGGGCAGTGGCCCAGGTACCGGCATTATATAAAAATCACGTAGGATGGGATGAGGACTCTCCTCCTCACAAAATCCAGTTAAAAGGTCAACCGACTGCACAAAGGCAGTATCCCATTAAGCAAGAAGCTAAAAAACAAGTCAGGGAGATTTTAGATCAACTTGAATACCAGGGGGTGATTGAAATATGCACCTCTCAAATGAACAATCCTTTTTTTTCCTGTCTCCAAACCAGACAATTCATATCGTCTAGTTTTGGACTACAGACACCTTAATGCATGTTGCAAAACATTTGCAGTACAAAATTTGCATAGTGCTGCACTAATGAATAACATAGTTAGGAAAAAATACAAAACGACATTAGACATATCTAATGGTTTCTTTTGTCAAAATATTGCACCAGAAAGCAGATATTTGACCGCTTTCTCAGTAATGGGGTCTCAGAAAAATTTCTGCAGGCTCCCACAGGGATTCAAGAATAGCCCAGGACTATTCTCAGTCAGAGTAACAGAGTTACTACAAATATATGATGATGAGACATTATCTTATGTAGATGATATCTATCTCACAGACGACGACTTGGAGACTCACTTGAAAAGAGTGAACACCATCATACTTGGGTTCGCAGCAGAGGGTTACAAATTCAACTTTAAAAAGTCTCGATTTGCCCATCTGACAGTATTACTTTTAGGATACGAATTATCAAGTGAAGGAAAAAGCCTAGCGGACAACTTCTTAGAGAAGTGCGCTGTACTCCAAGCTCCAAAAACGCTGAAGAACTTACAATCGATTCTAGGCTTTCTGAATTTCGGTAGAACTTACATTCTAAATTATGCGGAGAGGGTGAAACCTCTCTACGAACTAATTAAACCTGATTTTAAACAAATCAATTGGACTCAAAAACATACAGAAATTTTGAGATCACTGCAAACAGACATGTTAGCAAAAACAAAATTAGATACACGTGACAACACACGCAATCTTGTAATCCGAGTCATCCCAGGAAGATGCGGATTCACGTACCTGACCTCTAATGAGGGAGAAAAGGTACCAATTTCAATTAAATCTCACTTGTACACACAAGCAGAAAAAACATTCAGTCCCACAGAAAAAACGGTGAAAGCAGTAGAAACTGCATTAGCGAATGAACGAGAACTAGCACACGGCAAAAGGATCAATATCCTCACAGCGAATCCGCCTTCGAGGCGCTATTCAGCCCAGTAAACTTGCCTACAGTGTCACTGGATCCGAAATGGATACAGTGTGTAGATTCTCTTGGAGCGGAAGATGTGAAATACTATTTCGCCCCGCAATTCGAAAAACGGAACGATTTGACTTATGAAGAAGAATATCCTCTGCCAATCGAACTTCTGCCTCTCCCACAGCACGCCTGTATAATCTATACAGATAGATTTGTACAGCATTTCAACGTAGAGAACAAATCCTACGATGCAGCCTGCGCGATTGTTAAAGGTCGCTGGCTGTGCGGTAAATTCAGACCGAAAATAACAAAAACTGAATCAGTGAGAAACTGTTCGGCTCAGAGAGCTGAAATCAGATCTTTAAAGATGGCGCTTGAAAATGCAGAACGTGAATTCCCGACACTAATCGTGTGCGATTCGCATTTTTGCGTCAACTCCTACAATAACAAGTTACAGAGCTGGATTAAAAATGACTACAAAGATGACACAGGTGCCACAATAAAGCATAAAATGCTTTGGAAACAAGTAGTTCTCTTACAGAAGGAACTACAAAAGACTCACGTGATACACACTCTGAGTCATCAACGTGATGGCGTTCACATTGCAGGGAATTCATTGGCTATTACAGCTACAGCGGAAGCAACTAAACCGGCTTCCGTAGCCAGAAAAAAGCGTTCAGAAAAACATATAGACGGGGAAACCATGCTGGCAGTAAAAACGTCCGTAAAAGGCGACTGTGCAGCACTACCCGTGAACTATCCACTCAATTATGCATACGTAATTGATGCAAACTCTGTTCCTTTTGCTCGAATCCCTGGAGTGGGGGATAGGGTAATTCCAAACATGAACAGGAGAGGTTTCCTATTACAGGAAGCACATATGGGGTTGGGTCTGAGACACCAAACAATCAGGGACTCTCTGAGAGAATTGCAATCAGAGTACTGGTGGCCGGCAATGAGTGAAGGAATTCATGATTTTGCAAAAAACTGTGAAGACTGCAACAGAGATCGCAGTGGAGAACCGGCCAGTGTAGTGTCAGAAACCCTAATAGAAAGCATAAGGCGATCTATCCGCGCAATCAAACAAGAGAAACGCGTCCCATTGTATATCATTAAGGCTAAACACACTTTAAAATAAATGTGGCCCCAGCGCTCGGCTGACGCCAGAACGGTTATAAAAGATCTGCAAGTCTTTATCGGCACATACGCAATTTCCATGTTCCATTCGGACCAGGGTCCTGCTTTCAGCTCTCGAGCTTATAAGGACGTCATGGCCAGCATGGGCGTTGGCTTGCGGTATTCTTGTCCGTCACACCCCGAAGGGAACAGTGTGGTAGAAAGAAAAAACCGGGACATAAAGCAATCTATAACAGCGAAGGTATTAGGTTCAGGTGCTGGGTGGGTCAAACATTTAATAAGTGTCCAGTTAAGCCTAAACAACTTGCCAAGAAATTCTCTAAAAGGTTTCAGCCCATACGAACTATTGTTCGGAACTAGAATGCGAATTCAGGACTTAGATAGTCAGGTATCAGTGGTAGAAGATAAGAAAACAGACTTTGACATCAAAGATCGTTTGGCTGTTTTACAGGACTTGAACGAAACAAGAAAATCCTTAAGCAACATAAAGTTAAAGCAACAGCCAGCTACCACTGACGAGGCACCACCAGCCCCAGCAAGGCCTGTCTGGATTCCAAAGATTGGGGATCTAGTCAGAGAAAAAATAGCGGTGAAGAAGGAATTTGGGCCTTCTTACAGAAAAGCAGTACCTGTCTTAGCAGTCAACGGAACAAGATCAGTAGTACTACCGCCCCTTGCTGGTAAAAAGGAGAACAGAGTTGTATCAATCGACCTGGTAAAACCACAAGCATGTGGCCTATAATCAACAGTAGGCCCAGTGGACTCCCGAGAAACAACAGAATACCCAAACTTGCAACAATCCAAGAGGTTCAAACTGAGAGACTAATCGCATTCGATAAGCCTGCAGTGCACAGAGAGGGACTATGCAATAATGCCATGGAACTCGTGCCTCTTGAGACACAGATTGAAACAGTTCGTCAAGAAACACCAGTCTACAATGATGTGGCATCAGAATGTGCTACCGAATGACAAATTGAAAGAACAATTCCAACAATTGACAGCACTGCCTCTGGCTACTTCATCAACTTCGATAACTTTTCTGAGGATCAAAGCAACCCAGAAGTAATGCCAGAAACAAAAAAGACTTTTAAAGAAAAAGCAACAGAACTCTTTCAACAAATCAAAGAAGTATATCTGGATGCACCGTTGATTGAGCATTGGATTATTTCAGGAGTATTCATACTCCTACTATGCCTAATTTTAGTTTTAATTTTAGGAAAGTTTATTACAATTCAATGGACACAGCAAGTCAGAACATCAACTTAGTCCTCAAACCACACAGATCATCCCACGTGAAGAAAAGAGAACTGTCAACAGTAAATGTCACAGCCATTCCAATACCCGGCGGGGTAGTATGGGACAAAACTGACTATGAAATATATGGTCCGGTCGAAATCCTGAAGTATCCTCATCAATTCAGGGTTTCATTAAGTGACTTTGTAAAACCTAGTACATTCTCTGATGATTGGGACTTTGAAAGTATTAATAATATGATGTCTGATTTAGTAATGTCAGCTAGATTCACAGAACATCATTATTTGCAAGGTTCGTCTAGTTATGAACAGATGTTCTGCTACACACACTATGGTGATCATTACTTCCATAAATCTGCACAGCCTAGAAATGTTTTTAAGTACAACCAATGGGAACATTGTGCTACACCACCTATAAGCAGTTCTAAAACATTCTATGAGAAATTTCAGTACTTCTCAGGGTTTAACACCAGTAATGCAGAAACGTTTTATTACAAACTGTTAGATAAAGCAGGATTGAAAACAATGCTGACAAATACTAAATTGATATATTCAGAAGCATTTTATGAAAAATTATGACATTTGGTTTTGATTATTGGAAAAATAACATTGAAACAAAAACAATCTGGGGTACAAAAGAGTGGCAGGTACAAGGCCTAGAATCACTATTTTGAGCCTGCATGATCCCAGAGCAAATAATGTTTTTAAATGAAACAATTCAACAAACAACTTGTCTTGGCCTAGCTAAGATCAAAGACCTTAACAAACCGTCTATTCCAAAGCCAATACCTGATAATGCAACAACAGATATTGAGATAGACGTATCTAAAATTTTACATTTAAACAGAACACATCCTGATTGGAAAAAGTGGTTAATCTGGCCTACTGACACAAACAACTGTCAAGATAGATTCCTGAATAAAACACAGGGGTTAACAATGTCCAGACCAGACCCTAGATACTCCCAGAGACAACATCCAGGGAAAGTAACAACATACAGTGTAGGGAAGCTGTGCCTTGAATGGCTAGAATCATCCACACTGGCTGAAATGAAGCAACACTTACCTTTACTTAAAGATGGTGCTGATTTGCCCGATTTTATTATGGGACCACGCAAACAGCGTCAAAAACGCTTCATAGCAGCCAGCATCTATGCGGCATACAACAAGGCTTGGAAAGTCACGCAAATTGAAACAGCTGAAAAAATACGAGAAATTGATCGTATTAATTTGGAAAAATCACTTTCTGTTGTGGACAATGGGTTAATGACTCTGTCCTCCAGAATATATTCACTGGACAGTATTGTATCATCTGCCATAGATATAATAGACAAAGACTTGCTAATGTTACAGCATGGCCAGTCACAATTCCGTTCTATTGTACAGTTAGGCTGGACGCTGCAAAATCTTTGATCAGGCTATGTGCCTTGGCGTTTAATCAACACAAAGTCATTGTTTTCCATCTTTAACCTTACTGATAAACAAATCAGCTTGGCACAGAAAGGAGCAGACTATACAATCCTGAGCATCGAAAAACTTGAGAGATTACCTTTGACAATGTCAGAAAGTCCTGTCATTGAATGGATAATACACAGGATTATCACAATTCCGATAACAACTTTCCAATTTAAAAATTGTCTTGAATACTTACCTACTGGCCAGTATGAACGATTGGGTAAAGGATACATTAAGTCAACATGGAAATTACCATACACACACACATGCTATAGTGACAGCAACAAAAATGTATTTCTTAGTGGGGTAAACTGTAAACATTCACTAAGCGGTATACTTTTGTGCCAGGGTATTAATTTACACGGAGCCTGTGAAGGTAATTCTAACAACCTTTAATGCCACCAGTATGTCACACCTGCAACGCAGATAGAGCCTTTCTTTAAGCAGCTCTCGAATGGGAGTTACATTCTAATAACGGATAACAGATGTTGTGGCCTTTTGCCAGGAAAAGCCTATCTCGTAGGCGTAACATCCATGGTCAAATGCTGTATGCAAGCATTGTTTCCAAATGGCCCTGGAGCCACTGATACTCCCTTATGGCCTCGTTTGAATTTCTCTTCTATACAATTGATACTTTAAGCAGAATAAAGTCTGTGCTTTTGCAGACAACAGTGCCCATCACGTCATCAAAAGAGACGTATGAACTCCAAGTTGCAAGGACAACATCTGAGATTCATGACCTTTTATCAACAAATTGCCCCGTGCATTTCACAGAAATGCTTAGCCAACTCCTTAACATGTCTAGTGCCACAGGCATCCCAGGCATATTTAAGACTATTTTTACAGGACTGCTAACACCATTTCAAGCAATTCTGGGAATCATTCCTAATTTTGTCCATTCAGTCTTTGGCGGCATACCCCTATTTTTGGGACTTGTAGCAGGGATTTTATTTTTGACCCTCCTGCTGCGATATGGCAAGCCAAAACTAAGACATGACTCCTACAAGGATGGAAGAAACGATCCTAGCAATCCGCTACCGGGACAGAATAACTAGAGTCCTTGGATTGTCCAGGCTGAGAGATCTGAACATGACCTGGTTTCTTTCATTCAGACCGATATGGCAGACCTGCATCTTACCTGTTCTTCAATGTATGCTATGCGGAGATGAGTGCGTGTTGGACATCTGTCTTGCACTTCCATCAGCAGTACCAATGGATATCGATACTCTGCTAAGTCCGATAACGGCTCACGCATTGTGTTGTCCCCAGCGGCTACCAATCCTGATGATGGCATTCGTTAAGACTCCTGTGCTACGACTAGGTGGTAACAGTGGAGCGAGAAATAAAAGCAACTTCACCCAGGTACGACCTTCTGTGAGCATTGCTGATCCAGACTTTGATGATAGCAATCATTCTCACACCTGCCAAGTTACAGCACTATCGAACTTGGTCGAACTGTCACCTGATTTTGTAGACCAATTCTTTGAGAGCCTATCTGATATGATGTTCTCACCCGAACAGAAACAATTTAGAAAAGCATTCCGACACACAGCGTTCCCATGAACTCTGAATTCGGCCTTCATTTTTGATCAACAAAAACTGCTGAAAAGCGTTGGAACTCTATTCCCCCGTTCAACAAGAATTTTTTTGAATTGAACACTTTAAAAAAACATTTACCTTTTTCTGGCACAAAATTCTTTGCTTAAAGTATACCTATTCATAAAGAACAGAAGCTTCTATTTTTAGGTAAATCTAGAGACATAATAACTTTACATGAGCCTCTAGCACATTTTATAACAAATGCATTTATATGTGATGACATTATCTCGCACTTCAATTTTTCGCAAAATCGTTCACTGATTACATATGCTATAATTTTGAATGATTTCTATGCCTAAAGACGTACAGTACATTCCATGTATTTCAAATACGCCATTTCATATGCAAATATGTATTTTGGGGTGGGTAATGTTACACATGCATCTTATTACTATAGTTTTTAGTAATTTGATGGACATAAATTTGTGGAGTGGGTGTCGCGTTCTAATCTAGGACCCTGATCAATATTTTGACCTTATGCCCCTATACGGCTATAATCCCTTTGTACCCCTATATTGGCATAAACGATCAAGAGTAATATTTCAGAAACTCGTCTCTGGCCTAACACGAACAGAGCCACATTTCAGAATCACTTCCTCTGCAGCTTCGTTTGCAGCTCATTAGAGCAAATAACACAGCAGAAGCCACTATCTAAGATTCCTAGATTACACTCCGAGTTCTTCAACAAGATAAAACTCTATGTTTTGATTAGTAATAGAACTCTAATGAGCACTAAGAGACGATCACTTCCTAGTGACATCTTTATTGACGTCTTATGTCCAAAAACGTACGTCAAACCAGGCACCTTTCAGGTATAAATATTACCAACGTTGCCTTAGGCAAACGCTGCCTCGCTGATACTGATGCTATCCCTGCCTCAACGACATCAGTGAACAATGGTGTGGTGAAAATAGGAGCAGAACAGCTGTCCCCTTCAGAGCCCAGCAGATGCAAGCTGCCCACGGACGCTGCCCCTCCTCTTCCTCGACGCGCTGAGAGAGACGCTGTCTTTTTCTCTTGCCGAGAAATCCAGCTCCGGCGTTTCCAGCCCACTCTTGCGAGTGACTGGGATATCGAGTCCCTGGAAGGAGATACCAGACCTCCAACATTCTATTTCAGAGGTATGGTGTCGACTAAACCCGTACAGAGAATTCTTGAAGCAAACCTTGGCAAAACCAACTTAACTAAAACTGCTACTTACTTACTCCCTCCCAAGTATTAGGCTTAGGTCAAGTACACTGGGGTAGGCGTAGTTAGAAGCACCAGTTGAGTACGTTAGCTAAATGTATACATGAATGTATATATGTTTTATTCATTTTAAACCATTGTATGGCTAAGAAACCATATCAATGCTTTTACAGTATTATTTCGCAATCCTCATTTTACTGTACGCACTTTTTATAATAACTAGTCTTACAATTGTGGTAATTCATTTCTCTTGTACGAGAAGAAAGACTGTTCAATAAATAATACCTTTTTATTGAAAACGCCCGTCTCTCTATTCTCTGCACTTTGGTGAAAGTAATCTGCACAAAACTGACTGAGTAAAATAACTGTCTATTGTTTCACACGACTCTAGAGATTGACTCTTATTCTAAGGAGCAAAGTTGTCATGTTTATGCGGTTGTTGGAAAACTGAATCCCTTCTTGTCTGTACCAGGGAAGCTGATCACTTCCTATTCAGTCAAGAAAGTTTCCAGTGACCTCTGAGCTAGTTGGTAACAAACCCAATTAAGTTTAGCATAGTCAGTGGAGACCAGGAATATCCGCACTTCTACGTCCATACTACTGTTTATGTTATTCCAATGCGCAGGGCCTATTGGGAAAATAGAAACTACACTACACTCTAACAGTCGCTTCTAGTTCCACGCGGTTGGACTGCCTGATCTTGTTCTTGTAAACCGCTTTGGCAATGAGGGCCTCTCTCTAGCAACCAATTTAAGGGCTTCCCACACTGAGGATAGCGGAGTAGGGCTCACATCGTTAGTCGCTAAGTAGTCGGTCAGGCAGCGCTTGATGTCATCCACCACGGCCGGGGATCAGAGCAGTGAGTCTCGCAAGCGTCAGTGTGAGGTGGGGAAGACCCGGCATAGGGAAAGTGCATGGTCAAAGTAATGTGTGCATGATCAGACAGGGCGCGGGCCTCAATGGTGGAGTTAGCGACGCAAGCCCGGTCGGCTGGAGAAACAAGGATGTGATCGAGACGGGCATAGGTCTTATGGGCCGCTGAGTAATATGAATAGTCCCGCTCGTCAGGGTGTAAGCGGCGCCAGACTTCTCAAATCCCTGCGTCGCGCAGCCAGTCGCCACCACCCACAGATAGAGTTTCCACACCCCTGACCCGTGAACCTGAACGGTCCAGCCCGGCATCCATCACTAAGTTGAGGTCGCTCCCCAGCACCACCATACGATCGGGCGTGTGCAAAACGTCAGGGCAGGCATCCAGTAGGAACCTCTCCAGTTGCTCATTTGGGTAGTAAATAGATGCTACAGTGAAGAGAGAAGACCCTATATGGAAGCGCAGCGCTAGTAGGCGCCCCTTGATCTCAGCGACTGGCCCCACCTCTGAACCCCAGAAGCTTTTGGAGAGCAGGATAGCCACCCCACCCGCTTACTATTCCCAGAGTACCACAACTGCAAGGGAAAGTGACTATAGCGCATGCAGTGTGTGTCACTATAAAGCAAGTGGGTTTCCTGAAGACGACAAATATCACCCCCAGAGTGCTCGAGCAGAGAAAGGACCGCCACCTTCCGTTTAGTGGGGTTAAGACCCCGGATGTTGAGGCTAACTACTTTGATTTCCATCTGTAAAAGACAGAGCAACTGGCGCTACCGTTAGGGCCTTGGGTGACGCAGATGGGGCAGGGCATGAAAAGGGGCCCAAGGGGAAGGGATGCAGACATTGCTGGACAAGAGTAAGTGCGAAGGAGAAAGGGCTCACTGGGGAGAGAACCCTCCCTATCCCAAAGATAAAAAACAACCCAAAGAACAACAGAACATTAATCGTCTCAAGCACACAAGGACCAGCCCAAAGAAGGCCAGCACGAAAGCTAAGTGATGAACTACTGCAACAGGGCGAGAGTGACGAAAGTTCGTTGGAATGATACAGTTCAGGGACAGTGTGTCCACACAAGTCCATGAGAGTCAAGGAGCAGCATCCCTCCAGCCTAGTCGCAAGAAGGATCCCAAAAATGATCTAGACAACAGCTTCAGTCAGGAGACGAATGGGCAGGGCTGCCTGTCAGTGAGTCCAGGACTTCCTTTCTTTCTTTCGCCATCGCTGCCGAATCCAGTCTGTGAGACGGGGAGGACTTGCCAGTGACCGGATCATTTTCTACTAGTGGCGGTCGCAGCTTTCTGGCAGGACAGGTCGGTAGCAGGGAGGCCCAGGAGGTCAGTGGCCTCCCGCAACAATCGTAGTTGACGCAATCTGCCATCCTATTTAAAGAGGATGCGAAAGGGGTGCCCCCAAGCGTAGGGGATCCCCTTTTCCCTCAGGTGTTGAGTGATCAGCCAAAATTCCCTCGGCTTGAACAGGGTGACAGCGGATAAATCTTAAAAGAGCACCGGGGAGTGCCCTCGGAACTGCAGGGGATGTGTGTCTCGGGCCTAACAGAAGATGAGTTCTTTCAGTTGGAAGTTGTACACACATGCTAGGATATCTGGTGGCGGGGCCGCACCCCGGCGGGGTTGTCCCACTCGGTGACCCCTGTCGATCTGCACCTTGGTTGTGTGCTCCGGGCCCAACCCTTGATGGAAAAGGGCCTGGACAAATTCCCAAATGTCGCCCTCCTCGGCACCCTGTTTCACTACCCGGATGCATATATTATTGCGGCTGGAGCGGTTCTCTAGGTCCTCCGCCTGCCCTGGAGCTCGATGTGTTGTTCTTTGATTTGCAATATCTCCTGTTGCATCATCTCCATTTCTTCATCACGCCCATTTTCGTGCTCGTCCAGCATCGCCAGCCGGTCCCCAATCTCCGAGACATCGCGTTGCACCTCCCCGAGGTCTGCCGCCAATTGATCCTTGAGTTATTGAAGGTCCTCCCTGAGCGCAGAAAAGAGCGATGTCATAAAGGCCTTCGTAGCTGGTGTGTCCGCTCCATCTGCGGCCCCGTAGACGCCTCCACCCCCTGGCCAGCATGGCCCTGTGCGGCCTCGGTCTGCAGCATGTCCTTCATGGAGCGTTCCTTCTTGAGCCAGCCACTCGCCATGCAGGCCTATTTCGTGTCTGCCTATGGCCGCTAGGCCTCTCTGGGCGAATCAGCTGTCCCCCTCACCACAGGGCCAGGCACCCACAGTCAGCGGGCGGGCCCAAGAGTTGGGGGTCGCACTGCTGGGCTGATAGATGTGGTGTCCACGGGCAAGGGAGCCCAGAATCCGTGCAGCCGCCCACCTTAGCTGCGCACCTTGACCACAGGGGCCCCCTGCAGGGAGAGCACGCAGCAGTCTGTTCCTTGTGTGACGCGGTCATGTGTGGGCCCTTGCCGTAGCCATACCACTGCAGGATGTCCCCGCAGGCATTAACAAGCGCCCCCACTCCTCTTCGGGGTCTCCGTCACACCGTCCTCAGCTTCTAACCAGTGGGCAAAGCCCAGGGGTGCTGCGCAAGTCTCCCCCCAGGAGGCTGCACGTACTGAAGGGGCAGGGTGATCGCTCACACCTCGCGCTGCACACTCACCAGCATTTGCTGTGGGCCCACCAGGCCCTATCTCGCATGGCGAATGTGTGTACCGACGTATGCCTGGCAGTGCAGACCGACGCGCTCTAGGGCCTCCAAGCCGCTCCCACATGTGTGCCCCCTGGGCCCGTAGTCTGCCTCTGTTGTACATGCAGCGAAGGCACACAAGATCTGCACAGGCCTGGATAGGCCTCCCCTCCTCTCCGGTGGCCCACTTATGTGTCGCACTCTGCGGCTCTGGGAGACCCGAGATCCCACCTTCTGGGGGCCACGCCACCACTCAAGCTTCACGCCGCTCACTCACCGGGATCTGCTTTGCACGTGTTGGGCCATGTCCTTCAAGAAGTTGCAGTGGTCTACTCTGCCTGAGTCCACCCAATGCTGCAGACTGCTGTCAGTGACTGTCCGGGACTATGTGGGGAACATAGTCAGGGACTTGGACAAGGACTAAGAACTGGGTAGAAGACGTACACAGAAAGGAGGAGTACAGTGCTGCCCAGGATCATACAGGGAGTCAGAGGAGAAAAAGGGATCCAAAGGGGAAGCCTGCACAAGTGAACAAGAGGGGTAAGACTCAGAAAGGAAGGGCACTGACAAGGCAATTTAGCATTCAGACTAACTACACCCAGGACGGACGTGCAAGACATATATATAATACAACATTAACAATAAAGGGGGGTGTGGGGTAGAGAACTCAGGAGCTCCACATGGTAAGACTGAAGCTCAGTAAGTTTTTTACCCGCAATTGCTGTTATAGATACTGACTGCAAATACCCACATGTAGGATATGCATGCAAAGGCAGGGTCTGTGGAGCTTATACCTATAGTGATGTTTTAAATGTAACTCAAAGACAAAACTCACAGTGAACAAGAAGCACCACCTAGGTAGTCAGCTGAGCCCATGGATCCTGGCGATCAAACAGGAACACGCAAGGCAGTAACAGCAAAGGGGTAGAACTAAACACAAGCACAATCGACAAGGAGCTACCAAGGAGGAGTGCTTAACAGGAAAGGAAGGAAATGACAGGGCAAACTTGGCAGAAAGCAGGTAACAAACATACAAGGTAACAGAAGTAAGACAGCAGACCCTTCCAGGTCGCTCCACCCACCGCACGGCCCCCGTGTGCTGGCCTCCACCGCTGCTCCTGCCTGCTGCCGCCGCTGATTGCCTCCAGGGACCCGCGTTCAGGGCTTCCCCCTCGCCGCCTCCTCCACGCTCTTTCCTGCCTTCAGACCCCCGCCGCTGCTGCCCTGCAGCCTCGCCCCCTTCCTCTGCCTCGATCCCCATTCGCCGCCCCGCTCCCGCCTCCCAGCTGCTCCTCCCTCCCAGGTGTCCACATATAGCTGGGACCGCGCGGTGGTGAGCTGTGACCCTTCCAGGTCACTCCACCCACCGCACGCCCCTGTGTGCTGGCCTCCACCGCTGCTCCTGCCTGCTGCCGCCGCTGATTGACTCCAGGGACCCGCCTTCAGGGCTTCCCCCTCGCCGCCTCCTCCGCGCTCTTTCCCGCCTTCAGACCCCCGCTGCTGCTCCCCTGTGGCCCCGCCCCCTTCCTCTGCCTCGATCCCCATTTGTCACCCCGCTCCCGCCTCCCAGCTGCTCCTCCCTCCCAGGTGTCCACATATAGCTGGGACCACGCGGTGGTGAGCTGTGACCCTTCCAGGTCGCTCCACCCACCACACGCCCCCCGTGTGCTGGCCTCCACCGCTGCTCCTGCCTGCTGCCGCCGCTGATTGCCTCTTTCCTGCCTTCAGACACCCACTGCTGCTCCCCTGCGGCCCCGCCCCCTTCCTCTGCCTCGATCCCCATTTGCCGCCCCACTCCCGCCTCCAAGCTGCTCCTCCCTAGCTCCGCCCCCCCACTCTCCATTTATGGCAGAGTCTGCGCGTTGGCGCAGCGTCCACGCGCAGGGGGCGCGCCGATTGTGCACCAAAGGCACGCCAAAGGCAAGCCCGTCTGTGCCCGTCCGCGCCTGGACTGCGCCCAGTGCCAGGACCCCTGGCCCCCACCGATGCAAGATGACCCGACAGACCTACGACGCCGCCGCCCTCAACGCACTCAATGCCGGCCGGAACCCCGCCTGCTGCCGGGCCGCCCCGTAACGCATCCACGGACCCTTCACCTGCAGAACCTGCAAGTTCACCTGCCTCCGAACCTGCCCCGCAATCTCAAGTCTCAAGTCAAGGTCTCACCTTTTTGGACCATGCAAACAAAGTTGCTACCACGGCCCATCACAAACTGAAAATGATCAGGAAGATTCGCCCCTTTCTTCCGGATGCAGCAATTAAAACACTGGTTAGTGCTTTAGTTCTGTCATCGTTAGACTATTGTAACAGTCTATTCCTCAATGCCCAGGTCAGGGTCACAAAAAATTTACAGTCCATACAGAACGGGGCAGCACGACTGCTTTCGGGAAACTCTAAGTTCAATTCTATTTCAGATACGATAAGGCAGTTCCACTGGCTACCGATCCAAAACAGAATAAAGTTTAAGTCCTTGTGTATAGTCTACAAGACACTTAACAACCAAGGACCGCACGCTCTTAAACACCAACTAACACCTTACATACCCCGCAGACAGCTACGCTCCTCTACCTTACACCATTTAGTAATCCCACGAACAAAAACTGTGTCCTGGGGTGACCGCCGCTTTTCAGTGGCGGCACCCAAACTCTGGAATACCCTCCCCCAATACATCAGGATGAGTCCCTCACTCCACCAATTTCGAAAACTTTTACAGACATGGCTCTTTAATCAATGAGACGGTGACTACAAGTAGGAAACAGATGAATTTTAGCGCCGAGACGCCTGCGGGTATTTGCTGCGCTCTACAAATGTCAAAAACAAAATAAATAAATAAATAAGTGAATCCTGCTCAACACCCGCTCCGTCCACAGACACGCCGTGGAACTCTGGAACCTGCTCGACACAACATCACCAGACGTCGCCTTCCTCATGGAAACCTGGATGAATGCCTCCTCAGCCCCCGACATCGCCATCGCCATCGCCATCCCGGACGGGTACAAGATCATCAGGAGGGACCGCGTCAACCAGACCGGAGGAGGCATCGCCATCGTCCACAAGAACACCATCCGCATCACGACCGACTCCAACGACACCTTCACCGCCGCCGAGCACCTCCACTTCCAGATTCACACCGACCCAAAGACGACCCTCAGAGGCACCTTCATCTACAGACCCCCAGGACCACGCACACAATTCAGCGAAGACATCAGGGACTTCATCAGCCCACAAGCCCTCCCCTCCACCGACTACATCCTCCTAGGGGACCTCAACTTCCACCTGGAGAACAACAAAGACCGCAACACCGCCACCCTGCTGGACAACCTTGCCAACCTCGGACTCAAGCAACTGGTCAACACCCCCACCCAGTACGCCGGCCACACGCTTGATCCCGTCTTCTCATTCAGCAAGCACGTCACCTTCAGCCACTCCACCGGACTCCACTGGACTGACCACAGCTGCGTCCACTTCAGCTTCAGAAGAACCACAACCCACCACCACCCGCAACAGGTTCCTCACAGAAGCTGGAGCAAGATCACCGTCGACCAGCTCACCACCTCCCTCAGCCAGAACCCACCCACCAGCACAACGGACCCCAATTAAGCAGCCCTCAACTTCACCCAGTGGCTGACCGCCTGCGCCGACGAACTCGCACCACTGAAGAACCCTCCCAGCAGACCCAGAAGCAAGAAGGCCTCCTGGTTCACCGACGAACTCAAGGACTCCAAGAAGACCTGCTGCACCCTCGAGAAAGCCTGGCTCCTCGACCAGACCACTGACAACATGACCGCCCTCAAACACGCCACCCGCAAGCACCACCAGCTCATCCGCACCACCAAGAAGAAATCACTGAAGGAACGACTGGACAACAACGCCCACGACAGCAAGGAACTCTTCACCATCATCAAGGAGTTCTCCAACCCCAGCACCGGCAACAACGACATCACTCCCTCACAAGATCTCTGCGACTCTCGCCTCGTTCTTCCACCGCAAGATTGCGGACATCCACAACAGTTTCGGCGAACCACCCACGCACCCAACCGTCGAACCAACGCCCCCACCGCCACCCTCTGCACCTGGACCACGGTGACCACCGAAGACACAGCCTGCACGATGAACACCATCCACTCCGGATCTTCGACTGACCCCTGCCCCCACCACGTCTTCAACAAGGCCAACTCCACCATCGCACCCCAACTCCGAGACGTCATCAACACCTCCTTCGACACCGCCACCTTCCCGGAGAGCTCGAAGCACGCCGAGCTCAGCGCCCTACTGAAGAAACCAACAGCGGACCCCACCGACCTCAAAAACTTCCACCCCATCTCGCTCCTTCCTTTTCCTGCCAAAGTCATCGAGAAGATCGTCAACAGACAGCTTGCCGCTTTCCTCGAGACGAACGGATGCCTCGACCCCTCGCAGTCCGGTTTCAGAGCCACCCACAGCACCGAGACCGCCCTTATCGCAGCAACCGATGACATCCGAGCCCTGCTCAACAACGGGGAAACAGCGGCACTCATCCTCCTGGACCTCTCCGCGGCGTTCGACACTGTCTGCCACCGCACCCTAATACAGAGCCTCAGCAACATCGGCTTCCAAGAGAAGGCACTGGAGTGGATCGTCTCGTTCCTCGCCGGAAGAACACAGAGAGTCCGCCTCCCCCCGTTTCGATCCGAGGCCACCGAAGTCATCTGCGGCGTTCCGCAAGGATCATCACTTAGCCCCACCCTCTTCAACGGCTACATGAGACCTCTTGCCGCCATCGCACGCCAACACAACCTCAACATCATCTCCTACGCCGACGACACCCAACTGATCCTCTCCCTCACCAGAGACCCCGACACCGCCAGAACCAGCCTACACGAAGGGATGAAAGACGTTGCCGAGTGGATGAAGAACAGCCGCCTGAAACTGAACTCAGACAAGACGGAAGTCCTCATCCTGGGACCATGGCCCTCCGCCTGGGACGACTCCTGGTGGCCCCCAGCCCTGGGCACCGCTCCCAAGCCAACAGACCACGCACGCAACCTGGGCTTCATCCTGGACTCCTCCCTCTCAATGACCAGACAAGTCAACGCCGTCTCCTCATCATGCTTTCACACCCTACGCATGCTTCGCAAGATCTTCCGATGGATCCCAACCAAAACCAGGAAGACGGTCACCCAGGCCCTCGTCAACAGCCGATTGGACTACGGAAACACCCTCTACGCCGGAACCACAGCCAAGCTACAGAAAAGACTCCAACGCATCCAGAACGCCTCCGCCTGACTCATCCCGGACATCCCCCGACGCAGCCACATCTCCGGCCACCTGAGGGACCTGCACTGGCTCCCCGTCAATAAGAGGATCACGTTCAGGCTCCTCACCCACGCACACAAGTCTCTCCACGACCTGGGCCCCAAGTACCTCAACGACCGCCTGATCTTCTACACGCCCACCCGCCAGCTACGGTCTACTAGCCTCGCCCTCGCCGCCGTGCCACGCATCCGAAGAGCAACCGCCGGAGGCAGATCCTTCTCCTACCTGGCGGCCAAGACATGGAACTCCCTCCCCATCCACCTTCGGCTGACCCAGGACCACCTCGCCTCCAGGAGACAACTCAAGACCTTGCTGTTCGAGCAGTAGCGGACCCCCTCCCCCAAGCGCCTTGAGACCCTTCCGGGTGAGTAGCACGCTATACAAGTGTTATGATTGATTGATTGAATAGAAAGGCAGCAAACTAGAACTGGAACCAAGGAAATGGGAAGCAAGGCAGGGACTGGAAACGGATATACAGAAGGGGAGGCTACAAGGGTATACTAGAATATTGCAGGTTAAGGAATCAAGAAAACAAGGTAGCATAGAAGGCAGTGCTGGGGCAGGAACAAGAAGTGAGCTAAGGCTCAGGAGTCAAGGCAGCACTGCAGACAGTGCTGGTTCAGGAACAGGGAACTACCAAAGCTTCAGGAATCAAGGTAGCACTGCAGGCAGTGCTAGTTCAGGAACAGGGAAATTACTAGAGCTGAGGAGTCAAGGTAGCACTGCAGGCAATACTGGTTCAAGGAAACAGGACACAGCTACTGCTCAGGAAACAAGGAGTCAAGAGAGCACTGCAAGCAGTGCAAATCCACAACAAGAAATAGCTAAGGCCAGGAACAAAGAATAACTATAGCTCAGGAACTCAGGAAACAAGGTAGCACTGCAGGCAGTGCTAATTCAGGTACAGGGAATAGCTATAGCTCAGGAACTCAGGAAACAAGGTAGCACTGCAAGCAGTGCTAATTCAGCAGCAGGGAAACTGCTGCAGTTTAGGAACAAGGAATAGTAAGGCTATGGGGTCAGGGTAGCACTGCAGGCAGTGCTAATTCAGGAACAGGGAAAACAGCAGCAGGTCAGCAACAAGGCATAATTAAAGCTCTGGAAACACTGGAAACAATAGCAAAATCTCAGGGAACTCTGGAAACAAGGATTGGTCTCACCGGTAAACAGCTACAATGACCAACCTTTGCCTGAAGGGAGCTGGGGCCTAAAAGAGCTCACAGTAATGGTAGGGTGTTTAAATATCGATTACAAAAATATAGTTGACAAAAATATAGTTGTATAAATATCGATTACAAAAATATCGACACCCTATACCTAAACAGGTAAGTACATAAATATATACTCAAAAATATCGATGTCATAAATAGAGATGTTAAAAATATCGACTTTATAAATTAATTAAAATTACATTAAATAATTAAAAAATATAAGTACTACTAACAAAATACATTACATTACTTTTATATTTTAACTATTTATAACAAATTAACTAAACGTTTTCATTATAAACTTAATAAATGTGTACATATACATAAATTAAACACTTAAAATTATATAACAACAATAATACATACATTTAATAAAAATATAAAAAATATTATTAGTTAAAACATTTGATAGCGAAGGGGTAAAAATTACTATTCCCACTCCAAAGGATGCAACAGTAGGGAAAGCGCTGGATAGCATAGGGGTAAAAATTACTATTCCCACTCCAAAGGGTGCAACAGTAGGGAAAGAGTTGGATAGCGTAGGGGTAAAAATTACTATTCCCACTCCAAAGGGTGCAACAGTGGGGAAAACGTTGGATAGCGTAGGGGTAAAAATGACTATTCCCACTCCAGAGGGTGCAACAGTAGGTGAAGCGTTGGATAGCGTAGGGGTAAAAATTACTATTCCCACTCCAGAGGGTGCAACAGTAGGGAAAGCGTTGGATAGCGTAGGGGTAAAAATTACTATTCCCACTCCAAAGGGTGCAACAGTAGGGAAAGCACTGGATAGCGTAGGGGTAAAAATTACTATTCCCACTCCAGAGGGTGCAACAGTAGGGAAAGCGTTGGATAGCGTAGGGTTAAAAATTACTATTCCCACTCCAAAGGGTGCAATAGTAGGGAAATCGTTGGATAGCGTAGGGGTAAAAATTACTATTCCCACTCCAAAGGGTGCAACAATGGGGAAAACGTTGGATAGCGTAGGGGTAAAAATTACTATTCCCACTCCAGAGGGTGCAACAGTAGGGAAAGTGTTGGATAGCCTAGTGGTAAAAATTACTATTCCCACTCCAGTGAGTACAACAGTAGGGAAAGTGCTGGATAGCGTAGGGGTTAAAATTACTATTCCCACTCCACAGGGTGCAACAGTAGGGAAAGCGTTGGATAGCGTAGGGGTAAAAATGACTATTCCCACTCCAAAGGGTGCAACAGTAGGGAAAGCGCTGGATAGCGTAGGGGTATAAATTACTATTCCCACTCCAAAGGGTGCAACAGTAGGGAAAGGGTTGGATAGCGTAGGGTAAAAATTACTATTCCCACTCCAAAGGGTGCAACAGTGGGGAAAGCGTTGGATAGCGTAGGGGTAAAAATTACTATTCCCACTCCAAAGGGTACAACAGTAGGGAAAGCGCTGGATAGCGTAGGGGTAAAAATTACTATTCCCACTCCAGAGGGTGCAACAGTAGGGAAAGCGTTGGATAGCGTAGGGGTAAAAATTACTATTCCCACTCCAAAGGGTGCAACAGTAGGGAAAGCATTGGATAGCGTAGGGGTAAAAATTACTATTCCCACTCCAAAGGGTGCAACAGTGGGGAAAACGTTGGATAGCGTAGGGGTAAAGATTACTATTCCCACTCCAGAGGGTGCAACAGTAGGGAAAGCGTTGGATAGCGTAGTGGTAAAAATTACTATTCCCACTCCAGTGAGTACAACAGTAGGGAAAGCGCTGGATAGCGTAGGCATAAAAATTACTATTCCCACTCCACAGGGTACAACAGTAGGGAAAGCGCTGGAACTAAAAAAAATAATAAAACATCTGTCAAATTTAGTATTAAATTTAATGTAGATTATAAACATATTTAATATATAAATTTAAATATATTTTTATTAACAAACACCTACACACCTAAAATTAATTACTCAATTACATTTAATATTTACTAATTAATTATTGATTAGTATTCTATTTTCAAAATATTTACATAATTAATTGACAGCTTTCACACCATATACACCTATAAACACCACGACACAAACTAAAATGTATTTACTCGTTTAAAAATAAAAATTATTTAACTATAATTAATTAATCATTAATTAATTAATTATTCAATTAAAATGTAATTACTTCACTACATTTTCACTTAAAAATTCCAGTACACACACCTAAAATTAATTAAACAATTAACATAATTAATTAACATAATTAGTTATCAATTAAATAATTAGAATTAATTAACTAATAATTATTAAACTATTTATATTAAATTAACACAATAATTAATCAATTATTTTAATATATTTAAATTACTTCCTACCCTATTCCCCTATAAACCCTCAACCCGCTACGGAACTATTAACACTAAATTCAATATAAAATACATTATTAACTAATAAAATGCTAGAAAATATACTAAATTGACAAACAATACTCATTAAAAACACTAAATTACTTATAATTATTTAAAAAATCGATATTTTTGTCAACTATGTTTTTGTAAACGATATTAATTACAACTATATTATTGTTATCGATATTACTTACCTGTCTGTCGATATTCTGGTCAAACTATATTTTTGACATCGATATTTCTTCTTGTAGATATTTCTGCGGCGATATTAATGTAACTCGATATTTTCCCGTCGATATTCCCGCTCTACACCCACAGTAATCACATGCAGCTGGTGTGAGCAGGCTAGCAGCAGCCAGCCACAGGTGAGCTGAATTCTTCCACCCATCCTTGGCCTGCAGGGGTGGAGACAAAGCAGTGAGCAGGGAATTCTGGGTAATGGAGTTTCAGGCATGAGTAGGCTGGCTTTAAGTCTAAGCAGGCTGGCTTTCACAAAACCCGGCATAGATTGGGAATGGATGTCAATTCCCAAATAGTGTTCAAATGGCTGGAAGCCAAGATATGCATGCAGGGGAGTGTCAGGAAGCACATTAGAACACTGGAGAGTCCCACAGTTCAGCCCCCTGGTGGTGGACACGAGAACACAGGGAGCGAATCGTGACAGTACTCCCCCTCCAAAGACCGTCTCCCGGAGTCTGGAACTGGATCTAAAGCCTTTGCTCCTAAGGATTAAGTCAATTCCCAGCATAGATTCAGTGCACGCTATCAGAGGACTGAAGGTAAATTGTGATGTTCTGGAGAGTTGTATAATACTCTGTAAATTAACAGCAGTATTGAAGGTAGAACTTGAAGAGTGCAAATCCACTGACAAGGGCTTAGAAGCCTGCATTAAATGTGCTTGAAGTCCTGATGATGACAGGCTAGAGTAGGACTCTAAAAACAAAGGCTGATTGACTGTAGGGTCAAAAGCAGATAACGGATTGGCAGGAGGCACAGAGGTCAAAGACAAACTGGATGAAAATGAAGGAGGTGATAGGAAGCAGACCTGAAGTTCTGGCCCCGGAAGAAAACATACTAAAGATACACATGCAGAAGACTTAGGAAGCAGGTATGCAGGAGACCCAGGACCTGGAGGCTTACATGTTGAGAGCTTTGTCTCTGGTGCTGGAGGTTCAGTCTCTGAATGTATATGTATTGAGACCTCTGAAGGCTGGGACACTGGAAGCACAGGGTCAAAACGTTGGCACAGTAGAGGTTCAAGGCCAGAAGGCAGGGAGCCTGGAAGCTCTGGTGCAGAAGGCAGGGAGCCTGGAAGCTCTGGTGCAGAAGGCAGGGAGCCTGGAAGCTCTGGTGCAGGAGGCAGCAGGCCTGCAGGTTCTGGTGCTGGAGGCAGCAGGCCGGCTGAGGACTCGGGCTCTGGAGGCAGCAGGCCGGCTGAGGGCTCGGGCTCTGGAGGAAGGTAGTTTGGAGGCCCCGGGACTGATGGCAGAAAGGCTGCAGGCTCTGGCTCAGATGCCAAGCAAACTGAGGATTCTGGAGACTCTGAAAGACGACAAGCTGGTGGCATAGGGGCACAAAGATGATAGGCTTTAAATTCTGGAAAGGGTGGTAGCCCTTGAACAGTAGCTTCCTTGTTGGCTGTAGTGATATCTTCACAGTTGCTTTGCACATTAAAACACGCTGAAGCTCTTTCTTCAGGATGGCTCAGAATAGTGCTTATCTTAGTGTCTGTGATGATCAAACCCCCTTTACCATTTGGCAGTTCACATGTCTTAGTCCGAGGAAACAAGTAAGAGATCACTTGGTCTTTGGAGATGTTCTCATTTTCTTCTGCATTAGAAGGTGGTACAGGTGCATCGGAGCATACAGTACTATTATTTCCTGACGTTTCAATATGTGGTGTGCTTGAAGGCACAACAGCAAAGAAGGGGTCAGGATTTTGTTCCTTTTCAGCAAGGAGGTTGACTTCTGTCACAGCCGTTAAATCAAGAGCATGGTCTGAGTCACAGGACATTGTCACATCAGGGTTTATGTGGGGCACTGGTTCATGATTTGTCTGTATGTTACTGGCCTGTCTATGGGTTATCTCTGAGATTGAACTGGCCTCACCAGAAAAAGAAAGCAAGGAGATGTTTTGGGTCTTGCCTGAAATTTGGGGTTCCTCAAAACTGGAGGAACACATCTCAGATTGTAGCAGGGTTTCCGTTCTCCCATAGAACTGTGCACAGAGATCTAGAACCTGGGTGAGTTAGGGTGACCCAAAACTCCCCTTAGTTTCAGAAATCCCCTTACCAAGCTAGCTACAGTGTCTCATTGGTAGTAATAACTTCCCAATGACTTAGACAATCCAGAACATGAACTTAGGGTACCTCAGGTATCGTGGAACACATGAACACTCTTTCGTTATATAATCATTACAAACCGAAACTGGGAGGCAAAGAACACACGTGCAAGTTTGAAATGTTTATTTTTCAATGCAAAGTTCTCAAACGCAGTATCTTATATAATATCAACATACATATTATAAAAATCAGAGTTAGCAGCATAGTCACTAGTCCATAGTAAGCGAACGGTGATAGCATATTATAATGCAAAATCTATAGAAATCTGTATCACCTATATTTCGCGCACCCTAATTAGCATATTATATTATATTATATCTAAGAAGGTCTCATTTGGGTTTTTAGCAGGGCGGGCCCATACCTCTAATGGTCAGTAGGAGCAGATCACATCAACAGCTACCAGCTCTCTGCATGCGAAGCATCAAGTGTGTTGATTCATTCCCTGTAACTCTATCTTAAACCCACGTAGAGCCCAATGTTGGCAGCAACATTATTTGTGTTATGTCTAATGTGGTGCGAGGATCAGGCCTTCAGCAACCTTGTGTGAGGTTATTCTTAGAGGGTGCAGTTCTCAGTGTGCAGACAGTTGTACCAAGTGTACCAAGCACAACTGATATCAGAGCAATAACATATTATTCTCAAATAAATCACATCTTTCGTCTAGGTTGAAAGCTACAATAACAATTAGGTGTCGTGTGCAAACTGAAGCCGAAGGAAAATATGTTGTTTAAACATTTAATAAACTCATGCTAACTTAACACAATATATAGAAACGCAGTAACCATATGACACCCCCCCAATGATCCGAGGACGGTCAAAAAAAAGGAAAAAATAAGCCAATACTATAAGAAAGGCAAAACATGAAAGCAGAGTTCAACAATATTGAGCCACGCTAAATGTATGTAAATGTATATAAAAATTAATAATACAAAATATGTATGAATGCCTATAGTGGCCACACAAATATAAAAAACTCGAACTTGAGGCCAATCATAAAATCGTAGGCCCAGAACATATAGAAGTCGAATGTTCGTAACCAAAAAGCCACCATTCAGAATTATTAAAAAGTCATGTGCCATAATAGTGAAAGTCTCCAAAGCCATTCATGGGTGGATAGAATATGCAAAATAGGTAGCCACAGCTTCCAACATGAAATCACTGTCATCATCCGAAAACAGTTCAGCCATCCAATTAAGCAATGGGAAAGAACATACGTGCTCCTCCAGCACAGAATCCTCTAGCAACATCAGAGGACAACTCAGTGGGTTCTCGAGAACGCTATGTGCCAGAAAGTCATGCGCCGCTGTGGGTATGTCCCACTGACCCATTAGTCCATGCATCGCTGCCACGGCCATAACCCTTTCGCCAGAACAAACCAACTCGTGAGCAACTACGGGGCTCATCAGCTGATCAAAATCGACGTCAGTAGAAGTCGGTAAGCAGAGACACAAATCAATGGCCCAGTTGAAATCACAGCTCAGGCAATGAAACACAGGCTGGACACATGTGAAATAGGAATATCGAAATGATAATCCAAAAGCCGTGCTTAAAACCGCAAGCGGTAAGGTGCGATAGTAATCAAGCATCGGGTTGCGAAACAGTGCCAGCAGGGGCTGAGCGTTTTCTTGCGCAGGAAGGGCATCCATGTTTTATAAAGCAAAATATCACCAGAACGCCTGCAGCCAAAACCAGCAAAACAGGGAATCCGCCAAACAAACTTGCGAATATAGAATGAAAAAACGCAGGGATAATACCAAATACTTTTTCAAACGTAGTCACGAGACCACTGCTAACCAATTTAAAAAAATGTGCGAGACCAGACGTGGAGGAGGCATTAAAGATTTGATGAACCAGCTCGCAGAAATGAAACGGCAAATCAGTATTTAAAAGCGCCTGCACCTCTGTGCGTGTGTTAGCTATGTGAAGGACATAAGTTTCACGGGCCGAGCTCAGGGCCACTTCTTTTTGAGACAATAGGGCTCTTATTCGGCTCAAACCATTGAACTCCGCTCTCAAGGTTGGGATTCGCGGCCAAATGGAAACATCTGAATTCCCATGCGTGGGTGGATATAACACGTTCTTGCAACACACCACATGCTCTGATACAGTAACCACATATGCGATACCGACCATTAACCCACAACACATTTCGTTATTCAAAAGTAAATAACTACAGTTAGACAATAAAGTGAATGTGGGAACTATTGCAGGAACCGGTGTGCCTTTTAAAACACAGGCTAAATTTGGCCTGTCCTGATTACAAGAACCATGTAATTGGATGTGCCTGCATATCAGTGAACAGTCAGGCGACTGTGTGCATTCTTCACCATTCAGATTCACTTCCTTTCCTTCTTTCAGACATCTGTATGTATATGGTAAAGACCATGTCTCATGCAGGAAAGCACTACCTAGTGGTTCATATCTCCCTATAGCAATATACCGCATACAATTTGTAAATTTATTCAGAGCCAAAGGTAAAGTAATAATACCATGGATAAGCCATGTAGCAGCAGCCGCCTCAGCCACAGAGAATGGCAAAGATTCTAACTTCTCAATGTGTAACATAGAAAATGATGCATCTCGCATGGAAAGCATGCGCTGCTTGTCAGTCAAATTAAATGGGGCAAATAGTGATGAGACGTTCATATAATTTCAAGGCACTCGACCAGCCTTCAGAGTCTGTAGTGTCCAGGCAAACTGCATAACAGAACGCAATTGATTTTGACCATGATATAATACGGACACTTCATCATGCACAATGTCAACAACAGAAGAAACAATATTGTTCAATGTGTAAATTCGGGAAGAAAGCCTGTTAATACTGTTATCGAACACTGCAAGTACTTTTTCTAAATTTGCCTGGTCAATTGCCCTTAGGCGCTTAGCAGCCTCAATTTGAGACACTTTCCAAATTTCATTGTAAACAGCATAAATCCACCGTTTAGATCTACCCTTAGCCGGGCCTTTTATAAAATCATTTAAATCCGCCTTTTCAGTTAACTGGGACAGATGTAGTTTAACTGCAGCCAACGTGGAATGTTGTAACCAATTCTGACACAGTTTCCCCACAGAGTAAGTGGTGACAGTATAATCAGTTTCAAAACGGGGATCTGGTCGTACTTGTGTGAATCCTTCAGCCAACCCCAGAAATCGACGTTGGCAAGAATCAGAAATCTTTTGCCACAACAGCCAACCTTTTGGATCCAAACTGGATACATTAAAGGATGAATTGTGTATTAGAGACTGTATCTCACGAATAGACAATTCAGAAAAATTACCCCAACCTGAATATTCTTCTAATTCGGGGATAATTGGTGTATTTAATTTTTTAGAAGTAGCCAATCCAAAGCATGTTGTTTGGGAAATAGTAGAATTTAGAAACAACATGTGATTTGGGATGAGACATGCACGGTGCAAAGCCTCAGTGCCTTGTACCTGCCAATCTTTGGTACCCCAAACCGATTTAAGGTCAATTATTCCCTTCCAGAACTCATAGCCATTTAAAGCCAATTTGTCTAGAAAGGACTTCGAATACAGCAACTTTGTATCGGTAAGTCTAACTTTGGACTTGGACTTTTCCGTCATTCTGAAGTAAAATGACTCAGGATTTGATCGATTAAAATCTGTAAAATAACTGTATTTTTTCAGAAATGTACTGGAGCTTCCAATTAAAGAAGCTGGGCAATGCTCCCACTGCGTGTAATTCACAGCAACCCTCCTGGAATTCGTCTTATGGAGAAAATGATTACCATAATGTTGGAAGCAAAACAAATCACCATAATTAATAGAATCTAAATATAAGTCTTCAGCATCAAAAGCCGCATAGTATTTTAAATCAGGAAATAATGCTTCTACGGCCTGAATATCCCAATCATCAGAACGTATATTTTGTTTAATCACATCTCCCATGTTTACTCTAAGCACATTCGGAACATTAATCACTTCAGTGGGCCCATGTATTTGAAATCTAACCGCATCCCACACAATCCCATCAAGGACAGGTCAAGCCGTAATGTTGACTGTATTCAAGTTTCGTTTCAGTCTGTGTGCTGAATGTGAAGAGGAAAGAGGGGCCAATGTTCCATTAAGGTACCGAATTCCTGTTCTTTCTTTAACGTAGTGACCATCGATCAGGCGGAAAAAATAAAACACAAAACCAATTGACATAAAAAGGTAAAATGAAAATAGGATCAACCAAATATATGTCCAAGGGGGAATTAAAAAATGTTTTTTAAACAACGTGGCATATTTTGCAATAGTTGAGGGTTTCTTTGAAAGTTCCGAAACAGAGTCAAAAGAGAATCTGGACTGGTCGGCCAAACGAGTCTGCAAATCAGGCATCGATAAATCAGCAGGATAGGTATAGTTCAGCTCATCAATGTTAGTAACAGGAATAGTATTCAATTAAGGACTGGATATGGCAGGCATCTCGAGGGACACCTCCTGTTCTGCACCAGATGAAATAGCCAGCACAGAGTGCCTCACCATGGAAGGACAGGATACAGCCGGTGTCATGCTATGAAGAATCGGCCACCCTGTGTGTCTTGACATTGTCAATAGAAATAAATCTGTTTTCCTTACGACCTGGAAGTGGTGGTAAAATGACTGTTCTTGTTCCCTTCACTCCAAGAACTCGAACCGGTGCACGATATGAGGGACCAAACGCTTTCTTGTTATCGATCTTCTCTCGAACCAGTTCTCCAACTTGGGGTAGCCAGCCAACTACCGGGATCTGCAACGCATCATCCGATGTGGAGGGCAAATGTTCCTTTGCTAGACTGTCTCTGGTCTTTTGTAGATCCTGTAAAACATTGCAATGTTCATCTAGGTCAAAGGCCGGGGCCTGGGCCTTGCAGTCTAAACCATCGAGGTCAGGGACGTACATCTTGATACCAAAGAGCATTTCGTATGGGGTCCGCCCACCCAGAGACCTTCTAGGGAGATTATTAAGCGCACGCTGCACGCCATTGAGGTGGGCTAACCAGTTTCTGCCAGTGCCTATAACTCGGGCTGTCAAAGATTGCTTTAAGTCACGGTTCATTCGTTCCACTACACTGTTACCCTCGGGTCTGTACGGACTTGAAAACTTGACTTGGACCCCCAACCAAACCATAGCATCCTTATACGCCTTAGAGGCAAAAGCCGGACCCTGATCCGAATGGAAGGTACCACAGGCAAAAATTCCCTATAAAGACTCGCAAATCCTTGATGACAGTCCGTGAATCAGCGCTCCGATGTGGCCATACCCACACAAAGCGTGTGCATGAATCAACTGCTACTAAGATGTACTTGTATGCAGTATCAGAAGAAAATGGACCGCAGTGATCTAAATAAACGCAACCAAGCGGTTTATTAGAGATGTACAACTGTGTCTGAGGTGGACGTGCAGCAGTCGAAGGTTTAATCTGCTGGCAAATGTCACATTGAAGGACATAATCGCGCGTCTGTTTGTACAGTCCCCGCCACCAGAACCTTTGTTGTAGCTGAGTTACAGTGGCTGAGACGCCCGCATGCGCAGACGCCACACCTTCATGAGCCGCTGCAATCAAAGCAGCTCTGCGATCCCAGTTGGGAACTAGACGTTCGCCAACATTAGGAATTTTCACATAAGGAACCTTATCGGGACTTAAGTGGTATGTGTATTTAGAAGGGAACCCCGCAGGATATTTACCTCCCTTCTCAGTGGCAGCAACAGCTGCCAAGATGTCATCATCTATCTTGCTTTTGGACCTTGTGACTGCTGCAACGAAATATTTTGATACCGCTGACTTCGCTGCTTCATCAGCAAGCGAATTACCAACAGCGTGGACCCCCATGCGCTGATGGCCGAGAGTATGAATCACAAACACGAGTGGCAACTTCTCTTTAAGTTCCGCCACTCGGACCCAGATCATTTTATGTTTTATTGTGCTACCTTTGGAATCACGAAATTCATTCTGAATCCAAAAGAACAAGTTTTCATTGTAAGACTGGACACAGTAGTAAGAGTCACTTACGATCAAAGTCGTCTCACTTGGATCTGCGTACTCCAATGCAAGCATCAGAGCACGAAGCTCTGCTAATTGTGCGGTGCAGTCCCCAAGCGTCTGCATGTGCACGACACTGGACTTGAACTCATCGTTTACCATGGCACCGACCACAATGGCGCATGCGGAAACGTAGGCATGTTTAGAGCCATGCGCAACCTGCGCCGAACCATCAGTGTAAATGATGCAATGGAAATCCTCCAACGGCCGCATTGCTAAAGGAGCAGGATGAACAAATTCATACTGTAAATACTCCTGCGACCGTAAAGTGGCGTCAAAAATAAACGTGACATCCTGGGATGTCAAGGATGCAGCCCATTGAATCCACCGAGGGTGCAAAGCTTTGGAATTAGGTACACTGGCTTTCATAACTGCCTCCAAGGCAGGACACGGGGTAACAACCAACATGCGTTTTCCCTGTGACAGGGCACGTTCCTTAAGAATTGCCATCTGTACTGCAGTTAAAACTTTCTCCACAGTGGAAAAACGCAATTCAGCCGAAGTGTACAAGTGTGACTTGTAAGCTACAGGTACTGTATCTCCTTCATTAAAAGTCAGGTACGTGAAACCCACCGCCCCAGGGATACTTCTTATCACCAGGTTGGTCTGGTTATCACGAGTCTGTAAGTATTCAGAACCGAGCAAATCAGCCTGCAAAGACTGCAGAATGGCTGAATGCTCAGGCAGCCAGCATGATTTGGAAAAAGATGGTTGTAACAAAGCATACAAAGGCTTGATACGCTGGGCATATTCCGGAATGTAAGTACTCCCGAAATTCAAAAAACCCAGTAAAGATTGTAATTTTTTCAGTGTTCTCGGAGAGCGCAACTGTGCGCATTTCTCCAGGAAGTGAGGTGCCAACCCCTTTCCCTCGTTGTTTAGCTCGTAGCCTAGAAACAACACTGTGTACTCTGCAATGTGCGACTTTGCAAAGTTAAACTTGTAACCTATGTCTGCAAAGTTACAAATTATGCTATTTACTCGACACAGATGCTCCCAAAGATCGTCGTCTGTGAGATAAATGTCATCCACATACGAACAAGCAACTGGGTCGATGCCCTCCAAAAGAGAGACAATGCGGGCGGAGAATACTCCAGGACTATTCTTATAGCCCATTGGGAGACGCCGAAACATTTTTTGCACACCGCCGCATGTAAAGCCGGTCCATTGGGAACTTAGACCGTCTAATCTATGGGCATAAAAACCATTGGAAATGTCAAGCGTGGTTTTGAACCGTTTACGCTCAAGACTATTCACTAAAGCAGAGCCATGAGTATTCTGTACTGCGCAGTTACGGCAATGCGAGTTTAAATGCCTATAATCCAAAACCAAACGATATGAGCCGTCCGGCTTGTTTACAGTAAAAAGGGGGTTATTCATTGGTGACACACACGTTTCAATTACACCTTGATATTCCAATTGTTCAAGGATAGCTGCGACTGAAGCTTTGGCTTCACGCCGTATGGGATATTGAGGTTGAGGCTGCGGCTGAGACCGTAACGGAATCTCATGGCTTGGAGACAATTTATCCCAGCCACACTGATTGCGGTACACAGCCGGCGCAAGCGCCAGAGCCCACTCTTCTGCAAAATGCAGTGCTTCCACTCTCAATACAGTGTGCGCGAAACTGGGGAGGATCACCTCCTCCCCTCGCGGAGCTGCGAGAACAAAAGGTGGGGGCCAGTCAGCCTCCGAAAGCAAAATGTCATACGTAGACGAAAGATTTTCCCAAAATACCCCTTTTACAGTTCGCTGCATGTCACCTTCAATTAACAGGACAATTTCAAAAAGACGTTCAGTGGGAGCAACATGCGTATCAGCAGTTTCAATTACAACATAAGTGTCAGTCGCTGTCACCTTCAACAGTGGACGGAGGGCCTCTCTCACTATGGTAATCTCTGCTGCGCTGTCCAGCAAGGTCAGAGCCCACGTCAGATTCCGAAGCCGCGTTCTCACTATCTGGGGCATATCGATGCGCTGTCAGGGCGGCGACTTTCTTCGTGGCAAACTGTGGTCTCTTGGGTGTAGCGCCTTCCTGCTGCTCTCCCCCGTTACGCGGGCGGGGCTGACCACGTCCTTGCTGGCCACCCCGGCCCCTGCCGCCCCCTCCACCACCGGTTGACGGAGCCGATGAGTCCTGAAAGGAACGAGGAGAGCATTGGTCAGAAGCCTGAAACCTTTCAGGCGATGTAATCATCGCGCGATCGCGCAAATCATAAACTCGATCCGACTGCGCAAGCAACGGAGACGCAGGAGCAGAAACCTGTGTTTGTTGTTGTTGTTGCTTACCTTGATTCTGCTTTTTAGGCCAATTCTGTTTCTTGGACTTTTGTTGACCACTAGTATCCGAAGACTGACCCTGGGGCTGCTTTTTCTCCTTATCTGGAAAAGCCTTAAGCCCCTTTGCATTGCGGCCAACCGTTTTATAAGCAGCCACAATAATCCTTGCCAACCGATGGGGCCTCTCGGCCTCGGGAATTAACGCCAAAGCGTTAGCAACCTGAAAGTTCACTGCATCCCCCTTGACATTTGCAAGGATCAGATCGCAAACTACATCAGAGGTGCCACACAGGCGCATACCCAATTCAACGGCCGACTCCGGTCCGTGTTCGTCCTGAACACGTTTAAGGACCGCACCCAGATTGGTCACAGACGGGGTGCCATAGCACCTCGAATAGACCGCTGCAAAAGTCTTACCCCAGGTCTCACAGTCAACAAGTTCAGGTGCCAAATCTTTCGGTAAACTAAGCGTAAGAATCCGGTGCTTATCACCCGGACTCGTGTTGGGAAACACAGCTTCCAGCTGGCCGAATTTCTCAGCAAGCCAGAACGGAAAATCATCCTTGTCCTGGGGCTTTTTGCCCATCACGGAATTCACCATGACAGGATTGATTTTCAAACCAGCCTGTTCTGCACGAAGCTGTGCACCCCTAGGGGCTACGTCCTGAACATTACGTCTAGTGTAATGAACAAGCACTCTAATCACTGCCACCGCGACTTCATGAAGCCGGCGCAGATCACCCACATTACAAGTGGCGCGATTAGGGTGAGGAGTGAAACCAGCCAAAGCGGGCCAAGGTGTGCCCAGAATGGACAAAGGACCTAACCTCGGAGCGGTCAAAGCGTGTGGTAGGGTGCCACCAAACTAAACTCCATGCTGCCAAGCATCTATAGGAACCTACAGTGCCCTGTACGGAGCATACGCAACCGGTACAGCTGAAGCAGTGTAGGAATGGAACACTCCAGAATTAGCGTCCACTGCCGGAAATGTCACCCACGAACAAAACAGTTCGTACGGGTAAGCATGTTCCGCACTCACCACCAGAACGACAGCCAAGCTTTCCACAGGAACATTATAAGCCCGCAAGTGGTCACGCACCGCAATGCGACTATGCTGCGGGATGTCCACGGCTTGTGCCATGTCAGCACAGGAAAGTGAAAAAACAAAGACACTTTGTAGCACAACTGGGTAGTAATTCAAGGAAACCGTTTTCAGATAGATTCAAGCTTGAAAAGACCTATTTCAAAAATAGGTAGGTTTTTCCGACACTGCCGTTTACCGGAAACGGGAATGAAGGTGTTAAGGTTTGAATGATATACTACTCGAGTGTCATGATAGAAGGCCAACAACGTATGGGCGCCATGTAGCAGGGTTTCCGTTCTCCCACAGAACTGTGCACAGAGATCTAGAACCTGGGTGAGTTAGGGTGACCCAAAACTCCCCTTAGTTTCAGAAATCCCCTTACCAAGCTAGCTACAGTGTCTCATTGGTAGTAATAACTTCCCAATGACTTAGACAATCCAGAACATGAACTTAGGGTACCTCAGGTATCGTGGAACACATGAACACTCTTTCGTTATATAATCATTACAAACCGAAACTGGGAGGCAAAGAACACACGTGCAAGTTTGAAATGTTTATTTTTCAATGCAAAGTTCTCAAACGCAGTATCTTATATAATATCAACATACATATTATAAAAATCAGAGTTAGCAGCATAGTCACTAGTCCATAGTAGTCGAACGGTGATAGCATATTATAATGCAAAATCTATAGAAATCTGTATCACCTATATTTCGCGCACCCTAATTAGCATATTATATTATATCTAAGAAGGTCTCATTTGGGTTTTTAGCAGGGCGGGCCCATACCTCTAATGGTCAGTAGGAGCAGATCACATCAACAGCTACCAGCTCTCTGCATGCGAAGCATCAAGTGTGTTGATTCATTCCCTGTAACTCTATCTTAAACCCACGTAGAGCCCAATGTTGGCAGCAACATTATTTGTGTCATGTCTAATGTGGTGCGAGGATCAGGCCTTCAGCAACCTTGTGTTAGGTCATTCTTAGAGGGTGCAGTTCTCAGTGTGCAGACAGTTGTACCAAGTGTACCAAGCACAACTGATATCAGAGCAATAACATATTATTCTCAAATAAATCACATCTTTCGTCCAGGTTGAAAGCTACAATAACAATTAGGTGTCGTGTGCAAACTGAAGCCGAAGGAAAATATGTTGTTTAAACATTTAATAAACTCATGCTAACTTAACACAATATATAGAAACGCAGTAACCATATGACAAGATGTAGCACCTAGATGTAATTTAGCACTAGAAGACAAAACAGAGGAGTTAGAAAATTCAGGATTCAAACAAATACTTTCCTTAACTGCACTTTGAGACATGTTACTATGGCTGTCCTGAGTGGAATCTGATTGATTAGCCACAGGATTATTTACACAATTCAGTCAGTCAAGTATGCTTTATTCGAGGAACAAAAGACTCATAAAAGCAGAACACATATAAAACCATACGTTCATAGCAATAATGTTAAAAACCTATTTACAATCACAGAAATGTTAAAAAATAAAGCTTCAAGACTTCCATTAAAATTCACTATGAAACCACACAATTCATACAGATACAACACCAATGTATAGGCAGATTCTCAATAGCTAATTGGAAGGGCAGAAAAAGGACTGCATTTCTCTAAACATCCTATTGTTGTGCCAGGAAAATTCTTCTAATTGCCCATACCCAGCCTAGATATTTCGCAACAACCACAGCAATGGTGGAGGAAGAATTAGTACATATTATTCTGAGGGCCACATCACTGTCCCTTGTACCAAGCTGTTTGCACATGGCCCTCAACCAGACACGTCGGTGTAGACAGTAGGCCGCACATACAAACAGTAGATGGGCAATGGTCTCTGTGCAGACTTTACACGATGGACAGATATAAGAGTTACCTTCGGCCCATCTTCCAGTTAGCGATCTAATAGGAATAGACACCACCCTGAGCTGGAAGTATAACTTCCTTTCCTGGGGCTTAGTTATAATGTCCCAGTAGGACTCGAGGGAAGGGCAATATTTCACTTCGAGATACTGGCCCTCCAAAGTAGAAGCATCAGCATCATTCCAGTTCCTATGGTTTACTGTTTCCCAGTACTTTGTTTTTATAACTTCCTTGGCCGGGAACTGCACCTCCTCTGGTTTCTCCCAAAGCTCGTTCATACCCAAAGCCCCCAAAGATCTACGCAAATCCCCTAACCAACCTATCTTGTGGAACTTATCACGGTTGATTACATCCAGGAAGCCCCTTGCATAATGTGCGAGTTCAGGAGTGACCCAGATGCGACGCCAGTATAGAATGGGTCGCAATCTAGCCATATCAGATATGGCTTTCCTACCCAACTCGCAACAAAGCGGCTTCATGGGTGTGCTTTTAGGTAGGGCAGTGAGGCTTCGGAGGAATTTGTTTTCTGTGAGTGTTAGTGGTACCAGGTTGTCATAGCCCCAAAGCTCAGCGCCGTATAGCGCAGAGCTAACTGCTTTGGCCTCATATACCTGAAGTACTGGCTTGATTGGTCTAGTCAATGATTTTTTATGCTCAGCACTTATGACACCTGTGTTTTGGCGGAATTTGAGGGCCGCCAATTCCGTATGTTTCTTCCACTTAACACCCTTGTCTATATGAACTCCCAGATAGACGAAGTCTGATACTATTTCCACCTTTCGGCCATCCAAGAAAAAGTTCCCTCTGAAGCTTGGGTAAGGATTAAAAGTCATAAGCTTTGTTTTTGCCACATTTACTTCAAGCCCACGATCCCTGCAAAAGTCCTCAAAAATGTTCAGGGCACCCTGGAGGCCACTAGGGGTTTTAGATAATATCAGCGTGTTGTCTGCAAAAAGAAGTATTGGTGTTTTCAAACCATCCAAACTTGGAGCGTCGACAGACGCAGACAACATGCGCTCCACAACACCATTAATATTTAGGGAAAAAAGTGTTGGAGCCATGGCACAGCCTTGGCGTACCCCTCTTTCCACTGGTAACTCCTCAGATACCTGGCCATGCCTACCCCAATGGATCTTTGCATGATTAGCCTTGTGTAATCTCATGACCAGGGATAAAATCTCAGCTGGCATACCCATCTCGCTTAAGACTTTCCATAGCATGGAGCGGGGGACTAAATCAAAAGCTGCACGCAGGTCGATGAAGGCAGCGTACAGACTACCCTTCTCCAGCTGCACTGTTTTCCAATATAGCAGGGTAAACCGAAAAATCTGATCTATCGTGCTGGTAAATTTATGAAATCTAGCTTGATAGGGAGATAATACATTAGATTCTTCCACCCAGTTCATGATCTTTGTTAGGGTCATTTTACCTACAACCAAAACTGGAGGAACACATCTCAGATGTAGCACCTAGATGTAATTTAGCACTAGAAGACAAAACAGAGGAGTTAGAAAATTCAGGATTCAAACAAATACTTTCCTTAACTGCACTTTGAGACATGTTACTATAGCTGTCCTGAGTGGAATCTGATTGATTAGCCACAGGATTATTTACACAATTACTAGACCAGCTCTGAGGAGACCGCAAAAGAGAGTGCAAGGTTTCATTCTCCGTTTCTAAGGAGGCTAACATAGAAGCTGAAAAGTAGTCTTGTACCAGGGTTTTAGATTCCCACTTGAACTCTGGGTTATAATTTTTTAACAGAGTCTGAAACATTTTATTCTCCATTTGTAATTCCAAAATCTTCGCTTCAAATATATCCTGTGAAGATTGAAGATCTTTTTCTACAAGGACAGCGGTAGACTTTGAAACTTCACAACAATCAACAGAACTAAACCTTGGATTTTGTTTAAACTTGCTATTAGTGGTCTGTGTTTTAATAGGTCTTAGCTCTCTTTTGATAAACTGATCACAGTTTACTTTGAAAGTAGTATTTAACAAGGTTCCTCTAGTGTTCGGTGTTGTGATCTGTACTGGACTAACAGACTGGGTAACATCATCTGAATGGAAAACAGAGGTTATGAAATGATTTGCTCTTTCCTTGGCTGCTGTGTGGTTAAACATGCTTTAACTGGGGTCATTGAAGTACCAGTTTGGTAAGATGCTGATAAATACGGTGTCTGGAAATTATCTTCAAAGAAAACATTGTCTTGACAGGGGGTCTCTGAGTCACAAACATCAGGAAAATGTCCCCTAATAGTACCAGTCTCTAAATTACTATTTTGTCTTCCTGCTGCTAAGAAGGTTTGCAGAAATTCGTTTTCATCCTGTAGGTCACAGGCTGACATCAGGTGAGGATCAGGGTTACAGATGGAATGAAAATCTAACATAGAAGGATCAGCCAACCACAGGGAACAATATTCAGCACGCAAGAGTCTGTTTTGTTCAATGAATCGATCTCTAGAGTCTAAGGACTTTCCACTAGGTTGTATAGAACAGTGATTTGGTAATGGAGGTCTGCCAACATGTGCCGACTTTCAGGCTCTGACACTAAACATCTTGGCAAGAACTGGCTGGGAGAGCTCTGAGAAATAAAATGAGGTAGCTAACTGAATGCAACGAAACCCCAGAAGTGACCCTGGAAATGTGGGTTGGTCATTCTGTCAGGGACTGTCCGGGACTATGTGGGGAACATAGTCAGGGACTTGGACAAGGACTGGGAACTGGGTAGAAGACGTACACAGAAAGGAGGAGTACAGTGCTGCCCAGGATCATACAGGGAGTCAGAGGAGAAAAAGGGATCCAAAGGGGAAGCCTGTACAAGTGAACAAGAGGGGTAAGACTCAGAAAGGAAGGGCAATCACAAAGCAATTTAGCATTCAGACTAACTACACCCAGGACGGACGTGCAAGACATATATATATAATACAACAAGTGGTCCTGAGCATACAAGAATGTGGAAAACAATTGATATATATAGATCACAATGGAATTCTATATAGTTCAGGATTCCTTGACCAGCCGGCCAGGGAATATTTATTGGTTCAATAAGTTTATAATCTCAAAAATACAGTAAATAACCCAAGAAATAAGGGTTACATTGGGGCACAGTCCTGTGCCATACAAGGAGGAGAGAGGTGAGAAAGTAAAGGTAAGTGAAGAAAATTATCAGGCAAACAGAGTGAGCTTGCAGGTCACTGATATTAGTTTTACATTAACAGTGTATCCTGGAGTTATTCATACAAACAATAGTATCAAGGAGTTACATGTATGAATTACTCTAAGGTCGACGTTTCGATCCCCAGCTCAGGTATCACGGGATCATCATCAGGACAAGAAAAATAGTTTTGCCTGAACAAAGTTATTTACAACACCTGTTTTTGAGAAGAGGTAAAAGGGAAGAAAACAGAGATATATATGCAGTCATTATTTGTATAGTCAGAGCTCACATTGCAACTACAGTCTTCGCATTCGGAAACGCAGTGGTAGGTGTTGCCGTGAGGCGTGAGTATTCCGTGCAAGGCCTCTAATACTCATGCAATTTGAAATTCCTTATTTTGTGAAAAGTCATACATATTCATGTGGAGTACTGGTGGTGGGTACTCATGGGACTGGGGTAAGTGAGAGTGATTTTAGGAACTATAGGTAAGCCGTGAGGATGGTGAGGCTTGGGGTGGTGAAACAATTATGGTGTTTTTTTGGGGGGGGACTTGTGGGGGCTTGTAGCGCTTGTTAGTGAGGAAGACCTACCTAGTTGGTGGGTTGAAGTAGGATTATCTTCAGATGGGAAGTTCCTTTTTTGGGGCACCAACGCAAGTCGTTCTGTTGGCAATAAATAGTATTAAAAGCCGTCCTTACCAGAGGGGGAGAGGGAACATAATGCGGGATGGGGCCTATTTACCTTCGTAGGTGAACCGTTCCTTTTGGATGCGGTTGGATTGGGGATTCTGTGTAGGCGCCGGGATTGATGTGGGGTTACACCCAATCTGAAATAGACATTAATATGACTATATGTACTCTTTTGCGTTAAAGAGCGCTTTTTCTATGTGGCCAGGGTGGGGAGTTGAAATATTACCGTTTGGGTTGCAAGGGAGTATACCACCGAGATAACGGGTCTTGCAATTGGTCAATCAGGGACATCTGTTCCTATGAGTTACCTTGCTATAAAATAAATAAAGTTTAAATTAGTTGAGGCATTCTAATGAGTTCAGGGGATATAGAGAATATTGGCCGGACAGTATTACCATAGTTTGGTCGGAGGTATCGGTAATTTGCAGAAGTCCGTCTCAGATAATGAGACTACAATTTAGTCTATCTGGTTGGCGCAAAATTCTATGGCCAACCTCTGTGAAGAAAAGGGGGAAAAAATTACTCAGAGTAAGGTGAGGTGATCAGGGGGGCGCCAAGGTTGAGCGCTGTATTACCGGGTACTTCAGGGCAGGATCGCCGTCCTCCAGCGTCTTGAAATAGCGCCGAGTGTGGCGGTGCGGCCAGACGAATAACTGGTCCGCTGTAGGACAAGTTAACAAGGGTTACAAGGTGCACGATTAAAGCATTCTCCTGAAATGTAGCATTCTCCTGAAATTAGAGGCAGCGGTTCGGCGAGCTTACCGATTAGAGTGATCAATTCTCCGCAGGCGCCGGTCACTGGAGCTGCTCTCGGTGGAACGCTTCCGTGCACTCTGACACTTCCCTGGTTATTGGTTGGGGCAGAGGTCATGTGACTAGGGAGGGACGTGACTCGCGCGGTATCATTGGTTTACCGCGAGTCATGTGATGGGGGGAGCCGGGACCCATATCGGCTTCATTATCCAAGGCGGGCGGACATTTTGGGCTGGGTAGAGTTCATATAAAGTCGGGAATCTATACTAAGAAAGCGACCGATGTGTAATCGCATAAATTCGGGGCAATTGAATTAACAGAGGTAGCGGTGGGGGGTGTGAGATTAAAATAATTAAAGTGCCATAAAAGTGCTCAAATTGTGAACAGCATCATTTGGGTGAACAATTTTAAGAAAAAACATTAATTTAAGGAAACTTTAAATTTACATTGAGTTTCAACACAGCATGATTAAAAATCTACTCTGCATAATTTAAGCAGCAAAATGTCATTTCTGAATGGCGGAGGTTCTGGGCCAAAGTTTGTAGTTGAGGGCGATTGACCAGCTTACATCAGGGTTGTCCAATCCTCACTTCTGTTAAGCCCTGTGTGGATGGTATCAAATTGAATTATTGTCTTGAGTTCCTCTCGGTTGAGGAGTTGGGCCAGGTTGCCCCCTCTTTGTGGAAGTTTCACTGTTTTTAACACCGTCCACTTGATATCATCCGCAGTGTGTTTCAGTTCTGTATAATGTTCAACGAGGGGTGCATTTGGAGTTCCACAACGTATCCGGCTTCTGTGCTGGCCGATGCGAGTCTTTATTTTCTGGGTTGTTTGGCCAACGTACATTTTCGGACAAGGACACAAGATGGCATAAATGACATTATGGCTATTGCAATTGGTGAAGCTTTTCATTGTCACTGTCACATTGTTATGGCTAAAATTTCGTGCTTCAATAGTGGATTCACACATTGTGCAACAGCCACACTTAACGTGCCCAAGGATAGGAGGAAGGCCCCAGTTGGTTTCAATTGTAGTAGATGGGGTGGGAGCTGGTAATGCTGCTCTTATTAGATGGTCTCATAGATTTTTGCTTTTCTTAAAAGCAAATAGCGGCCTCTCTAAATGTATTGGGCCTGCATTTAGAGTGAGCCAATGCTTGAGAATGGACTGCCGGATTTTGTTGGAAACAGGGGAGAAGGTGGTTACACATGCTATACGTTCAGTTTTGTCCCTTAGTTTTGGTGTTAAAAGGGCTTCTCGGGGGCAGTACCAGGCCCTTTTGGTGGCTGTTTTGATCAATCTTTTCGGGTAGCCGCGTGCTTTCAATTTGCTCGACAGCACGTCTGCTTCCCTGAAGTAATCTGCTTTAACTGAGCAATTTCTTCTGATTCGCAGAAACTGGGAGTAGGGTAGGGAGTCTTTTAATGCCCTAGGGTGGTTGCTGTGGTAGCTCAAAAGTGTGTTACGTTCCGTGGGCTTTCGGAAAAGACGTGTCAATAGTTCATTGTCATGATGGAAAATGGTCAGATCTAGGAAAGCTATCTGGTTTTTATCATGAGCCAGAGTGAAATTCAGGCCGGCACAGTTGTTGTTCAGCCAGTGATTAAAGGAATGCAATGTGGGTATGTCATGGTTCCATATAAGGAAGATATCGTCTATATAGCGACGCCATAAGCAAATCCCTGTATAGAAGGGATTGCTTTCTGTCAGGATGTTGCCAGTCTCCAAGGCATCCATGAATAGAATTGCCAAGTTGGGGGCAAAAATAGCCCCCATGGAAGTTCCCTTTACTTGTTGGTAGTAAGTGTTATCAAACAAGAAATAATTTCTAGTGAGGCAAAGTTCAAGGAGCTGTAAAATGAAGATCGTGGGAACCCTATGAGGACGTGGTCGTGAATCGAAGGTTTTTTGGATGACCAGTAGAGCCGCTGTTTGTGGTATGTTTGTGTAAAGCGACTCCACGTCCATTGTGCATAGGGTATGAATTGTTGGGTCAAAAGGGTGATGTTCCACTAAGTTGATCATCTGCATACTGTCCCTTACGTAACAGATAGTGGATGGTACAAATTCTTTTATGAAAAAATCAACATAAGAGCCCAAGGGCTCTAAGATTGACCCACAGGCAGATACTATGGGTCTACCTGGGGGACTGTTGATGCTCTTATGAACTTTTGGAAGAGTATAGATAACTGGCTGGCGAGGGCTTTTTACATTAAGAAATAGGTGTTCTTTCTTACTCAAGAAGCCCTGGGAGACTGCATCCGTGGTGATCTTTAGTATTGTCTCTTGTATATTTTTGGTGGGGTTACCTGGTAGCCTCTGGTAGTGATCTGTGTTCCCTAGCTGCCGTAAAATCTCCAGTTTATAGGCATCGACATCTTGAAGGACAATTCCTCCGCCCTTGTCGGCACTTTTGATGACAAGAAGAGAATTGTTCTTTAGTGATTTAATGGCGTCTTTTTCTGCCCTTGATATATTATAAGGGACATACAGTTTTTTGTTTTCAATAGCACAGAGGTCTTTATGTACCAATTTTTCAAAGGTTCTAACCTCTGCAGGAATCATGCTCGCAGATGGAAGGAATGTGGAGGGTGGTCGGAATGGGGTGTTGGCATTGGTGGCGGGGGGAGGATGTAATTGGAAAAAGGCTTTCAAACAGACTAGTCTGAAAAACCTGAGAAGTTCAGTTTGTAACTCCATAAAGTCAGGACGAATGGTAGGTACAAAGGAAATACCTTTCTTTAGTAAGGCTGTCTCAGGGTCTTGAAATAGATGGCTGGATAGATTGAAAATTGGTATTAATTCTGATGTATTCGTGGGGGAGAGTGAGGAATTCGCGGTGCCAGTATGGCTTACCACTGATAAAAGTTGTTCCTGGTCTTGCGTTCCCCCGGGGGGTTGACCCATCTTTGCGGTTTCTTGACCCTGCCTCTTTGGGGAGTATTGGGTTGACCTCTCGATAAAAAATTAGTTTGGGCTCCGCCACCACGTCTTTGATTGCTGCCCCCTTCTACTGGATCAGAATTGTCGGACGATTCCTCTGAGGTCTCAGAGAAGCCAACTATGTTTTGGCGCCTATTATACCTGCCCCAGGGTCTGCTGTTAGGATTGAATTGGGGCCTATTGACATAGAAGTCTTTTTGAAGGTAGGGGTAAGTGTTCTCAACGTTATAGTTTTTGATATCCTTCTTTATTTTATTGGACTTTTTATTCTGTTCAATGCGGTGAAATTCTGCCACCATCTTTTCTACCTGCTCTAGTCGTTTTTTGCAGTCTGGGGTGGGGTCAGAGTCATTGATTAGTTTCAATAAGTCACTGATTTTGGTTTCTAGCGTTTTGAGGGTCTCTGAGGCTATATCAATACCTAGCGCTAACCAATGTCTAGAACATGTGGTGCCTATGTAGCTAAAATTAGAGATGTACTTGGGGTTGTCTGTGAAAATCCCCGGGATATTACGAACCTGTAGACCTAATGGAATTACATCTGCCTTAAGATAATCTGTCAGCATAAGTACCATAAGTTGTAGTCGTACTTGCTTCTTTTTTAGTTTTTCCAATTGCTCAGGTAAAGAAGAGTTGGTGACTGTTGGTACATCAGGGGTATCAGATAGTAAGGAAGGAACAGAACAGAGTTGTTTGAGATATTCTGCAGTGTACAAGGGAGCATGTGCTGACATAACTTTTCAAAGTAAAAGGGTATAGATTGGAGGAAATAGACAGTTGGGGAAAGGTAGTGAGATGGCAATAGGGTGCCCAGCCTCGTGATAACGAGGGTTAAGGTTTCAAGAAAAAACCCCTGCAATCATGCGATTGCGCTTAATTTATCAAGAAGGGACAAGGGGAACCCATTAAATCGCTCGGGACCATGGGTAGCAAGTATTTATCAAAACAACAAGTGGTCCTGAGCATGCAAGAATGTGGAAAACAATTGATATATATAGATCACAATGGAATTCTATATAGTTCAGGATTCCTTGACCAGCCGGAAAGGGAATATTTATTGGTTCAATAAGTTTATAATCTCAAAAAATACAGCAAATAACCCAAGAAATAAGGGTTATATTGGGGCACAGTCATGTGCCATACAAGGAGGAGAGAGGTGAGAAAGTAAAGGTAAGTGAAGAAAATTATCAGGCAAACAGAGTGAGCTTGCAGGTCACTGATATTAGTTTTACATTAACACCCTTTTACACCCTTTTACTTTGAAAAGTTATGTCAGCACATGCTCCCTTGTACACTGCAGAATATCTCAAACAACTCTGTTCTGGTCCTTCCTTACTATCTGATACCCCTGATGTACCAACAGTCACCAACTCTTCTTTACCTGAGCAATTGGAAAAACTAAAAAAGAAGCAAGTACGACTACAACTTATGGTACTTATGCTGACAGATTATCTTAAGGCAGATGTAATTCCAGTAGGTCTACAGGTTCGTAATATCCCAGGGATTTTCCCAGACAACCCCAAGTACATCTCTAATTTTAGCTACATAGGCACCACATGTTCTAGACATTGGTTAGCGCTAGGTATTGATATAGCCTCAGAGACCCTCAAAACGCTAGAAACCGAAATCAGTGACTTATTGAAACAAATCAATGACTCTGACCCCACCCCAGACTGCAAAAAACTACTAGAGCAGGTAGAAAAGACGGTGGCAGAATTTCACCGCATTGAACAGAATAAAAAGTCCAATAAAATAAAGAAGGATATCAAAAACTATAACGTTGAGAACACTTACCCCTACCTTCAAAAAGACTTCTATGTCAATAGGCCCCAATTCAATCCTAACAGCAGACCCTGGGGCAGGTATAATAGGCGCCAAAACATAGTTGGCTTCTCTGAGACCTCAGAGGAATCGTCCGACAATTCAGATCCAGGAGAAGGGGGCAACAATCAAAGACGTGGTGGCGGAGTCCAAACTAATTTTTTATCGAGAGGTCAACCCAATACTCCCCAAAGAGGCAGGGTCAAGAAACCGCAAAGATGGGTCAACCCCCCGGGGGAACGCAAGACCAGGAACAACTTTTATCAGTGGTAAGCCATACTGGCACCGCGAATTCCTCACTCTCCCCCACGAATACATCAGAATTAATACCAATTTTCAATCTATCCAGCCATCTATTGCAGGACCCTGAGACAGCCTTACTAAAGAAAGGTCTTTCCTTTGTACCTACCATTCGTCCTGACTTTATGGAGTTACAAATTGAACTTCTCAGGTTTTTCAGACTAGTCCGTTTGAAAGCCTTTTTCCAATTACATCCTCCCCCCGCCACCAATGCCAACACCCCATTCCGACCACCCTCCACATTCCTTCCATCTGCGAGCATGATTCCTGCAGAGGTTAGAACCTTTGAAAAATTGGTACATAAACACCTCTGTGCTATTGAAAACAAAAAACTGTATGTCCCTTATAATATATCAAGGGCAGAAAAAGACGCAATTAAATCACTAAAGAACAATTCTCTTCTTGTCATCAAAAGTGCCGACAAGGGCGGAGGAATTGTCCTCCATGATGCCGATGCCTATAAACTGGAGATTTTACGGCAGCTAGGGAACACAGATCACTACCAGAGGCTACCAGGTAACCCCACCAAAAATATACAAGAGACAATACTAAAGATCACCACAGATGCAGTCTCCCAGGGCTTCTTGAGTAAGAAAGAACACCTATTTCTTAATGTAAAAAGCCCTCGCCAGCCAGTTATCTATACTCTTCCAAAAGTTCATAAGAGCATCAACAGTCCCCCAGGTAGACCCATAGTATCTGCCTGTGGGTCAATCTTAGAGCCCTTGGGCTCTTATGTTGATTTTTTCATAAAAGAATTTGTACCATCCACTATCTGTTACGTAAGGGACAGTATGCAGATGATCAACTTAGTGGAACATCACCCTTTTGACCCAACAATTCATACCCTATGCACAATGGACGTGGAGTCGCTTTACACAAACATACCACAAACAGCGGCTCTACTGGTCATCCAAAAAACCTTCGATTCACGACCACGTCCTCATAGGGTTCCCACGATCTTCATTTTACAGCTCCTTGAACTTTGCCTCACTAGAAATTATTTCTTGTTTGATAACACTTACTACCAACAAGTAAAGGGAACTTCCATGGGGGCTATTTTTGCCCCCAACTTGGCAATTCTATTCATGGATGCCTTGGAAACTGGCAACATCCTGACAGAAAGCAATCCCTTCTATACAGGGATTTGCTTATGGCGTCGCTATATAGACGATATCTTCCTTATATGGAACCATGACATACCCACATTGCATTCCTTTAATCACTGGCTGAACAACAACTGTGCTGGCCTGAGCTTCACTCTGACTCATGATAAAAACCAGATAGCTTTCCTAGATCTGACCATTTTCCATCATGACAATGAACTATTGACACGTCTTTTCCGAAAGCCCACGGAACGTAACACACTTTTGAGCTACCACAGCAACCACCCTAGGGCATTAAAAGACTCCCTACCCTACTCCCAGTTTCTGCGAATCAGAAGAAATTGCTCAGTTAAAGCAGATTACTTCAGGGAAGCAGACGTGCTGTCGAGCAAATTGAAAGCACGCGGCTACCCGAAAAGATTGATCAAAACAGCCACCAAAAGGGCCTGGTACAGCCCCCGAGAAGCCCTTTTAACACCAAAACTAAGGGACAAAACTGAACGTATAGCATGTGTAACCACCTTCTCCCCTGTTTCCAACAAAATCCGGCAGTCCATTCTCAAGCATTGGCCCACTCTAAATGCAGGCCCAATACATTTAGAGAGGCCGCTATTTGCTTTTAAGAAAAGCAAAAATCTAAGAGACCATCTAATAAGAGCAGCATTACCAGCTCCTACCCCATCTACTACAATTGAAACCAACTGGGGCCTTCCTCCTATCCTTGGGCACGTTCAGTGTGGCTGTTGCACAATGTGTGAATCCACTATTGAGGCACGAAATTTTAGCCATAACAATGTGACAGTGACAATGAAAAGCTTCACCAATTGCAATAGCCATAATGTCATTTATGCCATCTTGTGTCCTTGTCCGAAAATGTACGTTGGCCAAACAACCCAGAAAATAAAGACTCGCATCGGCCAGCACAGAAGCCGGATACGTTGTGGAACTCCAAATGCACCCCTTGTTGAACATTATACAGAACTGATCACACTGCGGATGATATCAAGTGGACGGTGTTAAAAACAGTGAAACTTCCACAAAGAGGGGGCAACCTGGCCCAACTCCTCAACCGAGAGGAACTCAAGACAATTATTCAATTTGATACCATCCACACAGGGCTTAACAGAAGTGAGGATTGGACAACCCTGCTGTAAGCTGGTCAATCGCCCTCAACTACAAACTTTGGCCCAGAACCTCCGCCATTCAGAAATGACATTTTGCTGCTTAAATTATGCAGAGTAGATTTTTAATCATGCTGTGTTGAAACTCAATGTAAATTTAAAGTTTCCTTAAATTAATATTTTTTCTTAAAATTGTTCACCCAAATGATGCTGTTCACAATTTGAGCACTTTTATGGCACTTTAATTATTTTAATCTCACACCCCCCACCGCTACCTCTGTTAATTCAATTGCCCCGAATTTATGCGATTACACATCGGTCGCTTTCTTAGTATAGATTCCCGACTTTATATGAACTCTACCCAGCCCAAAATGTCCGCCCGCCTTGGATAATGAAGCCGATATGGGTCCCGGCTCCCCCCATCACATGACTCGCGGTAAACCAATGATACCGCGCGAGTCACGTCCCTCCCTAGTCACATGACCTCTGCCCCAACCAATAACCAGGGAAGTGTCAGAGTGCACGGAAGCGTTCCACCGAGAGCAGCTACAGTGACCGGCGCCTGCGGAGAATTGATCACTCTAATCGGTAAGCTCGCCGAACCGCTGCCTCTAATTTCAGGAGAATGCTACATTTCAGGAGAATGCTTTAATCGTGCACCTTGTAACCCTTGTTAACTTGTCCTACAGCGGACCAGTTATTCATCTGGCCGCACCGCCACACTCGGCGCTATTTCAAGACACTGGAGGACGGCGATCCTGCCCTGAAGTACCCGGTAATACAGCGCTCAACCTTGGCGCCCCCCTGATCACCTCACCTTACTCTGAGTAATTTTTTCCCCCTTTTCTTCACAGAGGTTGGCCATAGAATTTTGCGCCAACCAGATAGACTAAATTGTAGTCTCATTATCTGAGTCGGACTTCTGCAAATTACCGATACCTCCGACCAAACTATGGTAATACTGTCCGGCCAATATTCTCTATATCCCCTGAACTCATTAGAATGCCTCAACTAATTTAAACTTTATTTATTTTATAGCAAGGTAACTCATAGGAACAGATGTCCCTGATTGACCAATTGCAAGACCCGTTATCTCGGTGGTATACTCCCTTGCAACCCAAACGGTAATATTTCAACTCCCCACCCAGGCCACATAGAAAAAGCGCTCTTTAACGCAAAAGAGTACATATAGTCATATTAATGTCTATTTCAGATTGGGTGTAACCCCACATCAATCCCGGCGCCTACACAGAATCCCCAATCCAACCGCATCCAAAAGGAACGGTTCACCTACGAAGGTAAATAGGCCCCATCCCGCATTATGTTCCCTCTCCCCCTCTGGTAAGGACGGCTTTTAATACTATTTATTGCCAACAGAACGACTTGCGTTGGTGCCCCAAAAAAGGAACTTCCCATCTGAAGATAATCCCACTTCAACCCACCAACTAGGTAGGTCTTCCTCACTAACAAGCGCTACAAGCCCCCACAAGTCCCCGCAAAAAAAACCCACCATAATTGTTTCACCACCACAAGCCTCACCATCCTCACGGCTTACCTATAGTTCCTAAAATCACTCTCACTTACCCCAGTCCATTGAGTACCCACCACCAGTACTCCACATGAATATGTATGACTTTTCACAAAATAAGGAATTTCAAATTGCATGAGTATTAGAGGCCTTGCACGGAATACTCACGCCTCACGGCAACACCTACCACTGCGTTTCCGAATGCGAAGACTGTAGTTGCAATGTGAGCTCTTATACAAATAATGACTGCATATATATCTCTGTTTTCTTCCCTTTTACCTCTTCTCAAAAACAGGTGTTGTAAATAACTTTGTTCAGGCAAAACTATTTTTCTTGTCCTGATGATGATCCCGTGATACCTGAGCTGGGGTTCGAAACGTCGACCTTAGAGTAATTCATACATGTAACTCCTTGATACTATTGTTTGTATGAATAACTCCAGGATACACTGTTAATGTAAAACTAATATCAGTGACCTGCAAGCTCACTCTGTTTGCCTGATAATTTTCTTCACTTACCTTTACTTTCTCACCTCTCTCCTCCTTGTATGGCACAGGACTGTGCCCCAATGTAACCCTTATTTCTTGGGTTATTTGCTGTATTTTTGAGATTATAAACTTATTGAACCAATAAATATTCCCTGGCCGGCTGGTCAAGGAATCCTGAACTATATAGAATTCCATTGTGATCTATATATATCAATTGTTTTCCACATTCTTGTATGCTCAGGACCACTTGTTGTTTTGATAAATACTTGCTACCCATGGTCCCGAGCGATTTAATGGGTTCCCCTTGTCCCTTCTTGATATATATATAATACAACATTAACAATAAAGGGGGGTGTAGGATAAAGCACTCAGGAGCTCTACATGGTAAGACTGAAGCTCAGTAAGTTTTTTACCCGCAATTGCTGTTACAGATACTGACTGCAAATACCCACATGTAGGATATGCATGCAAAGGCAGGGTCTAGGGAGCTTATACCTATAGTGACGTTATCAATGTAACTTAAAGACAAAACTCACAGTGAACAAGAAACACCACCTAGGTAGTCAGCTGAGCCACGGATCCTGGCGATCAAACAGGAACGCGCAAGGCAGTAACAGCAAAGGGGTAGAACTAAACACAAGCACAATAGACAAGGAGGAGTGCTTAACAGGAAAGTAAGGAAGGAAATGACAGGGCACACTTGGCAGAAAGCAGGTAACAAATATACAAGGTAACAGAAGTAAGACAGCAGAATAGAAAGGCAGCAAACTAGAACTGGAACCAAGGAAATGGGAAGCAAGGCAGGGACTGGTAACGGATATACATAAGGGGAGGCTACAATGGTATACTAGAATAGTGCAGGTTAAGGAATCAAGAAAACAAAGTAGCATAGAAGGCAGTGCTGGGGCAGGAACAAGAAGTGAGCTAAGGCTTAGGAGTCAAGGCAGCACTGCAGACTGTGCTGGTTCAGGAACAGGGAACTACGAAAGCTTCAGGAGTCAATGTAGCACTGCAGGCAGTGTTAGTTCAGGAACAGGGAAATTACTGGAGCTCAGGAGTCAATGTAGCACTGCAGGCAATACTGGTTCAAGGAAACAGGACATAGCTACTGCTCAGGAAACAAGGAGTCAAGAGAGCACTGCAAGCAGTGCAAATCCGGAACAAGAAATAGCTAAGGCCAGGAACAAAGAATAACTATAGCTCTGGAACTCAGGAAACAAGGTAGCATTGCAGGCAGTGCTAATTCAGGTACAGGGAATAGCTATAGCTCAGTAACTCAGGAAACAAGGTAGCACTGCAAGCAGTGTGAATTCAGGAGCAGGGAAACTGCTGCAGTTTAGGAACAAGGATTACTAAGGCTAAGTGGTCAGGTTAGCACTGCAGGAAGTGCTAATTCAGGAACAGGGAAAACAGCAGCAGGTCAGGAAAAAGGCATAATTAAAGCTCAGGAAACATTGGAAACAAGAATAGCAAAAGCTCAGGGAACTCTGGAAACAAGGATTGGTCTCACCGGTAAACAGCTACAATGACCAACCTTTGCCTGAAGGGAGCTGGGGCTTAAAAGAGCTCACAGTAATCACATGCAGCTGGTTTAAACAGGCTAACAGCAGCCAGCCACATGTGATCTGAATTCCTCCACCCATCCCTGGCCTGCAGGGGTGGAAACAAAGCAGTGAGCAGGGAATTCTGGGTAATGGAGTTTCAGGTATGAGTAGGCTGGCTTTAAGTCTAAGTAGGCTGGCTTTCACAAAACCCGGCATGGATTGGGAATGGATGTCAATTCCCAAGTAGTGTCCAAATGGCTGGAAGTAAAGATATGCATGCAGGGGAGTGTCAGGAAGCACATTAGAACACTGGAGAGTCCCACAGTTCAGCCCCCTGGTGGTGGACATGAGAACACAGGGAGCGAATCATGACAACTGCTTTGCCCGAAAGCCCGGGCTGCCGTCACTCGTGAAGGTTCCAAACCTGCAGGCTGCTACTGGTCGCCCACTCGTTCGCTCACTGGACGGCTGACAGGGTCCCTCTCACTCCAGGGTCTGGTCCGTGCTGACCAGCAGGCGTGTACACGAATGCGCACCTGATCGGAGGCCGCCACCAGAGCACCGCGACCTTCACATGTCCAGGTAGGTGGTGTGGTCGCTGCCCACTTACCGTACTAGTTTTCAACGGTTGATCAAGACTGCCTCCAGGTATGCTGTAGATGCAGGGAGATTTCCACTCTACCCCTCGGTGCTCCAGGCAGAAATTCCTCTGGGCCCACTCCGGCCGGTCGGCATTCTCAGGCATGGCACGCTCCCAGAGTCCACCGTTCACTCTAGCTGACCCCCGGTGTATGGTGACGTTCAGCTCTCGGCTTCCACCCACCAATGAGAGCGGATAGGGTGCTATTACAAAGCTAAATCATGGCGGGGACAGAGGGACCGCAAGACTCGTCTTACACGGTTGCCATCATGGACACCTAAAACAGACATTTTAAACTATATTCGTGTCTCGGTCAAATCTTATTGTGGTCAAGAGCAACAGTGTGAACAAAAAGGTGTGTCTTGTCACCACGATTCCTGAGAGATCTGGGAGTGTTGTGTTCTGGGTTGTCTAATCATTTGCTTCTCCGTGTTTTTGTAGGAGAGCGAGTGGGACACTATAGCTAGTCGGTCCTGGGCTCATGGGCACTAAGGTGGTAGGAAGGCTCAGCCCCTACACACCAAGGTCCCATAATCCTGTACATAGTTCTGTGTATGTGCAGAGTCCCTGCAACATAAGTGTCCGTGGCCTTTCCTTTCAATCATGCCTCCATTAACAAAATACACACACACTGTTTGTGCATGTTGTATACGGATGCATGGTAGAATCGAAAGGTTGTATATGGAGGCATGATAGAAACGATAGGCCGCACATTTTATGATTTTCTTTTCTTTTCTACCAGTCCTCCATATACAACAGATACAGTAAAGAGGCAGGGATGTGTTACAGGTGGGAAAAACTTGGAATGCCTGTTTCCGTTGGTTGGCTGTGCTTGGCTTCGGGGTCATTTCGCAAGCAGACCAGTTTGAGGATTGGGAACATTGTTTTATTTGTTTCTAATGTTTTCTTAACACTTGTGATTTAAAGTGCTATATTTTGATCAACATTTTTCAACACTTTGCAGTAAATATGTGATGTAAAACCTACCATTTGAATACATTTTTTTCAAAATTTTCTTGCAGGGGGAGAACACCCGGCACCTTCCGTTTCCAGTTCGGGCTTGCTCGCATCTCTCGCTTGTTCATTATATTTGGGTACAGAATGTGTTCGCCTCACAACTTTCAAAATCCACCAGCCGCCACTGGCTGTGTGTTGTCCGTTGTTTGATGTGAGGCATGAACATTGTGTACATAACCATAAGTGGCCATGTTACATGATCAAAAAACAATGTCCTATCCAGCATTCTGCGAGAGTATGATTGTAAGATGGGAGAAGTGTCCAAGGGGGCTTTATGGTTTGTTTACAAACTTCTCAGGTTGTTGGAAGGCCCATTGACCTATGGTTAGGTTGTGCATAGTGCTGATGCGAAAGTGGCAAGTCTGCTCTGTTGGATGTGTGTGTATACTAGACTGAATGTGTTTTGATTTTTCTATGTGGTTATTTTCTTAGCGGGTAGTGTTGTTGGAAGCATGAAGATGCCTAGCTACCTGTCATATCTGTGCTGTGCTGAATGTGTGGTGTTTTCATAAGTGCAAGAAGAATGAAGCAAGTTCTGTTGTATATCTGCGATGAGAACCCTGAGTAACATGCCATCTGATGTATGACAATATGGTATGTCTGTGCTACGTGGTATTTAACCAGAACAATCTGATTAATATGTTCATTGGCATTGCGTGTGGTGCATCTCTGTTGCTAGCGCCATGGAGTGCAAATTCTGGCCAAATATGGTACACCTATGCAGTGTTCGATGAATTTACTGTGGTCTGTATGTGTGGAATATAGTGCTGTCAGTGTCTGCTGTGTAATTATATGAAATATGTGTGCTGCATTGAATGGGCCTAATTTTTACAAGGAAAAGTTTTGCAGAAAATCTTGCTATGAGTTAACCAATTACTGGCTGTAATACCTGTGCTATGTAGCATGCATCTAAGAGGTTCCCTCCTATAGACAGAGGGTGAGAGTGTGTGTGTTCACTCAATGGATAAAGCTGTTGGAAGTAAATCTGTGCCCCATAAATGATCATAAGATACTGTCTTGAATGTATCCTGATGTACTTGCTAGAGGGGGAATCAAATCTAATCTACTTTAGTTAGGTGCAGCAGCTTTCATTTAGAGTCAGGAATATTAGGGCGGCTTGCGGTCTAGGGCCCGCCCCACGTCATGAACCATGCTTGAGGTATTTGAGTGGAAAGGTTCATAGTTTTCCCTCCAGGGGGCGTTGGTGGTTCACTTGCACAGCCCAAAGAAGTATATGTTGATGTAAGGTGAAACGTACTTTGAATGTCTTGAAATGTGCTCTTCATACACCCTTGTCCGCCTAATGCGTGAGATTTGGCAGTCTCACGCGAAATGCGTGAGGATTGGCAACCTCACACGAGATGCGTGAGGTTTGGCAAGCGGCGTTGGAAACCTCACGCGAAATGCGTGAGAAACGGCAAGCGGTCGCTTTAAACATCGGGCGTAGCCACGTAAACGTGCGCGACCACGCCCAGACCTCTTTGCTCACTATTCTTAGGATCTTGAAGGTGTAGCTGCGTCCTCCAGTTGCTCTGAGTGGTGATCAGAGTTTAGGAAGCATTTTCTTGGCCTTTACTTCAGTAAGTGGTTGGCATTCCAGCTGAAGGTCCTTGGGGAAGGCGCAACCTGCTGTGGAAGTAATTGGGAATCCTTGGCTGTACCTGTAAGTTGTTTCTCCGAAGCCTTGGTTTCTTCGGCCATGCCCTGTGTCTCAGTAGAGTAGGTCGTACTCTACAGGTAGGACCTTTTAAGCTATTTACTATGCCAACATTTGGCGCACCTCATAGTGAACATGTTTAAAATGTGTTTTTGAGTCTATTTCTCTGCGCAAATTACACATTCTTTGTTTCTTGTGAAATAATTCACTGAGAGCTTAGGCTCTATCTTGTTGGGTCAACTTCTTATGGTTTTTGGTCGCAATTCTTAACAGTCGCAATACGAATTGAAATTACAATAGAAAGAATTGTTTTGTTAAAGAAAGGATATTCAAGTGAAGGTTTAGAACTTGAGATTATTTATGTAAAACTGCATATTTACCCTATCAGAGGTTATCCATGTAAAAGTTTATATTTTACAAGGCAAAGAGACATTTTTGACTGTCATTGTAAAGCGGTTATTTACAAGAAAGGTGTCATTACGTCTGTGTTGAATCTGAGATCCAAATGTGTTTTCTTTTAATGCTCAATTCAAAGGAACAATCATATATATGTTGATTTGGAGTTAAGCCCAGGTTAAAGACAAAAGTCTTTTATTGTGAGGTGGAATTTTAGTTCTTTAAGTTGTTGCAGAGTTCTGAGTATATTGGTAAAGACTTGCAGCACTAACTTTTCCTTTTCAGATCTCCTTCCCTGCTTTCCCTTCCCAACACCCTTTTCTCCTAGTTTGACTAACTTTTCCTTTTCAGATCTCCTTCCCTGCTGTTCCTTTCCCAACACCCTTTTCCCCCCGCTTGATCACTTCAATATTCTGTGTATTTACTACAATCAGAATTGGAGGTATCGAGAGGTGGGCCCTTATATCAACTCGACAGATCCTGAGGAAGACCTCGTCTGACAGAATAGTGAGCCCACAAATTTTTTTTCCTCCTGATCTGTCGGAGTTGCTGTAATGGCCACCTTAGATGATTTGATGGCGGTAATTGTTAAAATGCAAGCTGATCTAAATGAAACCATGAATGCAACTGCGTTATTGGCTGAAAAGGTGGAGAACATTCAACTTCAGAATATACCACTTCCTGACGAAGTTCAGGATACAGTTTCTAGGGCTCCCACTAATATCTCTGTTACTGTACCCCCACAAATTCCTTTAGCATCCCCAGAACGTTTCACTGGAGATCCTTCTAAGGTGCAAACCTTCTTGACACAAATTGAGTTACATTTTTCTTGCAGACCTGCAGCCTTTCCTACTCCTCAATCCAGGATTGCGTTCCTTATATCCTATCTGTCCAGAGATGCCGCTACCTGGGCGGTTCCGTTAGTCAGACAAGATAGTGCTTTATTATATAACTGGAGACGTTTTGTAGGGGAATTTGAAAAGGTGTTTGATAGGCGAACTGTGACTTTATCTGCAGATAGAGAATTATTGCAGTTAAGACAAGGGAACAGAGACCTTATTTCTTATTTGTCCCATTTTAATAGACTGGTGGCCGAAACCTCTTGGCCCGAAGAAAAGAGAGCTGCTCTTTTTTATCAGGGTTTGCGGGATGAGCTAAAAGATGTTCTTGCACAAATTGATCCCCAACCAACAGCATGTTCGGATTTGATTAATCTGACCTTACGACTAGATCATCGGCTCTCTGAAAGAAGGTCAGATAAAAGAAAGAGCGAGAAGCCAAATTGGAAGAATGAACCTAGATCTCGGACTCAACTATCTCACTCTGAATCCAGTTCAGAGCCAATGGAGATCGGAGCTCTTAGACAACCATTATCTAAGGAAGAAAAAGAAACCCGACGTAAAAATGGACAATGTCTTTACTGTGGTCGCAAAGGACATTTCGTAAAGGATTGCATGATGAAACCAAAAACTAAATCCTTCAGTGCAAACAAGGTGGCAATCCTAGAAAAAACAGATCAAACGTCGGAAAACTAGTTTGCCCGAGATGTTTAGAAGGGGATCTCTTGGGTACCATCGCTTACCCTTCCATAAACTCTTGTGTGTCCAATTACAAAGCTCATTTCAGGTTGGCAGTGCAAATCCAAATAACTCTTAAGATTTGGCAAATGGAGGTTTTGATCGACTCTGGAGCTACTGGGAATTTTGTTGATCTAGAAACTGTACAGAGACTAAGTATCATTTGCGAGAAAAAAGAAACTCCAGAAATTGTTCAAGCAGTCGATGGGAAGGTTTTGTCCGGAGGGCCAGTTACAATGCAAACCTCAAAGGTGGTTATGGTCTGTGAGGATTCAAAGAAACAAAGACATTTGGAAGAAGTGCAATTCGATGTGATTCAAGCTCCTCAATATGGGTTTATTCTGGGCATGCCTTGGCTCTGCTTGCATAATCCTATAATCGACTGGCAAAAAAGAGAACTTGTATTCCTCTCAGAGTTTTGTCAGTCATCTTGTTTAAAAATCTTGGAACCAATTGTGAGTAAAATCGCAACTGCAGAAGAAAAAGAGACAATTTTACCCAAAGCATACAGAGAATTTCAAGAGGTGTTCAGTGAAGAGAAAGCAGCAAAACTTCCACCTCATCGAAGCTATGATTGTCAGATTGATCTTCTGCCAGGATCATGTGTACCCAATTGTAGAATTTACGCATTATCGGAAAAAGAAAATCAACATTTGAGAGACTATCTAGACCAATATTTAGAAAATGGTTTTATCCGTCCTGCTAAGTCTCCAGCTGCCTCCCCTTTGTTTTTTATCCCAAAAGCGAATGGGGAATTAAGAACTTGCATCGACTATAGGGCTCTGAATAAAATAACCATCAAAAATAAATACCCATTGCCGTTAATCCATGTCCTTTTGGAAAAAGTCAAAACAGCAGTGATTTACACCAAACTTGATCTTAGAGGGGCTTATCACTTGGTACGAATCCAACAAGGAGACGAGTGGAAGACTGCATTCAAAACTCGATATGGTCTGTTTGAATACTTGGTAATGCCATTCGGTCTTTGTAACGCCCCAGCAGCCTTCCAATTCTTCCTCAATGATGTTTTACGAGAATTTTTAGATCTGTTTGTTATCGTCTATATCGATGATATTTTAATCTACTCAGACTCTGTGGAAGAACATGAAGGTCATGTAAAACAAGTTTCGAAAGCCCTACAAAAACATAATTTGTATTGTAAACTAACAAAATGTGACTTTCATGTATTTGAAGTGGAATTTTTAGGAGTCCTACTCACCCCAACAGGTATGAAAATGACTGATCGAAAAATCCAAGCAGTAGCTGAGTGGCCTATCCCAACTTCAGTCCGGGATGTGCAATGTTTTTTGGGTTTTGCAAACTTTTACCGTCGATTTATTGATCACTTTTCTGCAGTGGTAGCTCCTATCACAAGATTGCTGTGGAAAAAGGTAAAGTTTGAATGGTCTTCCGAGGCAAATGATGCATTTCAGAAATTAAAGAAAGCGTTCACAGCAGCTCCAATTTTAATGCACCCAGATGTTAAGGAACCTTTCATAATCGAAGCAGATGCTTCAGATGTGGCAATTGCAGCTATTCTTTCTCAAAGGCATCCTAAAAATGGCCAAATGCATCCGGTGGCATACATGTCACGAAAACTGAACTCAGCCGAACAAAACTATATCATCGCAGAAAAAGAGTTACTTGCTATTCTAGAAGCCTTTAAAGAATGGAGACACTATATAATGGGAGCTAAATTCACGGTAACTGTATACACGGATCATAGAAATTTGCAATTTATGAGCTCAGCCAGAATGTTGACACCTAGACAACTAAGATGGATGATGTTCTTTGCAGAATACGATTTCGTAGTAACTTATCGTCCCGGTCAAGACAACAAGAAAGCTGATGCTCTTTCTAGGAAAGATTCTTCTTTGCACAGGTTCGAAGGAGATCCGCAAGCGATCATAAGCCCAGATAAAGTACTTTGCTTGTTATCAGCTGATCAATTCCTAGAGAAAATACATGAAAACTTCTCTCCTACTCAATGGAAAAAATGGGAGAATAAGGAAGAGAATCAAACTATCAAGGAGGGACTACCATTTCATGGAAGGCAGATCTATCTACCAACCGAAGAATTACAAAGAACTGTTTTCAGTTGGTTACATTCCCATCCAATGGCAGGACATCCGGGTCCGAAGAAGACAGTAGAAAAAATACAAAGAATATTCTGGTGGCCAACTCTGCAGAAAGATGTGACTCAAATGGCTCAAAACTGTGAAACTTGTGCAAGATTCAAAACGGATCATAGTAAACCAAAAGGTCTGTTGCAAGTGCTACCCACACCAACCATACCTTGGGAACATATTTCCTTGGATTTCATTACAAATCTTCCGCAAAACAGTCAACATTCAGTTATCTTGGTAGTTGTAGACAGTTTAACAAAGTACGCACATTTCATAGCTTGTAAACGATTGCCTACAGCAGGACAGTTAGCGCAAATCTTTCTAAAAAATATTGTGAAACTACATGGACTGCCTTCAGTACTGATATCGGATCGAGGTTCTCAGTTTTCATCCAAGTTCTGGCAACAATGGTGTCAATGTCTACAGATTTCGTCAAATATGTCAACCAGTCATCATCCTCAAACGGATGGTCAAACCGAACGATTAAATCAAACCTTGAAGCAATATCTGCGATGTTATGTAACAGATTCCAAAGAGTCTTGGTTGGATTTGCTATGGTTTGCTGAGATAGCCTATAACTCATCACCTCATTCATCTACAGCATCTTCTCCTTTTGAGGCCCTATATGGCTATCTACCAAAGACAATTCCTTTAAATCTGCCCAAAGAAGAGAGCAATGCACCTGCAGTTCAAGAGACAGTACAATTTATGCAGAGCATTCATCAGAAGATTCACATAAGGCTATTACAAAGTAAAGAGAAATACAAGCAGCAATATGATAAGCGTCATCGAGCAGGACCAGTGTATTCTTCTGGAGATAAGGTGTGGTTATCCACTAAGAACTTACAGTTTAAACACAAGAACATGTTTCGTCCCAAATTCATTGGTCCATATTCAATAATCCGTCAAGTTAATCCAGTGACATACAAACTACAACTTCCCAAGAACTTGCGGATTCATCCTGTATTTCATACGTCATTGTTAAAACCAGCTAGACAAGGTGTAACTCCCAGACCAGCACCGATACGGATTCAGGGCAATTGGGAATATGAGGTGCAGAAAATATTGGATTCTAAACGCAGGGGCACAAAACTATGGTATCTGGTTTCTTGGAAAGGTTACGGTTCTGAGAATGATTCTTGGGAACCGGCTGAACATGTTCATGCCCCTCGGTTGTCACGCAGATTCCACCTCCTTCATCCTTCAAAGCCGGGCCCTAGACCGCTCTTGGGAGGGGGAGGTACTGTCAGGAATATTTGGGCGGCTTGCGGTCTAGGGCCCGCCCCACGTCATGAACCATGCTTGAGGTATTTGTGTGGAAAGGTTCATAGTTTTCCCTCCAGGGGGCGTTGGCGGTTCACTTGCACAGCCCAAAGAAGTATATGTTGATGTAAGGTGAAACGTACTTTGAATGTCTTGAAATGTGCTCTTCATACCCCCTTGTCCGCCTAATGCGTGAGATTTGGCAGTCTCACGCGAAATGCGTGAGGATTGGCAACCTCATGCGAGATGCGTGAGGTTTGGCAAGCGGCGTTGGAAACCTCACGCGAAATGCGTGAGAAACGGCAAGCGGTCGCTTTAAACATCGGGCGTAGCCACGTAAACGTGCGCGACCATGCCCAGACCTCTTTGCTCACTATTCTTAGGATCTTGAAGGTGTAGCTGCGTCCTCCAGTTGCTCTGAGTGGTGATCAGAGTTTAGGAAGCATTTTCTTGGCCTTTACTTCAGTAAGTGGTTGGCATTCCAGCTGAAGGTCCTTGGGGAAGGCGCAACCTGCTGTGGAAGTAATTGGGAATCCTTGGCTGTACCTGTAAGTTGTTTCTCCGAAGCCTTGGTTTCTTCGGCCACGCCCTGTGTCTCAGTAGAGTAGGTCCTACTCTACAGGTAGGACCTTTTAAGCTATTTACTAGGCCAACATTTGGCGCACATCATAGTGAACATGTTTAAAATGTGTTTTTGAGTCTATTTCTCTGCGCAAATTACACATTCTTTGTTTCTTGTGAAATAATTCACTGAGAGCTTAGGCTCTATCTTGTTGGGTCAACTTCTTATGGTTTTTGGTCGCAATTCTTAACAGTCGCAATACGAATTGAAATTACAATAGAAAGAATTGTTTTGTTAAAGAAAGGATATTCAAGTGAAGGTTTAGAACTTGAGATTATTTATGTAAAACTGCATATTTACCCTATCAGAGGTTATCCATGTAAAAGTTTATATTTTACAAGGCAAAGAAACATTTTTGACTGTCATTGTAAAGCAGTTATTTACAAGAAAGGTGTCATTACGTCTGTGTTGAATCTGAGATCCAAATGTGTTTTCTTTTAATGCTCAATTCAAAGGAACAATCATATATATGTTGATTTGGAGTTAAGCCCAGGTTAAAGACAAAAGTATTTTATTGTGAGGTGGAATTTTAGTTCTTTAAGTTGTTGCAGAGTTCTGAGTATATTGGTAAAGACTTGCAGCACTAACTTTTCCTTTTCAGATCTCCTTCCCTGCTGTTCCCTTCCCAACACCCTTTTCTCCTAGTTTGACTAACTTTTCCTTTTCAGATCTCCTTCCCTGCTGTTCCTTTCCCAACACCCTTTTCCCCCCGCTTGATCACTTCAATATTCTGTGTATTTACTACAATCAGAATTGGAGGTATCAAGAGGTGGGCCCTTATATCAACTCGACAGATCCTGAGGAAGACCTCGTCTGACATTTAGTTAAAGCAGGTATTTTATAAACCTGATCATACTTTATCACCCATTTCACATTAGTAGAAGGAGCTGAGATGTTGTTGAGTTGCAGGGCACTTATATATTGAACTATAAAGTCCTGCATCTCTATGAACTGAGACAATCATTGGTGGCAGAGTAGGGGAGAGAGTGATTTAATAACCTGTTAAAATAGAGGTGGCTATCCTGTTTTAGGTTTCAACCTATAATAACTGATAAAAACCATCTGAAATTAAATCAGGCATATCCTCAGTGTAAATATATAAACACTTTAAAATACCTATGCAACCTTGAACTAAAATTCCATTAATGGAAGTGAGAGATCATTAGTAATTTTTCTATTTCTTCCTGAAGGGGCCAACACCATGTAAATTAGTTTGATAAGGTAGATGAAGAAAGACTGTCTAGGGTGATTCTGCTTGTGTTTTGTTGATTAAGGATGACACTAAAATATTGTTTCTTTTTACTTATGTTTCTTCCACTTTTGTGCGCTTGGATTAAAGGTGCCTGGTTTATAAGCATGTTTTAGGTGTGATCTAATTCATTTATACACTGTAGCGAATCCGGTAATATTAACATCATATTTTATCCTTTGGCAGTGTTTTTTTACTTTTTTTTTTTTTACCTTTTTTTAAAATTCTTTTTATTTTTTTTCTTTAGTTTTTTTTCCCTTTTTTTTGCTCTTTTTTCAAAAAATGTCTTTCTCTTTATCCTCATTAGCCTTTACGCCACCCATTGTTCGAATGCTTCCGCCCTGGGCTTTTATCTCATATGCTGGCTATAGACTCGGGCATATGCGGCTCTCCAGCCTGCACTGGGCCAAAACCCTCTGTACCGCCCTATAAAGACAATGGCACAGCCTTACTGGAGGACGCAGCCCGGTCTCTGACTCCGCCTTCACGAAGGACGGACCTGCTCAACACGCCTGCGAGATAGGCCAAGGCCTTAATCATAGGATTTTTTCATTTTGTGTCCTAATCTCCTACAATATACCAAGGCGAAGGCCCACTCCTTACCCATAATGTTGCAAAAAAAAAGTGACCAAAATCTATGCTTCTTGTTCATCCGACCTTTGGAATCTAGTGTCGCAAAGTCTCTCATGCTCTTTAACCAGTCCATAAGTGTCGGTGTCATAGCTTCTACCCATACCTTACATATTTCACTGCGAGCTAGCAGAACCCCATAGAAAACTAACTTTGCTTTATCGTTTATTCTATTATCATGTAAATCGTATCTCCAGTAATAATTAATTCAGGGCTTACCTCTATCGTGCAGCCAATTGATTGTGACAAACAGTTGCTTACCGACTCCCAAAATTCCCTGATGTTCAAGCACTCCACGAACATGTGCAGGTCGTCCACATTTATATTTCTGCATTTTGGGCACTCAACCCGTCCACCAGCTTTGAACTTCGATAATCTACGGGGAGTCCAATAGGCTCTATGGATAGTAAACAGAACATTTCGCCTTAAATTTGCAGATTTTACTGTTTTATAATGTATAGTCATCATTACTTGCCATTGATTTTTTGTAGCGATGTCCGGCAAGCAATCTCCCCATAGCAGTTCCGGCAATGTGAACGGGCCATCTTCCATCTCCACCATTGCCCAGTACCATATCGCAACTTCCTTCTTAAATGATTGGGGTAAAAATATTTTGTCTTCAAAGTCATTCTGGAGGCCGATAACAGTGTCCGACTTATTTGCCCAACTTTGCATCTGCAAGTATTTAAGTTTAGATAACCCTTTACCCCACACCTGTGCCCCTTGTATCCAGCCAATCCGCTTTCCCTCTGGAAATAGGTCTCCCCAAGTTTTTAATCCTGCTATTTTCAACGGGATAGCCAATGCATCCTCTGCCCAAGACGGTGATCCTGGTGTATCCCAAATAGACGACCTATAACCATAATAACTCAACTTTGCTAGTTTCCTGATTTTATACCAGAGCTCTGCCGCTTCCCGTAAAGTTTTCAGTTTCACTTTTTTTAAAAATCTTGGGTCTGAAAATGTATACATGAATCCGTCCTCATCGTAGTTGCTCAAGCTTAACATAGCCAAAAAGATATGCCCGTTGGTTGTAGCCTTTCGGTACTCCCATAAACTCTCTCAAATTTTTTAAACGAAAAGCCCTTTCATATAACAAAAAGTCTGGGACTGACAGCCCGCCCTTGTCCCATCTTCTTCTAATTCTCTTCCAAGAAAGGCGAGATCCCTTAGAGGCCCAAATAAAAGAACAAATCCCACTTTGTAATCTCTTAAGCCCATTCTTGTCAAAGTCCCAGGGAATTGTTTCAAACAAAAAAGTAAGTTTTGGTAAAATCACCATTTTAATCAAGTTAGTACGATCAAACAGAGTAAGAGGTAGATGACCCCAACTTCGCAATATAGTCCCTAATTCTTTCTTCACCCTAAAAAAATTAGTTTTTGTTAAGTCCGCTATATTCTGCGTTATTCTCACTCCTAGGTATCTCATTTCCTTCTTACATTTAATGTCTTCAGTATCCAAGTTCCATGCCATTACCTCTGTTTTACTCTCATTGATTTCATACCCTGAAACCTTGCCAAATTCTTTAGTGAGCTTAAATATGTTTCCCATTGACTCTTTCAAGTTTGAGGTGAAAATAATAATATCATCCGCGTAAAGACCAATCTTCTTATTCCACTCACCTGCCCTAAAGGGGACTATCGTATCCATAGCTCTAATCCTACAGGCAAGCGGCTCTATATACAAATTAAATAATAATGGAGAAATAGGGCATCCCTGACGCGTACCCCTCATTACCCTAATAGATGGTGTCAAAATGCCGTTAACAAGCACCTTGGCAGTGTTGTTTAATTCTTTCTCTTTTTGGTGAAATGGTTGGCTCATAAGAACTGTGGCCAGTATGTACAATCACATTTATCCACTGGCTCAGATAGGGGATAAACCCTTTGATATATCAGCCCACTTTTCCAAAAAGTCATTATTGATAGCAGGTCAACTGCCAAGCATCCCATGCTGAAAATATTCAATGCAAATTGTAGGGACGGGAACCTGTGGAAGAAAGAGAGCTTTCATCCTGTACATGGATAGTGGTGAAAGTATGGCACAAGGCTTTCCACAAACCAACAGAACTCATAACTGCAAGCCGTCCCATTGTTATGTGTGACACCTTCAGCTAATCTTGTATTTTTTTTTCTTTTTATCCTCATTTGCGTGCATGGCTCCAATCTATAAAAACAAAAACTGCCACAGAGCAGAAAATCAGGCTGTGCCTCTGTACTGTCTCAGCGTCAGCTGGCAGGGATAGCGTAGGAAAGATGGCGACCAAAATCTTGTATTTTTCCTCAATAACACTTTACTGCTGAGGTTTTTGAACCCATACTTAAAATGCTTTTTAAAACATATATTTCTTTTATTAATTTTATAGTATTAGGATTCAAAGATATGTGCATCTATCAAATCACCATGCAAATAGCTGTTTTTAGATTTCAACAGAACAACCCCCTCTTCCAGCCCCTCTCACCTCCCTCTCAGGAGAAAGAAAATAGATCCATTGACCTCACAGTGATGAAGGCAGTGTGGTAAAGTATCTAAACATGAATTTTTTTGTACAGAACAATTGTTATATAGTTTACTTGCTTTGTGCATAGCTTCACCCATACCCCCCCTCTTATGTATAATAGGGATGTTTGTACAACCTTACATTTTAAGCGGGCACACTCTTTGTGGCGGCTAAGTCTCTTTGGGCACTCAGCTCTAATATCATCTGTCTCTAGGCTTTCAAATCATCTTCAAGTTTTTTGTCCCATTGACCTGATTCATTCTTATTTCTTTGGCTGTAGCCCACTCTATCATATCTTGCAACTATTCCCCGTGACTCTGCAGGTGTGGGTTCAGCCATCTACTGGCTATGCAGTGTTTCGCTAACACCAGCCCCAAGTTCAGGAACCTACGACTACGTTTTTTATTGATTGGGGATGGTAGGATACCCAATAGTATCTCACTTGGAGTACCCTTAAATTCCCACTCTGTTGCTTGTCTAAGCGTACCAAGTATCTCCACCCAAAATGGCTTTATACCCACACAACCCCAAACTACATGTAGAAAGTCTGCTTCAGGGACCCTGCAATGTGTGCACTCATCAGATTTGGTGGGGTAGATTGTATGTAGGAGCTTGGGGGTGAGACATATCTGGTGAAAAAAGTTAAATGGAATCAATTTATACCGGGCATTCGTATACGTCCCCTCATGGATTTTCTGCCAAACTGGATGAGACGTCTTTGAGTCTCTCCTCCCATCTAGAGTGTGTTTTTGGAACAATCATAGGAGCATCTTCCCTTATAGCCCATACTTTGAATGTTAATAGCAAAATGTTAAGTTCAAGAATACAATGTGATGTCAGTAAATATGTCATGACTGACTTCAAGTGACACATTTGCCTTAGGGGACATATGGCAGCTATGAATATCCACACAACACCAGCACCACCCTCATGTAGATAGGCAAAGAGGGCAAAAAATCAGTGCCAATCATGCTTAGAGCATCACATTTCAGGTGCCGTAGTATGTAGGGCTACAAATTATTTTGCTGTAATTCAAAATTATAAAGGTTTCGCAAGGTACTCTGCTGTTGGCATGGGTGACCCCTCCTACAATGTCCTAATATTCAGTAAGGAGTAGGTGAATGATCACTTACAACATCCAGGAATTTGTTTATTAAAGCATTTGTATATAGCACTCTTACTTTGTTCATCTATGAAGAGTCCTGAAACCAGACAGAATCCTGACAGACTGAGTGTGAGATGAAAGGATAGAAGAGAGTGATTAATAATACGTGAGTGTGAATGAAAGCACTATACACAGGCCTTTTTATGTTTAGAACAGTCTAACATAAGTCAATTGGACACACTGCCTATAGAAAGGCACTTCATACTATGCATTACTTTTATTTTCAAATAATTATGTGATTTATAAAAATCACTGCAAAAACTTGTTTTGTAAACACTGGGAAAATACAGTTTTTGTCTATTTTGGTGGTTAGTCAGCTGAATAAACGCTGATAAGCACAGCTTTAAAAAGGTTTGAAAAACACTGAGAAAACACCACTGAAATCCTCAAACAATTGCACAGAAAACAAGACAGCCGAAATATAGATGTATCTAAAACAAACATATCTCTGTTAGTTATTATTATTTTCATATATTAATTATTTACTTACAGAGTTCATAACGCCAGGGATCTCACTTATTGTGATTTCATCAAGGTCAAGGCAATGTAACATCACACACTGGAAAAGCCAAGGGTCTAAGGTCATGTAATACCTTCTGTGATCTCATTGAGGTTAAATGTTATATGATGTCACTAACATTACCACTGGCATTTTGGAAACCAACATTCATGGTCGAAAGGAGCCTAAGAGACAGTGATGCAGCAACTGAGCCACTTATAATGAACTCCTCCATCCACCTACAATAATAACTATAATTGCATCTTTTATATGGCACAATATGATACTGCCTAAGTCATCGCACAAGATTTGACTAAGGCTCCTACCCAAACATATCAAAGAGAGGCTGGAATAAGAGGGATACAACTGGCACAGTATTGAGTACAGATGTGGCTTAACCAGAGCAGGATATATACATGGTCTGGCCTGTGTTGGATGGCTCAACATCATTTGGAGCTATAAATGCAATTTACAGCCTGAATTAGAGTATGTGACGTGCCAATGTGCTCCAAACACAGACACCATTCAGTCTTGAGGGTGAGGTGGATAAAGCCAAGAAATGGGCAAGGTTTATTTAAACTGTCCAATAAATGTATTTGGAGATGGACAAAAAAGGGGGTCACTTGCCTGATTTTTGAATGAGAGTGTAGTAAAGGCACAAGGCCCCTTATAGGCACCGTAGGCCGCAAGGACAGCATGTCAAATGGGACAGAAAAAAACATAGAGGATGCGTTGAAGCAATATCGAGAGTTTTAGCAAGAGGCTAAGTATGCCTGCTGGGTTGATGGGAGTAACAGAGTTTACGGATTTGCTTAGTTGTTAAAGAACAAGCACTCACTTTGGTCCCCATTAGACTGTTATTAATATATCATATTAGACAATTGAAAACACAGAACTCCAGAAGTAGCGTCTGTGTCGAACAAAATATGTCAGAGGTTACCACCAGGATGGGATGCAGTACTTCAGATGACATGCCCAGACTTCAAACAAAATCCCACATGATTACTCCAGAAATATAGAAGCTACTATGACTGAGTCCTTAAAACTGAACACAGCACTCCAGCAAAAGCCCCAGAGCCGGACACAAGAACCAGAGCTGGGTGCAACCCTCAAAATGACACCTTCAGACTAAACACTATACTTCAGATGTGTTCCTGTGAATAAGGAGTAGTTCTCTAGATGAGACATCCTTAACTGGACTTGACATCTCAGTACCAATCTATCCCAGTCATGTGATATAATACTGTGTATGACACCGTCCAGATTTTTAAGCACTGCAGATGTGGTGTCCCACCTGGACACAAAACTCCAGAAAACATCTCCAGAACCAAACAAAACAAGTAGCTGGCAGTCCCAGCACAGGGATACACCATGCTAAAGAAGGTCTCCAAAGATAGCCGCATCACTCCACATTAGGTACCAAGAACTGAACACAGCAATCCAAAATGAGCCTCCAAGTTTCCTATGCATAACACCCAAACAAGCAAGCTACACCCGAAGTAAGGATGACACATAGTACACCACATGCAAGTTCCAGACTGGGACTCAATATGCCCAAGATGGTCTTTCAGAGTAATAGTACAACACCAGGTGAGGCATTGAAGCACCAATACTATCCCTATGAGCTCCCTCCAGATTGGTAAACAGTGCTCCAGGTACTCATGTACCATCTACTGGCCTTTAGGGTCTGCTACAAGCTCAACGCAGTTTAATCCTGAACTTCGTAGCAAGATCAAAGATCTGCCTCGTAGCTTGCTGTTCTTCAACCTCTAGACATGTTTTCCTACTGTAAGGAAATGCACACTTCTACCTTTACTCAGCAGACAAGTGTGCTTCTAGGGTCTTTAGACAGACCCCCAGCTCTTCCAGAAGAAAGTCTTTACTTCAGGTGATATCCTCTCCTCTCTGGAGCCAGACTGTCAGATAACGGCCCAATGTCTTTTGAGGAGCACCCCTTTCCTTGGTCAAAAAGAACTGGAACAAAATGGGGTGGTTTGGATCCAACATGTATGCACACTTTTGTGACAGGGGCTGTGGATCCACTATCTCATGCTTCATAACAGGTTTGGGTTGGTTCTCTGTTTTCCAGACTGATCACCAGACAGAGATTTTGTGTAAAATGATGTTCCTCACACAAGGGATGGATCCCAGCAGGACTGCATACACAAAGGGGCACATTTAAGTGTGAGTTTTGAGCTACTGGCTAACATCAGTCTCCTAGAAGCAGGTTTTTGAGACAGACAATAGGACAAGCCTGACCTAGAAACTTCCACACCTTGAACAACAGAAACTGTAGCCTCACCCCTACCATCCACCAAAAAACAAAGATCAGGAAGAGATCATTAGTAGCCTGTGCTAACCAAGTCTTCATAGAATTTCTAAACGTAGCCCTGTCTCCTCCATCCTCACTTTAATGTATGGGTCTCCATTCTCCAGCCAAAGAAATGCAGTTAATATCATGTCACGGTCTGTGTAAACAATCTTCACCTTCCAACTTATGCTATGCTAACTCCAGGGGCATCCAACTTGACCCACTAGCTATAATACCGAGATACGTACACACACCCCCAACCCCAACATATGATCATGTATGTACCACATGACCACTAAATTACATTAATTCCACAAGTGCACTGGATATCAGTGCTAAGGTTTGGGTTCCACATAACAGAGGAAATGTACCAGAAGGGGGCAATCAATGGCCCTTTCACTGACCCAGAGAAAAGTTCTGGTCACACTATAAAGCCCAAACGTGGATGTTACCAGCACAGCTTTGATTGATAAGACTGAGACAGACAGTAGTCCACTGTTTACAAGAGGGCACACTTGATGTGCCCTGCTAGGTCACAGCACAGGTCCTGAACCTCTCATTTATATGGGCAGACCTAGATCTCTGTAGACATGCTAGACTTGTGTTATGCTAGAGCCAAAATAAAAGTCAGGGCACCAGGTTTAAATGCAATTGGGCACTCGGGGTAGGTATATATGGTAATTCACCATACACTTTGCCACTGGATTCAGGTTAGCCTGGTTGATGGTGGGTGTTACCCTGAAAACAGTCCCAGGATGCTTGATTCTGGTCCAGGGAAGACCTGGTTGGGCAGTTCCGGCTGGACTGTTCCCACGAGGCACAGGGTCAAGACTGATTTAGTAGTAGTAGTAGTAAATTTCTTTATTCGGCATTTCGTGATAGAAATCCATAATTGATTTGCATATAGCTGGGTCTGAACTGGGTTGGCAAGTGAGCTAAAGAACAATGATGGATTCAACCCAGATCTTGACTGGGACTGGGTGCGTGAAAAGTTTCATCGCTGCATCCATCATCTACTTGTGTTTGCTTTGTTCACCCTCAGTTGGCAGCGAATACCCCAGATGTGGGTGCCTTGCTCACTTTGATACTGGATTCAATCTGGCCTGGCTGTTGTGGGGTGTTACCCCAAAACCGGTCGCAGGATGCTTGTTTCCCGTCAAGGGAAGACCAGGTTTGGCAGTTCGGGCTGGACTGTTCCCATGAGGCACAGATTGAAGACTGATTTACATATAGCTGGGCCTAAACTGGGGTGGCAAAGTGAGCCAAAGAACGGTGATGGATTCAAACCAGATCTGTGACTGGGGGTGAGTGTCTGAAAAGTTTCAGCTCTCCATCAATCATCGGCTTGTGTTTGCTTTGATCGCCGTAGGTTGACAGGGTATGCCCAGACGTGGGCCCCTTGCTCACTTTGCTACTGGATTCAAGCTAGCCTGGCGGATGAGAGGTGGTACCCCGAAACTGGTCCCAAGATGCTTGTTGCCGGTTCAGGGAAGAACTGGCTAGGCAGTTTGGCCTGGACTGTTCCCATGAGGCACAGGTTCAAGACTGATTTGCATATAGCTGGGTCTGAAATGAGGTGGCCAAGTGAGTTAAAGAATGATGATGGATTCAACCCAGATCTTGACTGGGAGTGAGTATCTGAAAAGTTTCAACGCTCTGTCCATCATCTCCTTGTGTTTGCTTTGTTCGCCCTAAGTTGGCAGGGCATACCTAGACGTGGATCCCTTGCTCATTTTGCCACTTTATTCGTGCTAGCCTGGCTGATGAGAGTTGTTACCCCAACACCGGTACCAGGATGCTTTTTTCCGGTCCAGGAAAGAGCTGGTTTGGCAGTTCGGGCTGGACTGTTCCCATGAGGCAGAGGGTCAAGGCTGATTTGCATATAGCTGGGTCTCAACTGGGTTGGCAGAGAGAGCTAAAGAACGATAATTGATTCAACCCAGATCTTGACTGGGATTGAGTGTGTGAAAAGTTTCAGCGCTGCATCCATCATCTACTTGTGTTTGCTTTGTTCACCCTCAGTTGGACTGACATGGTGCCATGCTCATTTTATTACTGGATTCAAGCAAGCCTGGCTGTTGAGGGGTGTTACCCAGAAACCGTTCCCAGGTTGCTTGTTTCAGGTACAGGGAAGACCTGGCTTGGCAGTACAGGCTGAACTGTTCACATGAGGCACAGAGTCAAGACTGATTTGCATATAGCTGGGTTTGAAGTGGGGTGGCAAAGTGAACTAAAGAACGATGATGGGTTCAACCCTGATCTGTGAATAGGAGTGAGTGTCTGAAAAGTTTCAGCTGTCCCTCCATCATCTCTTGTGTTTGCTTTGATCGCTGTAACTTGTTACCCCAAAACAGGTCCCATGATGCTCGTTGCTGGTCTAGTAAAGACCTGGCTTGGCAGTTCAGGCTGGACTGTTCCCATGAAGCACAGGGTCAAGACTGATTTGCATATAGCTGAGTCTAAACTGGGGAGGCAAAGTGAGCTGACAAACAATGTTTCCACGCTCCGTCCATCATCTCCTTGTGTTTGCCCTAAGTTGGTAGGTTATGCCCAGATATGGATCCCTTGCTCACTTTGTCACTGGATTCAAGCTAGCCTGGCTGATGAGGGGTGTTTCCCTAAAACCGGTCCCAAGATGCTTGTTTCAGGCCCATGCTGGACGGTTCCCATAAGGCACAGGGTCAAGACTGATTTGCATATAGCTGGATCTGAGCTAGGGTGGCAAATTGAGCTAAAGAACGATGATAGATTCAACCCAAATCTGTCACTGGGAGTGTTTTTCAGCGCTCCGTCCATCATCTCCTTGTGTATGCATCATACCTGCCACGCCAGCATGGTGGAACTGTTGTTACCTATGGTATTCCTGGAGATACACACCCAAAGTGGGGTCAGTGTCCAAATATCATACACAAAAAGCCCCAAGGTGTTGGATTTTTTTTCTGTGCATATAGGGGATACTTGAAAGGGTTTATGACTAAGACTGAAATGGTTTCAAACAGCATCCCTTGAGAGAAAGGCTATAATCAGGAATGGCATTGGTTTGGAGAATAAATTGTTGAAGACTTACTAAAATCAGCAAGGAAAATATTAATATAAAAAAACAAGGCGTTTTCTGAAGAATTCAGACTGATATTTACCAAGACTGCTGTGGTGGAATTGTGGTGGCCTGCAATTGATCATGATATTGATGGGCTGAAAATGATATACTGATTAAAGAATGCAAGTTTCATGCAGGCATGGACAAAGGTATTGGGTTTACTTTGCCTCCAGTGGTTTCTGTGTTTTAGAGGACAGGTGTGTTGCATACATTTCTATAGCTATATTAGGCCTATTTAACATTTTACACATGACACAGTTACATAGGTTACAAATGATTTGTTTACAATATGGTCTAAGGTCAGGGATCGCAAGAGGCAGCCAAGGACCTCAGAAATGGTGCGAGGAGAGGTCTTTTTAGGGCTCGACCTCTGCCAATGCGCAAGCATTGCAGATGTCGAGACATATTGGGGACTTATGTAGAGCTTAACTAAACGGGCGATTTGATGCTGTGCCCGTGAAAAAGCACGTGCACAGCATCAAAGCACCAGCCTCCCCCTACAAGCTTACCCCAGCGTGTGCTCTGGCATTTCTCCTCCCCTAATTAGTCACTGCCCACGGCCGGCCGGCTGGCACATCAAAGGCTGCTGCTCCCCGTGCGTCTCTCGTCACCCTTACTCTCCCCTATTCTTCCCTTCTTGCCTCTCCCCGCCCCCCCCTCACCACCAACAACATAACATAACATGACATAACATACATAACAGGGTTTAAGTGCAGGACAGAGAATTCTGCATTATGCTTCCCTAATGTGTGCTGTGCTTTAGGGCAGGAAGCAGGCCCTCAGGAGTGAGGAGATGGTGGCTGTATCCTCATTGTCTCATTATTATTAATTTTACTTTCTGTTTGCGCCACACTCCCCCTTAAATAGCTCCATGGCTCCTTAGGGACTGCAGCCCGCAGTTTGAAAGCCATGTTGTGCAGCAGCCAAAGTTGTTTCCCACTATTTCCCCCATCTCTCCTCATCTTCCCCATCACATGTCAGAATATCGTATAGAAATATATTATCTGTTATACATATTGTCCTGGTGTCGCACTGGGTCTGGATTTTCTATTATCTGCTATCGCCGATATCTTTGTAGACAATATTAAGGATGGAATTTTTTATTTCAGACAATATTCTGCCAATGTATGATTAATCAAAAAGGAGACTAGCTCATCTATTACGAAATTGCCAAAAGTAAAGGACTCAAGTATGTTTCGTCAGGGGGTGGGAACACCTGGTAAGTGTGTTCATGAAGCCCTCACCCACCAACCTAGTTGGTGGCATGCTTCATCATCGGGCCCACCCAGTGACACCTAGCGTGTCCCGGGTGTGCTTCGACGTCTGATTACAGCGGAGCAGGTATGTCGCTGAGTGTGCAGTGAGGAGTGTCAAGATAGTGATTTTAAAACGGCTTGGCGGGAGTCCTAGTACCCAAGGGTAAATTAAACTTTAATACCTGGGCCTCCGTCAGCAGTTAAAAATAAGGCTATTTGGATGTTGGAGGCAAGTTTTGTTGACCTCTCGCTAGGTGTCACTGGGTGGGCCCGATGATGAAGCATGCCACCAACTAGGTTGGTGGGTGAGGGCTTCATGAACACACTTACCAGGTGTTCCCACCCCCTGACGAAACATACTTGAGTCCTTTACTTTTGGCAATTTCGTAATAGATGAGCAAGTCTCCTTTTGATTAATCATATATAAACCCCGGGGATAAGGACTAGCTTTCTGGTCCTCTCTCTCTCTCTTGATACGCATTAATATTCTGCCAATGACATTCTTATACCAGGCTGCTTTACGCTATGGCTCTCATCTTGCACACTTTCAATGTTGGTTTCTTGCAAATAAAATAAGAAAGTACAAAAACACTATGCAGCCATCATGCAGTAAATCTAAATAAGACTGATCTGCGCTCAGATACATTTCACGTGTGACTGCGCCCAACCATGTGAGTGGGGTGAGTGTATGAACTATTTCTTCTGCCATTGGATGACTGAGAGTGTAATTGGTTATTGGTGGGGGGATAGGACTCAGTTCGCTGGATCTGTATCAAATGCATGGAACATTATGTAAAGTACCCTCTGCTAACAAACCTCTTTGTGGGTGAGTGTGTGCAGCTCATTAACGGGCTGCGCATCACAGGGTTTCCACTTAGTGGCACACAGCTGCTCGTAGCCTTTTTCAAGATGCTCTTTCGAAAGAATTTACAAGCTTTGCTAAAGTCAATTGATCTTGCTTTTTGGCTTTGCCACTTGTTTCTGGGTAAAATAGTTATTGCCAAGGTTAAACAGCATTGGGAAAAAAACGAATGAATAAATAAAAGTGCATTGATTTACACTACGCATGCCTCAATAAGCATGTGCTAGTGCAGACATTTTGGTTGTCTTAATTTGCCCCCCCACAAAATGGCAAACACCCTTGGAGATGTAAACCGAAAAAAAACATAAACATAAGGTGTGCAAAAGTACGTTCTAACAAAGGAGTGTCGCAGCAGCAAATTGCAGCTGCTAGGCCCAAGCAGGCAGTTAAAAAATAGTTTGAAAAATGAACAAGCAGCACACGGGGGAGCATACGTGCGAACACACAATTCATGCATGAGACTCACAATTTGAAAAGCTCCACCGATGCACCCACCACACAGCTCCACCGATGCTCCAACTAAGCTCCACCAATACACCCACCACACAGCTTCACCGATGCACCCACCACAGAGCTCCACCGAGGCACCCACCACACAGCTCCACCGATGCACCCACCACACAGCTCCACCGACACAGCTCCACCGATGCACCCACCACACAGCTCCACTGATGCACCCACCACACAGCTCCACCGATGCACCCACCACACAGCTCCACCGACACAGCTCCACTGATGCACCCACCACACAGCTCCACCGATGTACCCACCACACAGCTCCACCGATGCACCAACCACACAGCTCCACCTACACAGCTCCACCAATGCACCCACCACACAGCTCCACCGATGCACCCACCACACAGCTCCACCAATGCACGCACCACACAGCTCCACCGATGCACCCACCACACAGCTCCACCGATGCACCCACCACACAGCTCCACTGACACAGCTCCACCAATGCACCCACAACCCAGCTCCACTGATGCACCCACCACACAGCTCCACCGACACAGCTCCACCGATGCACCCACCACACAGCTCCACCGATGCACCCACCACACAGCTCCACCGAGGCACCCACCATACAGCTCCACCAAGGCACCCACCACACAGCTCCACCAATGCACCCACCACACAGCTCCACCGATGCTCCAACTAAGCTCCACCAATGCACCCACCACACAGCTCCACCAATGCACCCACTAAGCTCCACCGATGCACCCACTACACAGCTTCAACGATGCACCCACCACAGAGCTCCACCGAGGCGCCCACCACACAGCTCCACCGATGCACCCACCACACAGCTCCACCGACACAGCTCCACTGATGCACCCACCACACAGCTCCACTGATGCACCCACTACACAGCTCCACTGATGCACCCACTAAGCTCCACCAATGCACCCACCACACAGCTCCATCAATGCACCCGCTAAGCTCCACCAATGCACCCACCACACAGCTTCACCGAGGCACCCACCACACAGCTCCACCGAGGCAACCACCACACAGCTCCACCGAGGCACCCACCACACAGCTCTACCAATGCACCCACCACACAGCTACACCAATGCACCCACCACACAGCTCCACAGATGCACCCACCACACAGCTCCACCGAGGCACCCAGCACACAGCTCCACTGATGCACCCACCACACAGCTCGATCGATGCACCCACCACGCAGCTCCACCGATGCAGCAACCACACAGCTCCACCGATGCAGCAACCACACAGCTCTACCAATGCACCCACCACACAGCTACACCAATGCACCCACCACACAGCTCCACCGATGCACCCACCACACAGCTCCATCGATGCACCCACCACACAGCTCCACCGATGCAGCAACCACACAGCTTCACCGACACAGCTCCACCGATGCACCCACCACCCAGCTCCACCGATGCACTCACCACTCAGCTCCACCGACACAGCTCCACCGATGCATCCACCACACAGCTCCACCAATGCACCCACCACACAGCTCCACCGAGGCACCCACCATACAGCTCCACCAAGGCACCCACCACACAGCTCCACCGATGCACCCACCACACAGCTCCACCGATGCACCCACCACACAGCTCCACCGAGGCACCCACCACACAGCTCCACCGAGGCACCCACCACACAGCTCCACAGATGCACCCACCACACACCTCCACAGATGCACCCACCGCACAGCTCCACCGATGCACCCACCACACAGCTCCACGGATGCACCCACCACACAGCTCCACCGATGCACCCACCACACAGCTCCACCGAGGCACCCACCACACAGCTCCACCGATGCACCCACCACACAGCTCCACCGACACAGCTCCACCGATGCACCCACCACACAGCTCCACTGATGCACCCACCACACAGCTCCACCGATGCACCCACCACACAGCTCCACCGACACAGCTCCACTGATGCACCCACCACACAGCTCCACCGATGTACCCACCACACAGCTCCACCGATGCACCAACCACACAGCTCCACCTACACAGCTCCACCAATGCACCCACCACACAGCTCCACCGATGCACCCACCACACAGCTCCACCGATGCACCCACCACACAGCTCCACCGATGCACCCACCACACAGCTCCACCGATGCACCCACCACACAGCTCCACTGACACAGCTCCACCAATGCACCCACAACCCAGCTCCACTGATGCACCCACCACACAGCTCCACCGACACAGCTCCACCGATGCACCCACCACACAGCTCCACCGATGCACCCACCACACAGCTCCACCGAGGCACCCACCATACAGCTCCACCAAGGCACCCACCACACAGCTCCACCAATGCACCCACCACACAGCTCCACCGATGCTCCAACTAAGCTCCACCAATGCACCCACCACACAGCTCCACCAATGCACCCACTAAGCTCCACCGATGCACCCACTACACAGCTTCAACGATGCACCCACCACAGAGCTCCACCGAGGCGCCCACCACACAGCTCCACCGATGCACCCACCACACAGCTCCACCGACACAGCTCCACTGATGCACCCACCACACAGCTCCACTAATGCACCCACTACACAGCTCCACTGATGCACCCGCTAAGCTCCACCAATGCACCCACCACACAGCTTCACCGAGGCACCCACCACACAGCTCCACCGAGGCAACCACCACACAGCTCCACCGAGGCACCCACCACACAGCTCTACCAATGCACCCACCACACAGCTACACCAATGCACCCACCACACAGCTCCACAGATGCACCCACCACACAGCTCCACCGAGGCACCCAGCACACAGCTCCACTGATGCACCCACCACACAGCTCCATCGATGCACCCACCACGCAGCTCCACCGATGCAGCAACCACACAGCTCCACCGATGCAGCAACCACACAGCTCTACCAATGCACCCACCACACAGCTACACCAATGCACCCACCACACAGCTCCACCGATGCACCCACCACACAGCTCCATCGATGCACCCACCACACAGCTCCACCGATGCAGCAACCACACAGCTTCACCGACACAGCTCCACCGATGCACCCACCACCCAGCTCCACCGATGCACTCACCACTCAGCTCCACCGACACAGCTCCACCGATGCATCCACCACACAGCTCCACCAATGCACCCACCACACAGCTCCACCGAGGCACCCACCATACAGCTCCACCAAGGCACCCACCACACAGCTCCACGGATGCACCCACCACACAGCTCCACCGATGCACCCACCACACAGCTCCACCGAGGCACCCACCACACAGCTCCACAGATGCACCCACCACACAGCTCCACAGATGCACCCACCACACACCTCCACAGATGCACCCACCACACAGCTCCACCGATGCACCCACCACACAGCTCCACCGATGCACCCACCACACAGCTCCACCGATGCACCCACCACACAGCTCCACCGATGCACCCACTACACAGCTCCACCGAGGTACCCACCACACAGCTCCACCGAGGCACCCACCACACAGCTCTACCAAGGCACCCACCACACAGCTCCACAGAAGCTCCAACTAAGCCCCACCAATGCACCCACCACACAGCTCCGCTAATGCACCCACCACACAGCTCCACCGATGCACCCACCACACAGCTCCACCTACACAGCTCCACCGATGCACCCACCACACAGCTCCACCGATGCACCCACCACACAGCTCTACTGATGCACCCACCACACAGCTCCACCGATGCACCCACCACACAGCTCCACCGATGCACCCACCACACAACTCCATCGATGCACCCACCACACAGCTCCACCGAGGCACCCACCACACAGCTCCACTGATGCAATCACCACACAGCTCCACCAATGCACCCACCGACACAGCTCCACTGATGCACCCACCACCTAGCTCCACCGATGCGCCCACCACACAGCTCCACCGACACAGCTCCACCAATGCACCCACCAAACAGCTCCACCGATGCACCCACCACACAGCTCCACCGAGGAACCCACCACACAGCTCCACCGAGGCACCCACCACACAGCACCACCGATGCACCTACCACACAGCTCCACCGATGCATCCACCACACAGCTCCACCAAGGCACTCACCACACAGCTCCACAGATGCACCCATCACACAGCTCCACAGATGCACCCACCACACAGCTCCACAGATGCACCCACCACACAGCTCCACCGAAGCACCCACCACACAGCTCCACCGGTGCACCCACCACACAGCTCCACTGATGCACCCACCACACAGCTCCACCGATGCAGCAACCACACAGCTCCACTGACACAGCTCCACCGATGCACCCACCACCCAGCTCCACTGATGCACCCACCACCCAGCTCCACCGATGCACCCACCAAACAGCTCCACCGAAACAGCTCCACCACACAGCTCCACCGATGCACCCACCACACAGCTCCACCGATGCACCCACAACACAGCTCCACCGATGCAACCACCACACAGCTCCACCGATGCAGCCACCACACAGCTCAACCGACACAGCTCCACCGATGCACCCACTACCCAGCTCCACTGATGCACCCACCACCCAGCTCCACCAATGCACCCACCACACAGCTCCACCGATGCACCCACCACACAGCGCCACCGATGCACCCACCACACAGCTCCACCGATGCACCCACCACACAGCTCCACCGATGCACCCACCACACAGCTCCATCGATGCACCCACCACAAAGCTCCACCGAGGCACCCACCACACAGCTCCACTGATGCACTCACCACACAGCTCCACCAATGCACCCACCACACAGCTCCACCAATGCACCCACCACCCAGCTCCACCGATGCAGCAACCACACAGCTCCACCGACACAGCTCCACCGATGCACCCACCACCTAGCTCAACCGATGCACCCACCACACAGCTCCACCGACACAGCTCCACCGATGCACCCACCACACAGCTCCACCGATGCACCCACCACACAATTCCACCAAGGCACCCACCACACAGCTCCACCAAGGCACCCACCACACAGCTCCACCAATGCACCCACCACACAGCTCCACCGATGCACCCACCACACAGCTCCACCGATGCACACACCATACAGCTCCACCAAGGCATCCACCACACAGCTCCACCGATGCACCCACCACACAGCTCCACCGAGGCACCCACCACACAGCTCCACAGATGCACCCACCACACAGCTCCACAGATGCACCCACCACACAGCTCCACAGATACACCCACCACACAGCTCCACCGAAGCACCCACCACACAGCTCCACCGATGCACCCACCACACAGCTCCGCCGATGCACCCACCACACAGCTCTGCTGAGGCACCCACCACACAGCTCCACCGATGCACCCAGCACACACCTCCACCGATGCTCTAACTAAGCTCCACCAATGCACCCACTAAGCTCCACCAATGCACCCACCACACAGCTCCACCAGCACAGCTCCACCATGCACCCACCATACAGCTCCTTCGATGCACCCACCATACAGCTCCACCGAGGCATCCCCCACACAGCTCCACCGATGCACCCACCACACAGCTACACCAAGGCACCCACCACACAGCTCCACAGATGCACCCACCACACAGCACCACAGATGCACCCACCATACAGCTCCACCGATGCACCCACCACACAGCTCTGCCGATGCACCCACCACACAGCTCTGCTGAGGCACCGACCACACAGCTCAACCGATGCACCCACCACACAGCTCCACCGACACAGCTCCACCGATGCACCCACCACACAGCTCCACCGATGCACCCACCACACAATTCCACCAAGGCACCCACCACACAGCTCCACCAAGGCACCCACCACACAGCTCCACCAAGGCACCCACCACACAGCTCCACCAATGTACCCACCACACAGCTCCACCGATGCACACACCATACAGCTCCACCGAGGCATCCACCACACAGCTCCACCGATGCACCCACCACACAGCTCCACCGAGGCACCCACCACACAGCTCCACAGATGCACCCACCACACAGCTCCACAGATGCACCCACCACACAGCTCCACAGATACACCCACCACACAGCTCCACCGAAGCACCCACCACACAGCTCCACCGATGCACCCACCACACAGCTCCGCCGATGCACCCACCACACAGCTCTGCTGAGGCACCCACCACACAGCTCCACCGATGCACCCAGCACACACCTCCACCGATGCTCTAACTAAGCTCCACCAATGCACCCACTAAGCTCCACCAATGCACCCACCACACAGCTCCACCAGCACAGCTCCACCATGCACCCACCACACAGCTCCACCGATGCACCCACCATACAGCTCCACCGAGGCATCCCCCACACAGCTCCACCGATGCACCCACCACACAGCTCCACCAAGGCACCCACCACACAGCTCCACAGATGCACCCACCACACAGCACCACAGATGCACCCACCATACAGCTCCACAGATACACCCACCACACAGCTCCACCGAAGCACCCACCACACAGCTCCACCGATGCACCCACCACACAGCTCTGCTGATGCACCCACCACGCAGCTCTGCTGAGGCACCGACCACACAGCTCCACCGATGCACCCACCACACAGCTCCACCGATGCTCCAACTAAGCTCCACCAATGCACCCACTAAGCTCCACCAATGCACACACCACTCAGCGCAACCACAGCATCACTGGTTCAAATATGTTCTTTCAATGTTTCAAGCTGTTTTCAAGCTTTCACGCTTTTTTACAAATCACAAAAAGATGTTAATATTTCACTTCTGTTCTTGTATTTTCGTCACAATAAAAACACTGAACATAATCTTCACAAAAGTTATTTACAAAAGTTTAAGCTATTGTCATTACAAATTAAATAAATTATTTAAATGTTAATTATTTAAAAAAATTAAAAGCCATTGTTATTTGTAATATCAATACTTCTAAGTCATGTAAATACAAAACCTGTTGCATTACAAATGCTATAGCTGTCCCATTTGCAAAAGTTATAACTATTGGCATTGTAAATGACAAAGCTATTAATGTAGCTATTTTAAAAAATAACACATACATTAAAAAAAATGTCATTTATAAGACCAATAGCTCAAACTTTCCTAATGCGAGCCCTATTGCATTTCCAATGCTTGTTTTTCGCAGGCACCAAGCTTTTTTTTCAGGACCCTGTGCTAGCAGCAAACTGTATTTTGAAGCAAACAAGCCTTGTTCATTCATGGCATCTAATAAGACTTGCACCATGAAAGGGCAGCAGATGCTGATTCAGGGATCCAGAATGACACCTTTCCTTTATACCATGCCCGACAAAAACTTTGACGTGCCTTGATTTTGCACATGGGGAACATGGCGGCAGCTAGCTGAGTTACGGCGGTGCTCTGGGCTCGAGTCATCGGTGTAACTTTTAAGTGTACCAGGTCGGAGGAGCAGTTTTTTCTGCAATTCTTTCTGCTCCCGTTCCGATTTTTGGTGGTGGATGTGCTGCGATGCTGCTGGTGCCTTTCTGTTGATTTCTTCTTTTGTTGTCCGGCGTTTTCCCCGCATCGTCCATGCTTCATCTGGGGGCGTGTCACTCCTTCCTCGATCGGAACCAGCTTGCGAGTCTGTGCTAGTCGCGGGCCGCCCTGGAGCTGGGAGGTCGATTGCTCGCTCGGCCATCCTGGGGAGGCGAGTGTGTCTGTTGTCCCGGCTTACCTGACTAAGAGAAGAGGAAAGCGCGGGTTGAAAGAAAAGGTGGCCGAGGAAGGGGTAAGCCCAGTTGAGGTGCCTGCATCAAACATCAAAGAAATACCTTTAACCTCCTATTTAGAATCTAGCCCTGATTTGATGATGTCTAAGAAAAAAAAAAACATCTTCTTTCCTAAGTACTGAAGTGAAGGCGAAACGTTCCAAAGGCCCTAAAGTAATAAGAGGGTCTAAAACTGCTTTATTATCTTTTAAAATAACTCCATCATTTCACTCCTTTTTTAAGGTAGTCCCCCAGGTGTTAGACCTGGCAGGGGATCGTGTTGTACGTGTTGTACCCTGTCTTGTTAGGTCTCGCGATCTATCAATGCGCCCAAGCGCATTGAGCGGAGCGAGAATTCATGTCCTGAAAATCCTCGTCAAACCAAGGGCTTCGTTCCTGCGCTTTTCTTTAAGTTCACGTGGCCACAGGCACGCGCTTTTGGGCCATAAACTCTGTTCCCCAGCTCCAGCACCTCCCCTCTCTCTCCCCGCAAACACAGCCTTACTTTCATAGGCCGTAGCAGCACTCCTCCCACACCAGCAACTCCCCTCTCTCTCCCTGCAAACACAGCCTTTACTCTCATTTCTCCTCCCCCCTCCCCAGCCAGCTTCCCCCAGGCCGTAGCAGCAGCTCCTCGAAGTGTGGTAAACAAAAGCGATAGCTGCAAACTGCCTGCCCAAGATTCCCAGCAGAACATGCTTATGTGAAATGATGATGGAATCTGAGACTTCAAAGGGAGCCTTATGCAACCCAAGATATATCCCTGCTGCACACACATTTCTCACGGACAGCAGCACAAAGTCTCCACAGTTCACCTTATACCGCCCTGCATAGGCCACACTGCGCATGCGCAGTCCAGTGTGCGGGTGTGTTAATGTGCCACAGACCTGCGGATTTGCAGACAAAACATCTGGGGCCGTTAAGCAAACTTACAGCACTAGAAAAACAAACGTTGCTGCTGTGCGACTCCGGCCACCAAAACAGTGTACACTGAGAGGAACTGAAGGCCCAAGTTACTGATTCTCATGGTTCGCAATCACCAGGCCACGTGGACTCGCTGCCACCTGTGGGCCGCGCCGCATGCGTGGATGAGCAGCTGTTGGTTCTCAGCAACGAGGGGCCGCGCGCTCAGGGGCAGGGTGAGCCCACAGCTGTGAACAGAGGGGGGTCATCGCCACTCAAGGTGTGTATCGGTCACAGTCTGTGCTCGGAGCAGGGGCTGATAAACACGGTGCAGGGGCTGATAAACACCTTAAGTGGTGTTTCAAAAGCATTTGCCAGAATATAGCGCAATGCATGCGCATTGAGCGGAGCGAGAACACCTCCCCTCTCTCTCCCCGCACACAGCCTTACTTGGATTTCTCCTCCCCCTACAGGCTTCCCCTGCCAGCAGCATTTGCCATCACGGCCGCAGGCCGTGACTTCAAAGGGTTCCATTTGCTCCTGCCTCCCCGCCCACTGGTTCACACTTCACCCGTCTCACATCAAAGGCATCAGCCTCCTACAGGCTTCCCTCCCCGCCCCCCCCACATCCTCTTTGGCTCCTTAACTTCTTCCCTCTCCCCCACCCCCCTCCCTGTTCCTTTTCGTGCCCATATACTTGTGCTAAAATGGGGTATGTTTTAGGAGGGCTAAGGGAAAACAGAAAGATACTTGGCATTTTTCTTTTTTTTTAAAGTGAACTCCATTCCAAAAGGTTGCAGACCATAGTATAGTGTTCTAGATGCCCTTCAGTATACAGGTTACATGAAATAATAGGGTGTATCGAACACACTTCACTAAGTGCAGTTTATAGAGCGGTGCGTGTAGCAAACTTAGATCGCAGAGCAGATTGTACCAAGCACAGTACAATGTACGGACGGATCACGGGATATGCAATGCAGTGCACAGGACGCAGTTCACACAACAGATCAAAAGGCCTCATACAGTGTACAGAGCATAGGACACAGTGCACGACGCCCTGACTGTCCAAAGCAGGGTTCACAGTGTGCTGATCACATGGCGTGCAGTGCACAGATCAATAGTTCACAGCGTGTAATTGGCATAGTACAATCAACTGAGCACAGTGCACAGTGTACTGACCCCAAGACCAGTGAAGTCAATAGAGCACAGTGCAGCGTCCATAGTACACGGTGCACGTATTACTGGGCAAGGTGCAGTGAAGCAAGCACAGCTCAGACTCAGAAGGCACACAGCCTGCTGCTCTCACTAATCCGTTCTAATTCCATTTTAGTAACCCTGAGAGTCCGGGCAGTCAGTGGCACTGTGCATATGTGCACCACACCTGCAGGCGAGTTTCCCAAGGGGGCGATGTTTCCCTCAGCAGTTTTCCCACAAGAATCTCTCCTCACAGACGGTGTCCTAGGAGCCACGGGCTGCACCGCAGGAACGTGCCCGAAGTGCACCAACATGAGGCGGGTGCCGGTCTCTGAAGCCCGCGCAGTGCATACATGCGGAAGGGCCGTGCGTTCGTGCAGGTGCTGGGTGCAGGCGACAGACGGAGGAGCCGGGACCCCTCGGGTAAAGTAAAATACACCCCTGAGGGGGGCAGCAGCTCCGTGGTCTGTACAACACGCCACTCGTCGTACTTTGTTAACCAGGAGAAAAACAGGGATACAATAATTTTCTGCGTGCTCCAGCGCACGTGTGCAGTCAGTGCATGGCCATGGAAATCACACCAGAACTGGTGTGGGAGCCTGGGTGTTACTGCGTGCGCCTGTTGCCTGTTCTACCTACTACCTGTCACCCGTTGGTGATTGTGTACCATTGTCGTCAATGCATTGTCTCAGTGCAAGACATGCGTTAACAAGCACTGGCGTTGCCAATAGGTCTCGCAGTAGGAAAGTTGGAGCTATTACAATTGCAAATAACAATACCTTTTTTTTTGTTTTCATTTTAAAAACATAAAGGGCTTTGTCATTTACAAAACTAATAGCTCCAACTTTCCTACTGCAAGACCTATTGGCAATGCCAGTGCTTGGTTTTTCTAACGTTCCTGTATCTGAGGTTCCTCCATTCTGCAACATGAGAGGAGTGGACGGCTCTTTAGAAGTGGATGCCTCTGCTGAAACAGAAGGAGATGGGGAAATTGCGCTTCAGGTCTCTATACCTGTTCCTTCTACTTCTCAGCTAGCTTTACAGGTTCCGCCTCCTTTAAAAGGTTCGCAAGAGTTAATTCCACCAATTTGTAGGGACTATTCCATTCCATCATTTGGATTTATGCAATTCAGGGAATTTTCTTCACAATGTGGATGAACTGCTCCTCTTCTCCATTGGTCTGTGGGTAGATGGGTATAATATAGCAATGGTGAATGCAGCCAGTCTCTCGAACTCTGAAATTCCTTTTGGGAGCTACTGAATTCCTGCTTTTTATTTGTTTCCACTTTCCTGTTTTTCTCATTCTTTAGTTACACGTTGAACATTTATTTCCTGCTCAAACTCTCTTGCCTTAGCTTCTATTTTTTAATTCACCCTAAGTATCTCCAGCTTGAGATCACATAATCTGCAGCAGTTGTGAAGTGAATAGGATATTGAAACACTCCTGAGGCGAGATAGCCGGGAGCTCGTTCCGCATATTTTAAAAATTGCTCTTAGGAACTGTTTTAACAAATTTGTATTTAGCATTGCTGGACTTTCCTCCTGAGCACTCCCCCCCCACCTCACCTGATCAGAATTCCCCGCGCTGCCGATTCAAGGGCTGCCGCGGGTCGGAGTTCTTGCCGCCATTCTCGGCCCGATCACAGGCCACGCCCACGGACGTAGGCCACGCCCCTTCCCGAATCAGGTTAAAAGCGAGCTGAATACAAGCCCGCAGTAGAGATTGAAACTCTCCTGAGGCGAGATAGCCGGGAGCTCGTTCCGCATATTTTAAAAATGGCTCTTAGAAACTGTTTTAACAAAATTGTATTTAGCATTGCTGCACTTTCCTCCTGAGCACTCCCCCCCACCTCACCTGATCAGAATTCCCCGCGCTGCCGATTCAAGGGCTGCCGTGGGTCGGAGTTCTTGCCGCCATTCTCGGCCCGATCACAGGCCACGCCCATGGATGTAGGCCACACCCCTTCCACGAATCAGGTTAAAAGCGAGCTGAATAGAAGCCCTCAGTAGAGATTGAGACAGTCCTGAGGCGAGATAGCCGGGAGCTCGTTCCGCATATTTAAAAAATTGCTCTTAGAAACTGTTTTAACAAATTTGTATTTAGCATTGCTGCACTTTCCTCCTGAGCACTCCCCCCCACCTCACCTGATCAGAATTCCCCCCGCAGACGATTCAAGGGCTGCCGCGGGTCGGAGTTCTTGCCGCCATTCTCGGCCCGATCACAGGCCACGCCCACAGACATAGGCCATGCCCACGGACGTAGGCCACGCCCCCTCCCCTTTCTCTTAACAATGTGCCCCCCTCAAACGCGCAGCGGACGCGCGCAGCAGGCGCGCCGCCTGCGCGCCAATGGCAAGCCCGTCTGCGCCCGTCCGCGCCTCGCCCGTGCCCAGTGCCACCCCCCCTGCTCAAAATATTAGCTGTACAAGAGAAGCTTTACTAAAACTTAAACCAGACCCATCGTCCTGCACTCAACCACTTGACATGACGACTTGGATAGGTTCCTGGAGCTGCAGACTCTGCAGACACAGCCTTGGCCCCAACAATCAAGCAAGAAATCAGCCACCTATACAAGTAAGGAACATACGGTGCCGCCTGATTAACGTCAGGTCCATGGGAAAGCACGCTGCACATATCTTTGATCTAATAATGGAAAAGAAGCTAGACTGCCTCTTTATGACGGAAACCTGGTTGACACCCAATAGCAACCCTGATATAACAAACTCCCTCCCCCCAGGATACCTAATCTCCAGAGAGGATAGACCTATTCATAGGGGTGGAGGTATTGCTATTGCCTACTGTGACACCCTGAACTGCCAAACTTTCACCATACCAGGCCTCAAAGGGGCAGAAAATGTTGGCTTCGCGCTAAAAATACACGACTCCTTCACTTTCTCAGGGGCTTTAATTTACCGACCACCTGGCACACACACTGATTTCACGAACAGCATCGGTGAAGCTATAGGCAACCTAGCCCTCAAATCAGCCAATTTTACCATCCTGGGAGACGCCAACATACATCTAGACGTCCACTCAGACCAGGCTACAATCTGTTTCACTGATACTATGAATGTACTCGGCCTGAAAATTCTTACCACCTCCGTCACACACAAGGCGGGACATATACTTGACTGTATTTGCTCCAATATTGAAGCACTTAAGGTAGACACCCCACAAATATTAACCTGGACAGACCATAGCTATATCCCGTTCGAATTCCCAGTGACATTCCACTCTCGGACCAAAACAGCTAACGATTCCCCAGGGCCTACCATGAAAGGACCCTGCTGGAAAGATCTGATTGGGCAATCAGACTTCCTGACAAGAGCAGACAAATCTAGACCGACTCCGTCAGGAGCTCCTGACAAAGATAGTCAGGCCTTTAGGGAATGGATCGACACACTCAGTAAGGGCCAGGAGTCCATCCCTCCCTGTTTGAGGACCAGGAGAAAACAGAGATCCACCGCCCTGTGGTTCTCTCCCACCTTAAAAGAGGAACAAAGGAAGGTTAGGGCGCTCGAACGGAAATGGCAACCTAATTATACAGACCGTGACCAAGACATGTATAAAATCGCCTGTCGCCAATACCATGGTTCGATTAAAACAGCCTAAAGGGAATACTATACGGAAGCCATTAATAAAAGCAATAACAAACAAAAAGAAATCTTCAACATTGTAAACACATTTACCAACCCTAAAACCATGCAGAAAGACATCCCCCCCTCACAGACCCTCTTCAACACCATTGCAGACTTCTTTGAGGGTAAAATCTTAACACTAACCAAAGACTTCCCGCAACCTCATAACAATGAGGAGAGCAAGGTAATCAATTCCAGCTTAAAAACTCATACCCTGACCTTTTTTCAACCTGTAAGCCAAGAAGAAACTCAGATAGAAATCCTCAAAATTAAATCAGGATCCCCTTTGACCCCTGCCACCCGTTGGTGCTCCATTCACTAATAGAGATTGCCAACCCACTCATTAATAGCATCAGAAATTCCTCACTCAACCATGGTCTGGTCCCCGAAGAATGGAAACTCGCAGCAGTCAAACCCTTGCAAAAAAAACCACTACCGGACCCTACTACCCTCACAAACCTTCGTCCCATTTCCCTACTTCCAGCTTTCTGCAAACTTACTGAGAAAGCTGTTAATAAACAACTCGCTCCTTTCTTGGAAGCCAACAACATCTGGCATCCCAACCAGGCAGGTATCAGATCCCAACATTCTACAGAATCAGCCCTAATCTTCTCCTCTGAAACCCTCTGTGCAGCACTAGATCAGGGAAAGAAAGCTGTCCTGGTTCTGTTAGACCTGTCCGCGGCGTTTGACACAGTGTCCCATACCATTCTGTTGGACCGTCTAGCCGCGGCAGGAATTGTCGGAACCGCACTGAGCTGGATAAAAAGTTTCCTTGCAAATAGGAGACAAGTGGTGGTTTTAGGACAGTACAGGTCAGAAGAAAAGTTAGTAGGCTCCGGAGTCCCTCAAGGCTCTTGCCTGAGCCCCACACTTTTCAATATATATATGGCTCCATTAATCACCCTCATCTCATCTTTTGGTATAGATACCATTGCATACGCAGATGACACGCAGCTCATTCTGGTGCTGGAGAATGACACCTGTGAAGCCGAAACTAAGCTCCAAAACTGCCTTACCGCCACGTTCAGATGGATGAACCTAAATCATCTCAAGAGCAATACTGGGAAAACTGAAATTCTACCTTTCGGCAAAGGAAATACCTTCAACCCCTCATCGTGGTGGCCTGAGGACGCGATTGCCCCCCCCCGAGTACTGCCTCCTCAGTCCGTAACCTAGGGATCAAATTTGACCCCTCCCTAAGCTTCAAACAGCAAGCCACAGCCGTAACAGGGACCTGCTTCGGAATTATTAAAGTGCTCAGGAAATTTTACGACCTAATTTCCATCTCCGCAAGGAAAACAGTCGCAGTAGCCCTCATCAACTCCCGCATCGACTACTGTTATAGTCTATATGCAGGGACCAACAGAGAAGTCTGCCACAAATTACAAATGGTACAGCATGCTGAAGCAAGACTAGTGTTAGGATGGAAAAAGAGAACCTCAGCTACAGCAGCAATGAACATCCTACACTGGCTGCCCATCTACAAAAGGGTGCTCTTTAAAATTCTACTGATCACTTTCAGGGCATTCAATGGAAAGGGACCCAACTATATACTGAACATGTTCAAGCACTACAGCCCCACGCGATGCCTCAGGTCCGAAGGGGCCAATCTCCTCACCATTCTCAATTTCAGACTCAAGACGAAAGGAGGAAAATCCCTGGCGGTACTAGGCTCCTAGGCCTGGAACCTTCTTCCCTCTCATCTCCGTCAAATCCCTACAGAAGCAATTTTCAGAAAGGCCCTCAAAACTTGGATCTTCACTCTCTCCGAACAGCAATGTAAAAACCTAGTCTAGATACCTCCTCCCTTCCCTTCCAGATCTAGTAGGGTTCTTAAATGTCTTCTACAGCGCAAAGATGCTCCTTGGAGTGCAACCTGCGCTTTATAAAAACCCCATCAAATCAAATCAAATAGGATAATGAGCTGAAGAGTAGGGACTGCAGGAGTGTTGTCTACTGGGGAGCTTACTTTCCGCACTTCTTGACCACAAATGTGAGGTCTTTTCTTCCAGTCGTGTAGAATCTATTGCTTTTTGGGCAATGTTGTGTATAGCTGCCGTTTTAGGGAATTGTACTTTAAGATATACTTGACTGTTCAAGGAAAGCAGTGAAGTGTTACTCCAGCAGGTAATAGAAGGTTTGGTACTTCAATAGTCTATCGGCCAAGTGACCACACACAATAAGCCTTTAGCTTACAATTAGAAAAGCAGAAGTTAAAGTAAGGACTACCTAAAAAAACAAAGGTCCCAATACTTTCTGGCACCAAGATAACAACGCAAGCACAATTATCATTCTCTCTCAGTAAGATGCTGTAGTACAAATAATCTATATATATAAAAACGAATGTATGTCTGTTTGTCCTTTATGCATTACTACACCATTCATCCGATCGCCATGAAACTTTGGGCAGTTGTTGAGTACACTGCTGTGAAGGTTTTTGGCAAAAAAATAAAATAATACATTATTAAAAGTTGTTGAGTACACTAATGTGAAGGTTTCTGGCAAAAAAAAAAAATGTGTTAAATAACGGCCCCCCGGCCCACCAGGACCCTCATAATCTTTCCAATACTGAACGTTTACAGTTTACGGTGCGACTCGCTTTTGCAATGACAATGTCAGTTCGAAAATTCTTTCCGCATCCACCTAAGGTTATGATCTATAAATTATTTTCCTTCTATTGTTGTTTCACGTACTGAACAATGTCCCCACTTATGGTGGTCCACTATTGGTTTCAGGTTCCACAAGGACTTTTGCTACCCCAACGTTTTGGCCAAAATTAAGTCTTTATGTCCCCTCTGGGAGATGTGGGCAATGGACCCCAATCTGCAGCTACCCGCCCCCAGGGTGCAGAAAGCACACTGGGCACCAGGGTTTTATTTTATTTATGTAAATAGGTGCGGGGGCTGCCCAAATTGGGCATGCCAATGCTCCCACCCCCAAAAAATGACAGTTTTTTTGCCCCCCCCCAGGTAGCAAATGGGGGCAATAGCCCCTAATCTGCCCCCTGGAGGGAGCAGAGAGTCCACTAGGCACCAGGATTATGATTTTTTTAATACATAGGGGTAGGGACTGGCCAGTAATGTGCTTGCAAATTCCCCACCCAAAAACAAAATTGCTAGTCTTTCTGCCTCCCCAGGAGGCAGATGAGGCAATTGTCCCTTATCTGCCCCCGGGGAAGGAGGCATAAAGCCCACTAGCCACCGGGGATTGTGTTTTTTTTATTATACGTAGGGCTGGGGCTGCCCAGAATAGACATGCCAATGCCCCCACCCCCTAAAAATATTAGCCACAGTCTTTCTGCCTCTCCCGGGAGGCAGATGGGGGCAATAGCCCCTGATCTGCCACAGCAGAAAGCGCATTAGGCACCAGGGATTATGTTGTTTTAAAAAAAAATAGGGGTGGGGGCTGCCCAGAATGGGCATGCTAATGCCCCCTCCCCAAAATAAATTTGACATAGTCTTTCAGCCCCCCAAAGAGGTAAATTGGGGCAATAGCCCCTTATCTGCCACTCGGAGGGGGGCAGAAGGCCCACTTGGCACCAAGGATATGTTTATGAAAATGTCAGGGAGAAGCCCCATAGGCAAGTGTCGCTCACCTCTTTTTAGGCTCACATTGTGGCTGTTTCAGTGATATTTCTAGTCTTATCTGCCCCCAAGCGGGGCATAAAACCACTAGAAACCAGGGAAAGTTTGTGTGAGTGAACTGGAGTTTGGCAGACGGTCTGCGTGTACTGACCTTTGGCTGGCATTTTGCCGGACGTGTGTGTTGACTTGCACTTGGCTAATGGTGTGTGTGCTCTCACACTTGATGACGGTGTGTGCAGATTGGTGCTTTCCTGGTGGTGTTCGTGGAGTGGCTCTTGGCTGGCAGTGTACGTGGACTGGCGCTTGGCTGACAGTGTGCATGGATGGTGCTTAGCTGGCGGTGTGCGTGGATGGTGGTGTGCATGGACTGTCGCTTGGCTGATGGTGTGCGTGGGCTGTCACTTGGCTGGCATTGTGACTTACATGTACCCCCCAGCCTTTTCTTACACAGAATCCCCTGCAACCTCAAATTTACTACAAAGTCATTTTTTCCTCACATTTCTGTGTGGGAAAGTTGTAGGATCACCCCGCAGGCACACATTTACTACCACCCTAGTGTTCCCTTTTGGTGTCCTGGGAAAAATGATACCTCACTTGTGTGGGTTCCCAAAGTAGCAACAGCCTAAAAACATATAAGGAAACTGCCCTTTTGGACCCACTTTGGTTCCCTCTCAATCTCTAAAACATTATTGGCCCTTCTATGTCACAGGCACTTGGCCCATCCACACAAGTGAGGTATCATTTTTATCGGGAGACTGAGGGGACAACTGAGTGGGAGGAAATTTGTGCCAAGCGGTGATCCCACAACTTTCCCACACAGAAATTAGAGGAAAATATGACTTTTTATCTAAATATGAAGTTTGCATCGGATTCTGTGTAAGAGCATGTAGGGGGATCTATTTAGGCCACACCTCCCTGGACTCACCTGGGGGTTTCGTTTTTAGAAATGCCTGTTTTTGTTTTTAGGTTCCTCTAGATAGCTTAGCCTGAGACCATAAACACAGGTGCCCACCTATTTATCACATAACAACCTGTTTTTCAATAAATTTGGGCCATTCATGCAGTTGTGAATACATGTGACATGTACAAAGGAATTCTATTATCCCTGTGCAAAATTCTACATAGCATTTTTATTTCCTTAAGAGAATAATTTTCCCTGGGAGAAAGCTATTTCCCTGCACCCCAAGCAAATCAGTGGATGATCCATTCCTCTTCGTATTTTGGAATTAAAGATACTGCAATCCTTGGCTGGAGTAAATCTTTAACATTTCCACTTTAGAAAGAGATAACACAGTGACTCGGATATGCTTAAAAACCTTCCTTCCCCTTTTCAATCCTTCTGGAGTCTCTATTGTCTCATCTGTAATTTGTGAGCAGCAGTGGTGACAAGGCTCTTGTAAATTGGCAGAATCAATGGCATCTTGCCACTTTTGAAGTAGGCAAGGCCCGAGATAAGAGGATCCCTTCAAGGCTTGTCATGTTACAAAGCAATCTTGATCACTTTGGTCGATTTCCCTTGGTTTGAAGCAGCACAGGTATACCAACATGACCTTTGGAGAAGATGAAGTTGACAGTTGTGCCACAAACCGTTTCCGTAGCTGACATAGAAAAGTATCCATGTTAAGAAAGGACAAACCTGCCACAGAAGTGCATGTTAAAATTGTGCTCATCCTTTCCGCTGTATCAACAGGTACACATAATACAGCACAACTAATGAAGCCAAACTGGTAAGGAGTATATGTGAAGCAACAGTGGCAAAAATATCATATTTAAGTGGCAGTGGAGAAAATAAAGAATGTAAATGTTATGAAAAATCTACAACATTATTTGTAGTTCTTATTCCTGCAAAGCACCTGCTACTAATCATTAGTCTGCCATTGTGAGAAGTGGAATACATAAATGGTGTACCTGTTACCAAGGGCTAGCAGCACCCACAGTATGTGGCCGGTCATGCTCGGCTAGATGCCCTACTCTCTCTGCCTGAAACAGAGCATGGCGTCCAGTTCTTAGGACATCTGCACCAGGACCATAAGGTGTCCTCACAATGCTGATGTATGTTGAAAGAGCATCATGTGAATTTGTATAGACTTACTCACTTGCTTATAAGCATAGAAAATGATTGCCTCAATAAAATACTATTAGACTTCAATTGTATATTTCATGTCATAGTGACCACAAGTGAGAGGCCCAACACTACATAATATGGTGCATACAAATAGCAAAGTGAGTTTATTACCAGACCTCGGTCTGTAGCATTTCGACTGACTAACAGGTGATGTGATATCTCTGATATGCTTTGATTCCAGCAACCTACAGTGGAGTCTGTCTTTCCTGTCTAGAGTGAAAGATATCAGGATGTTACTTAATTCAAATGAAGTTTTCTGCTTATTGGAAAGGAATCCTATTGCCCACGATGGCCCCACACAAGTTGTCACAGTTTGAACTCTAGTTGCTTGGTTAATTAAGGAAATTGTAGTAAATGTAATCTCAATATTGCTGGGGGTTAATCTTACCAACAACAGTCAGGGAATTCCAGGACCCTTTTAGCTGCTATCTAAAAAATACTCCTTTGATTGGGAAGTTTCATTTTTTTTTTATGGAGCAAATGCATTTCAGCCAACACTTACATCATGAACTCCGCAGTGCAAGGATTTGCAACCCATCAGTTTCAAGCTATCTCCAATGCCTGATTAACTTCTGGGTGCCCCAGTAAATGATCAAAAGGAAAGTAAACAGGAGAAGGTTCAAAATGAACCTTTCACTTTGAATTCTAAGCAAGAGGTCTGGATTGCCTATCCATCCCCTTGGAGCCTTTTTCAAATAAAGTCTTCAGCTTTATTCCCCTGGACAGTATTTGCTCCACTGCACATTCTAAATCTGATCCATGAACAGCCCTAGTGCCAAACACAGTTGACCATCTGCACTTGTGCCCCAGACTGAGTTAATTTTTAGAGCCCATTCAGATGCAATCTTCTTAGATTTCTACCACTATCTATTGACTTACATTAGAAATATGTATTTCCTGGCTGCAGTAGGCACACCTATTGTTTCCAATACATTACATGTACTTAGACAAGGATTTGGAACGGCCCCTTAGACATAGTTGGATGTCTTTATTGTTTTGTCTCACTTCCCTCCTCCTTATTCAGTGGCAATAACATTCGCCTTCATCCATCCACACAGGAATGGACATCACATCATTACCCATTATCCATCTGCAGACAAAGATATATCATTGAATTTTCTATCATCAGTATGCACTGGAAGTGACATCACTGCTCTCCTGCCATAACCACCTTTAAAAGAAGAAGCCAGACAAGAGGACCTCATGGCTCCCTCTCTCCCAGTTTGCCCAAGGTGCCCCCTCCATTCTGGGAGCACTGATTCGGCTCTGTGTGATAGAGAATAGTGAAGAGGCAGGTCCACCACAGCAGCAGGAGTTGGGAAAAAAGGTAATTATGTGTGTATGTGCCTCCCTGTGTGTGTGTGGATTGCTGTATTTTTGTGTGTGTGCGTATATGTCTGTGTGTCTGAGAGCGCATCTCTGCGTTTATGTGTATGCATGTGAATGTTCTAGTGTGCAGGCGAGTTTCAACTGTTTTGTCACTGCCCACACCTGTGAAATGCTCATCCTGGTACAATGGTGGTAATTCCTGGCTATCTGATGGCCCTGGTACATTAGTGACAGTCCTTGGCAACATGCTGACCATGGTACAATGGTTTTAAGTTCTGATCAAAATTTTGAACCTGGTACATTGGTGGTTACCCCTGGCAAAATGCTTGATTTACCACAATGGCAATAATCCCTGTAAAATGCCAAGTGGAAATAGCCACGTGAGTTTGTGAATGAAATTCAGCACACATGCTAAGATGTGCTGTGCATGTGGTGGATCCAGTGAAGACTGCAGTAGGTTTTTAGGACGGATGGTCATCCTTGATAAATGTTTGAGACCCTCTCTTCATGGATCCGTTTGATCTTTTAACCTTTCACAAACAGTATTCCTACCAGTTGGTGAGTCCGTAAGTTTGGCTACACCACCACATGCACAGCACACCTTAGCGTGTGTGCTGAATATCATTCACAAACTCATGTGGCTATTTCCACTTTTGTAGCCACATCACCACTCACGTTCTTTGGTCCTGAAGAAAGCCTCATTATTAACAGGGAGACTGAAACATGTCAGTATTTAAGAGATACAGAAGACCCATTTTTCATCTTCATTATAGCCCACCTTGTTTTTAACGTGTCCTTGTACCCTATGACTAAATAATTTCCCGGTTGGGCATCCTAGAGACATTTTTGAACCTCACCACTTTTTTAGCACATTTCGCACTGACAAACCCCCAAAAACTTGCCCCGCTGTAATCTAGGCATCGAAGCACAGCTGGGTTGCACTCGGCAGCCCAGCTGGGAACCCAATGATGAAGCATGCCACCAACCAGGTTGGTGGGTGAGGGCTCTTCTTACTAATCCATTGGATTCTTGTGCTCCAGTGCTTGACACTGAGTCGGAAAAATCTAAGGATACATTTACAGGTCCGTCCACATTGCTGTATGTATTATCAATTAGGGGAAGAGGACGCATTCCTTTGCTCTTCTTCGCTCTCATTTTGTTCCTCCTAGAATGATAAGCTGAACCATGGTTTCAAATAATTCTAGTAATCTGTTCCTTCTATATCGGGTTCTAGGAAGCAATGACATCCCAGATGATCTCTTGTGTGTATAATTATTGTACTAAAGTGCATAACCAATGATCTGCTAATTACAAATACAAGAAAACATAAATATTATCACTGATGTAGCACCATTATGTCTTCCCCACTCTACACAAGAACCAAATGTTCACCTCCCATGCTAAGCAGAAATAAAGGCTACAAATGAACCAGTCAAGTGGGTACCCTTTATGAAAACATAATGTTAACGTCCTTGAATAGCTTTATCCATGAAGTAACATTGCTTAGAATATCATTCCCACACCAATATGAGAGATTTCCAAATAAGAAATTATAGGTCACCAAACTAGAAATATAACTATTGACTAGGGAAGAGGAGCTACTGAAATGGTTTTCTTTGCCAAAGTATTCAGCTCACATCTTTGCCAAAGTATTCAGCTCATATCTAGTTTGTGGTCTTTTTCACCTATAACTTTCTAGATGGACTGCTACAAGGCTAATTTGAGACAAGAAATTAGATTCATGGGACACTGTGACAACAAGCCCACTGTGATGAGTTGCTATGTACTTCCCTCTAATGGATTTGACCAGCAATTGCTTCCCAAATGAAAACAATGGAATATAGTAGATGTTTGGAGTCAAGAAAATGACAAGGGTACCTGGGCAGCCTTTTTTGAAAAAATAAATAAAGTGTCTATTTGCATTTGAACACACAATAAACCACAAATCAGCTTCCAACTGTATTGTAGGATATAGTCATCACAGTTTGTTAGCACGTCAATCACAGATTGATCCACAGAAAAGCATAATGAATATGTTCCATGTACCAAAGGTATCATGATCAGTTCCAATGGGTTAAGATAATCTTCATAATTAGACGCAGGTTGTCTCCAATGGGAAAAAGTTTGTTTGTTTTTTGCAGGACCCCTCCTTAATATATAAAAATCCTCTTCTGCTAGGGCACACCTCTCCATTCCCCCACACCATTTAGTAATTGAGGGCGGTTTGGCATACTTCCATTTTTGGGCAATGGCACATTTTGCTTTGAAATATCCTAGGACCACCAGGAAAAGAGTGCTTAGGTTCACAACCCAATCCACAATTCCCAATTGGGGTCTAAGGGAAATGCAAACACTAAAACTCCATCCAGAATGGTGTGCATCCTCAAACAGTATTGGACAATAATCAGGCACCCCTACATTCATGAAAGAGCCCTCACTGTTGTTGCATTACCAACAAACTGCCGAGGAGGACCGACACATTCACCACAGTCTAGAGGAAGGGTAATAAAAACTATTTAGATACTTAAATTGAATGAGTTGAAGGCAAGAGAAGATCTTCAGCATTATTGGTGCCATTTTTGCTTTGATCCACTTCTCGTCCTCCAGAACTTCAAGGTAATTCCGCCTATTTCTCTCCGAGACGTCAGCCCAAGGAGTTATTAATGAGGGCTTTGTATACATGTGAGATACTTTTTTCCCTGGTTGTTTCATCATTATTTTTGCATCTAGGAAGAGGAACTCTAGAAGTGTCTCAAGTCTGCTTGTTATTCCATGGCATGTTGTAGTAGGAGATATCTGAAGAATTAACTCTGATGGAGTTCACATTCATATGTTGATTGCTTCTCAGGTTTCACCGAACCTGGAGATGCCAATCAGGTCCAAGTCCCGGATATTCCACCACCTACCACAACAGCTTTCCATTCTATAACCACTGTAAGAAATCCATCCACTCACCAGAAGCAGGAAGTGTGTTATTGCCCCATCTCTGGAAAGAGATCTCAAACACCATCACTGAAACCCCAGATCCCACACACCCAGAGGAATTTTGTTAGCGCTTGCATGTGCGATTACAACTCCAACAGAGTAAGGAGGCATGGCTCATTATCTTCCTCTTCCTTGTCACATTCCTTACAGTGAGCCCTCTGCGTTCAGTAAACAGAATTCACCAAAAGAAGAAAAAACAAACAATTTTCCTACCCTACGTTTTTCTTCTATGCATAAGGATATTCACCCATAAGAAGTAAATAAAATTCTTAAGTTATATCATATGTATTAAATGATTTGTACTGTTACTTGTTTTATAACTGTACTACAGCGGCCGCCACTTTTTCATTTTGCTATTAAGAATACTCTGCCTCCCCCCTAAGAGATTGGGAGGCAGCAGCCATTCGTCTTTATCAGGAGTCCTTAGAAGGGACAGTTCTTCCCTTTTCAGAGCCTTCTTTAGAGCCCTCGGTCTGCCTCTTCCAGCGGCACGACCAGAAGGCAGCTGATTTTGCTACAGTGCAACAGTTCCTTGTTTAGAGGATCTAACGCCATTACCAAGATTGTGACGGTTCCTTGTTTCTTTTCAGGTTTCTTTCTTTCCAGGTTGCTGGGCACTCGGTAGATGCACAAAGTGGTCACAAATTTAGGGAGACTCACTTTCTTCTTCCTGATGGGGAGTGTGTGATGCGCCATGAAGGGGAAGTGAGCTGCAACACAGAAAAGTGTTTCTGAGTCAGGCTCAGGTGAGGATCCTACTAATGCATCAATCTCTCAGCAGGCCTCTGTAGCGGATTTGGATTTACTGCTGAGCATTATTAATAAGGAGGTTGTAGGAAGGTGGAATCTGACTGCATGGTTACCCCCACTTTTTTCCTGGTGTTTTGCTGGTTTTTGACTACTCTGACTGGGATCCTGCTATCCAGGACCCCGGTCTATCTGCTTTCTCCCTTAAATTGCAATGCATGTACTTTAGTTTCACTCCAGATCGGATACTGGGGTACCCTTATCAGTCCCTAGTATATGGTACACCATGTACCCAGGGCATAGGTACCCCAGAGGCCTCCCAGGGGCTGAAGCATTTATTGTGCCACCCCTAAGAGACCATTCAAAATGGCACCACAGGTCTGCTACTGCATTTAGATATAAGTTACATATATCTATTCTACATCTTTCCACATTTAAACCCATCAGTCACCCCTAGGGCAGGCCTTATCAATCCGGAAGATAGGGTGCTGGGTTTTGTGTGAGAGGGTGACCCTGCATGAGCAGAGACCCTCTGGGCTCTGTGATGCAGCCAAACCATATATATTTCAGTGCATTATAATCTTGCAGTGAATGCTAACTTTAAAACGTTGTGTTTGGTGTCAAACACCTTGGAATTATACCTCCGCACCACTAACTGGTGTGGGAGGTATTATTCCTCCCTTCTAGGACCACTACTGTGGGTCACCGGTCTACCCGGTACCAGCTTTCTCAACCTGGGCAGCACAAAATGGATGCTGCCAGCCACAGACACAAGTCTGCCCTCCTGCTGCTGAGCCAAGCTTGAACAGGGGAAGGCCTTGTAGAATAAAAAGCCTGTTTAGGGGTTCATTGTTGCACTGGTCCTTAAACCAACAAAGAAAAAATTGGCACGGAAGCTGTAATATCAAGAGAATACATTTATTAACTTCACATGAGGGAGTCTGCATCAATAAGGTACCCTCAGGCCATTGTATGAGGCAGTCCAAGAAGTACAGAAACCATGGGCCTTTTATGGCCAGTTTATTGCTGAGTTAGCATGGAGACTCAAAAAAAGGCAGTACAAGTGTACACAGAAATACTTATAAGGATACATAAGTATCGCTTAGTCAACCGAGTGGAAGGAGTTACAATATTGCTGACATTAGTTAAAATAGCCTGACAGTTTCATAAAGAGCAGGTGCATTCTGGCAGCTACAGGTTTTTCTGAGCATGTGCAGTGCTTGGCTCAATGCTGAAGGAGTTAACTGTAACTGATGGCTCAAGCAGAATGCAAGGGCAAGCAACAGTGAAGAGGGAGAAAGCACAAGGCGAGCACATGGCTAACTAAAATGGCTGCCAAAATTAAAATGGCTTCAGCTGATGCTAACAGAGATTTCAGCTAGTTTCCACAGCACATGGGTGTAACCATGCCTCTGTCCTGTCCCTCTCCTAGGAGGGGCCCCAGAGTTTTTCCAACCCCTTCCTTGGGTATAAAGTAGGAAACCTGACTACAGGACTTTGGATTTTACCTGGACTAAACTCTGCAAGCGGAAACCAAGTACTGCGATAATCTAGACTTCGCTGGACGACAGAAGAATCTCCCTTGGAGTAAAGGAGTTACTCCCCTGCAGCAGCAGGCACCTTAACACATCTGACTGGTTTGCACCTCCCCAGCTCCTGAGGACTCCGAAGATTTCTGCAGCACAGGAGGTGGATTCTCGAGCGTTGCTGAGGGTGATCTGCTCTCTCAGCAATCCTGAAACCAGTATCTCTCATGGGGACCGTGCAACCCGAACCCCTGTGCACTGTGTACTTTTGCAGCAGCATATAATTTTTGGCAATCCCTGAGGCTGTGCATTGGGCTACGTGTAGTCCTGACCCCGAGCAGTATTTCCACCGCAGATTTTTGGCCTCCACTCCACGAGTGCTCCGTGGGCTGGTTCTTCGTGATTAAGCTCGAGGTCGCTTCGGGATCCCTGGTGCGTTGGCCTGTGGGTCCCTTTGATTTCCCGTGGGCTTTCCCGGTTCCTCCAGACGTGCCCTGATTCCCCATAGCTTGGAGAGTGTTCTGGACCTTGCTGGTCCGCACCGTAACTTGTTTCCTCTGCCCAAGCGGGTTGCATTTGCCAAGGCTTGTTGGTGTTTAATCCAGACACTGACCCCCTCAGCACTCAACCTCCTTCGTCGGACAGCTCACCTCTGGACTTTGGTCATCGTCAACATCTCCTGGTCTCCGTGGCTGCAGAGTCAAGCATCCTATCTTCACACCTGAAGCACCCGACATTGGTGGGCATTCGCCTACCGAGCCCCTTTGTTATATTTCATATCGGTACCCTGATATAGGTCTAGGGAACATCGTACACTTTCCCTACATCATCTCCCCGTCATTTCATATGAACAAGCCTTATAAGGACATAACTCCAAATAAGGACAGACTGCCTTGTATGGACATAACGCCTTAAAAGGACTGTAGCATTTTATGGACTATACCTTTCACCTAGTTCCTTGCCGATGGTGGGTTTTTCCCTATCAATATTGGTAAGACGTCATCCTTGGCGCATATGAATAATTTATGAGTACACTCTACAGGAGGTCCACTTCACCTCTCCCATCGACACACAAGGTTTAATCCCCAACGGCTCCTCATACTGAACAATGGAGAACATACGCACATGGACTGTATAAATACAGCACCTCTTGCTATCAGTAGGCAGAAGGGAACCAAGACTTCAAGGCCGATACACTGACCAGAGATGCTGCATCTCCGGCATGCCATCGCTCCAGCTGACAGTGGTCTGCCGATCCCTTGCAGGGTGTCCAACTCAAGTCCAGGACGAAGTCACACACTCTCACTATTCAGGTATGGGGGTTCAACTAACTCCTAGTGGGATTCTTGTCTCTTAAGATTTGGGCTCTTAGACTTAGGTTCTTAGACTTAGGCTTCATAGCACCTAATCACATGCTTGGTACACTTAGGTGCATCTAGACAGGCATCTTAGGAGTACGCACTTTATTTTATAAATGCATTTCATATTCATGTATGTGTTCATGACTATTGCAAAATGGTAGAACAATACTATTTCTTTTTATTCACTGTACTACTGGTTCTATATCTCTACTACTGTGTATTGTGCTATTTACTGTTGTTCTGTTGATTAAGTATTGTGTGCCTTGTTCTCTAATCTCATAAAGAGGTTGGTAGAGGGTGTTTAGTAATAAATACATATATTTTAGTAAACACTTGTGTGGTTCTCCTTTCATTGGATTATTCAGGATGTTCTGATCTTGTAAAATAAGCTGCTCTACATTCCTTCAAGACTTAGCCTGAAGGCTGCTTTCCTTAGCCACCACAGGGATAGCTTTCATGAAGGTTATCTTTAACCTTCATGACGTGGACGTGGGTCCCTTGCTCACTTTGCCACTGTATTCAAGATAGCCTGGCTGATGAGGGTTATGAATCCTAAACCGGTCCAAGGATGCTTGTTTCCGGTCCAGGGAAGACATGGCTTGGCAGTATGGGCTGGACTGTTCCCATGAGGCACAGGGTCAGACTGATTAGCATATGGCCATGTCTGAACTGGGGTGGTGGAGTGAGCTAAAGAATGATGATGGATTAAACCCAGATCAGTTGACTGGGGGTGAGTGTTTGATTTGCTCAAGCACTCCATCTATCATCCCCTTTGGTATCACTTAGTTTGCCCCAAGTTGGCAGGGTCTGCCCAGACATGGGTCCCTTGCTCACTTTGCCACTGTATTCAAGATAGCCTGGCTGATGAGGGTTATGAATTGAAACCGGTCCCAGGATGCTTCTTTCCGGTCCAGGGAAGACATGGCTTGACAGTTTGAGCTGGACTGTTCCCATGAGGCACAGGGTCAGACTGATTTGCATATGACCATGTCGTAACTAGGGTGGTGGAGTGAGCTTAAGAATGATGATGGAACAAACCTAGATCAGTTTACTGGGGGTGAGTGTTTGATTTGCTCAAGGGCTCCGTCCATCATCCCCTTTGGTAGTTCTTTCTTTGCCCCAAGTTGGCAGGGTATTCCCAGTCATGGGTCCCTTGCTCACTTTGCCACTGTATTCAAGATAGCCTGGCTAATGAAGGTTATGAACCCGAGACCGGTCCCAGGATGCTAGTTTCCGGTCCAGGGAAGACATGGCTTGGCAGTTCCGGTAGGACTCTTCCCATGAGGCACAGGGTCAGACTGATTTGCATATGACCATGTCTGAACTGAATTGTTGGAGTGAGCTAAAGAATGATGATGTATTAAACCCGGATCAGTTGACTGGGTGTGAGTGTTTGATTTGCTCATGCACTTAGTCCATCATCCCCTTTGGTATCGCTTTGTTCTCCCCAAGTTGGCAGGGTATGCTCAGACGTGGGTCCCTTGCTCACTTTGCCACTGTATTCAAGATAGCCTGGCTGATGAGGGTTATGAACCCGAAACCAGTCCCAGGATGCTTATTTCCGATCCAGGGAAGACATGGCTTGGCAGTTCGGGCTGGACTGATCCCATGAGGCACAGGGTCAGACTGATTTGCATATGGCAATGTCTGAACTGGGGTGGTGGAGTGAGCTAAAGAATGATGATGGATTAAACCCAGATCAGTTGACTGGGGGTGCGTGTTTTATTTGCTCAAGCGCTCCGTCCATCATCCCCTTTGGTATTACTTGAACTAGTGGACAGTATATACCAGGCCAACTTCTCACATTGGTGTGCAGCGGTTCGGATTCAAGCTTGCTATTGTTTTGCCAGATAAATGTCATTGAGTAATTAACTGAAAATCACTAAATGTATTTAGGTACATATAATACATCAAGATTGAATAATTAAGTTCTACTGAACTTGGAGTTGGGTAAGTCAAGGGTCTAGCACACCCTTTCTCCAACTAAAGAGAGTTTAGTCCCCAAAGGCGGGTGTATGATTTGGGAGACAAGGCAAATAGAATGATTGCCTGGCTAGAAAAGAAAGACCGGGAGCGAAGTTGGGTACCGGAAATAGCACCACTAGTGTGGCGATTGCGGAGGAATTTGCGGTGGAATTTGCACGCTACTATGAGGAGGTCTACCAATCTCAAACGACTAGAGAGGAGAGGAAGTGTAGTGAATTCCTGGGCCTCCTGAAGCTGCCCCTATTGGAGTCTGCGGATAGGGACATTCTAGAGGCGGATATCACGGTCAAAGAAGTGGAAGAGGCCATTGGGAACTTACAGTCGGGTAAGTCCCCGGGCCCAATGGGTTCCTGGCAGAGGCGTTTGGGTGCATGGCAAATCGCACGGCACTGCATATGTGCAATATGTTCCACGATGCGTAAGAGATTGGGCTGCTTCCAAGGGATCTACAACTGGCAACGATCGTAGTGATCCATAAGGCCCGTAAGCCGCACTGGGAATGCAGCTCCTACAGACCTATATCCCTCCTTAGTTATGAGACAAAGGTCCTTGGGAAGATCCTGGCCACACGCCTGGGGGCAGTGGTACAAACACTGGTCCATCCAGACCAGTCGGGCTTATGCCCCATAGAAGCACACGACTCAAAATGTGCCGCCTGTTTGGGGTCCTGCAAGCCGTTACTAAGCGACAGGGAGTGCCGGCGGCACTTCTATCCCTTGATGCCTACATGGCTTTCGACAGTATAGAATGGAATTACTTATATGCAGTGCTGCAGAAGATAGGATTTGGTGTCAACTACTGTGCCTGGGTGAAGCTCCTGTACACAGAGCCCCTGGCGAGAGTCCGGGTCAATGAGGCTATGTCACGAGACTTCCAACTGGGACGCGTCACGAGACAGGGCTGCCCCCTTTCCCCTACTCTCTGCCCTAGCACCGGAGCCGTTGGCGCATTGGGTACGTGCGGACCCTGGGGTGTGGGGTGTCGGCCTGGGGGGCGGCTGAGAGGAAAGCATATCGTTATATGCCACTGATATTTAGCTGTATGCCCAGAGGCCGTCTGAGTCCATACCAAGGCTGATGGTCATGCTGCGTACGTTTGGGGAATACTCCGGATATCGCATCAACTGGAGTAAGTCCCTGTGTTATGTTCGGGCGGGACCCCAGCCTCAACTTGTGGAAGACTGTGAGGGCCTAATCTGGCATACAGAGTTTCGATACTTGGGTATTTGGGTCACTCCATCTGACAACGAATTCCTCCGTTTGAACATGCAGACGCAGCTGGAACGCCTTCACAGCGACGTAATGCACCGGTGGACTCTCCCCTCTCCGTAATGGGCCGGGCCGTCCTATTCAAGATGATGGCCCTGCCCGATTGCTCTATGCTCTGCAGAGCTCGCACTTCCCAATCCGGGAGGACGTGTTCAAAACTGTGGAGGCAGAGCAACGCTCCTTATTGTGGAGTGGGGGTGCCCGAGAATAGCGCTTAAAAAACTACAACGGGGAGTGTTCGAGGGAGTGCTAGCGGTGCCCGACATTCGGCTCTACTATTGGGCCACTCAATTGGTCAATATAAATGTTTGGGTGTTTGCCCCACAGGAGGAACTCGTGTACCGAGCAGACCGTATGGCACTGGGAGAGTGCTTCTATTTGGTGGCCTTATACTCTAAATCCAGAAGGAACCAGACCCTGCCCCCTCAGACAGCGGTGGTGGTGGCAGTGTGGAAGCGGGCGACGAAGTCACTGGGATGGGAGGCGAAACTCACGGATTGCACACCTTTGTGTAAAGGCGACTTCCTTCGGGAGGTTGCAAGGCTGCGAGACCTGCGCCAGCGGAGCCTGATTGGCATAGATAGGCTGGGGGATGTCTGGAAGAGGGGGAAGCTGGTGGAGTTCGCGAGTCTGCAGACGGAGTTCCACATGGGTGATGGAGAATTTCTGCATTACCAACAACTTAAACATGCCATACATGCACATCTGCCACAGGGGGAGCAGTTACCTGAATATGCTCCACTTGAGGATAGGCTACTGCTAGATCCTATGATTGATAAGGCTTTCTCCCTTACCTATAAAAAGCTTATTAATAACCTTTCGGACACACTGGGACAGTTGAGAGAAAAACGGGAGTCTGATCTTGGCTTATTGAAAGATGATGACTGGAACGAGGCCCTGCAGTGCCCTAGAGAGGTTGCGATCAGGGCTAGATTCAGACTGGTTCAGCTGCGCATACTCCTACACACCACGAACAGTGCAACATAAGATGGGGTTTGCAACTTCACACTTTTGCTTAAGGGGTTGCGGGGAGGAAGGCACATTTTTTCATATCTTATGGGAATGCCCCAAAATCCGCACGTACTGGGTTCAGCTACAGGGGATCATGGAAGAAGTAGTTGGGGCCGAGGTTCCGCTAGAGGCCCGATGGCACGTTCTGGGGGTGACAGGGGAGGTCACCTGGCCCAAGGGGGAAAAGACATGGCTAGCGCTTGCCAGTATAGTGGCAAAAAGAAACATAGCTCGACTCTGGGGAGTGACTTGTCACCAACGGTGGAAGAATGGGAGAGGGACTTGGACTGGTGCCAAAGGGCAGAGAAAGTTATTTACAATAGCAGGGGATGTCCCAAAAAATGGGAGAAGATATGGTTAGCATAGAGACGATACAGGGGAGAGTGGTTGAATACCCCCGATGGCTCACCACTGAGAGGAGTTAGGCCTTGTAGGGCCTCGTCCTCTGACCGACATGCTCAGTGAGCACTTACTGTACTCTACGGTTCGAGGAACTGCCTTTCCACTGCTGCTAGAGGGAATGGCCATGAAGTGGGTGAGGGGGAGGGAAGGGGGAGAGGGTGTAGCATGTAGTTTGAAGGGGGGACCTGGGCGGAGAGGGAAGGGGAGTTTAAACGCAGAACGTTGCATCTCGTATGGGGTGCGCCATGGGATAGGCTTGCATGGATCTCGCCAACTGATTTTAACATGTGTATAATTGTAACTGTACCATTGCACTTTCACTGCTAGCTGCTGTGTCTTCTGATGGAGCTGTTATGTTCAATAAAAAGATTTCCCCCCAAAAAAGAGAGTTTAGTCTCCACTAGGTTAGGTAGGTGCCTACACCACATAACACAAGTATGTCTTTTGGAGAAGAAGCCAGTGGCTATTTGTCAACTAAATATGATAGCCTCTCATTTCAAGAATTGAGAAGCATGTGCATATCTAGGAAACTGAAGACAGGTAGAAGTGCCAGCGCTCAACGCCTCATAGAGATATTGATTCTAGATGACCTCAGAAAGACCCCAGGGTCTGATGAGGTAGGTAGAGGTGCTGGAACAGGTGATGAGGACAGAGCAGGAAGTGAACACTTATTTGATCTGGCATCGAATGCTGGCCAGGGGGATCAAGATGATTCCAACCTGGAAAATCCAACTATTCCCTTAGGTGGGGGAGAAGGCCCCAGTGGGCCTCTCTTTTTTCCACCTGGAAGGGTACAGAGTTTGCCTAGAAGATCAAGAACTCCCTCTGTGGAGTCTAATCATTCAGGTACTTCTGTAGGGACCTCTGCTTCTCATAGGAGAGAATCTTCTTATGATAAGAAGTGCTGATTACTAGTGATTGAGATAATCTAGCTCAGGCTCAAGAAATTGCAATTGGCCTTAGACAGAGAATCCCTAGAGCTCCAGAGAGCTTCCAGAAGGTTGGGACACGAGTCCCGTGGTGGCAGCAACAGTGTTCCTAGAACTAGAGAGTATTCTCATGATCATAGGAACCTGAACAGGATAGTCCCTCCCTATCAGAGGGGGGGGGGTGACATCTACAAATAGATGACTGCACTAGATAGGGCCTGTAAAGTACAGAGGGTCCCTCAAGAGCAGTGGGCAGCTATCTTGTGGCTCTCCGTTGCTGACAAAGGTAGAGATAAGATCCTCACTGTAAGAGAAGAGGATGCTGACAATTACTCAGTCTTGAAAAGTGCTCTCATAGATGGGTTTGGCTTAACCACTGAGCAGTACAGGAATACGTTCAGGGACACCCAGACGGCACAGACCCAGGACTGGGTTGACTTTGTAGTTTGTGCTACTAAGGCTCTGGAAGGTTGGATACATGGCAGCCATGTGCATGACGTTTTAGGATTGGACAATTTGATTATGAGGGAGCATATCCTTAATAATTGCCAAAACCAGCTTTTACAACAGTACCTGGTGGACCCAGATTTGACTTTGTCCCAAGAATTGGGAAAGAAGGCAGATAAATGGGTCAGGACCAGGGTGAAGCCAAAGAATCAGGTTGTGACCAGAAGAAAGAAGCTTCCGGAGAACCAAGAGAAAGGTGGGGATAAATCAAAAGATAAATCCACATAAGGGCCCCAAAAATCCTCTTCTGGGGTGGGTCCCAACCTCCTTCCTCCCCTGAAAGGAAACCTTATTGCTTTGTCCGTAAAAAGTCAGGCCACTTGAAAAATGATGCCAATTGTCCAAAGGTCAGCAATAGGGAAAATGTTCCTCACAGCACTACTACCACTCCTCCTGGTACTACAAGTAGTAATCACCCAGGTGGTAGCAGTGCACCCAAAACGCTAGGTGGGTTCTCTTGGGGAACTGAGGTGGACCCTAGGTTAGAAAGGTCCCCCTCACAGGCCTCCACAGGCAGTGATGGTGGCATGGGATTTGCTACTTTTACTGTCAGTACTAATTCTTTGGGTAGGTACAGACAGGAGCCAGTAATACATGGTCAGAAAGCTGTGGCCTTTAGGGACACAGGGACTGGTGTCACCATGGTGACAGGAAACCTAGTACCCCCTCAACAGCTTTTACCTGAGTTTTAAGTACCAGTTGACCAACATTAATCTAATAGTAGCAGGGCAGATCATCCCATGGCTACAGTCAATCTCAGCTGGGGAGGGTCACTGGCCCAAAGAGAGTGGCAGTGTCCCCAAACTAGCCTGTAGATTGCCTGTTGGGTAATGATCTAGAACTTTCAGTCTGGACTGAAGTTGAATACTAGGCCCATTTAAAAATGTTGGGCCTCCCTGAAAAGTTGGTGGGACCCTTAGGGCCTCAGCCCAACTCCAGGGACATTTTGGAGGAGTGGAGCCTGAAAGAATGGCCCACTCTGCTCCACCAGAGAGCAAAGGGATTGAAGAAAAGTCTTCTTCCCCCCCCCCCCCAGACTATAGGTAAGGGTCAGCTTCCTCAGGGAACTGATCCTACCCCTTGTGGAGGAGCTGCCCCAGAGGTGGTCAGGCCTGTCCTGGCAACACCCCTGATGTCAGGGGACCCTTCCAAGGTGGTACCCAGCCTGGAACAGGTATCCCCTCTCTACCCTACCTCAATCAGCCTATGGCTGCAGTGGTCAGGGAGGTCAGTGGACCCCTAAGGGCTCACTGTCCAGAGGAACCCTCTCATCAAGAGATTAGGGACACCCAGTCTAGTAGTACTAGCCAAGTGAAAATTCCTCAACACACTGAGGGATTCCTCTTACCCCTAGTTAGTGACATCCCCCAGATGGACTCTGTTGGGCAAAGGCAAATCTGGGGCCAAATGGTTCCAAACCTACCATGTCCCTCCAGTGTTCCGACCAAAGGGAATCAACTCCCAGCTGTAGGCAGCCAGAGGGTGACCCCTTGGGCCAGATATAACTCAGTCATGGAAAGAAAGGCCTCCATGGTAACCAGTGCTCTGAGGAAGCTGAGACCAACTTATTTAGGGCCTCACTTTTCCACTCAGACACTTTAACAGCCTTTTTCTTTGCAAAAACACCCTACAGGTAGTAATCCCCAATTTTGGAGAAAAACCAATACCCCTAGGGTAGGGACTCCTTAGTGGATTATAAGACATGGGTTATCCATGCTAGTGCATGATCTTTCTTATATGGCCACTTAGTCAATAAAGTCTCAACTGGAAGGTTAGCCTTATCTCCTTTCGTTTGGTGTGGGGGGGAGTTATTTGGGAAGGTGGAATCTGGCTGCATGGTTACCCCCACTTTTGTCCTGGTGTTTTGCTGGTTTTAGACTAGTCTGACTGGGATCCTGCTATCCAGGATCCCAGTCTATCTGCTTTCTCCCTTAAATGTCAATGTATTTACTTTAGGTACACTCCAGATTGGATACTGGGGTACCTTTATCAGTCCCTAGTATATGGTACGCCATGTAACCAGGGCATAGGTACCCCCGAGGCCTCCCAGGGGCTGAAGCATGTATTGGGCCACCCCTGAGAGACCATTCAAAATGCACCACAGGTCTGCTACTGCAGCCTATGTAAGGTGGTGCATGCACCTCTTACTTAGATATAGGTTACCTATATCTATTTTAAATCACTGCACATATAAACCTATCAATCACCCCTATGGCAGACCGTATCAATCCTGAAGGCAGGGTGCTGGGTTTTGTGTGGGAGGGTACCCCTGCATGAGCAGAGCCCCTCTGCAGCCTTGGGAACCTATTCTCCAGGGTTGTCTGTGATGCAGCCAAACCATATATATTTAAGTGCATTATAACATCGCGGAAAATGCTAATTTTAAAATGGCTGCTTAGAAACATGTCATGTTTGGTGTCAAACACCTTGGAATCATACCTCCACAGCAGTAACTGGTGTGGGAGGTTTGATTCCTCCCTTCTAGAACCACTACTGTGGGTCACCAGTCTACCCAGTACCAGCTTTCTCTACCTGGGCAGCACAAAATGGATGCTGCCATCCACAGACACGAGTATGCCCTCCTGCTGCAGAGCCAAGCTCGAGCAGGGGAAGGCCTGACAATAGGTTTCCTGTTACAGGGAGGTGTGACCACCTCCCAGACAGGTTTTAATGTATCGGGGCTGGGTGGGTGCACTCTGAGAGTGTCCGAAAGTCTGCACTGGTGGCATATTTGGTGTCCCTGTGCATAGTCGTGCTCAAATCGGTTGCTGGAGCCTTTTGCTCCTGCTTTGGGGTGAACCTGGACAAAGGACATTTGTGTAACCATGCCTCTGTCCTGTCCCTCCCCTAGGAGGGGCCCAGAGTTTGTCCAACCCCTTCCTTGGGTATAAAGAAGGAAACCTGACTGCAGGACTTTGGATTTTACCTGGACTAAACTCTGCAAGAAGGAACCAAGTACTTCGATGGTCTACACTGGATGACAAAAGAATCTCCCTTGGAGTAGAGGAGTTACTCCCCTGCAGCAGCAGGCACCTTCATGCATCTGACCGGTTTGCATCTCCCAAGCTCCTGAGGACTCCGTAGATTTCTGCAACACAGGAGGTGGGTTCCCGAGCATCTCTGAGGTCGATCTGCTCTCTCAGCAATCCTGAGACCAGTATCCCTCGTGGGGACCGTGCAACCCGAACCCCTGTGCACTGTGTACTTTTGCAGCAGCATATGCTTTTGAGACTGTGCATTGTGCCATGTGTACTCCTGGCCCGAGCAGTATTTCCGCTGAAGAGTTCTGGCCTCCACCCCACGAGTGCTCCGTGGGCTGGTACTACATGATTCAGCTCGAGGTCTCTTCTCGATCCCTGGTCCGTTGGCCTGTGGGTCCCTACGAGGGTAACTTTGATTTCCAGCAGGCTTCCCTGGTTGCTCCAGAAGTGCCCTGATACCTCATAGCTTGGAGAGTCTCCTGGACCTTGCTGGTCCTCACCGTAACTTGTTTCCTCTGCCAGCTTGGGTTGCATTTGCCAAGGCTTGTTGGTGTTCAAACCGGACACTGATCCCTCTGCACTCAAAATCCTTCATGGGGCAGCTCACCTCCGGACTTTGGTCATCGTCGACGTCTCCTGGTCTCTGTGGCTGCAGAGTCAAGCGTCCTATCTTCACACCTGAAGCACCCGACATTGGTGGGCATTCGTCTACCGAGCCCCAGGTCACCCTGAAGTGACCCAGACTCTGTCCCCTCTGCTTTCAGGTTCGTCTCACCTCGGATCAAGGCTTGGATTCCATCGGACACTTTTCATCTTTCGGGCAGCAGCACTTCTTCTCATCACGCCATTTAAAACTACAAGGGTTTCCGACATAACTTGACCCCTATGCACCCAGCTCCTCTGGGATAGGTAACACTGGTACCTCGGTTCTCACAAGGGTGCTGGCCTTAGAACCTTCTATGTTCCAAAGGGTTTGCTTGAAGTCCTCTACGAAGTGTCCTTAAACTGTAATTTTCCAACCGTAACTTTCCCATAGGGTTGTACGCAATACCCGTCTTTGTTCTCACACTGCACCCATCATCAGTGGGCTCACTATATCACTCCTTTGGGTGGTTCTTTGGGGTCCCAGCGATTCTACGTGCTCTAGGCACTGTGTCTAGTGAAGTTGTTGTTGTTATACCATTTTTTCAGTATATGGTTCGGTCTCCCCCCGGAGCCCGCTGTGTATTGTGCTATTTACTGTTGTTCTGTTGATTAAGTGTTGTGTGCCTTGTGCTCTAATCTCATAAAGAGGTTAGTAGAGAGTGTTGAGTAATAAATACATATATTTTTATAACACTTGTGTGGTTGTCCTTTCATTTGATTATTCAGGAGGTTCTGATCTGGTAAAACAAGCTGCTTTACATTCCTTCAAGAATTAGCCTGAAGGCTGCTCTCCATAGCTACCACTAGGATAGCTTTCATAAAGGTTATCTTTAACCTAATCACCATAAGGGTTGTGTGGACGGGAACAGGCTGCCCACTTTAACTAGTGGACAGCATATACCAGGCCAACTTCTCAGAGGGGTAGAATCTGCTTTTTCGGTCAGAGAAAGCCTGCACTTTGCAAAAATCCCTAAACTTTCCCCGGATCCAGACTCCAATGCATCAGAGGATCAAAGAAAGAAAGGAAACGTTCATAACAGCTGAAGAAGTTTTTTTTTTTACAATAAATGTTATTGAGTTTTGAATATAACAACAAAAAGCACCATTCAGAGCTACATTATACACTGTCAGAATAGGGAAACCCCACATCACAGTGACATCAAGGCTACACAAGTAAAACCAATAATGACATATCAACTGAAGAAGGTTTTAACTCACCTTAGAGACACTTTGTCTTTTCCTGTGTCTGTTTCCCTCTTCTCCCAATATAGGAAGAAAGAACCAGATGCTCCTTTTCTTCAAAAGGCTGTCTGTAGTCTCTTACCTAGGGAATGGGAACATTTTGAAAAATCCTCTCTTGAATTTCCTGGAAGAATTTCCTTCCACCATCAAGGTAGACTCTTTAATGGTTGGATTTGCATTTCTCGAAACAAATCCTTCATTAACTTTTACCAACCGATAGAAGTTGTAAGATGAGCCAAAACTAATATACACCAAACACCCACACATGGGGAGAAAGTTTTACGCATGCTTAATTAATGTGGAATAAAGTGCAACGCGACTAAAATCGCTTTAATTTGGAAAAAATGCTTTACGTATGTGCAAGTTGGAATTACGAAGAGATAACGTGACTAACTCGCTTTTGGAGGGAAATCTTTGCGCATGCGCAGAAAGGACTTATATGTGGTCTTGCGGAACCTCATGCCTGGCATCTGCTTGCCTGAACTAAAAAGAAAGCTGCTTACGTTAATGCTTTTGCCCATAAAAATAATGATAACATGGGATAGAGTAGAAGTGGGTGGTGAACAGTGAGAATTATATATTTGAGAAAATAACATCTGTTTATGATTCTTTTATCAATAGTGTAAACTTAAGCCTGTTTCACATATGACTGGGCGAGAAAATGGAGTTGAATGACGATGAGATTGCGCATGCTCAGTAGACTCGAAATATGACCTGAAGACTGAAGAAGTGAAGTGGTGTCAAATGTCAAGGGCAGAAGATGTGGGAAAGTGAAGATATGTATGCCTCATCTATGGAGGCTGCAGTGAAATTGTTAATAAAATTTGCAACAATATATGAATGTGAAAAGAAGCATGAATGAGCTAAAGGGGAAGGGTTTGCGAAACAATGGTACCTTAATAAAAATGAATATGTCAGCATAGTGTGATGAAAACTCCCCCAGTCCTGTCCAATCATATTCTGTATTTTATTAATATTTGCAACTATTGAGGGTGCAGAAATGAAGACTATAACTAGAGTGGCTTTAGAATGTTATTTAGAGGTTGGAGGGAAGTTGGTGACGCGATTGCTAAGCCAAGAAAAGCTTGCTGCTGCTGGGTCAAGGGAGAGAGAAGCCGGCTCGAGCAAGAACAAGAAAATGAGAAGAGAGAGCAGTCTGGGAAAATTCAGATCTGAATTACAGCCTGATTAGATTCAAAGATTCCGGAAGAACATTGAGGAGGGAGAGAGTGTAAGAGAGGGATGTGCTGTGGTATGTTGGGTTTATAGAGAAGTTTAGTAAGTATCTGTCCTGTCCTGATCCTGTCCTATAGTCTTTGTCTCCTGATTCTAATTCAGGGGACCACCACCATTCCTTTGGCCAGAGGGGTGGTTTTCAGTATTTCCAATAGGTAAATATCATTCTGACTCAAAATTTGCATATTTCTTTGCAAATGTATTTTTGCCTCTGAACCCCTTTTTCTCTTCATCTATCCACTCCTTTGCATTGATTTATTGAATGAGTTTGTGTCATTGATTGTATTTGCTAAACGATTTATCTCTCCCATGTGAAAATGATGGTGTTTGCACTGTGAATTTGTATTGAAAGAGCGTTCACCTTTATGCCTGAAATGTATATAAAACGTATGAATTTCACTCAGAGTTTGTGGTTATTTAACTATGATATATGAATTAGTTAGAAAACTGTTAATATCACCATCAACTAACTCAACTAATGATCCATCGACCAGAGGAAAGAGTATTGATCTGTGAAAGATTAATTTAAGTTATATATTTTGTTTTGGAAATTTTAAGACTAAAGAAAATTAACTAATCAACATCTGAGTGAATTATAAAATTTGATCCCCAGCAGGTACCGGGGAAAAGAGATGACATTTTGGGTTAAAGTGTATGGGCCTTGTTGAATTGTATAGAATATTTAACCCTGGTTCACCCGCTGGATCAACATCATTTCTGAGGAGGCTAACCCTAATGATAAAATGGATACAAAAGTGGAGACAGAAGTGCCTATTCAGCATCCAATTTTGCCATTCTGGCACAACCTCATACTACTTAGACTGTCAGTCTCTGCCCCATGTTTTCCGTGATTTATTGGAAGAGCTGCAGCAGGGTGAATATGTCAATGGTAGACTATCAATCATGGAACAGCAGATGTGTTTCCTCTCTGATATCACCTTTGATTCTTTATCAACAGCTGCTGCAGTTCCTGGTGCCATCATATTGACACAACACCATATCTGAATTCATTCATGGAGAGCTGATAACTCTCAGAAGGCTTTCTTCAGTCATTTGCCTTTTAACAGTTCAAGATTCTTTGGTCCTCAAATAGAGGAACGTTTGAAGACATTTGTGGAATATCTTAACCTTCTGATGCCCATGAAGCCTGCTTCTGAAGGTAGAGGGCGTCCCTTCAAGTGGGCTGCTGAGTTATCTTTGGCTGTGAAGGAGCAGCCCTTTTGTAGGAGGGGACATTGCTGTGGCACTCCCTCCAATGCAAGTCCCGAAAGCAACCTTGCAATCCCTCATTTCCTCAACTCCACCAAAAGCATGACTATCTGAGAGTGGGAAGAGGTATGGGAAAATACTTCTCTGTCTGTCAAAGGGATGTCTCAGACGCCGTTTTTCTCCAGTTAGTGAGAGACGCATATGTGATTGAAATTTCCTCCTTACCACTAGATATCTTCGCCACAATTCCCACTTATCGATATCCTCAAAAACACAAGGTCTTCAGAAAGGGACATGCTTCAAAAGGGTGCCATAAGCCCAGTCCTGGAGAAGGAAATACGTCTCGGCTGCTACTTGGTGATGTTCTTGTTGCAAAAGAGCAGAGGGAAGTATCGTCTTGTTCTGGATCTGAATACCATCGATCAATATATACCTCTACAGAAATTCAAGATGGTAAATTTGCAGGGAATTTCACCTCTTGTTTCTCCTGACTCCTTTCTGGGATCTTTCGACCTTTGAATGCTTACTTTCACATTCCCATTCATCTCTTCTGAGGTTTTTGAGGTTTGATGTGTTGGGGCAGCGCACCCAGTTCTGTGTTCTCCCTTTTGGTCTGGCAACTGCTCCCAGAGTCTTTACAAAAATCCTATCTTCTCTAGTGGGAATCCTACATTCTTTGGGTGTTTTAGTGTTCCCCTACTTGAATGAATGGTTGATTTCTGCTTTATCTTTCCTTAAGGGCCTGGAAGCTGTCATGGGTGACTTCATTTTCAACCTCAACAAATCTCCCTTTCTTCTGATACAAGAGGTTCAATTCATAGGGGTACTATTCAACACAAGGTTGGAGAGAGTCTTTCATACCTCCCCTGCAACAACAAAGGCTAATGTCTCGGCTTAAGAATCTGCTCCAGGCTCATGCTGCTCCAGCATGAGCCTGTGGCAGTGGTGGCTAATCTCTGTCTGGTTTCTTGGGCTCAACAACACCAATTTCACCTGGTTTTCCATCTTCTGTCCCACTGGAGTTCAAGATCTCAGGCTTACAATAGATTGGTTCTGGACCACTCAACGCAGATACAGAGGTTCACCAGACCATCAGGCTTACCATGGCACCAATATGACTCTCTGTGTACTTACTTTTGTAATGCCTTCTTATTTGGACAACTCATATTCATAAGTTAGACAGAGTGGACATCCACTTGAAATATTGCCTATAGATTTGGACCTACAGCTTTGAAAAAGTAGTTTCTGACGTAACACACGCCGGTTACCTGTGACTTGTAGTTTAGTTCTCAATCACCTCCTTAAAAACATTGATGAACTTTAAGAAGATGTTAATAAACATTGGAAACATTTGACATTGTCTATGGCCCACAGAATTTCATATTGTATGCACCACGTATTGGATCTAAGCTTTGTTATATTCACTTTGGTTCCTGCTTCGGTTCTGGTCATCGAAAAACTACAGTGGTGGCTTCCACGTTCAAATCTGAGCACAGAGGTCACTTTGGAGGCGCCAATTACTTTGACTACGGATGCCATTCTCTGGAGTTGGGGAGCAACTCTTGATTATCATTCAACCCAAGATTTCTGCACAGCTGCAGAGTCCATGATGACTGAATTGGAAAGAACTTGTGGCTGACTACAAAGCTTTGTGTCAGGAAATATAGCCCTGATAGACCCTTCCAGGTCCAGAACATGTGCAGAACAATGGGCCTGATTCATGAAATGGTTTTTCCCATTCTGTGTCTATGGCAAATGTGTTCGGTTATATGGGCAAATATCCTTTAGCACACCAGTGGGATATTCCAGTTTCAATGTACTGTGTGTTATTGTGCAGGTTTATTAGTATATGTTTCCTAGCTGCTAAGTTTTCAGATTGCTCAAGTGTGACATTTTCATAATTTCAGTGTAATTATGAGTGACATTCAAGGATTATGAATGACACTTTCTCGGGAGCAAAATCAAGCAATTAAGACGAGGGAAACACATAAATATCAGAAATTATACACATTTGAGATATCCCCAACATATGGGGAGTGTCCCCAATCCGCACTAAAAATTCCAAATTTCAAAAAAATTTCAAAACGTATTTCAAGTTATTCCAAGAAAATTCTTTCCACCATTACATTTACAAGCGTCCATCATCATTTATGATTTATTTTTATTCAAACTCATATACCCTTCAAATTAATATGCCCAATGCATTTCGGACTGCGACCCTCGTCAGGGGCTAAGTCCTATGAAAATAGAAGAAGCTTCTATACAATTTTAACATTCTAAAAAGTGTAAAATGTGATTTAGACCGCAAGTGAACACAAATCAAACAAGGATTGGCATATCCAATAGGTCTCCCCTTTGGGACCTTATAAGTGGTTAGCCAGAGGTTTTCGTTTTGCCTTTGTTTCTAAGCTATGTCGTTGAGAAGTGTGGCTGAAGCGTAGCATGTTTAAAAACTATAATAAAGAAGACTGACCAAATTATTGTGTAGGGACGTGCATACATTACAGTGTAAAATGTATTTTTATTTTTTTGCAGATTTATATGGCGCAAATGCAACTCAAAGGTATTGGAGTGCTTTAGATGAGCACCAGTTACGTTACACAAGGACACATTCATTTTTTTTGGTAGGCACGGGGAGATTAAGTGATTTGCCCAGAATCACAGGATGTGGAGCCGACCCCGAGGCTTAAACCTTTGTTTACCAGCTCCAAAATCAGCAGCCTAGCCGTGAGACCACTTTCTCTCCCCAGAGACGCATGACGCATGTGCCTTTTTTTTACTTGTATAAACAAAAAGGAATGCAATAGCTTTTGCATTTGCTTGAGTTAGAGCTACTGGTGTTGTAAATGATAATGTCTTTTACCTAAGTGTTATGTAGTGTATGTATGTGGTGTGTAGTGGAATTATGTGAGTTGGATTGGAATTGTTAGATAAGGAGTTGTGTGGCGTGGAATTGTGTGGTGTGGAGTGGATTTGTGTAGGGAATTAATGTGGCATTGTACATATTTGAAATATGTGGATAATAATTACATGGTAGTGAGCGTATCGGTTATGTGGAGAGGGACTGGGTGTGATGGAGTGTAATTATGTGCAAAGGTATTTTGTGATGTGGAGTTGTATGTGGTGGATTTTAATTATGTGGTGTACTGTTCAATTTTGTAGCATGATGTGGAATTATCTGGTTTGGATTGGATGTATGTGGTGTTATGTAATTGTGTTGAGTTGAAATATGGGGTTTGTTAGTGAATTATGTGGTGTAGAATGGAAATGTGTGGAGTGGAATTGTGTGGCATGGAACTGTGTGAGTGTGACGAGTAAAGGAGCAATGTGATAGAGAGATAAGGGAAGGATGGGAAGAAAGGGAGAAGGAATTAAGAGAGGGGAGGGAAGATGGCGAGGATTTGAGGAAGGGAGAAAGGGAGAAAGGGACAAAGTGAGGGAGAGAAAGAGTAAAAAGAATAGGAGATAAAGCAATAAGAACAATGAAAGGACTTAGTGAAAGGCGAAAAGGCAAGATATGAGTGACTGAAATAAGTGAAGTTGAAATTAGGGTTTAGGAAATAAGGTGAGGGTATAGGATTAAGGAGTGAAAAGAGGGATTAAGAAGGAGGAAAGGAGGTAATGAAGAAAGATAGGGTGGTAGAGAGGAAGAGAGGCATATGGGAAAGTGGAAGTACATAGAAAGGAAGAGTTTGAGGAATGGAGGAAGTGGGAAGAGATCGTTGGAGTAATGAAGAGTGGAAAAAGGAAGGAGGGTTAGGAGCATAGGAAGGTAAGCAAGGTAGGAATGAAGGAAAGAAGTAAGAGGGATTAAGGAGGCCAATAAGGAAGAGAGGAACAAGGGAATAAGGAAGAGAGAGAAAAAGGAAGGAGGGGTGGGTCTGAACAAATTATATAGGGAGTATGGGTGGAAGAAATGTTTAAAGAGAGTAAAAGATAGGAAATTAGGTTGGGTTTGAGGGAAGGAGATCAACAAATGTACATGATTGGTACTTGTTTAATCGGGTTAAGCTGCCAACCGTAAAAGGAGAATGTTATACCATATGATATAAATGAGAAAATTGTTCAGGAGTACTGACCATACCTATAGTTTATAGATGATGGTGAGAATGTTTGTTGTCTGCATGCTGTTTGTAGAGGTGATGGAGTTGCTTGGTAGATAGGGGACAATTGTTGGGGATTCCAAGGACATTGTGTTTGGTATATTGGTGAATGTTTTGGTTGTGTGTTTGGTTCAGCCTGCACGAGAGAGAGCATGTTTACATATGTATAAAATGGGAAGTTAACCAGAGGGTATATATATATATATTTACACAAGGACACAGTTCTGCTTTTACCCACAGCGTCGCTGACCCAACTAAATGTGCCCCACCACTCAGCCGAACTCCTTCTCACACATTCAAGAAAATTACAGAAACAGAGCCAGAGGTGTAGCCCTCTTGTACACCACGCCTAAAACATGGGTGGAATGGCCTCACACCACATCACAGCACTGCATGTATGTAATTAGCAGAATTGTATTACTAAGTAACATGGGTTTTGAAAATATTTCTTAGCAGAAACCTTATTGAGCATTACTAGGCGAAGTAATAGCTTTCTCACACCTTTTAACTGAACTCACATAAGAGCAGATTTTGTTACACACGCCGCTGCCATGGTGTTGATAGTTAAACACCAGAAAAACACTATCCCTTTTACTTACTTTCCTTTGAAGTAGCTGGGGGTGGCGGAGAACTCCAGTGCCCAAAGCAAACAAATGTTTGTGAATCAGAAAGAGCTGGGTCAGCGACAAACTGCTGACTACTGGGGGCCAGATCTGATTTCCAACACATGTGGAGTCAGGCGGTAGGAGGCCTCCTTCGTTAATTAGAGTGGTGAGTGGTGGTCGCAGAAGTTGCAGTCAGGTAAAAAGAAGGAAGCAGGGGGGTGAGCCTGAAACAATTAAGGGCAAAAAGGTTTGGGGCGGGGCTTTACAAGTGCTGGTATGCCCAAGCAGTGAGGTATGCATCTTAGCACAATTGGGTCGAAGGAACGAAGGGGCAGGCCTGCAGGTTTATGGGGGGCATGCCAACGGTCAAAGCAAGAACAGCAACAGCAATAAGAAGGAATTGCTTGTGTATCAAAGGATGTGTGTTTGCGGTGTTACTGTGGAGGGGCAGACAGGGGAAAATGGGCGTGGCGAAGCAACCCAAAGCTGCAAAATGGCTACGAGGCCCAATTCTGTGAATCGGACATACACTGCGTGGATTGTAGCCTAAAATCTGGCTGTCGTCCCAACTTGATTTTCCCTTGCACAATTAAGTTAGGGGAATATTGCCGAATTGTGGGAGATGTAGGCCAATATGTCAACCTTGCTGCAAAATGGGCACAAGGTGCGGAGGGGGGGAGAGATGGGGGTGTGTGGAGGCCTCAGAGCACAAGTGTGCGGGCTGGCGGATGGGGAGCTAAGGGCGAGGGGAGGAAACATGCTATGAGAGCCTGGATGTATGTTTGTGGTGTTAGTGTGGAAAGGCAGACAGTGGAAGAGGGGCATGGCAAAGCAACCCCAGGCTATATGGCAGTGAGGCACAATTCTGTGAATCAGACATACACTGCGTGGATTGTAGCCCAAAATCTGGCTGTTGGCCCAACTTTATTTTCCCTTGCACAATTAAGTAAGGGAAAATATTGCTGAATTGTGGGAGATATAGCCCAATATGGCAACCTAGCTGCAAAATGGGCACGAGGTGCGGAGGGGAAGGAGAGATGGTGGGTGGTGGAGGCCTCGGAGCACGAGTGTGCGGGTTGGGAAGAGCTTTCCTGTGGTCGGTTGTTTGAAAAGCACAGAAATTAATGTATATTATTGCTAGCTGGACGGCAGTTGGCGTGCTGCAGAGCGGTTCACCCCTGCTGTTAGGCGTCTCTGTACTGGCACTGCTTAGCAGCGGCAGTGCATTGTTGGGGAACTGTTACCAAATTGAGAGGTGGGGCATGCATGTTTCTGAGGACCAAAGCTGCAGAGGAGCTCGTGCTGTGCTGCCCGCAGTTCTGCTGAAGGTTGTTTTACTGCAGGGTTTCCTCTCGGTCCGTTGCTTGAATGGCGCAGAGACTTTGGAGCGGAATGACGATTAAAGATCACTATTTTTGGGGATTAAAGCAAAGTGCCGACGGTTAGAGCTGCTACAAATCAGGTAGTGAGTGAGGTTCAGAACAGAGAGCGAGGGAGGGGAGAAAGAAGGAGGGGGCAGGCACAGAAAGGAGATTTCAGACGGGGGCAAGACTCGCCCAGCGTTTACCTTGTTGGAGCAAGCAGCGGCACCATCTGTTTTGAAAGCACGAGGGCAATAATTGCAAACAGATGGCACCGCTGCTCGCTCCCGCAAGGTAAACGCCATTCATGCACGAGTGCTCATTGGAAACAGTGCAGAACATGCACGAGTTTCCACAAAAGCCCGGAGTGATTCCAAGAGGTCACTCCAAAGCAGGGCTTGCGCGCTGCGTATGCCAGACCTAAAAACGTTATGAAAAATTTTATAAGAAATGTAACAGCAACTAAATTAAAATTGTAGATTTATAGTCATTACAAAGCAAATTTTTTCACTGAAATCTCTAAAGGTTGCTCAAAACATCCCGGTGTGAGCAAATGACTGCCTTTGTACAATAAAGTTATATCTTTGAAAAAACATGCAGATCTAAAAGTGTGTCTGCCTGTGTGTAATAAAGTTATATCCTTTAAAAAAACATTGAGCATAATTGTTTACATGCTAAACCTTGAAAATACTAGGCCTGGGCGGTAAATTCCATTCGGCTCACAGAATTTGGGTAATTTCACAATCCACGTTTGCGAACAGGAAAAAAAGCATTGCGAATGGGCGCAACAAGCGAATTCACTTGTTCGTGGAACTCTGCGTGCTCGCGAAGATTCTTTACCATCTCGCGGAGCTTTGCGTAGCGCGTCTATGCAAATTCTGCCAACCCCTAGAAAATACAACTCTGCATAAATGTAATAATGAAAAATTACATTATTGAAACAGATCTTCATGTTAACATCATCCTATTTAAACTGGGGCACTATATCCATGTTATCCAGAAGATTGATAACATTTAGAACATTCTAACTATGATCACCATACTGATCATACCATTGGTGAATATTGGCCATACAAATATTTGTCAACCTTGCAATAACGGTGTGTGATGTGAATAAAAAACATTTGAAAATCATTGCATATGCCCATGAAAAACATATGAATAAACATAACATGCATAATCAAATGGAGGTAATATCTTCCCCGTTGTTCCATGGTGAACTTCAACTACTTGGACTGAATATATTAACCGGAGTACATGTGGATCTATTTAAAGCAGCTGACATCCATTTGTTCATTGAGGCCCTTAGGGTTGACTGTATCCAGGTGGTTAATCCAATTGATTTCTCTTTGCAGTAGCATTTTTGTATTGTCCCTGCCAGCTGTGATCGGAACTTGTTCAAGGATCAGGAACCTTAGTTGACTTATGGTGTGACTGTTAAGATCAAAATGTGCCGAACAGTGGATTTTAAGTTTTTCGTACATATGTTACTTTTATGTTCATTAAGGTGTGTCTTCATTTTTCTCTCTGTTTTGCCAACGTATGCGTGTCCGCATGGGAATTTCAAATTGTAAATTACATTGCTGGTGTCAAACGTAGAAGTAACTTTTAGTTTGATGGTAGTGCCTCGGGTTGGGTGTAACAGTGTATTAACTTTTATGATGGAATTACAATTCCCACTATTCATACATGGCAATGTTCCTCAATAGTTTTGAAGGTCTTGATCATGTCTTTTGTGCAGAATTTGTTTTACATTTTTGGTATGCAAATAGGTTTAAGGGGCGACCCTCTGGGCGCAGCTTAGTAAATCGCATCCGCGAAATTCCTCAAATCGAACCAACAAGAATGAAATTCCTTTTTCATACAGAAACCAACTTAAACAGTTCCATGGCGGTTGCTTTAAACGTTTATTACTTCAAACGTGTTTAAGATCGAATTTAATGTTGTTCATCACATCAAATGAGGGTTGCCCCTTAAACCTTTAAGGGACGCAATATTCATGATTTTACATTAACACCTCCAGGACGACAAGGTGATACCTCCGTGGCACGCTACAAACATTTACTATTGATTTAATAGCCTGTGTATAGTCAACAAACTTTTGTTTTTGGTACGCAAATAGGCAAATCTGGGTTGATTGTCAAACAGTCCTTTAAAGTCTTTTTCCATTCTTAACATTGGCCAATTCCGTATGGTGTTTTTAATCCTGTAGCTACGAGTAGAGAATTTGGATACAAAGGCCATTCTATTTTTGTTGCCTTTGACCTTGTCTGTGCTATGCAGCAAACTTATTTAGAAAAAGAGGGAGGAAGAGGATACAAAGGACCAGGCTCGTCCTCCTCAGAATACAATTAAACAAAAAAACCCTTGAGAACAAGGATTCCAGAGCCTGGTTAGTCAGTGACTAATACTCATACAGTAATGCGTTAAAAATTGCTTGATGCCGGGTGATTAAAAACCATTAACACTCAATATAGTTGCAACCCACACAACATGCAAAAAGACAGACTACTACATACATGTAAAGAGACCTAATTTGGTACCCTTGGTTGCGGAGTGTTGGACTAAAAAAGAGCACAGATGACACCCTGATCTGTGGATGGTGCAAATTGTAATATGTCACTTTACAGTGGGGGTAAGCACCCCATAACCGCACAGTGTCTTTTTTTCTCTTACAGGTACTAGGTGATCAGTAAAATACGTATGTACTAAATGCATGCCTTAACTTTGCAGCATCCAATGTTTGTTTTTCTTAGTAATTCACTGTAGCAGGTTAGGAGTGGCGAACAAAGGGCTGGTCCCTGCGTAGTCCTGAAGAAGAGCTTGGGGAAGCTCGAAACATGTTGACAGAAACTGCTAGATACACCTGACTCATTGCTAGTAGGATGCCTAGAACCCCGATTTTAATGTACGACCTAGGAGCAAGAATAAATCATTTATAGCTCACTAGGCAGGTAATTTTAACATCCACTGTACACATACCACTCCACTTTCACAAATACACCAAGCACCACACATAGTCCTAATTAAAGTGCTCCTACATCTTTCGCAAGTCACAGCACGCCCCAGTCCGTAGAGGGCTGGGATGGCCCCAATGATGAAGCATGTCACCGTGGGGAAACCCTGGTGAGTGAGGGGACACTAGAAATAAAAATCATTTTCTTTCTCCAGCTTATTAAAGCTACTCCAACCCCATTGAGTCTTGTGAGTATTAGTCACTGACAAACCAGGCTCTTGAATCCTTGTTCTCAAGGTTTTTTTTGTTTATTTCTATGCAGAAAACTCTCACATGTTTTATTTTCTACTTTGTGGATGGCCTCCTGTAAAATTGGATTTGGATAACCTATTTGTCTGAACTTTTCTACCATGGTGGTCAAACTATTGTTGTATAGTTGATCATTGAATGAGATGCGTTTCAGCCTCAACATTTGCGAAAATGGTTAATGTTTTTTGAGTTATGCATGATGAAAGCTGGTATAATGAAGTAAATGATTGCGATCAGTGGGTTTGGTGTAACTGGGCTCACACACGTTGGGGCGACCCACTGCCAACTGGGGCCACCCTTGAAGCCCTCACGGCTTCGTACTGGCACTAGGCGCGAGCTCGCGCCACTGGGGGAGGGGCGGACACCGACAATGTGTCCAGGCGCCCCTCCCTTCGCCTCTGCCTCACTCTGCCCGGCCCCAGCCCAGACTCACCGGGACTCAGGGTCGGGCTCTTCCGGGCGGCGGCTCTTCTTCGCTCGCGGTGGGGGCAGGCACCGACAATGTGCCTCGCGCCCCCGCCGCAAGTCTCCGCCTGCCGCTCCTCTCCTCACTCGGGGCTCCCTCTGCACACGGGAGCCCCAGAAGCCGGCCACACTCCTCCTCTCTTCTCCTCAGATGCCGCCGGGCTCCCTCAGCTCACGGGAGCCCGGCCGACCCGCCGCCATGCGTCCTCGAACTTCTCTCCGCCTCACAGGCTGCGGGGCGGGACTTCCGGCCGGCCGCGATGCAATTGGCCGGCCGGCCGAGCACTTCCGGGTCGCCGCGGGCAGCGCGGCGGCCCGATTCAGGCAGGCAGGCTGGCAGGCATTAAAAATATCGGCGTGGGCAGCCGAAGTTAAATAAAATTAAAAATAAGCGAGGTGGCACTCGCCAGTAAATAATCAAATAAGCGGGGTGGCACCCGCCAATCCTCACGCAAAATGCGTGCAACGAAAACGCTCGAAATGCAGCCAGGAGCGCTCTCAAGCGCTAGGAGCACAGCACAGCGCTCCCAGGCGCCAAAGGTCCCCAGAGCAGACCCCTACAGCAAGAAGGGTCCACAGAAAGCGCTCTCTGCAGGAAAATCCATCAGCCCTCTAGGAAATGCAGCAGGCAGAGGGATAGCCAGGAAGAGTCCCCCAGCAGTCCATCAAATGTCCAGGAGCTGGGCAGGGCCCAGGGATTCCCCTGAGCCCCAGCAGCAGCATGCCCCTGGCAGATTCAAGTTAGAAACAAGAACCTTTTGGAAGGGGGCACAGCCCCTTCTTATACACAGAAAAGTCTTTGAAGTCATTTGAAGCAGGCAGTGTGAGAACCAGCCAGAACTGGTTACAGGGAAGTCCCTTCAGTATCAGGGACAGAGGTGACAGTCGCCCAGCGGGAGGTGGAGCCAGCTTTGTAGTTAGGCAGGCACAGCCCTTCACTATCAGGTGCCATCTCCTCCCACTTCCCTGGCAGTAGATGCTGCCTTTCATCCATGGGCTGACTCAGACAACCTCCTGGGCTCTCCAGCCCCTGTCACCCTCAAACCAGACAGTTAATCCACAAGCAGGCCCAGGCACTCTGGGCCAGGCTCACCAGCCAATCACACGCCAGCACCAACTTACACAAATATGCCAACTTCCAAAAGTAGTACTTCTAGACTAGACACAGTCATGCCGCATATATCATTTTGCAGCATTCATTCTCACGAGTTCATACATACCAAACTCGCTCCTGCACTCCCCACACATCAGGAACTACCATGGGCATACATATTCCCCATTCATTCCTATGGGAGGGCAGGTCACTCACCACTCATTCACAGGGAGCTCAAGCACTTTACACTGTACCACAGTAAAAAAGTGCGCAGAGGCCTAAAATCACCAACACCAGGTTCCATAAACAGGCTAGGAAAAAGCAAAAAGTCTAGGGGTGAACCTGCCCAACGGGCCGGGTCCAACACAACCCCCTTCCAGCCAAAACGCAGGGTAGACCAATCACTCCACTGATGGGCTTCCTTGCTTTGGGTGACAAAACACGGACACGGACCCGCACGGCAGGGACACCCTCCGGTTTTTCGCCACTCTGAACCTACATGGTTTCCTCCAAACAATAACTCTCTGACACAACTAGGATACCACACTGGTACTCCCTAGTCATCCACAGCCAAGACCAGGCCATAGGCCATCCAGATCACAGGTCCTAACTAATCCACAGAGTGGGGGGTAGTAACCCCTGGCACACAATAGCCATTCTCCACTCTCTCTCTCAGTGTAGCTACAACTACCACTGATCCAACAACCTAGGGACCATACCCTCAGGCTGACCAGAGGTCACGGGTAAGAATGCCCCACCCTACCTCTACTTCTGGGTTTCCGCACCCTCACAGAAAAGCACTTCACCAGAACACAATTCTCCTACCAGATCAGGACCTCACTCCATCACTGGTCTACCACCTGGAAACTATTCCACTTCTGAGGTACAAAGCACACAGCACAGTTCCTCTTCAAGCAGGTGGGGGGGCACAGCACACAGCAAAGTCCCCTTTCCTCTACCTTAGTGGAAACAACAAACTGCAGGTGAGCCCCAGATCACACAGCAAGGGCAGCCCCCTCAGTCTCTTCAGCTGACCCACTTTGGTAGAGATTCCTCTTGACCTAGAAGTTTCCTAATCTCCCAACCTAAGATCTAAACCCTCAGGTTACACCGGGGTCAGAAGTAAGGACACCGTCCCTCTGCACCCCCTTCCAGTATGTCTCAGGCTAGACAGAGCACACGTCAGCGGCGTATCAGCGACACACTCTCCTTCAGTACTCCCTATCACAGGGTGATTCTCAGTATGTCCCAGGCTAGACAGAGCACACGCCAGCGGCGTATCAGTGACACACTTTCATCCAGTACTCCTTCCAGGTCAGGCCACACCCCAACCTGGCTTTCCCCCATCATCGGGGAACGACCTCCAGAGGCCCCACAAATGGTCAAGCACTCTAGACGGTCAAATGCTTAGGGAGCCAGGACTTCTGCACCCACCACTTAGGAGCGGTACTGCCCAACACTAGGACCGCCGGAGTTCTGGTTACAGACAATCCCCGTCCTCTAGACACAGGAAGATCCTCCTCAAATGACCTATGTACAGCTTAGGCCCCTGACCTGGCGCTCCCTTAGGGAACCCTCCAGGCCCTGAGATAGGATTTCAGGCCAACGTGGGACACACCGTCCCACACTCACTCCGCCTCCACTGAGACAGGGCATGAGCCCCTACACCCCTATCATACTACTGGAACGTAGCTGAGTTACACATGAACCTCTTCCCCTTTACAGGATCATCAGATACACAAGCCACTCCTTTTGGAACCACTCCCTAATGCCTCTGCAAGACATCTAGCACACCGCCAGACATCCACCTTCTTGTCCAGTGCCTCTGCAGGACCTCCTGCACACCACCAGAGGTACACCTCACGTGCAAGCTCCTTAAAAAAAACTCACGCCAACTCCTCCAGTTCGAGACACCACTCATCCACACACTCCCCCTCCAGACTGGTGAGACAGTTCCTCACTGCCTCTGATTCACAACCTGTACCCCTCTTACTGAGCACCAGGCACCATACTCTGGGAACTGGGAATGGGACTTCACACGCACTGGACACATTTAAGCTGCCACCACTGGATCCTACCACACTGGGGAATCCAGACACACATACTACACTCAGGGAACAACCACCCTCCTGAGCTAGTCTTTTCTCCTCACACTCCCTCTCTTCCATCTACCCACACAGGGACAGGATTTGGGATTGGACACTGGACCCAGCAAGGGATTCCTAATATATGGGAACCTCCCCCTCGACTGGCGTCCTGCCCTGTCACTTTCTCTCATCTGCCACTAAACATAAAGCGCAGGAACACATTTGAAAATGACACTCTTGAGGAAAAAAATCAAAAACAATAATCCCAAACATATGACTATCTGAAAAAAATTGCAGAGTTTTGTAATGTAGCCAGTTGTCGCTATGGCACTGCGAAAACACAAGTCCAAATCCGCACCGCTGACCAACAATGTTAGAACTGGCTATTTCTGGTAGGCTAAGGCTGACGCCAAAGCCAGGCAGAAACCACCATTCTAGTCAGGGCAAGGAAGTCACACGCCAAGATAACCCCTGCTCACCCCCTTGGTAGCTTGGCACAAGCAGTAAGGCTAAACTTGGAGGCAATGTGTAAAGCATTTGCGCCAGCGCACAACAGCAACAACATACTAGGCACACCACAAAAGAGACTCCACACAAGGTTATTATAAAAAAGAACTTTTGTATTATAAAACCACATCAGATAAAATCACACAATATACATGGTGCCAACTGGCATGGGCAATATTCACAGGGATTATGTACACACGACAGGGCCACATGGGCGCCTGTCAGAATCAGATATAGCACTTCTAGATAGAATGTAAAATCACTTCTAGAGTAAAGAATAAATGTAACATAAAATAATAATCAAAGATAACAACCAGTAACCACTGGTAACAGGAACCAGGACCTTACTAGGACCACCTGTACTAAAAAAAGAAGAACCAACTAAGTATCACTCAGCATTTAGGGGTCTAAGAAAGAATACATTACTCATGATGCAATAAACCTACATTCAGAGGAGTAGAAAAGACAACCACCTAAGTATCACTCAGCGTTTAGGGGTCTAGGAAAAGAACACATTACCCATGGTGCAATAACCTACATTCAGAGGAGTAATAAAGAGAAACACATGATGCCTAAAGCATTCAGAGGTGTTAAGAATAAAGCACATGATGCAATAAAATACATTCAGGGGTGCAGCGCAAGAAGACACATGATGACCACAAAGTGCTGGGCAGCTGGGATCAAAAAGCTGTGGCAGGGCTCTCAGTAGCCCCTAGAACAAATCTGCGCCACCTGAGCCACACAGGCTTTAAAACAAATATCTCCCTGGAGCCCTCTGGCTCCTCAGCAAAGATGTCCCCCTGAGCCTAACAGGCTCTATTCAGCGTTGGGGCGACCCACTGCCATCCGGGGCCGCCCTGACTCGTGCCTTTCAACAAAAGGGCCCTCGAGCCTCGCTGGGCTCGTACATCACAAAAAATGGCCCCCCAGAGCCTCTCTGGGCTCACACACGTTGGGGCGACCCACTGCCAACTGGGGCCGCCCTTGAAGCCCTCACGGCTTCGTATTGGCACTAGGTGCGAGCTCGCGCCACTGGGGGAGGGGCGGACACCGACAATGTGTCCCGGCGCCCCTCCCTTCTCCTCTGACTCACTCTGCCCGGCCCCAGCCCAGACTCACCGGGACTCAGGGGCGGGCTCCTCCGGGCGGCGGCTCTTCTTCGCTCGCGGTGGGGGCAGGGACCGAGAATGTGCCTCGCGCCCCCGCCGCAAGTCTCCGCCTGCAGCTCCTCTCCTCATTCGGGGCTCCCTCTGCACACGGGAGCCCCAGAAGCCGGCCACACTCCTCCTCTCTTCTCCTCAGATGCCGCCGGGCTCCCTCAGCTCACGGGAGCCCGGCCGACCCACCGCCATGCATCCTCAATCTTCTCTCTGCCTCACAGGCTGCGGGGCGGGACTTGCGGCCGGCCGCGATGCAATTGGCCGGCCGGCAGAGCACTTCCGGGTCGCCGCGGGAAGCGCGGCGGCCCGATTCAGGCAGGCAGGCAGGCAGGCAGGCATTAAAAATATCGGCGTGGGCAGCCAAAGTTAAATAAAATTAAAAATAAGCGAGGTGGGCACTCGCCAGTAAATAATCAAATAAGCGGGGTGGCACCCGCCAATCCTCACGCAAAATGCGTGCAACGAAAACGCTCGAAATGCAGCCAGGAGCGCTCTCAAGCGCTAGGATCACAGCACAGCGCTCCCAGGTGCCAAAGGTCCCCAGAGCAGACCCCTACAGCAAGAAGGGTCCACAGAAAGCGCTCTCTGCAGGAAAATCCATCAGCCCTCTAGGAAATGCAGCAGGCAGGGGGACAGCCAGGAAGAGTCCCCCAGCAGTCCATCAAATGTCCAGGAGCTGGTCAGGGCCCAGGGATTCCCCTGAGCCCCAGCAGCAGCATGCCCCTGGCAGATTCAAGTTAGAAACAAGAACCTTTTGGAAGGGGGCACAGCCCCTTCTTATACACAGAAAAGTCTTTGAAGTCATTTGAAGCAGGCAGTGTGAGAACCAGCCAGAACTGGTTACAGGGAAGTCCCTTCAGTATCAGGGACAGAGGTGACAGTCGCCCAGCGGGAGGCAGAGCCAGCTTTGTAGTTAGGCAGGCACAGCCCTTCACTATCAGGTGCCATCTCCTCCCACTTCCCTGGCAGCAGATGCTGCCTTTCATCCATGGGCTGACTCAGACAGCCTCCTGGGCTCTCCAGCCCCTGTCACCCTCAAACCAGACAGTTAATCCACAAGCAGGCCCAGGCACTCTGGGCCAGGCTCACCAGCCAATCACACGCCAGCACCAACTTACACAAATATGCCAACTTCCAAAAGTAGTACTTCTAGACTAGACACAGTCATGCCGCATATATCATTTTGCAGCATTCATTCTCACGAGTTCATACATACCAAACTCGCCCCTGCACTCTCCACACATCAGGAACTGCCATGGGCATACATTTTCCCCATTCATTCCTATGGGAGGGCAGGTCACTCACCACTCATTCACAGGGAGCTCAAGCACTTTACACTGTACCACAGTGAAAAAGTGCGCAGAGGCCTAAAATCACCAACACCAGGTTCCATAAACAGGCTAGGAAAAAGCAAAAAGTCTAGGGGTGAACCTGCCCAACGGGCCGGGTCCAACAACTGGTATGAAGATGATCTTCTTGTTTGGTAATTTGAACGTCCAGCAATGTGACTGGTAGTTGAAGTATATCTAATTCTGTCATCTACTGCATTGAGTTGTTTGATTGCTTCTGATAATTCCTTTTAAGATTCCTTCCATAATATGAAAATATCATCTCTGTATCTTCGAAACATTATGAAATTATCAATCCACTATTATTGGTTTAAAATGTTGTCTAAGTCAAATCTCTGCAATAACAAATTTGCATAGGATGGGGTGGCACAATTTCCCATGCATGTTACTGACAGTTGACAAAGAACTTCTTTTGCCATTTAGAATAATGGCAATAGGGTGTATAGTGTAGTAACTCTATGAGGAATACTTTCAAGTCCTCGTCTTTATCTGAATTTATTAAAAAAGATTCCTCCGCCAGAAATCCCAAATTATGGGGGATGGACATATACAGTGATTTAACATCCAGGAACCAGCATTACCGCAAGCTGCTCCTAGCGCTCCCTAGTGAGCAAGGCACCAGCACTGCATGTCTAGGTGCACTACTGCAAGCGGTTCCTATAGGTCTCTAGTGAGCAAGGCACCAGCACTGCTTGTCTAGGGGCAGCAACGCAAGCTACTCCTAGAGGTCCCTAGTGAGCATCATAAACTTTGAAGATATGGTAAATCCGCCCTACCCATAATGCATTTCATGCAATACAGTACCATGAGCACATTCAAATAGCTATGTCCATATATACAATTAGTAGCTTTGAAATGTGACAAAATAATTATATTAACTCCTGATTCCTGATTAGGTTAGGTTGTACTCCATGTGGAGCTGATGAAGGGAAATGTATGGAAGGTCTAATATAGAAGTGAGATGTGGTAGGTGCAGTACTGCAGTCTGCTCCTAGAGGTCTCTAGTGAGCAAGGCACCAGCACTGCCAATACCGCAAGCTACTCCTAGCGGTCCCTAGTAAGCAAGGCCAGCACTGCCAGCACAGCAAGCTGCTCCTAGAGGTCGCTAGTGAGCATCACAAACCTTTGGTCACATATGGTACTCCCATAATGCATTTCAGGAAAGACAGTACCACAAGTACATTCAAATAGCTATGACCATATATATATAATTATTTTCTTTGAAATGTGACAAAACAATTATTATATTAATTCTGGATTAAGTTGTACTCTATGTAGTGCTGATGAACGGAAATTTATAGAAGGCCTAACATAGATGTGTACGTGCACTAGTTGTCCCTAATGAGCATCAAACATTTGGTCACATATGGTACTCCGTATTGCATTGCATGCAAAGCAGTACCACAAGTACATTCAAATAGCTATGTCCATATATACAATTAATAGCTGTGAAATGTAACAAACAATTATTATATTAATTCTGATTAAGTTGTTCTCTGTGTGGAGCTGATGAAGGGAAATTTATAGAAGGTCTAATATAAATGTGAGATGTGTAGGTGCAGTACCGCAAGCTGCACCTAGATTTCCCTAGTGAGCATCATAAACTTTGAAGATATGGTATATCCACCTTACCCATAATGCATTGCACGGAAGACAGTAACACAGTACATTCAATATGTACAATTAGTAGCTTTGAAATGTGATAAAATTAATTATTATATTAATTCTGGATTAGGTTGTACTCTATGTGGAGCTGATGAAGGGAAATTTTTAGAAGGTCTAATGTAGATGTGTAGGTGCAGTACCGCTTAGATGTCTCTAGTGAGCATCAAACTTTTGGTCACATATGGTATTCCCCCAATGCATTACATGCAAGACAGTACCACAAATACATTCAAATAGCTATTAAGCATGGGCGTAAAATCCGTTCCGCTCGCGGATTTTGCAGATTTTTGGTAAATTCGCAATCCGCGAACTCTCGCGAATTTGCCAATAATCCGCAAATTCGTACGCGGTGGATTTTTTTGCTTGGTGATACCATATTGCTGTGCGCGGCGTTCACTTACTGTTATTCAGCGTTTGCCGAGTTGTTTTTCTCGATATTTTGCGAGTGCTGCGCCATTTTGGATCTTGCTGCGGGATCCCGCGGGAGTTTGGCAACCTCGATTACGTCATTGCGGCTTGCCACCTTGCACAGCGAGAGTTTGTCAACGCGAGTATGCCGTGATCATGTATCGCCGGAGTTCGCAATTGCGAACACGTAGATGCGGCCGGCAGCAGCAATCTCGCACTCGCGAAATTACAAAATTTGCAATCCTGCACAAGAAATCCACCAGCAAGCAGCATAAACCTTCTGAAAAGGATGATTTTTATCAGAATAACATTTGCCTGCAATTTCTTTTGCAAGGAGTCCATTTTGGGGGGGGTGGGAGGAAGGAAGTGCACCACAGTCTCCAACTTCCTGTTCCTGTCCAGCAGGCTCCTCCCAGTGCTTTCTTCATGTGCTGGTCACTTTCATTCGGATCTTGACCTGGAAGGATTACTTTTTGTGGATGCTGCTGGATATTTGGATTTGAGGCCTTTTTGACTTTCTTTGGATCACTTTTGGATTAGAAATTTCACAAGTAAGTTTTTTGGGGCATTACAGTTACTGCAACTACAATTTTGGAATTTTCGATTTTTGGGCTGTTGTTGGGGCCTTTTGCCCAGGGGTAGTGAGTGGTGCATGGACTGAGTCTTTCTGTGGGGTCTCTTTAATTTAAACATCATTGAGGGCATGGACGGCATGGGATTGTGCTGATTTTTGTGTGTTTTTCGATTTTTTTGGCTGCTGTTGGGGCCTTTTCCCCAGGGCTAGTGAGTGGTGCATGGACTGAAACTTTCTGTGGGGTCTCTTTAACGTAAACATCATGGAGGGCATGGATGGCATTGGATTGTGCTGATTTTTCTGTGTTTTTCGATTTTTGGGGGGTGTTGATGGGGGACTGGCCATGTGGGTGGGGGCCATTTTGAGTGCTGGTACAGGCAGGCCCTGGCCATGTGCTGTGGGGCAGGGGGCCATTTTGAATGCAGGCAATGTTCTCAGGCCTGCACCCATTTTGCCTAGCTTTCATCCATTATGCCCAGGGGTAGTGAGTGGTGCATGGTCCTAGTCTTTCTGTGAGGTGTCTTGAATTTAAACATCATTGAGGGCATGGATGGCATGGGATTGTGCTGATTTTTGTGTGTTTTTCGATTTTTTTGGCTGCTGTTGGGGCCTTTGCCCAGGGCTAGTGAGTGGTGCATGGACTGAGCCTTTCTGTGGGGTGTCTTGAATTTAAACATCATTGAGGGCATGGATGGCATGGGATTGTGCTGATTTTTATGTGTTTTTCGACTTTTTGGGGTATATAACTGAACTGATGTTCCTCTGTCTTCCATTGCTTTTAGGTGCACAAGACTCAAGAGAACCACCAGTGCCAGGAAGAAGTCCTGCAGCGGTGTGTGTGCAGCATAACGTCACGCGACGTCACGTCTTGCCACAGACAACTCTGCAACTCGTGCAACTGCGGCCTGCTGTTCTGACCTCTGAAGAAGATGGCCCCAAAAAAACTTCCCCATAGCTCCTCTAGCAAGAAAGTTGCCAGTAACGAGCAGAAGAAGCAAGTTACCAAGGAGACTGGTGTGCCGCCCGCCACATTTTTTGGGAATAAAAAAAAAAGTACGCCTGCAGCAGCAGCGGCATCTGCTGGGGACCAAGCTGGGAGCAGCACCCCCGCTCCATTGGGCTCAGTGCCACCACCACCACGCCAACTTAAGTCCAAGCCCTTGAGTGCTGCAGAGGCAGCCAGTCTACTTGTTCAATCACCATCGACCAGTGATGTTGGCTCATCGCAAGAAAGTAGCAGCAATGTCCCTCAATCAACACAGGTTGTTGTAACTCATCTGACGAGTGTTGAACAACCACAGCCGCAACAACAACCACGTGTGCCAGTACAAGCCCAAGTACATGTGGAAGGAGAGGCAGCGCAAGGAGATGCGCAAGCAGAGGTGCATGGAGGGGCACAAGTGCCCACAATAGTTGTTCCTCCCGAAGTAGGGGCATATCAGGAAATCGACATTCAAGCCGAGGTATCATTTGAGGAAGCCACTCCTCCTGATGATCATTCATTGTCTTCCACATCCCTTTCAAGGAAAAGATCAAGGATGGTGTCTACATCTTCTTCAAGCCCACCTCCTTCTGATGATACGGATCAAACTTGGGAACCACCACTGCCGTCTGAGAGTGAGGCACACCATGATCTGACAAAGGTAGCTAAGCGTAAAAGGAAGGTCCCCGAAACTCTCATAGTTATGGAGTGTGTTGCTGACGCTGAACAAGAAGTGGTGTATACTCCTGCTGATGAAGACTCTCACAACGACGACGCAGTCATCATAGACGTCTCTCCAGCCTCAGCGGGCATGTAGCAAACAGACATTTTGACCCTAGCCCGAAAAGCTGCTGAGCGTGATGATGTTGTCGACGAGGAGGCAATGGGAACACCACCATCATTGGAGTTAACTAGTACACCACCACCTACCTCTACCATATTTCTTTATCGCCAGAAGGGACCTCAATCCACCTCGACCTCAATTAGTGGTGGTGCAAGTACACAACGTAGTAAAGTTCGGCAATGCACATCCTCCACTTCAACTGGCATTAGCAGCATGACCACCACCAGTATCGCCTCCTCCGCCCCCCACAGACATTTCAAGTCCGTAGTTTGGGACTTCTTTAGTGTTTGCCCAAAAAGGGAAAACATAGCCATTTGTAGCATTTGTAAGCTTGCAGTTAGTCGTGGTAAGTTTGGTACCAACTATGGTACCGGAGGCCAGAGAGGTCATCTTGAGAGACAGCACACTGTCCAATGGCTTGCACACCTAAAGGAGATCAAGGAAGCCCGAATTGGAAGTCAACAAACTGTACACGTTGATGTTTCATCTGATGATGACAAGGAGGAAGAAGCGTCAAACACTTCACTTACACCAATTACCCCTGTCAGGAGCACACCCCATGTGAGCCACACTAAGAGTTTGGGAGAGAGTGAGACACCAATGCGAAAAAGTTAATCATCGAGCGTAACTGGGTCGAAGAAGTCATCATCATCCCTTAAAATGGTCCAGCCCACCATTAGAACCATGTTGTTTTCAGAAGCGCCATTTGATCGCAACCACCCACTGACGCGTCTGTATAACGCTAAGCTGGCTAAAATGCTAGCTCTGGACCCTCTCCCTTTTTCTTTTGTGGAAGGGGTTGGTTTTCTAGAATTAGTGGCAACGCTCAGCCCTAAATGGAAGGTTCCTAGCCGGTTCTATGTTGCCAGAGTTGCGGTTCCAGCACTACATGAAGATGTGCTGGAGGTGATTGGGGCAGCTTTGCAGAAGAGTGCTGTTCATACTATACATCTGACAACAGACATGTGGACCAGTGGCGCAGGCACTGATTACATGTGCATCACTGCACTGCACACTGGGCCTCTTTATCAGGGGTTAAAGCAAAGCTAAACGCAGGTGTTGATCCGGACAGCGTTTTTAAAGCTGCTCGGAAACATGCAACACTAGCCATGTTTGGCATGGAGACAAGTCATACAGGAGAAAACATTTTGAAGGAGTTTTACACAAAGGTCTTTCAATGGCTGTCCCCAAAAAAACACATGATTAGTTATGTTTCCATGGATAATGTCGCCAATGTAGTTAAGGCCATGGATCTGGGTAAATATTTCAGAGCGCCGTGTTTGGCGCACTGTATAAACCTAGTTGTTAAAAAATTCTTGAGTGAAGAACGTCCAGTGTGCGAGTTAGTGACCACCTGTCGAAGAATGTGCAACCATTTCAGCCATTCTTTTAAGGCACAGAAGCATCTGAGGGGCCTGCTACATGAACGTCGAATGCCAGTGAAAGCACTCATCCAGGAGGTGCCAACACGTTGTAACTCAACCTTCTACATGCTTGAGCGTCTGTATGAGCAGTATACGGTACTCGATAAGTATTTCTTAACAATGGGTACAGCTCTGAAGTACCTGAGGCTAGATGTGGTACAATGGAAGCTAGTTAAAAGCCTGACAGACATGCTTCGTCCTTTTGAGGTCTTCACGTGTGCCGTCAGCAGGGAGGACTGTAATTTGGGAGAAGCTATCCCATTGTTGCGCATGCTACAGCACCAACTGAAGGCGGTGTCTTCTATGTTTGAAAAAGATGAAGAAAAGCAAGAAGCTTTTGTTTTGGCGGAGAAATTATTACAGCGCCTACTTGGCGATGAACGTCTTGAAATGATCCACTCAGAACAGCATTATATTTGTGCTACTATTCTGGATCCAGGCTACAAAAAGGCACTGGCAGGCAGAGCATTCTTTCCTTTTGGTGACGCAGAAGTTTCAAAGTACAAACATTGGCTAGCTCTGTCAGCCATGAGGTTTGAAAGAGAATGGCAGAAAATTGAAGGAAAAGGCAGTACATCAGCATCAGCAGGCCATCCCCAGTCAAAAGAATCCACTTCTGCACCTGTGGCTGTGGCAGAAGTGAACTCTCAGCCGTTAAAGACACCGGCAACTGGATCATCTGCACCAGACACAACAGTAACATTGGTTGAAGAAGAGGATTGGCTAACTAAGCTTGGGTTTGCTTCTCAAAAGGTCCCAGCAAAAAGTAAGCAAAGTGGAGGAACCGTAGAGAACCTTGAGTCGATGGTGCAGGACTATCGGAATGACTCAACAGAGGTCTATGTTAATGCTGACCCATTGGCGTATTGGCATGGGAAAAAAGAATTGTGGCCAGAGATCTCCAACCTGGGTATAAACTACTTGTCTTGCCCACTCGCAAGCGTGTCTTCTGAACGTGTTTTCAGTGCTGCTGGTGGCATTGTAACTTGCAAAAGGACCCGCCTCTCGCCCAAAAATGTGGAGAGGTTAACAATAATCAAGATGAATCAGCACCTCATACAACCAGATTACAAAGTACGAGAATACACGCCGGAAGAAGACGAGGAGGACAGCAACTTAGATGAGGGAATTTCTTCTCTGTTAGGTGACCTACTCCCGCCTGAATTCACTGAGTATGAGGACGAACTCTTATTCCCTGACACCCAGCCCTGAAAATGAGCCAATGAATCAATAACTTTCTTTTTCGTCCTTATTCACTTTTATTCCTGTGTGTCTGTCTTTCTTTGTTTTGCACAGTTAATATAATTACAACTTTAATCACCTAATCACAAAAACAAGCCCATCAGCAGAACTGTCTTCACTTATTTGCTTATTTATTTGAAGGTGCCGCAGTCTGCATTCCTCAGGTTCACAAGTTCACAAGAACATGCTCCTCTATCCTCCTCCTCCTGACTCCTATTTCCCTCAAAGCAGAGGACTGTATTACGCCCAATGAAGAAAGACTCTGCACTGTGGGGGTGTTCTACTTCTTTGAGGGTGAGTTGGCGGGTCTTGGGGCATTGCTGGGAAGGTCTAATACCGGTCTAAAACTGGTTTGGACAAAATCAGACTTGAAAAAGTTTTTTCCTTTTTGCTCACTATCATGTTTTCGGGGGCCTGTTTGGGGGGCTTCCTGGTGTTTGTGGGTGGGTTTCGGGGTCTGGGAGCACTGCTGGGTATGGATACTTTTGATTGCAAGAGGTTTGAAGCAAATCCATGGTGGCAGAGGGGAGTTAGGGCCTAGCTGCAGAGTGCGCGCGGAGTGATTTTGGAAATTGCCCTGAAAATGACTAAGTCCCTATTTTTGTACTTTTGCTCTTTGGCTGTTTGGGGGTCTTCTACTTGTTTTCGCCTGGGTTGACGGCTCTGTGGCCATTGCTGGGAAGGTCTAATACCGGATAAAACTGGTTTGGACCAAATCGGAGGCAAATTTTTGTTTGCGTTTTTGCTGACTTGCTTGTCTTTGAGGTGCTCTTTGGGGGGGTTCAGAGTGTTTGTGGGTGGGTTTTGGGTCTGGGAGCACTGTGGCACAGTCTAATTTTGATTGCATTTGCTTTTCAGGAAATCCATGGTGGAAAACGGGAGTTATGGCCTAGCTGCACAGCGCGTTTGGACAGAATTGAAAGAAGGCCGAAAAATATTGTAAGTATGAGATTTTCCATTTTTGCTTTTTGGCTGTTTGGGGGTTTTGTGCTTTTTTGCGGGTGGGTTGGCGGGTGTTGGGGCATTGCTGGGAAGGTCTAATACCGGATAAAACTGGTTTGGTGAAAATCCATGCGGAAAAGCCTTTTGGCACTTTTTGTAACTTAGGGTTCATTAGGGTTAGCACTAGCAGCAGGATTGCATGTGTTTCGGGGTGTTCTAGATTTTTGCAACTGAGTTCTGGGGTCTTAGAGCACTCGTGGGAATGTGTAATTTTGGTTGCAAGTGATTTGAAGAAAATCCATGGTGGGAAAGGGGGCATTTGGCATAGTTAAAGAAAGCGTTTGCCACTATTCTTAACTTAGGGCTCGTTAGGGTTAGCAATATTTGTATTGCATGTGTTTGGGTGGGAGGCTGTTTGTGGGGGGGTTTGCGAGTCTTGGAGCGATGCTGGGTATGGATACTTTTGTTTGCTTGCAAGTGGTTTGAATACCATCCACGGTGGGTAAGGGGATTTGGGCCTACTTTTACTTTCAAAGTACGTTTTGTCACCAGTTTTCTACTAGGCCTCATTTTTTGAGATCTGATTGGGGGTCTTCTACATTTTTGCGACTGGCTTTAGTAAGGGTCTGGGTGGGAGCACTGCTGGGAAGGTCTAATTTTGTTCTAAAACACAGTTTACGGTACACCTAGCTTGAGGGGAAAGATCCGCTAAATTAATTTGCCCATACTTATTTATCCTTCAAAAGGAGACTCAGACAGAGTACGCACTTTCAAACATATTGTACTGTCTATTAGGAAACTCAAAGTGTGACTTTTTGCACTACACAGCGTACATACCTTATATTTATTTGTCAGTGGTGTTCTAATATCACTTCCTGTTTTTCCATCAATAATTACAGGCCGGGTTTCTGTCTGTGCAATGGGAAAAAAAGGATGAAGTCAGGCTTCACATTAGCGAGCCGCAATTCAGCATCCGCCAGGCAGGCAGTGGACAGGGTTTCTTCTGGTCACCAACATTGATGGACGGAGCGTCAGCTGGAATGGAGGAGTCCCGCTAATAAGAGGAATGTTTTGATGCATGCAACTTACCAAATTCAACAGGACAACTACAACAACATACAGATACAGTATCCGTTCTTTACTAATTATCTTTAAAGTAATGTTATTGTTGTAAACTTCTATGAGTGTGACTCTGCATTTCTTGGATCTTTGCTTTTAAATTTATCCCTACAACCATTCTATAGGTTTTACTTCTGCTATTTTTTAAACCTAATTTAATGTAAGAAGTGTTTCTCTGAGAGCAGAGATAGGCAAGTGAAAACGCTGCAGCCCTGTACTGTCGCATTCTGTCATTCACGGTTGTCGAAAGTACTACTTACTTTTCAGTAACCATGCATGCAGTAGTGCATGCATGTCTATGTCACTTAAAAGATTTATGGTTAGCTTTGTACCCAAAGATTTCTTTATCTTCAATTATTGTTTGTCCATGCTGTGCTTTTTTTTCTTCTCTCAACAAAACTTTCCCAAAATCCCCCATTCCCATCCATTTTCCAAACCCTAACCCTCTTCCCCTGGGCTGTGTGGTTTTGATTGATGTGTGACTAAATGACAGCAATAATTCCACACACTTGCTAGGGAGGATAAGGTCATAGCAACAGGCTGGTGAAGGAATCCAAGGATATATTCTATTCTTACTCAGCTTGACACTCAGTCACTATTGGCAAAGGAAAGCAGATTTTCATGTGCGCCATCAACTTGATAGGTCATCAAGATTAGAACATCCTCCTCCTAGACGTGTCAAATTATTACGCTGCTGTGTCCTTCACCTTTGGTACTATTTCTTGAAGTAGTAGCCAATGTCAAAGAAATTCAACGCAAGTACTAGTTATACTTTCAATACTTTACCATTTGTTAGGCTACATTGTGGCACTGTTCTAGTGTACTACTGTCACCTGCTATATTCTCTATTGTACCGTTCTAATGCTACAGTAAGGACAAACAAGGTTTCATTTTCTTTTTTTTCAGATGCTGCAACTGCCACTGTGTAACACCACTAGTACCAACGGAATGATGACATTTCATCCTCCCAGGATTACAAACCTTAATCGCCATTTGCCGTGCAGCCAGCCCTGTGCCTAGCCCTATTTCCAAACACAAATTACAGGTAGGATAAGCGTTTAGGGGAGGAAGTATAATGGAGTATTAGGAGAGACGAGAGACTGACGCTAGTACTAGTAAAGTCCTAGGACTATTGAATTCACTTACTCTGTGAGAGGCACTTAGTTTTGAAAACATTTGGGCAATTAATTACACAACTTGAATCAAGATGCCACTTAAGTTTCACGAAAACAAAGTTACTGTTAAACCCCCACCCACCAGCCTCAAAAGCAGTAAAAAACACACGTATGCTAAGATAAAGTTTAAAGTATATTTATATCCCTGACAAAAATAATCTCCCACAAGACCCAACCCACCCCCACTCCCTAACCCCAACGAATGTCCGTGAAAAGTCCAAAAGAGTGAAAAAACCCAACTCCCAATTCTCACCCCCCAGAAGTCTTTAAAAAAGGGGTAAGGGACAGTCTCCTCCTACTGCTGGCTGCTCTGTTGCCTTTCCGGGCCATGTCGGAATGCTCCTTGCGGAGGGTCTCGAGCAGGGTTTTCGTGTTGAGCAGCTCCTGCTCGAGGTAGGAAACCCTCAGGAAAAAGGCGGTGCATCCGTTTTTTGCAACTGCTGTGGGGGGCAGCTGATTTCTTTGCTGCTCGGCGGTGGCGGGTGGCTGCGGCAGCGGTACCCCGGCTCTGTACCGCTGGAGACCTGCTGCGCTGACTGGGTGACCCAGGGAGCGCGGAGGAGGATGCAGCTGTGCCGGTAGATGTTGTTGTAGACTGCGTGTCCCCCTCCTCCTGGGCCACCAGCCGTCGATATTCAGCGACAGTGGCCTCCAGCCTCCGTTGCCAGGCACGTCTAGCCAGCTCCTTCCGGGTTTGTTTGGAAGGAGCATCTATATGAAGAAAGAAAGACATAGTCTGTAACCAATGCTCTTTAAGATTAACACAAAATGATTCAGCAGAAAGTTGTGTCACAGTAGAACTAGCAACTTGCAAGTGCAGTACATAACTATTGTGGCCAGTATCTATCTAACCTCCCACTTCTTCACCCTTGCTCTAACATTAGTGCGAGTTTAAGGAATCAATTCTACGAGCACTATGGACTCACTCCATTAGAGTCGACTATGACAGTACACCAGTCATATTCTTCTTCTTCTCTCTTGTTTAGCAAAATTGGAACGTTAACTTCTGCAAGCCGGCATAATGCCAGCACAGTCAACTTGCACCCGAGAAAAACAGACGCCCGCCATGATGAGTGAGACAGACTTGCGTTACTGTACCAGTCCAGTACATGCAGGTGGTGATGCTCTTACTTTTCTAATTATGGGTGGCACTGAGAATACTCTGTTACAAGGGCTACTGCTTAATTAATTTAACTTTCACCCTACAGTGCCAATGAATACTAGAAAAGGAAAATGAAGAAGATAAATAATCTGATTATCTATCACTGCACATGGTATGTATTTGCTTACTTATGGGATGACTTTAGGTGCTTTGCTTTTTATTGAGTAAACAGTGATACATCCACACATGAATGACCGAGTTCTACTAAACTTATTAACAGAGGTAGTGAGTGGCTATCGTAATAGCCGGATATATGCTGTGCTTGCAATACAAACTACTGCTACTATTCATGGTTAGTATTCGGACAAAATTACAACTTCTTTTCCTTGCCTTTCCTACACTGGGACGGATGTGCGGGTGCGGTGTTACATGCTCTTCAAAGTAACACTTAGTTCATCCAGTGACCGTCTACTCTCTCTAGATACACATATGCTATCTAAGAGTCAGATAGTACCATGATCCAGGGATCCATCCATTCAAACTATGGGGCAGATTAGGATTGCGGATTATCCCCGTCCTCCGGGCCGGCAGAATCCACCGCCGGCCCGGAGGATGCGGGAAATCCGCAGCGGACTGAAAAAGACCCCCCGCCAGATTAGGATGGCTTGGGGATCGTTTTTCAGTCCGCAGCTTTTCCGCCGCAGTCGCCTCTCGTCAGCAGCGGAAAAGCACTAACATGGCTGGCGGTGTCTATCAGACACCGCCAGCCATATTAGGATGTCTGGAGGAACATGCCTTTACACTGTGGCATTTCCGACGTGCAAAGGCATACGGATTTTTGTTTGGGGGCCAGTTGCGGGCCACCAGAGGTGAAGGGGGGATGGGGGGTACACATGGGGGGTACCTATGGTACCCCCCTGCATTTGCCTTCACAAAGCAGCAGGCACCGCACGGTGCCTGCCGCTTTGTGCATGCAAATGCACAACTTACATTTTTATCATTGCGGCGGGTGCTGCTTCAAGCAGCACCCACCGCAATGATAAAAATACAGGATGTGACCGCCAGGGTGGCAGTCACATCCTAATTACCACGAAGGGACCACCGCTGCCCCAGCGGACGGTCCCTCCTACTCTATGGTGGCGGACGGACCAGGTCCGTCCACCATCATAATAGGCCCCTAAATGTCAATCCTTCTTGTTCATGTCTCTCATCTGGACAAAACTTACGTTTTCTCATGGGGAGCAGCACACTATGCAGTCTGCAATCTCAATAAGTAAGAAATGTAAGAGCTTACCACTGCCCGCCACTATCGTGGCAACCCGAGGTATGTGGAAAGTCTACCTGCGCCTATTATAATTGATAAACAATGCACTATTTAGTGTCCATAGTTCTGTTTGTGCAGATTTGTCCCTGCAACAGTAGTAGTATGGATTGTCCTCCTATCCAAACCAAAAGTAAAGTAGTATCTTATTCTTTCTTGGTGGTCATTCACCTTTTTATTGTTGGTAATTGTCAAAGCGTAAACATTTAGAAGACTTGAAAAGACATTATGGACAATCCCAGAGGACTGCACTCAGTGCATAGAGCTATTGCTGACTAGAATGGGAGTTTCGTTTTACACCTTTTGCCAAATGTGCAATCTTAGTTAGCTACACAGACAGACTAATAAGAATAATCTAGTAATACCACAGGGAGTCATAGTCGAGGCAGGATAAGAATTTATATACAGTCTACAAGAAGATCAAAGACGATTTAGAAAACATCGAATGAGGACTGCTAGGAAAAAATAGGTACTCTATATTAAAATTAACTTACCGGGGCCAGGAAAGGAGCCCTCGCCTGCCCGATCCTGGCCTTGTTCAGCATCAGCAGCCACATCCTCCTCCAATGCCCTCTTGCCCCTGGGGGGAGCTGATGTACAACATGAAAGAAAGAAAGACCAGAAAACATGGATGATATTTGTCAACCAAATCAAACATTTCAAAAGAACAATAACAAAATATTTTGGCGAAATAGCAAATAGACAACTATTCCACGGGATATATTGACCTATCTCATGTGGTCTACTACGATATTAGTATTGCTTGATTTGCGGACCGTCTACTTGGAAAGTTATGTAACTCACTAAACAAACTACTAAAAAAGGTTCGCCTAGGACTGGAAGGCAGCAGTCCGCAGCATGAGAAGTGACAGACAGAGTCCATCATGATTGCAGATCAGCGACAACACTAAAAAGTTTCCTACTACATTAACCAGTCATTAAAATACTCAAACTATCAACCCACCACCACTATTTCTTCTTATTGCCAGGTGTACAAAGGAAGGACTGGACTTGAGTCTGTAGGGGCAGATTTACAAGCCCCTTGCGGCTCTTTTGCTCCATTGTTGCGTGACTTTTGTGACGCAGCGGCAGAACAAAAGAGGTGCCATGGTGTGGCGCATATTAACAACATGACGCATATGGGAGATGCATCACGTTGTAAAGCCCTGTGCCATCAGGGGGCGTTCCGGCGCAAGGGAGGGCGTTCCTGCGCAGGAACGCATCCTAAAAGTGGCTGAGGGAAATCTACAAGATTTCAATCAGTCACTTTTAGAACAATGATGCGTGACTCAAACCCTGCGCCTGCTTGAAGCAGACGTACGGCTTGACGCAGCATTGGGGAGATAGGGCACCGCAGAGCATTGCTGGAGCTGCGCCATCGTTGCGACGCAACTCCAGCAATGCGCTGCCTTTACGGCACAGATGCGTAACGCTTCAGTGATGTTTTCGGCCCATGGTGCGCCACATTGTAAATACGGCGCACCATGGGTGGTGGTGTGGCGCACAATTATTGGCGCATTCCTTCTACTTTGCAGGGATGCACCGGTAATTAAAAATCTGACCCTTCGTGTCTAGCATTACGCAGTTCTTTAAACTACACTCATACATAATTTTTCAGGCCAATGAAATGAACACAAAATTGAAAACAAATAAGCATAGTAGCAGAAGGAGAGCAGTGCACCTGAAATGCACAGAAGATTTTGAAATATAATTTACCTACAATGTAATCAGCAGCATTATTGCTCTTGGTAAAAAACAAAAATTTGCAATATAATAACACACAGAGCAGGAGAAAACAGAGTAGTAAAGAAATAGCTACTACTACTCACCAAGCCCGGGGATCTCAAGGCCGAGCAGGTCGATCAAGTCGCGTTCCCGGTCCAGGAGATCCGTCCAACGGTGGGTGGCCTAGTTGTAGGTGCGCCGGACCCGAGAGTGTTGGTACATGGCCCGGCACACCTTCTCCCACCGCTTCCGGCGCTCCCGGATCCCGTACCCGCTAGCAATCTTGCCGCCTGCCATGATGGTCCTGTGGAGGCGGCGCTGAACATAAAAAACTAGTGCGGCCACTTCCTCCGCGCTGAAGATCTCCCGGGCTATGACCTGCTCCCCCCTCCAACGCCCGCACGGGAGCCGGGCACGGGGCGCTTCCCGGCTCCCTTTACCATGGTCTGGGCAGAAAGGAAGGTAAATAATAAAGAAGAAATAGAATAGGGAAGAAGAAAAGGGAAGAGTTTAAAAAAGTAGTTTAAAATTAACCAAAAGTAGCAGAAAACACAAAAATATAGAGCTAGAAAAATAGAGGGATAGATAATAAGTAAAATAGATCAAAAAAACTTCAAACATGCAAAGGATGGCAGAGATTCAGAGAGGATACAGAAAGCATGCCCAGAACCATAACAATGAATGAGAAACAAGATGGCCGCGCCCGTTCACGACCGCGTGGGTAAGTTCGCGCGAGATTTTCCTTGCGATCACACGCGAACTTGTACTAGCGAGCCGCACACTTTGCGAGATTACACATTGCGCCCGGAAACGGAAATACGTCATGCAAACAAGATGGCTGCGTCCGTGAACGACCGTGAGGGTAACTTCGCGCCGTTGCGCTACAAGCGGCTCGCTAAAACGCACAAAACCTTGCAAACTAACACGCCGCAAAAAAACAAATCGCATATTCGCACGAATACCCGGCTTCCGAATTCGATCTAGCGCGAATTTGCGCCCCGCGAATCCCTCGAAATTGCAGAAAAACGAGTTTTGCAAAACTGAAAGCACTCAGCAGGTGCAAACATTCAAACTCATCATTAGTAACCATTCCCTGTAGTGCTTCCTGAGGGGCCCCTCCAGAGTTCAGTTGCCTACTTGCAACTATTCTATGACCCTGCTCTGACCCTCACAGCAGGCTCATAGAATAGCTACAAGTAGGCCACAAAGGTCCTGTGAAAAAAAACTGCACTGCAACAGAAAGCAAATTACAGATAAGTAAGCAGGTGCCAGACTGGAAGTTTATATTCAGTGACACATTAATCAACCCCAAATTAATTCATGTCTGTTGAAGCAGGGCAGGTGTGCTTGCTTTTCACCCCCATAATCTACAGTGATGAGCCAGAGGGTGGCAGTGATGTACCAGAGGGTGGCATGGGTGAACCAGAAGGTGGCAGTGGTGAAACAGAGGGTGCTGTGAACCTTTGATGATGAACCAGATGTAGAAACAACATAGTCGCAGCCGTTGCGAGCCAACAAGTAAGTTCGCAATTGCGAACTGGTAGAAAACCCTTGCGAACTGGCAGAAACCCTTGCGAACACAAAAAACATAAAAAATCCGCAAATTTGCGAGAGTTTGCAGATTTTGCGGATTGCGAATTCGCAAATACGCAAATTCGCGAACCGCGAATTCGTAAAATTCGCCCAGGCTTAATAGCTATGTCCATATATACAATTAATAGCTATGAAATGTGACAAAACAAATAGTATAATAATTCTGATTAAGTTGTACACTATGTGGAGCTGATAAAGGGATGAAGGGAAATTTATAGAAGGTCTAATATAAATGTGAGATGTGTGTGTGCAGTACCGCAACCTGCGCCTAGATGTCCCTAGTGAGCATCATAAACTTTGATGATATGGTAAATCCACCTTACTCATGATGCATTGCATGGAACACAGTGCCACAGTACATTCAATATAAACAATTTGTAGCTTTGAAATGTGACAAAATAATTATTATATTAATTCCGGATTAGGTTGTACTCTATGTGGAGCTGATGAAAGGAAATTTATAGAAGGTCTAAAAGAGATGTGTAGGTGCAGTACTGCAAGCTATGCCTATAGGTCCCTAGTGAGCATCAAACTTTTAGTCACATTTTGTATTCTCCTAATGCATTGCATGCAGACTTTGTTGGGATGGACGGGACATACAGGCTGTTAGTGGAAATGGTAGGTGAGGCGTTTCTCCGGTATGTCATCGGGAGCATGGGGGAATTTTTCGTGGAGTAGGCCAGACGGATCCGTGCGTTTACGGATCAACTTCCTAGTCACCTCCCCAACGGTAAAGCCTGGGCAAAGCTCCATGGTCGCCATCCACTTCTCTGACCACAGAGCAGTCAGTTTCGAGGGGGACCTTTCAGGAAAGTTCCCTGCCGGTCCAGGATTGTGGAAACTGAACTGCTCGTTTCTGGAAAACAAGTAGTTAGTGGAGAACCTCAGATTTGCGTATGTAGAGTGGAGAGACATGAAGGACCTCTTTCACTCCGCAAGTGAGTGGTGGGAATGGGTGAAGGACAGGTTCCGGAGCCTTTTCGATGATGCAAACAGAGCTGCTGCATGGGAAAAGGAGAGGTCGTTCAGGATGCTGCAGAGCAAACTGCTGCAACTGTACAAACTTGAGCTTGGGGGATAGGACGTGGATGACAAACTGGAGGAAGCCCAAAAAGGGCTCGCCGAGCACTTCAGGGAGGATTCCAGGCAAATCATCTTCCGAACCAAAACCAATAAACTGGAGAAGGACGAGAAATGCAACTCGTTCTTCTTCAAGAAACTTTACTTAGCCCGCACACAGTTGGTAGGGCTTCAGGATTCAGAGGGGAACCTGCAAGGTGAGAAAGAGCAAGTCATGAGAGTCGTAACCGACTTTTATGGCGAGCTTTACTCACCAGAGTCATCAGAGAGAACCCAGGTGGATAGTTTTCTGGAGGCCATCTCGAAGACACTAGGTCCGGAAGAGAGAGAGGGCCTAAATGTGCCCTTCATCCTGGAAGAGCTGCACTTGGCCGGCCGGGCCTCCAAGAGAGGCACGACGCCTGGAAATGACGGTCTTCCAGTAGAACTTTATGTTGAACTGTGGGACCTGATCGGGCCAGACTTGCTGGACCTATACGAGGAAATGGTGGGCAAGGGCAGTGTGCCGCACTCCCTGCGAGAGGGTATGATAACACTTTTGTACAAGAAGAAGGGAGAGAAAGAAGAGCTCAAGAACTGAAGGCCCATCTCTCTCCTCAATGCAGACTACAAAATTCTCAAGAAGGTGATGGCCAACTGCCTAAAGAAGGTAATAGTGAAGATAGTCCACCTAGACCAGACTTGTGGGATACCGGGCCAGCAATTTGTGGACAACCTGGCCCTGATCCGGAACACAATCGAGTACTTCAAGAGCCACAAGGTACCCACGGCCTTGATCAGCCTGGATCAGGAAAAGGCGTTCAACCGTGTTTCCCATGATTTCATGGAGCTGATACCCAGAGCAATGGGGCTGGGAGACTTTTTCTGTGACGTGGTGACCACAATGTGTAGAGATATCTCTAGCACAGCGTTGGTTAACGGCTGGAAAACCGACTTCCTCCCTGTCCTGTCAGGCAAGGCTGTCCGCTCTCACCTCTTCTGTACATCTGCGTGACTGAACTCCTCGCAGAACGCATAAGACAGAACAGAAGAGTGACAGCCCCAGGAAGCAACGGAAAGAGCGAAGTGAAGTGTTTCCTCTACATGGACGATGTCTCAGTCTTCGACGCGGACGGACCATCTGTGAGAGAACTGGAGAGGACTTGTATCGAGTTTGGAAAGGCGTCAGGAGCGAAGATCAACAGCGCCAAGTCAGAAACCCTACTCTTCGGACACTGGACCCCCACCCAAGACCCACTGCCATTGCCCATCAAGCAGGACTTCCTGAAGATCCTTGGAGTCTGGTTCGGTGGAGAACGTGCAGTGAAGGCATGGTAAATGAGACTGCCGATGACAAGGTAGAAGCTGGAACTCTGGAGCCTCCGGAAGCTGACGATCGAAGGGAAGTCTTTAGTCCTATGGAACGAGACCCTGCCAGTGCTCCAGTACGTCGCCCAAGTGCGGACTTTGCAGCCCCGCACGGCCAGGGCCATCACAAGAATGATCTACTTCATCTGGAGCTAAAAGATGGACAGGGTGAAGAGGGCTGTGATGTTCAAGACCCACGACAAGGGAGGCAAGGGAGTGCCAGACATCACCACCATCCGGAAGCGTGAGTAGCGCTCAGCAGATAAAATAAAGACATTGTGTTAATGCGCTTGTATCATGGTTTTTAAAACTTGGGAGCCTTGCTTGTGAAGGCCTCGCTAACTCGTATACTAAATGAGGTAATACTTAGTACATGCAACAGGGCTATACAAGACTTTGAAGTATGCGGTGATATTGGAGCATGCTCAGAAAAATACCTGTTTTTTAGAGTTAGATGCCAATGTGAATTTGCAAAATGCCATTTCTTCGTGTTTGAGCATTTCTGTAATTGGTCAGTTTCAGTCAACGCCCTGTTACTGGTGAAAGAACAATGACACAAATAGAATAGAGACTGAGCAGCTGCTAAACCAAATTAAGAGAGTTTTCATTTGGCAATTAATAAAGCCTTGTTTGCGGTATGTATGAAGGTTCATAGGCAGAAGTATCTTCAGCAAGCCGAAATCGGCTCGCAAAGGGCCAGATTCTGAGAATCTGGCCCTTTGCGAGCGCTATTTTTGCATTTCGGATTCATCATCCCAAATGAAAAAATCGCAATTCTAGAAATCGCAAAATTGCGATGAATTGCATTTATGGAATCTCAATTTGAGATTCCTTAAATGCAATTCATGAACCATTTTTAAAATTGCGAATTCGCAATCTGGGGCCACTATTTACCGCGAAGTCTAACTACAATGGTAAATAGTAAAAACTTAGAAATATGCACTTTAGTGCATTTTTCTAAGTTGTATGTTACACATACACATGTCCTTTGGACATGTGTGTACGCAACACCAGTGTACATTACAATTTCAGGGGTGCTACAGGGTGTCCTTTGGACACCCTTGCACCCTTGAAATTGCTTCCTTATTTGCGATTCGCTAATTGCTAATCGCAAATAGGGAATGACTCCCCATTCATTCCTATGGTGAATGGGAAAGCCATTCCTTATTTGCGATTAGCAATTAATGAACCGCAAATAAGGAAGCAGTAGAAATCGCATAAAATATTGCGATTTCTACATGCATCCCGTTTTGCGAGTCTTTAATAGCGATTCCTTAAAATTGGCTAATAAGGACTCGCAAAACGTTACTTTGATGAATCTGGGGGTTTGTTTACTGGAGCAAATGTATATGGGGTTAAACCTACTCTTTGTCTTTTCCGTTACTATTTTCCTATTTCGCAGTATCCAGTGAGAGAGATCTTTGGCATTGCGCAGATGGTCGTCTACCATTCTTAGGAGCTTGACTGCTTGGTGCTAGGTTATTAGCAGACATTACTGTATTTCAGATTTTATCGAAGGAGTTAGGACAATTTTGAATATAATTATTTCCATTTTCTTGCAGGTCTCATTTCTTGCTGTTCCTTTCCCATTACCCTTTCCCTCGCTTGATCACCGTAAAATTCGATGTCTTTATGGTAAGTGGAATTGAGGATATTGAGAGGTGGATCATATTTATCGCACTGATCCTGAGGAGGGTCCTCGCAACTGCCAGTCTTGACACATTGCACCTCTTATCGGGCAAACCTCCACAGATTCAGACAGACAATTAGGTAGCTAGGGCCTATCTCAATAATTTGAAGGCACCCGCTCCCCTCCCCTGACTCTGGCAGAACAAGTAGGAGCTTAGGCTGAGGTCAACCTGTTACCTTGAATGGCGATCTAGTTTCCGGGAAGAGAGAATGGCATGGGGATGAGCTGAATTGCCAGCTCCCTTCCTCATTCTCAGTAAGCGTTACTCGTCTGGCATTTAGGGAGATTGTAGTGAGGTTTGGTGTTCCATGGCTAGATATCTTCTTCTCTGCTCTGAATGCGCTTCTGCCCACATTCTGCTCTCTGTTCTCCTCCCATGTACAGAGACATGAAGGGTGGATGTGATCATGATCAGTTTTCCTTGGATTCAGGCTCTTTTCACATTTCCCCCTTGCTGTAATAAGCAGGCTCCTAGGAAAAACAAAAGGGAAAGAGGGGAAGTTCATTTGGTGGTCCCAACTTAGTCCTGCAAGATAAGGTGCTTCACAAACTAGCCATAGCTCCTTCTTGGCTGTTTCCATTGAGCCCTCCTCCACTCAGATTTCTTCCCTTGTCTCAGAAATCTCTCAAATAGCTGTCACTGAGGGTTTGGAGATTGGTCAGAAAAGACTAGAAGAATGATGTTGCTCCTTGGAGGTTGCTTTCTCTATACAGAATTCTAGGAAGGTGAGTACCCTTCGAATATATGAGAGACATGAGAAGAAATGTTCTTTCAGCTGTGCTTCTAGTGTTCTGTATCCGCTCTCATGTGAGGGAAGTCAAATACTGGAGTTCCTTAAGAAGGGTTTATTTTGGGTCTATCGGTTTCTATTCTACTTAATCAGTGGGCGGCAATGAAAACTATTGGGAGTTCCTCCCTTCTAGAGTTTGATTCTTTAGCTTCACGTTTTCTCAGAAGCTTGTATTTATTGCGACCTGTGATACATTCTTCCTTACCACAGTAGGACTTGCCTCTAGTTCTTCATGCTTTACAGAGAGCCCTCTTTGAACCTCTTACTTCGGTCTCTCTTGGATATTCGACTTAACGTATTTTTTTTGTCGCTATTACCTTGGGCAGGCGGTTGGGCGAGATTGCCACTCTTCTATAACACCCTCCATATTTGAGATTTTTTCAGGACCATGTAGTTCTTCGTCCTGACCTTTCTTTTTATCCACGGTTCCTTCAGCCTTCCATCTCTCTCATGATATCATTCTACCTGCTTTTTTCCCTTCCCACTCAACCGATTAGGAAATTCTTTGGCATTCTCTTAATTTTCAAAGGGCTCTTTTTATCTATCTTGTGAGAACTGCTTCCTTTAGGAAGGTTGATTTTCTGTTTGTCACTTTTGAAGATACTAATAAGTGTCATATTCCTACCTTTTCGACTCTGGACCGTTAGGTTAAAACAGTTTTTGTGGCCTCGATCAGGTGTTTTTCTCCCCCTTGCAGTTCAATGTCAATCAACGTGGGGGGCAGTGTCCTACTGGGCTGTCTTCAGAGGACCTTCCTTGATAGACATCTGCACAGAAGCCACGCGGCCCTCTCCACATACTTTTATCTCTCATTACAAGTTGAGGAAGGAGGAAACATTTGTTTTGGATTTTGGGTCACTGTTCTTTCTAGCTATTCACTGCACGTTTTTTTAAAATATTCTTTTTCTCACATGAATTGAAGATTGAGCATCTACAACTGTTTTTTCCCCCTAGCTCTGGTATACGCTCACTGGTAAAGAATGTAATGAGGAAGATGGAGGAGGAAGGTAATGGCTCAGTTACTTACCAGTAATCTTCATTACTCCGAGTCACTGACTTCCTTGTCACAGTCCCAAATCCCTCCCTCCTGTGTGCCCAAAGGAAAGAGCTGTGGACAGTGTGTTCTGCCTGAGTTAAAATAAAATTGCCAGATCACATGTTCCCTCTCTGTTCTCCCTGGTGTAATTGGCCATAATTTACTTCCAGCTGAACACATTTAGTTACTCCGGTGGTAAATTATGCCCTTTCGGTAACAAGGCCCTGTAATTTTGTCCCTGCTTTTCCTCGTCTGAAGTGTTTTATTTACGCTGTTTTAGAGTCCCAAGCACTCTGAAACAGCGTTTTTTCCCATTTTAGTTCTATGGTAATTGCCCTCTAAAATAACTCAACAATACCAAGAATGTCTATCCAGCAAAAAGGTAGAAGTACATTGAGACATGTTTATTGGACAATGTTTGTGTTCCTCAGAGTCTGGGGCAACTTTGTAGCTTTTGATACCTTCTGTTGACAAGGTTTTTGATAGACCACCAGTATTGAGGCTACGCAGGCTTCTTTTTAGGGCGGGCCGAGAGACACTTTGTGCTTTCGGTCAGCCCTCTTCATCCAGTGGTCTCTTCATGAGTCATTCACATTTTGCTTCCATCCACAACAGAGTACAGCAAGCAGCAATGGGTCAGCTCAGTTCATCCATTGGCTATCTTGTACTGAGAGGGACAGTATTTTGTCTGATTGCATGTGCACAGAGGTCACCAGGGCTGCTGTCTCTGGGCTGTTGGGCAGCGTTTTTATTTGTATATTTATGTGTATGTTTGTCATTTTTTTCTTTTTTTTGATGATGCACGTCTGATGAAAAAAAAAGCTGTTGCATGCTTGTCAAGACCAACGCTCGTTTTATAGGGAACCAATGTAATATTGAACCCTAGCTTCTTGTTTTAATGCAAAACTATATTTTGCTTTGTATCTGCCTGGGGGTTTTCTGAAGGAAGTACATAATCTGTGCCTCCATTGTTCATGATGCCAGGCTCATTCTGCCTATCCCTTCGAGCTTTGATGTTCACATCCGCTGTCAAAAGATCACATTTCAGTACTTCCTTTCCAACAGGTGCACATATCCCCCATATTCACCAGCCTCTATGCAAATTTGTCAATTCTCCAAACCACAAAATGTATTAATTTGTGTATTTATTGGCAGATGGAGGAGCAAACAGCATTTCTTTATTGAATACTGCTTGTCCCGGGAGATTAGCTCTTTCTGGTGTAAACTGGCTTGTACTTTTTCCAGTTCTGAAAAAAACACTGTTCAGTTATTGATTAGAAACAGAGAAAGCCGAAGAACGTATTGACATTGTTGGTCTATGCTGTTGAATTCAAGAGACTGCCTGAGGCCACTGCATTAGTATTAGCAATTTGACACTGTGCTTTCGCATAATACCCTTTATACTTTGCTTTCACGTTACATTATCATTTGTTTGGATGTCTGTGTGAAACATTGTCTTTTTTCAGTCGTATTTTACTCTAAAGATATATCTAAAATCTATCTATATTCGTCTGTGTAATCTAATCTTGCATTTATTGTCCTGTTTTCATGACGATTTAGTTTATCAAGATAAGAACAACATTTCGCAAAAGTATATATTTTATCTATTATGTTCTAGTGTGCATTTATATTTATTTAAATATGTGCTATATATTGGGGTTTGAATGTGCCTTTATGCATACTTGTCTGTACTCCGATCTTTAGGTATAAATAAATGATTAAATATTTCTAAAATGTGCAAAACCCAGGTACAGGCAGCTAGATTCATGAAAGAAAAATCGTCTCGCAAAGGGCCGGATTCTGCGGATCTGGCCCTTTGCGAGCGCAATTTTTGCATGTGGGATTCATCATCCCAAATGCAAAAATCGCTAATTGCGAAATCGCATATTTGCAAGGAATTACATTTAAGGAATCTCTATTAGAGATTCCTTAAATGCAATTCATTATCCATTTATTATTTGCGAATTCGTTATTTCTTGCCGCTATTTACCGCTAAGTGTAACTTCGTGGTAAATAGCGAAAACTTAGAAAAATGCACTTTAGTGCATTTTTCTAAGTGGTATGTTACACACACACATGTCCTTTGGACATGTGTGTGCGCAACATCAGGCTACATTTACATTTCAGGGGTGCAACAGGGTGTCCATTTGACACCCCTGCACCCTTGAAATCGCAAAATCAAAATGCGAATCGCTAATAGCGATTCGCACATTGATATGTCTTCCCATTCATGCCCATAGGAATGAATGGGGAGTTATTCCTTATTTGTGATTAGCAATTAGCTCATCGCAAATAAGGAAGCTGTAGGAATCGCAATAAATATTGCGATTCCTACATGAATCCCGTTTTGCGAGTCTGTAATAGCGATTCCTTATTATTCGCTATTACAGACTTGCAAAAAATGCCGATGATGAATCTGGCTGTATGTGTCCTGATGCTGGAAACTGACATAGAGCAGTGCATCAGAGGGAAACCTAACAAACCAGTGAGTTTCGAGCTGCCTGCAGCAGGAAGCCAGGCGTGGGAGATGCTGGAATAGCAGAAGAGCGTTCAAGACTTTGACAGTAGTCACTTAGGAGGCGTGACCACTCCACCTAGCCTCCGTAGTGAATTCTGGGAACTGTAAGAAGTAAGCGTTCAGGGAAAACAGTCATAATATGTTTGTGCTGAACAAAAAGCATTTGCAAGTAATTAAAGGCCTATGCATGAATGGCTTTATGATATAAATAAACAAAGAGCTTTAAAAACGTGCCACTCAATTATGTACAGGAAATAAATGAGGCAGAATTAAAGAGGGAGGATTGCGCGAGCACCAGATCCAGCCAAGCTGCATCATTTTCAATAACCAGCAATGTGGCTAAACGATAGGTAGTCCAAGGCACAGAGAATTGCAATAGTCAAGCATGAAAATAGTGAGACCCTGAACTTTTATGGCAGTCTGGAGGTCTTACAGGTAAGATCTTTCGTAAGAACTGAAGCACTAAGAGCAGATACGAGTTTGTTTATTTGTTTCAAAGAGGAGAGCTGGAGGTCGAGAATGATGAATACATTATGAGCAGAGATGGCTGGTATGGAAGGAGGATCCAGCTTAGCTGTCGACCAGTTGGAATCCAAAATTGATACCGCCTCTCAGTGTTGTCAGAATTAAGGTGTAAGGAATTATTGTTCATCCACGTGGCAATAGCTCACATGGAATATTTTGAACTGACATGGCAAGAACTCTTGTTCACCTTCTATCCTGAGAACAAGTCGGGTATCACCAACATTTGTAGGTGAAGCAAAAATAGCCTCCGTGGTGGGCGATGACTGAAATCCTGACTGGTAAGGGTTTAGAATCTTTTGTGTCTCCATCATAATGAAGACCTGGTTGTTAACGCTACATCATTTTGACTGGAATGGTAAAAAGTGAAACTGGGCAATAGTTGGACATGATGTAATCGGCTTCTTTAGCAGAGGGGCTACCAGGGCATTTTTTAACTTCAAAACTAGAAACCCATCCAATGGCAAGGGGAAGATTGCAAAATGTGATCACAGGAGGAGTTAACACCATCATCATTTCTTTGTCTGGATTTAAAGCCAGGAACCAAGCAAAGAACCTGAAGACACAGACTACATTTTACATTAACCCAGAAATGAGGTCAAAGTCGGATAGGAGTTTGTGTTTCCACAGTCCAAACTCTAATACTGCAGCACTGATGGGGCAACCAGTAACCTTAATACTATCAATGGAAAATAAAATCAATCGTGCAATAAATTTGACAGTTCTGAAAAAATTGTTGAAAAGGAATTATGAATAACTTGCAGGCAGCAGGTTTAACAGTACTATTGGAATTGGTAAAAGAAGCTTCTCTTGTAAGATTTGTTGCGCTCACAATACTTGTTTTATAGTAATTTGCATAAGATTTGGTAATAACTTCCTTTTAAATTTTATGTTTTACAAGGCACCTTAACATGTCTTGGGAGGAGTAATTAGCACACCATTGCTGCTCAAGCTTTTTGCATCACCATTTTGCTTTAGGAAACTCACGGTGCAGAGTAAAATTCTAAATTCTACATTGCAAATACCAGTGATATAGTTAAGAATCTATTTATAAAGACCAATTAAATAATTGTTATCAGTTTGCAGTGAAAGCAGGTGGTTCCTATAAATTCAATGTAAGTCTGTTGGTTGCAGTAGCCTGTGATCCAGGGGCCAGAAGTATGACTCTTTTCTTTTGCAACTCGCAATTTGCAAAAAATACGGAAATGTACTGATGGAGCGGACTTTCAGAATTATTTCTGAATGATTGTTCGTGACAAATGAAACTCTCATGATTTTAATTTTTACTAATGAGTGTTGCATGATTTGCACGTTTACTGACTCAACCTAGAATAGTATGCACCCACACCAACACACGAGTTTAATCATTTGTGCTCTTGTCTTGTTCGTCATTCTGCTTTGAATAATATATTTACTTTGTCCTTTGTTTTGTCATATATTAACTGCGGCTGTTTAAAAATAATAGCATGTGCATTCTTTAAAATGTGCTTCTGTTTATGTAATGTCATCTCATGTGTTTGTTTATTTGTTCGTATGCAAAACTAGGTAATATAGTTAATGGGTTAATTTTAGTAAAGGGGGTGGGTAACAGAATAATTATCATTTCTTGAATTAATTATTGTCTTGTGTTTCCTTGCATACTAGACTCAAGCTAAAAAGGCCTGTGGCCTACTTCTAAAATGGATGTTCGAAAAAGCTTTACCAAAAGTGGGCCATGCACAGCTACGATGGAATGTGAAAATGTTTTTCTACATTAATTCTTGGAGAATGGCTTGCAAACAAGGCTGTGTGAAAGCTTAGGACATTTGGTTCAGATTTCTTCATGGTCAAGGCTGCACTTGTCGTTCAGTGGCAGAAAAGCTTGAGCGGACAAAGGAAATTATATTAACTTTTATCAAATTTAACCACCTTCGAAAGCTGCTAGTGACATTAAATAATGAACAATGCCGCTCTTGAAAGAACGTAACCCTGGCTATGCGAGAGTCGGATGACCGCATCAGGAGACATCCTTTGACCAATCATGTTTTGCCCGGCTTGAATATTTGTATTCTTTTAGTTAGTTTTAGATAGGAAAATACTATAAGAATTGCCCCTTTGCTAAGAGCACTGTTCTTTCGTTCCTGTGCTCCAGAGACGCTGCCAGATTTTCCTTTCACGTAAGATCTTTAGAGACTTTACTTTTCCTTACAGGTTTTCTTTAGCTAAGCTACGGAAATAGGGAAATAGGCTATGGAGAAATAATCAATGTGTTTGAGCATTTACTCACGCTGATTTTGGTTCGAACTTGCTAAAATTGTTGTGCCTATAATGAATTAATCTGCTAAATAAAAATTGCTAATAAAAGAGTTTTCTTAAAATGCATTTGCTTTAAAAATAAAGTTAATAAATAGATTTTGAAATGACAAGCTGGTCTTGTTTGTTTCCTTGAGTTACCATTAGTTAATCCATTGCCTATACATGTGACTTAATTAAGGTGATTTGCTATGTCAGAATAATTAAGTCATAAGATTCAGTCGGTCATAATTCATGTCTCAGTCAAATATGGGCCTAGTGTTAATTTTATAAATAATGGTGAGTATTGTGGTGTAGAGTTGTACTTATGAGACTGAATTTCTTCAGACCCGCTGGATCAAATTCCTGGTAGCAGAGTTCGGTTACTATGGTAACATACATGTTACATGGTAATAACATAGGATACATGTTTAACACATGTTAAGTTTTGTCTAGATGTTATATGTTGTTGTTAGGTTTTTTACAGCAGTGTGAAAAGCCTATGTGCCGGCAGAGTAGTGTGACAGGTGAAGTTACACAGTTCATTTGTTCTGTTTCAAATTAGTGGTACAGAAATATCACTAAGTGTTGTGGTCGTACAACACACGTTTAGGGATTTAGGTATGACAGTTTGCATGAATAGTGAGGATTGAATGTGAAATCGTAACTTCGAGTATAGGGACTAGGAGCCCGTTTTAAAACTTGCTGTGAAAAAAGTAATAGGATTTTTCCGAACTTGTGTGAAGGGTATGATAACTTTTGTCTATTCATACTGGCGTAACAGGAAATCTATTGGTTGGTTAAAGTCCTACTGAAGAATTCATGTATGTATGGATAGGTTTCTCTTTTGTATGAAAGCTGAAAAATTGTTTTTGTGAAAATAGCATTGTCTATTTCATGCGAGTGAAATTCTTGAATGCTTGATAAAACTATTACTTTGTTTAGCGAAACGGACAAATGGTTTGTTTTTATGTAGTTATTAACTGAGATTCTTCAAAAAGAATTGTTTAAAATGGCGCTGTAAAAATATTTTGTGAAGGAGGGGTGAGTTTACGTAGTGACACTGACAAGCGCAGCTTTGCTGCAGCGGCAGTGTACGTCACAGGGTTCGCGCTGTGATTGGTTAACATACGTCACAGCAAGCGCGCTGATTGGTTCAAGTGATCAAATCGAGCTGTTGGCTGATTGGTCATTTCTGAAAACTGGTTTCTCATTGGTTGAGCAAGGTGGTGACATAGCTTAACCAGATTGGCTTGATGGTGAGTTTTGCGCACGGATTGGTCAGAGCAGCGGAACAACAGAAAAATATTTATGATCTTTTCTAAATTTTACGATTTCATTTAAAAACATGAGTTATTGGTATAAAGAAGAGAATAAGCCTTCATGGTTTCAGAAAATTAAAAATGTATTTAATCCTGACAAGAAAATTAAAGCGTGTGGTGGAAAATTACTTCATAAGTATAAAACACCCGCAGCATATATGGAAGGAGAATACGGATATCATACTGTTCTCTGGTTTGAAAATTGGATGCAATACACTAGGGGAGAAGGTGTTTTGGCCTGGCCGGAGGATGGGTCATTTAATGTTAAAGTTCTAAGAAACTTAGGAGATAAAATGATGGCTCTTTCACCAAGACCCGGACCCACTCAATTTGAAGCTTTAGTTGAATGGGAATTTAAAATGATGGAGCTTGAGCGAGAAAATTGGGGAACACCAAGAAGTTTACATAAAGAAACTCATCAGGATAAAGTACGTTGTTGGAGGAAAGGTGACATGCAGGAAGGATTATATCCAGTATTAGAAATGGTTGTAGAAACAGGTCAAAAGAATTCACAGGAGAAAGGTGAATTAGATCAAGAATTTGATGCAGTTTTAGAGGATATGTTAAACAGTCCTCCGCCGTATCAACCAGGTTGTTCACATTATACTCCAAGAAGTTTTTCAGGTGTTTCTCCTTCTGCACCTAGGGAAGTTGAGGATTCACCCAGGTTTATGAGATTACCTGATAGAGAGAGGTCAAGAAGTAAAACAAAGTCCCCAAGAGAAAATTCTAATTCTAGAAATAATTTCCCGAAAAATGATAAAAAGACATTGCCTGATATTCCAAATATAACAGATTATTTTAAAGCGAAGGGAGAATTAATTCAACAATTGACAAAAGGCATGGAAGCAGTGACAGTTCCAGTTACAATAGGTCCTGTTGTACCAGTTTTTGATCAAAGTGAGAACAGGCAGTCAATGATAGCAAATCCTTTGAATGCAGAAATTCAGAAAGTGGCTGAAAATTTTTATTCTGAATTAACAGAGATTCGTAAAGATAAAACAATGCCAAATTTAACTTTAAATCAAGGATTGTCAAATGTCACACCATCAGTTGCAGAAACAGATTCTGGCTCTGTAAATAGAACAGAGTTAACACAAATTCCTGAATCGAAACAGCTTGATGTTGCTAAATTAAAAGCAGATTTAGAGGAATTGATGATTGGCACAATTTGTACTGATTGTTTGAAACAATATCAGGATGATGAACTGCTTTTTATTTGCAAGAGTATTCAGTGGAAAACCAAGAATAAATATGAACAGTTTGAAGAGGTGGCTGCTGAATTGGAAATAGATTTAACTCGCCAGAAGCAATTAAAAAAGCATTACAGAGTGGATTTTTCTGAAAAAGACATAGAAAATCTTAATACGACAGGCAGAATAACTCGCATAAAAGAATTAATTGTGTTCTTGAAAAGATTAGGTGATTTAAGCAAATGGAGAGTTAAATGGACAAAAAAGAGAGAAGAAGACAAGAGAGACAGGGGAGAAGTTTTTGGTGAATTTCTGATGATAGAAATAGCTGGTGGGGGTTATGTTCATGTTCCCTGGACAAGACAAGATATATTACTGTTTACGAATGATTTACCTCGACTCAGAGAAAAGCCAGTGGAATGGTATCGACAGGTAGATAGATTTATCAAAGTTTCTAAAGTTCTGTGGATTGATCTTGAGGGTTTCTTTGACATTGTTGTCCCGTCAGATCTTTGGACAGAAGGCAAAATTTCTGTGGGTTGGCCGAAGGAGGAACCACAACGGCATAGAGTAACAGGTGCTCCTTCAGACACTGTCATGGATTTCTATGACAAAGTAATTGTCTGGCTGAAAGACAAAATTCCTGCAAAAGAAGTGGATTGGGTTAGAATTGACAGAACTAATCAGGAACTGAAAGAATCAGTTCATTCTTATTATGAAAGATTTCTCCTGGTATTTAAACAATACAGTGGCTATGAAAAGTTAAGTGAAAGTGACATGAGCCACTTCATTTACAGGTTTGTTTATGGTTTGAGACCTGAAATAGGGGACATGATTAGGACAGGAATTGTAGGTTGGCAAGCACTTTCAGTTGATGACATCCTGAGAAAGGCAAAATATTGCAGTGATGAGCTAGATGCAAAACAAAAGAAACTCAAGGAAAAGGCAATGTGGTCACAAGTGAAGGTAGCTGAGCAGCAGATAGCAGCATTAGAAAATAAAAAATTTCAGCAGAACCAGAATCCAGGCAAATTTAAAGGGAATTTTATAAATAAACCAAAATTAAATATAAACATTGAAGAGTTAAAACAAAATCTGCCCTGTTTTAATTGCGGGGAAATTGGACACTGGAAGCGCGAGTGTAAAAATCCGCCCAGAAATTTAAAGAATTCATCATTAAATCCACAGATGCAGAGTGAGATAAATCAGCAGCAACAGCAACAGCTTCAGCGACAGTTAAATGAAATAAGTCAGCAGCAACAGCTACAGCGACAGTTAGCGAATCAGCAGAACCAATTGATTCAGCAAAACCAAATTCCACAGCCACCTTTGCCAAATTGCATGAATACACAATGATATAATCCGGAGACGGGTTTCTGCGGAGCTGAGCAGGTAAAAAGATCGCAAAGAGTAAATGTGTCAAATGTCTCTCAACAATTTTGGTTAAAGGAAAACGAGGGCAGTGATTCAGAGGATTACTCATGACGGTGCCTGAGGGGGGAAGAAGAGTGTGTACTTGAAGCCACTCTTGAGGTAGATCAGTCAGTTACATTTGTAAACGGTAAGGTGAATGACAAGGATATCACTTTTCTTGTGGACACTGGTGCTACCCGTTCTACTGTTAGGTCAGTGGAAATTGAAAATCTTCCTCTCTCGGGTGATTCAATCCAGGTTGTTGGTGTAGCTAATCAGCATATTAAAACAAATCTGACAAAACCTGTAGATGTAGAAATAGGAAATTACAAAGACAAACACAGATTTGTTGTTTGTAACAGCAGTCCTGTTAACCTATTAGGTCGGGATCTGTTGTGTAAGATGAACTGTAAAATGTACTGTTCACCTGAAGGTATTGAGCTTCAAACCTTAGAAGAAAATGGGTTGTATAAATTGACATTGTTAATGGTTGATGAAGAAAACAAAATGTTTCCTGCTTTTGATAAAAACAATTTACCAGAAGAACTGAAAGAAACAGTGAATCCAAAAATTTGGGATTTGACAGGTGATGAAATGGGTTTAATGAAACATGTAGACCCAGTAAAAATTTCTGTAAGGCAGGGAATAGATTTTCCAAATGTTCCTCAGTACAAAATGAAACCTGAAACAATTGAAGGTGTAATTCTTGTTATTGAAAAATTCATTAAGCAAGGAGTTTTGAAAGAAATTGAGAGCAGCCCATGTAATTCACCGATTATGGGTGTTAAAAAGCAAAACAGAACGTACAGAATAGTTCAGAACCTGAGAAGGGTTAATAAGATAGTCGTTCCTTGTTGTCCAGTTGTACCAAATCCAGTGGTAATTTTATATCAGATTCCACATGATGCAGAATGGTACACAGTCATTGACTTGTGTGACGCCTTCTTTAGAGTTCCATTACATCCAGATAGCCAGCAAATGTTTGCATTTCGGTTCCAGGATCGCATATTAGCATGGTGTCGTATCCCTCAAGGGTATACTGAGAGTCCATCTATTTTTAATCAGTTATTGAAAAAGTCCCTGGAAGATCTAAAGTTGCGTGGAGAGTCAACATTAGTTCAGTATATTGATGACCTTCTGATTGCAGGAAAAACAAGAGAAAATTGTGTAACTGACTCCATTACACTAATGAATCGTTTGGCAGATGAAGGGCATAATTCTCCTAATGCATTGCATGCAGACTTTGTTGGGATGGACGGGACATACAGGCTGTTAGTGGAAATGGTAGGTGAGGCGTTTCTCCGGTATGTCATCGGGAGCATGGGGGAATTTTTCGTGGAGTAGGCCAGACGGATCCGTGCGTTTACGGATCAACTTCCTAGTCACCTCCCCAACGGTAAAGCCTGGGCAAAGCTCCATGGTCGCCATCCATTTCTCTGACCACAGAGCAGTCAGTTTCGAGGGGGACCTTTCAGGGAAGTTCCCTGCCGGTCCAGGATCAAGCAGGACTTCCTGAAGATCCTTGGAGTCTGGTTCGGTGGAGAACGTGCAGTGAAGGCATGGTAAATGAGACTGCCGATGACAAGGTAGAAGCTGGAACTCTGGAGCCTCCGGAAGCTGACGATCGAAGGGAAGTCTTTAGTCCTATGGAACGAGACCCTGCCAGTGCTCCAGTACGTCGCCCAAGTGCGGACTTTGCAGCCCCGCACGGCCAGGGCCATCACAAGAATGATCTACTTCATCTGGAGCTAAAAGATGGACAGGGTGAAGAGGGCTGTGATGTTCAAGACCCACGACAAGGGAGGCAAGGGAGTGCCAGACATCACCACCATCCGGAAGCGTGAGTAGCGCTCAGCAGATAAAATAAAGACATTGTGTTAATGCGCTTGTATCATGGTTTTTAAAACTTGGGAGCCTTGCTTGTGAAGGCCTCGCTAACTCGTATACTAAATGAGGTAATACTTAGTACATGCAACAGGGCTATACAAGACTTTGAAGTATGCGGTGATATTGGAGCATGCTCAGAAAAATACCTGTTTTTTAGAGTTAGATGCCAATGTGAATTTGCAAAATGCCATTTCTTCGTGTTTGAGCATTTCTGTAATTGGTCAGTTTCAGTCAACGCCCTGTTACTGGTGAAAGAACAATGACACAAATAGAATAGAGACTGAGCAGCTGCTAAACCAAATTAAGAGAGTTTTCATTTGGCAATTAATAAAGCCTTGTTTGCGGTATGTATGAAGGTTCATAGGCAGAAGTATCTTCAGCAAGCCGAAATCGGCTCACAAAGGGCCAGATTCTGAGAATGTGGCCCTTTGCGAGCGCTATTTTTGCATTTCGGATTCATCATCCCAAATGAAAAAATCGCAATTCTAGAAATCGCAAAATTGCGATGAATTGCATTTATGGAATCTCAATTTGAGATTCCTTAAATGCAATTCATGAACCATTTTTAAAATTGCGAATTCGCAATCTGGGGCCACTATTTACCGCGAAGTCTAACTACAATGGTAAATAGTAAAAACTTAGAAATATGCACTTTAGTGCATTTTTCTAAGTTGTATGTTACACATACACATGTCCTTTGGACATGTGTGTACGCAACACCAGTGTACATTACAATTTCAGGGGTGCTACAGGGTGTCCTTTGGACACCCTTGCACCCTTGAAATTGCTTCCTTATTTGCGATTCGCTAATTGCTAATCGCAAATAGGGAATGACTCCCCATTCATTCCTATGGTGAATGGGAAAGCCATTCCTTATTTGCGATTAGCAATTAATGAACCGCAAATAAGGAAGCAGTAGAAATCGCATAAAATATTGCGATTTCTACATGCATCCCGTTTTGCGAGTCTTTAATAGCGATTCCTTAAAATTGGCTAATAAGGACTCGCAAAACGTTACTTTGATGAATCTGGGGGTTTGTTTACTGGAGCAAATGTATATGGGGTTAAACCTACTCTTTGTCTTTTCCGTTACTATTTTCCTATTTCGCAGTATCCAGTGAGAGAGATCTTTGGCATTGCGCAGATGGTCGTCTACCATTCTTAGGAGCTTGACTGCTTGGTGCTAGGTTATTAGCAGACATTACTGTATTTCAGATTTTATCGAAGGAGTTAGGACAATTTTGAATATAATTATTTCCATTTTCTTGCAGGTCTCATTTCTTGCTGTTCCTTTCCCATTACCCTTTCCCTCGCTTGATCACCGTAAAATTCGATGTCTTTATGGTAAGTGGAATTGAGGATATTGAGAGGTGGATCATATTTATCGCACTGATCCTGAGGAGGGTCCTCGCAACTGCCAGTCTTGACACATTGCACCTCTTATCGGGCAAACCTCCACAGATTCAGACAGACAATTAGGTAGCTAGGGCCTATCTCAATAATTTGAAGGCACCCGCTCCCCTCCCCTGACTCTGGCAGAACAAGTAGGAGCTTAGGCTGAGGTCAACCTGTTACCTTGAATGGCGATCTAGTTTCCGGGAAGAGAGAATGGCATGGGGATGAGCTGAATTGCCAGCTCCCTTCCTCATTCTCAGTAAGCGTTACTCGTCTGGCATTTAGGGAGATTGTAGTGAGGTTTGGTGTTCCATGGCTAGATATCTTCTTCTCTGCTCTGAATGCGCTTCTGCCCACATTCTGCTCTCTGTTCTCCTCCCATGTACAGAGACATGAAGGGTGAATGTGATCATGATCAGTTTTCCTTGGATTCAGGCTCTTTTCACATTTCCCCCTTGCTGTAATAAGCAGGCTCCTAGGAAAAACAATAGGGAAAGAGGGGAAGTTCATTTGGTGGTCCCAACTTAGTCCTGCAAGATAAGGTGCTTCACAAACTAGCCATAGCTCCTTCTTGGCTGTTTCCATTGAGCCCTCCTCCACTCAGATTTCTTCCCTTGTCTCAGAAATCTCTTAAATAGCTGTCACTGAGGGTTTGGAGATTGATCAGAAAAGACTAGAAGAATGATGTTGCTCCTTGGAGGTTGCTTTCTCTATACAGAATTCTAGGAAGGTGAGTACCCTTCGAATATATGAGAGACATGAGAAGAAATGTTCTTTCAGCTGTGCTTCTAGTGTTCTGTATCCGCTCTCATGTGAGGGAAGTCAAATACTGGAGTTCCTTAAGAAGGGTTTATTTTGGGTCTATCGGTTTCTATTCTACTTAATCAGTGGGCGGCAATGAAAACTATTGGGAGTTCCTCCCTTCTAGAGTTTGATTCTTTAGCTTCACGTTTTCTCAGAAGCTTGTATTTATTGCGACCTGTGATACATTCTTCCTTACCACAGTAGGACTTGCCTCTAGTTCTTCATGCTTTACAGAGAGCCCTCTTTGAACCTCTTACTTCGGTCTCTCTTGGATATTCGACTTAACGTATTTTTTTTGTCGCTATTACCTTGGGCAGGCGGTTGGGCGAGATTGCCACTCTTCTATAACACCCTCCATATTTGAGATTTTTTCAGGACCATGTAGTTCTTCGTCCTGACCTTTCTTTTTATCCACGGTTCCTTCAGCCTTCCATCTCTCTCATGATATCATTCTACCTGCTTTTTTCCCTTCCCACTCAACCGATTAGGAAATTCTTTGGCATTCTCTTAATTTTCAAAGGGCTCTTTTTATCTATCTTGTGAGAACTGCTTCCTTTAGGAAGTTTGATTTTCTGTTTGTCACTTTTGAAGATACTAATAAGTGTCATATTCCTACCTTTTCGACTCTGGACCATTAGGTTAAAACAGTTTTTGTGGCCTCGATCAGGTGTTTTTCTCCCCCTTGCAGTTCAATGTCAATCAACGTGGGGGGCAGTGTCCTACTGGGCTGTCTTCAGAGGACCTTCCTTGATAGACATCTGCACAGAAGCCACGCGGCCCTCTCCACATACTTTTATCTCTCATTACAAGTTGAGGAAGGAGGAAACATTTGTTTTGGATTTTGGGTCACTGTTCTTTCTAGCTATTCACTGCACGTTTTTTTTAAATATTCTTTTTCTCACATGAATTAAAGATTGAGCATCTACAACTGTTTTTTCCCCCTAGCTCTGGTATACGCTCACTGGTAAAGAATGTAATGAGGAAGATGGAGGAGGAAGGTAATGGCTCAGTTACTTACCAGTAATCTTCATTACTCCGAGTCACTGACTTCCTTGTCACAGTCCCAAATCCCTCCCTCCTGTGTGCCCAAAGGAAAGAGCTGTGGACAGTGTGTTCTGCCTGAGTTAAAATAAAATTGCCAGATCACATGTTCCCTCTCTGTTCTCCCTGGTGTAATTGGCCATAATTTACTTCCAGCTGAACACATTTAGTTACTCTGGTGGTAAATTATGCCCTTTCGGTAACAAGGCCCTGTAATTTTGTCCCTGCTTTTCCTCGTCTGAAGTGTTTTATTTACGCTGTTTTAGAGTCCCAAGCACTCTGAAACAGCGTTTTTTCCCATTTTAGTTCTATGGTAATTGCCCTCTAAAATAACTCAACAATACCAAGAATGTCTATCCAGCAAAAAGGTAGAAGTACATTGAGACATGTTTATTGGACAATGTTTGTGTTCCTCAGAGTCTGGGGCAACTTTGTAGCTTTTGATACCTTCTGTTGACAAGGTTTTTGATAGACCACCAGTATTGAGGCTACGCAGGCTTCTTTTTAGGGCGGGCCGAGAGACACTTTGTGCTTTCGGTCAGCCCTCTTCATCCAGTGGTCTCTTCATGAGTCATTCACATTTTGCTTCCATCCACAACAGAGTACAGCAAGCAGCAATGGGTCAGCTCAGTTCATCCATTGGCTATCTTGTACTGAGAGGGACAGTATTTTGTCTGATTGCATGTGCACAGAGGTCACCAGGGCTGCTGTCTCTGGGCTGTTGGGCAGCGTTTTTATTTGTATATTTATGTGTATGTTTGTCATTTTTTTCTTTTTTTTGATGATGCACGTCTGATGAAAAAAAAAGCTGTTGCATGCTTGTCAAGACCAACGCTCGTTTTATAGGGAACCAATGTAATATTGAACCCTAGCTTCTTGTTTTAATGCAAAACTATATTTTGCTTTGTATCTGCCTGGGGGTTTTCTGAAGGAAGTACATAATCTGTGCCTCCATTGTTCATGATGCCAGGCTCATTCTGCCTATCCCTTCGAGCTTTGATGTTCACATCCGCTGTCAAAAGATCACATTTCAGTACTTCCTTTCCAACAGGTGCACATATCCCCCATATTCACCAGCCTCTATGCAAATTTGTCAATTCTCCAAACCACAGAATGTATTAATTTGTGTATTTATTGCCAGATGGAGGAGCAAACAGCATTTCTTTATTGAATACTGCTTGTCCCGGGAGATTAGCTCTTTCTGGTGTAAACTGGCTTGTACTTTTTCCAGTTCTGAAAAAAACACTGTTCAGTTATTGATTAGAAACAGAGAAAGCCGAAGAACGTATTGACATTGTTGGTCTATGCTGTTGAATTCAAGAGACTGCCTGAGGCCACTGCATTAGTATTAGCAATTTGACACTGTGCTTTCGCATAATACCCTTTATACTTTGCTTTCACGTTACATTATCATTTGTTTGGATGTCTGTGTGAAACATTGTCTTTTTTCAGTCGTATTTTACTCTAAAGATATATCTAAAATCTATCTATATTCGTCTGTGTAATCTAATCTTGCATTTATTGTCCTGTTTTCATGACGATTTAGTGTATCAAGATAAGAACAACATTTCGCAAAAGTATATATTTTATCTATTATGTTCTAGTGTGCATTTATATTTATTTAAATATGTGCTATATATTGGGGTTTGAATGTGCCTTTATGCATACTTGTCTGTACTCCGATCTTTAGGTATAAATAAATGATTAAATATTTCTAAAATGTGCAAAACCCAGGTACAGGCAGCTAGATTCATGAAAGAAAAATCGTCTCGCAAAGGGCCGGATTCTGCGGATCTGGCCCTTTGCGAGCGCAATTTTTGCATGTGGGATTCATCATCCCAAATGCAAAAATCGCTAATTGCGAAATCGCATATTTGCAAGGAATTACATTTAAGGAATCTCTATTAGAGATTCCTTAAATGCAATTCATTATCCATTTATTATTTGCGAATTCGTTATTTCTGGCCGCTATTTACCGCTAAGTGTAACTTCGTGGTAAATAGCGAAAACTTAGAAAAATGCACTTTAGTGCATTTTTCTAAGTGGTATGTTACACACACACATGTCCTTTGGACATGTGTGTGCGCAACATCAGGCTACATTTACATTTCAGGGGTGCAACAGGGTGTCCATTTGACACCCCTGCACCCTTGAAATCGCAAAATCAAAATGCGAATCGCTAATAGCGATTCGCACATTGATATGTCTTCCCATTCATGCCCATAGGAATGAATGGGGAGTTATTCCTTATTTGTGATTAGCAATTAGCTCATCGCAAATAAGGAAGCTGTAGGAATCGCAATAAATATTGCGATTCCTACATGAATCCCGTTTTGCGAGTCTGTAATAGCGATTCCTTATTATTCGCTATTACAGACTTACAAAAAAAGCCGATGATGAATCTGGCTGTATGTATCCTGATGCTGGAAACTGACATAGAGCAGTGCATCAGAGGGAAACCTAACAAACCAGTGAGTTTCGAGCTGCCTGCAGCAGGAAGCCAGGCGTGGGAGATGCTGGAATAGCAGAAGAGCGTTCAAGACTTTGACAGTAGTCACTTAGGAGGCGTGACCACTCCACCTAGCCTCCGTAGTGAATTCTGGGAACTGTAAGAAGTAAGCGTTCAGGGAAAACAGTCATAATATGTTTGTGCTGAACAAAAAGCATTTGCAAGTAATTAAAGGCCTATGCATGAATGGCTTTATGATATAAATAAACAAAGAGCTTTAAAAACGTGCCACTCAATTATGTACAGGAAATAAATGAGGCAGAATTAAAGAGGGAGGATTGCGCGAGCACCAGATCCAGCCAAGCTGCATCATTTTCAATAACCAGCAATGTGGCTAAACGATAGGTAGTCCAAGGCACAGAGAATTGCAATAGTCAAGCATGAAAATAGTGAGACCCTGAACTTTTATGGCAGTCTGGAGGTCTTACAGGTAAGATCTTTCGTAAGAACTGAAGCACTAAGAGCAGATACGAGTTTGTTTATTTGTTTCAAAGAGGAGAGCTGGAGGTCGAGAATGATGAATACATTATGAGCAGAGATGGCTGGTATGGAAGGAGGATCCAGCTTAGCTGTCGACCAGTTGGAATCCAAAATTGATACCGCCTCTCAGTGTTGTCAGAATTAAGGTGTAAGGAATTATTGTTCATCCACGTGGCAATAGCTCACATGGAATATTTTGAACTGACATGGCAAGAACTCTTGTTCACCTTCTATCCTGAGAACAAGTCGGGTATCACCAACATTTGTAGGTGAAGCAAAAATAGCCTCCGTGCTGGGCGATGACTGAAATCCTGACTGGTAAGGGTTTAGAATCTTTTGTGTCTCCATCATAATGAAGACCTGGTTGTTAACGCTACATCATTTTGACTGGAATGGTAAAAAGTGAAACTGGGCAATAGTTGGACATGATGTAATCGGCTTCTTTAGCAGAGGGGCTACCAGGGCATTTTTTAACTTCAAAACTAGAAACCCATCCAATGGCAAGGGGAAGATTGCAAAATGTGATCACAGGAGGAGTTAACACCATCATCATTTCTTTGTCTGGATTTAAAGCCAGGAACCAAGCAAAGAACCTGAAGACACAGACTACATTTTACATTAACCCAGAAATGAGGTCAAAGTCGGATAGGAGTTTGTGTTTCCACAGTCCAAACTCTAATACTGCAGCACTGATGGGGCAACCAGTAACCTTAATACTATCAATGGAAAATAAAATCAATCGTGCAATAAATTTGACAGTTCTGAAAAAATTGTTGAGAAGGAATTATGAATAACTTGCAGGCAGCAGGTTTAACAGTACTATTGGAATTGGTAAAAGAAGCTTCTCTTGTAAGATTTGTTGCGCTCACAATACTTGTTTTATAGTAATTTGCATAAGATTTGGTAATAACTTCCTTTTAAATTTTATGTTTTACAAGGCACCTTAACATGTCTTGGGAGGAGTAATTAGCACACCATTGCTGCTCAAGCTTTTTGCATCACCATTTTGCTTTAGGAAACTCACTGTGCAGAGTAAAATTATAAATTCTACATTGCAAATACCAGTGATATAGTTAAGAATCTATTTATAAAGACCAATTAAATAATTGTTATCAGTTTGCAGTGAAAGCAGGTGGTTCCTATAAATTCAATGTAAGTCTGTTGGTTGCAGTAGCCTGTGATCCAGGGGCCAGAAGTATGACTATTTTCTTTTGCAACTCGCAATTTGCAAAAAATACGGAAATGTACTGATAGAGCGGACTTTCAGAATTATTTCTGAATGATTGTTCGTGACAAATGAAACTCTCATGATTTTAATTTTTACTAATGAGTGTTGCATGATTTGCACGTTTACTGACTCAACCTAGAATAGTATGCACCCACACCAACACGCGAGTTTAATCATTTGTGCTCTTGTCTTGTTCGTCATTCTGCTTTGAATAATATATTTACTTTGTCCTTTGTTTTGTCATATATTAACTGCGGCTGTTTAAAAATAATAGCATGTGCATTCTTTAAAATGTGCTTCTGTTTATGTAATGTCATCTCATGTGTTTGTTTATTTGTTCGTATGCAAAACTAGGTAATATAGTTAATGGGTTAATTTTAGTAAAGGGGGTGGGTAACAGAATAATTATCATTTCTTGAATTAATTATTGTCTTGTGTTTCCTTGCATACTAGACTCAAGCTAAAAAGGCCTGTGGCCTACTTCTAAAATGGATGTTCGAAAAAGCTTTACCAAAAGTGGGCCATGCACAGCTACGATGGAATGTGAAAATGTTTTTCTACATTAATTCTTGGAGAATGGCTTGCAAACAAGGCTGTGTGAAAGCTTAGGACATTTGGTTCAGATTTCTTCATGGTCAAGTCTGCACTTGTCGTTCAGTGGCAGAAAAGCTTGAGCGGACAAAGGAAATTATATTAACTTTTGTCAAATTTAACCACCTTCGAAAGCTGCTAGTGACATTAAATAATGAACAATGCCGCTCTTGAAAGAACGTGACCCTGGCTATGCGAGAGTCGGATGACCGCATCAGGAGACATCCTTTGACCAATCATGTTTTGCCCGGCTTGAATATTTGTATTCTTTTAGTTAGTTTTAGATAGGAAAATACTATAAGAATTGCCCCTTTGCTAAGAGCACTGTTCTTTCGTTCCTGTGCTCCAGAGACGCTGCCAGATTTTCCTTTCACGTAATATCTTTAGAGACTTTACTTTTCCTTACAGGTTTTCTTTAGCTAAGCTACGGAAATAGGGAAATAGGCTATGGAGAAATAATCAATGTGTTTGAGCATTTACTCACGCTGATTTTGGTTCGAACTTGCTAAAATTGTTGTGCCTATAATGAATTAATCTGCTAAATAAAAATTGCTAATAAAAGAGTTTTCTTAAAATGCATTTGCTTTAAAAATAAAGTTAATAAATAGATTTTGAAATGACAAGCTGGTCTTGTTTGTTTCCTTGAGTTACCATTAGTTAATCCATTGCCTATACATGTGACTTAATTAAGGTGATTTGCTATGTCAGAATAATTAAGTCATAAGATTCAGTCGGTCATAATTCATGTCTCAGTCAAATATGGGCCTAGTGTTAATTTTATAAATAATGGTGAGTATTGTGGTGTAGAGTTGTACTTATGAGACTGAATTTCTTCAGACCCGCTGGATCAAATTCCTGGTAGCGGAGTTCGGTTACTATGGTAACATACATGTTACATGGTAATAACATAGGATACATGTTTAACACATGTTAAGTTTTGTCTAGATGTTATATGTTGTTGTTAGGTTTTTTACAGCAGTGTGAAAAGCCTATGTGCCGGCAGAGTAGTGTGACAGGTGAAGTTACACAGTTCATTTGTTCTGTTTCAAATTAGTGGTACAGAAATATCACTAAGTGTTGTGGTCGTACAACACACGTTTAGGGATTTAGGTATGACAGTTTGCATGAATAGTGAGGATTGAATGTGAAATCGTAACTTCGAGTATAGGGACTAGGAGCCCGTTTTAAAACTTGCTGTGAAAAAAGTAATAGGATTTTTCCGAACTTGTGTGAAGGGTATGATAACTTTTGTCTATTCATACTGGCGTAACAGGAAATCTATTGGTTGGTTAAAGTCCTACTGAAGAATTCATGTATGTATGGATAGGTTTCTCTTTTGTATGAAAGCTGAAAAATTGTTTTTGTGAAAATAGCATTGTCTATTTCATGCGAGTGAAATTCTTGAATGCTTGATAAAACTATTACTTTGTTTAGCGAAACGGACAAATGGTTTGTTTTTATGTAGTTATTAACTGAGATTCTTCAAAAAGAATTGTTTAAAATGGCGCTGTAAAAATATTTTGTGAAGGAGGGGTGAGTTTACGTAGTGACACTGACAAGCGCAGCTTCGCTGCAGCGGCAGTGTACGTCACAGGGTTCGCGCTGTGATTGGTTAACATACGTCACAGCAAGCGCGCTGATTGGTTCAAGTGATCAAATCGAGCTGTTGGCTGATTGGTCATTTCTGAAAACTGGTTTCTCATTGGTTGAGCAAGGTGGTGACATAGCTTAACCAGATTGGCTTGATGGTGAGTTTTGCGCACGGATTGGTCAGAGCAGCGGAACAACAGAAAAATATTTATGATCTTTTCTAAATTTTACGATTTCATTTAAAAACATGAGTTATTGGTATAAAGAAGAGAATAAGCCTTCATGGTTTCAGAAAATTAAAAATGTATTTAATCCTGACAAGAAAATTAAAGCGTGTGGTGGAAAATTACTTCATAAGTATAAAACACCCGCAGCATATATGGAAGGAGAATACGGATATCATACTGTTCTCTGGTTTGAAAATTGGATGCAATACACTAGGGGAGAAGGTGTTTTGGCCTGGCCGGAGGATGGGTCATTTAATGTTAAAGTTCTAAGAAACTTAGGAGATAAAATGATGGCTCTTTCACCAAGACCCAGACCCACTCAATTTGAAGCTTTAGTTGAATGGGAATTTGAAATGATGGAGCTTGAGCGAGAAAATTGGGGAACACCAAGAAGTTTACATAAAGAAACTCATCAGGATAAAGTACGTTGTTGGAGGAAAGGTGACATGCAGGAAGGATTATATCCAGTATTAGAAATGGTTGTAGAAACAGGTCAAAAGAATTCACAGGAGAAAGGTGAATTAGATCAAGAATTTGATGCAGTTTTAGAGGATATGTTAAACAGTCCTCCGCCGTATCAACCAGGTTGTTCACATTATACTCCAAGAAGTTTTTCAGGTGTTTCTCCTTCTGCACCTAGGGAAGTTGAGGATTCACCCAGGTTTATGAGATTACCTGATAGAGAGAGGTCAAGAAGTAAAACAAAGTCCCCAAGAGAAAATTCTAATTCTAGAAATAATTTCCCGAAAAATGATGAAAAGACATTGCCTGATATTCCAAATATAACAGATTATTTTAAAGCGAAGGGAGAATTAATTCAACAATTGACAAAAGGCATGGAAGCAGTGACAGTTCCAGTTACAATAGGTCCTGTTGTACCAGTTTTTGATCAAAGTGAGAACAGGCAGTCAATGATAGCAAATCCTTTGAATGCAGAAATTCAGAAAGTGGCTGAAAATTTTTATTCTGAATTAACAGAGATTCGTAAAGATAAAACAATGCCAAATTTAACTTTAAATCAAGGATTGTCAAATGTCACACCATCAGTTGCAGAAACAGATTCTGGCTCTGTAAATAGAACAGAGTTAACACAAATTCCTGAATCGAAACAGCTTGATGTTGCTAAATTAAAAGCAGATTTAGAGGAATTGATGATTGGCACAATTTGTACTGATTGTTTGAAACAATATCAGGATGATGAACTGCTTTTTATTTGCAAGAGTATTCAGTGGAAAACCAAGAATAAATATGAACAGTTTGAAGAGGTGGCTGCTGAATTGGAAATAGATTTAACTCGCCAGAAGCAATTAAAAAAGCATTACAGAGTGGATTTTTCTGAAAAAGACATAGAAAATCTTAATACGACAGGCAGAATAACTCACATAAAAGAATTAATTGTGTTCTTGAAAAGATTAGGTGATTTAAGCAAATGGAGAGTTAAATGGACAAAAAAGAGAGAAGAAGAAAAGAGAGACAGGGGAGAAGTTTTTGGTGAATTTCTGATGATAGAAATAGCTGGTGGGGGTTATGTTCATGTTCCCTGGACAAGACAAGGTATATTACTGTTTACGAATGATTTACCTCGACTCAGAGAAAAGCCAGTGGAATGGTATCAACAGGTAGATAGATTTATCAAAGTTTCTAAAGTTCTGTGGATTGATCTTGATGGTTTCTTTGACATTGTTGTCCCGTCAGATCTTTGGACAGAAGGCAAAATTTCTGTGGGTTGGCCGAAGGAGGAACCACAACGGCATAGAGTAACAGGTGCTCCTTCAGACACTGTCATGGATTTCTATGACAAAGTAATTGTCTGGCTGAAAGACAAAATTCCTGCAAAAGAAGTGGATTGGGTTAAAATTGACAGAACTAATCAGGAACTGAAAGAATCAGTTCATTCTTATTATGAAAGATTTCTCCTGGTATTTAAACAATACAGTGGCTATGAAAAGTTAAGTGAAAGTGACATGAGCCACTTCATTTACAGGTTTGTTTATGGTTTGAGACCTGAAATAGGGGACATGATTAGGACAGGAATTGTAGGTTGGCAAGCACTTTCAGTTGATGACATCCTGAGAACGGCAAAATATTGCAGTGATGAGCTAGATGCAAAACAAAAGAAACTCAAGGAAAAGGCAATGTGGTCACAAGTGAAGGTAGCTGAGCAGCAGATAGCAGCATTAGAAAATAAAAAATTTCAGCAGAACCAGAATCCAGGCAAATTTAAAGGGAATTTTATAAATAAACCAAAATTAAATATAAACATTGAAGAGTTAAAACAAAATCTGCCCTGTTTTAATTGCGGGGAAATTGGACACTGGAAGCGCGAGTGTAAAAATCCGCCCAGAAATTTAAAGAATTCATCATTAAATCCACAGATGCAGAGTGAGATAAATCAGCAGCAACAGCAACAGCAACAGCTTCAGCGACAGTTAAATGAAATAAGTCAGCAGCAACAGCTACAGCGACAGTTAGCGAATCAGCAGAACCAATTGATTCAGCAAAACCAAATTCCACAGCCACCTTTGCCAAATTGCATGAATACACAATGATATAATCCGGAGACGGGTTTCTGCGGAGCTGAGCAGGTAAAAAGATCGCAAAGAGTAAATGTGTCAAATGTCTCTCAACAATTTTGGTTAAAGGAAAACGAGGGCAGTGATTCAGAGGATTACTCATGACGGTGCCTGAGGGGGGAAGAAGAGTGTGTACTTGAAGCCACTCTTGAGGTAGATCAGTCAGTTACATTTGTAAACGGTAAGGTGAATGACAAGGATATCACTTTTCTTGTGGACACTGGTGCTACCCGTTCTACTGTTAGGTCAGTGGAAATTGAAAATCTTCCTCTCTCGGGTGATTCAATCCAGGTTGTTGGTGTAGCTAATCAGCATATTAAAACAAATCTGACAAAACCTGTAGATGTAGAAATAGGAAATTACAAAGACAAACACAGATTTGTTGTTTGTAACAGCAGTCCTGTTAACCTATTAGGTCGGGATCTGTTGTGTAAGATGAACTGTAAAATGTACTGTTCACCTGAAGGTATTGAGCTTCAAACCTTAGAAGAAAATGGGTTGTATAAATTGACATTGTTAATGGTTGATGAAGAAAACAAAATGTTTCCTGCTTTTGATAAAAACAATTTACCAGAAGAACTGAAAGAAACAGTGAATCCAAAAATGTGGGATTTGACAGGTGATGAAATGGGTTTAATGAAACATGTAGACCCAGTAAAAATTTCTGTAAGGCAGGGAATAGATTTTCCAAATGTTCCTCAGTACAAAATGAAACCTGAAACAATTGAAGGTGTAATTCTTGTTATTGAAAAATTCATTAAGCAAGGTGTTTTGAAAGAAATTGAGAGCAGCCCATGTAATTCACCGATTATGGGTGTTAAAAAGCAAAACAGAACGTACAGAATAGTTCAGAACCTGAGAAGGGTTAATAAGATAGTCGTTCCTTGTTGTCCAGTTGTACCAAATCCAGTGGTAATTTTATATCAGATTCCACATGATGCAGAATGGTACACAGTCATTGACTTGTGTGACGCCTTCTTTAGAGTTCCATTACATCCAGATAGCCAGCAAATGTTTGCATTTCGGTTCCAGGATCGCATATTAGCATGGTGTCGTATCCCTCAAGGGTATACTGAGAGTCCATCTATTTTTAATCAGTTATTGAAAAAGTCCCTGGAAGATCTAAAGTTGCGTGGAGAGTCAACATTAGTTCAGTATATTGATGACCTTCTGATTGCAGGAAAAACAAGAGAAAATTGTGTAACTGACTCCATTACACTAATGAATCGTTTGGCAGATGAAGGGCATAAAGTGTCGCCTGCAAAACTACAGTTTTGCAAACAAGAGGTTAAATACCTAGGTCATAGAATTGCAAAAGGAATTAGACAAGTGACAATTGAGAGAATAAAAATAATTCGAGCAATATAGCCAGCAACAACTCAGAGACAGATCAGGATGTTTCTAGGAATGGTTGGTTATTGTCGCCAATGGATTTGTGGGTTTTCAGTTATTGCAAAACCTTTACAAAGATTAACAAAAGCAGACATTAAAGACCCAATTGTTTTGACAAAAACAGAATTGGAGGCTTTTGAAAAGCTAAAGAGAAGCCTTTGTGAAGCACCAGCACTGGGTATGCCAGATTACGATAAAGAATTTGAACTGTATTGCAGTGAAAGAGAAGGATGTGCTTTGTCAGTTCTAATTCAGAAACATGAGAAAACGTATAGCTTACTTTTCAGCTGTCCTTGATCCTGTTGCTAAAGCATTGCCAGGTTGCTTAAAAGCAGTGGCTGCAACAAGTGTGAGTCTTGAGCAAAGTGAATGAATCATAATGGGGTTTCCTGTAAAGGTATATGTACCTCATTCAGTTGAAACACTTCTTACCAGAAATAACACACAACACCTGTCTAGCAATAGATTGACGAAATATGAGAAAGTTATTCTAGGATCAGATAATGTATCTATTGCAAGATGTCTGAATCTTAATCCGGCTACACTTTTGCCAGATAATGTGACTCCTGATGATGATGATGATGTGGAACATGAGTGTCTGGATGTTTTAGAATACTGCACCAAACCCAGGAAGGACATTAAAGATGTACCTTTACCAGAGTCAGATATCGTTTATTTTGTTGATGGCTCTTGTTTAAGAACAGATGAGGATATTTTGAGAGCAGCATATGCAATCTGCACCGTTTCTGAAATAGTTGAAGGTTCAACTCTTGAAGGAATCCGTTCAGCACAAATAGCAGAATTGGTTGCTTTAATTCGTGCCTGTGAGAGAGCTGCAGGGAAAAAGTTACCATAGTGACTGACAGTCAGTATGGATATGGAGTGGTTCATGATTATGGGCAGCTCTGGTCTCAAAGAGGTTATTTAACATCTGCAGGGACTCCAATCAGAAATGCAAAATTGATCAAAAGACTGATTGATGGCGTTCAATTACCAGAAAAATAGCAGTAGTTAAATGTGGTGCACATAAAAAAGGTCAGGATTACATTACTAAAGGCAATGCTTTTGCAGATGAGACTGCACGTTACTGTGCAAAGAACAATCTTTCACTTAATCGGGAGAGGGACAATGAACATGTAATGAACTCTCTCATGCTAATATCTGTGGTGGAAACATGGCAGGGAGTAAAAGACTTACAAGATGAGGCTGATGATGAGGAGAAAAATACATGGCTCAAGGAGGATTGTAGACAGCGAGAGGAAGATGGAATTTGGGTTTACAAAGATGGAAGACCTGGTATGCCTAATTGCATGATTGCTGACATGGCACGGATGTACCATGGACCAGGTCACTTAGAAAGAGACACAATGATCAGACAGTTCAGGGAGACTTGGTATAATCCAAAATTTAGGGTTATTGCAGAGTCACTTTGCCAACGTTGTTTGATCTGCCAGCAAATCAATCCAAACAGAAAAACAGTGGTAAGCATGGGAACAATAGGTCGGGAGGGTGGTCCTTTTACCAGATTGCAAATGGATTTCATTGACATGCCACAACACAATTAGCTCAGATATGTTCTTGTAATTGTCTGTTTGTTTTCAAGATGGGTTGAAGCTTTCCCAACTCGTCACAATGATTCAATCACTGTGGCAAAATTGCTTTTAAGGGAGATCATACCTAGATATGGTTTTCCAGTGACTATTGAAAGTGATCGTGGCAGACATTTTGAAAACAGACTGATTGAATTAATTTGTGAAGCATTTGGAATAAAACAGAAACTGCACTGTGCATACAGACCAGAAGCATCAGGTGTTGTAGCACAGATAAATGGGACAATCAAAAACAGAATTTCAAAAATGTGTCTAGCTACAGGAATAAAGTGGACAGATGCTCTTCCGCTTGTTTTGATGTCTTTGAGAAGTACTCCAGACAAGAAAACAGGTCTTAGTCCTCATGACATTCTTATGGGAAGAGTAATGAGACAGGCTCATATTCCAGTTGGAAAGTTGCTAGCAATAAATGACAGTGTAATTTTAGACTACTGTAAGCAACTCTCTGATGTAGTAACCTCTGTATTCCATCAGATGGGAACAGATGTGATATCAAAAGAAAAGGAGCAGGCTCATGATCTTTTGCCAGGAGACTGGGTCAGAACAAAGGTTCAGCGGAGAAGGAACTGTTTGGTGCCCAGGTGGCAGAAAGCAAGGCAAGTGATTTTAGTCACAACTAATGCTGTCAAGTGCAGGGGCTTGAAAAGGTGGGTGCATGCAAGTCCTACCCTTCGTGTACCTGCACCAGATAACCCTGACAAAGATAGTGACGAAACTACAACAGATTCAGATTCTGAGGAAGAAGAGGGTCCTGAAAATCCAGATTCTGAAGATCGACAGAGAAGTCGACATCTGGTAAAACCGGAAGCAAATCAAGCATCAAATGAAAAAGAACTAGACATTGTTGTTGTTGATTCAGAAAATGATGAAGATGTTCTAGAAAAGAGAACTGAAAAAGAAACTGAGTCAGAAGAGATTCAAGATCAGGAGAGTATTGAAAAGCAGATTGAAAGCTCTGAAAGCAGGAACGGGAGATCTGAAACTGGGAAGTTAGAAGTAATTCCAGAAGAAGAAGACGAATTGCCAAGTACCAGCTACAGAGACGTTGTTCCTAACGGAGTGAAGCTGCCGAGTAAAGAAGTGCCTAGATACACAATTGAAATCTCTGAAACTGATTCGGATGACAGTGACAAAGAGTCGGAAATAAGAAAATTCAGAAAAAGAGCTTGGAAATAGAGCCTAAGAAGAAACTCTTAAGAAAAGTTGATGTCTGGCCAAAAGAAGATTTGAAATTCAAATTGGTCAACAAATCAAAAGAACAGATCAATGAGATAACTAGTCAGAAATGTGAAGCAGACAAAAAGGGACAACTTGGAAAGAAAATTGAAGTTATAAACAGAAAAAGTAAAAGACCATTGATGCCTAATCAAAAGTATAAATCTCCAGAGTGGGCCTATTTGATAATCCCACCAATAGTTGAGGTGAGCAGCAGTAGCCAAGAAGATTTGGAAGAAAATAGTGACAATGATTGAGGTTTAGTTGCAGTTAGGGTTGGTTTCCTTTTTGGTATAAGGCTGAAGAAATTGTGTTAGGTGACACAAGGAAGTTGAATACTTTTATGGGTGCAAGGTCAAAGAAAAGTTGTTAGAGGGTTACAAAAAAAAAAATTAAAGTGTTACATACTAATTTTGAATTTTGTAAATTTTTTTTAAAAAAATTGTTTGTTTAAGATTGAGCAAAGCAAAAATGCCTAATGCTGATAATTCTAGGTGTGCAATTCTTAAAAGATGTTGCAAAATGTCTTCAATTTGTGTTATTTTAATTATTTTAGTTTGGTTAGTTTTAGCAGTTATTTTCCCTTTTGGTATAGATAAGGAGCATTACAAAATAAATATGACAAGCAAAGCTGATTCAAAACAAGCTGATCATGATGTTGCAGGCAAAACTAACAGAATCATTGAGAATAAAACCAGATGTCCATCAGGACAGATCAGTTGGAGATTTTTCTATTAATTCATTTTCCAGACTCCTTTCAGAGTTTGTTAGAGTCATGGATGTTAAGGATTGCTATGTATGTGTTAAGCTTCCTACTTCAGTTTCTGAAGGGGTCAAGTATAATATGCTTCCCCTTACTTATGGAATAACATGCAGTGTTATATCAAGCTTATTCTATCAAACTGGTCGCCTGGAATACTACTATTCTGATTTCGATGAGATTTTTGCTAATCTGAAAGTCGTGAACAGTCTTAACAAAGTTAAGCCTGCCAAGCAGATGAGGGAATTTTTCCTGGTAACAAATGAGCTAACATACGAGTACGCATACAAGAATAATTTAACTTGCAAAATGAGGGATGAAGAAAGATCTTTCCTTGATCAGGTTGAGGAGAGAAGAGCAATTTATAAGAGGAATGAAATGCTGAAACAAACTAAATCTAAGTTTTGGCAGATTGAGAATGAGAAACTTAATGGTGAAAACAGATTTGCTGCTATTCATATAGATGAACCAGTTAGTGGAAAACTTTGCATTAGAAGAGATAATACGCTTTACGACAATTATTCTGTTGGTGCTAGCCAATGTGAGGACACTTACCGAATTATAGGGGGTTGGGGATTTAAAGGTGGCAAGGACCCAATTTTCCCAGGAATTTATTTTGTTTGTGGAAATAAAGCATATTTCAGTCTTCCTGACCATTGGTATGGCACATGTTACCTTGGTCTTGTCTTTCCTAAAACTTTCCATGTTGACAGAAATGGAGAAGGATCATTCGAAATTGGCAAACACCTAAATAGGTTCAAAAGAGAAAATCTTTCAGAAATCATGGGAGATATTTTTGGCGCAATAATTCCAATGGTGGGAATTACCCTGAATGCAATAAAGATCAGAAAGGTTTCCACAATTGTTGATAGATTGTCCACTGATACTGCAGGTGGTTTCCAGTTGGTCAATACAGAGCTCATTGCTACCAGAAGCATGGTTATGTAAAACAGGCTTGCTTTAGACATCCTTTTAGCAAAAGAGGGAGGAGTCTGTGGGATTTTGCATATTCAGCATTGCTGTACATATATCCCAGATAAAAGTCAGAACATTGAATTGTTAATTAAGAATATTTCAGAATTTCATTCAGAAATAGACAGTTTTTCTGAACGTTTGGCAAAAAGATTTGGGGCAATCAAGGAGTGGTTTGCTGACATTGGTAGTTCAATCATTGGCAAAGTGCTTTACCCTGTTATAGTTATTGTTATAGTGACACTTTTGTTAAAAATCAGTTGCATGATTCACAAAAGAAAGGAGCATGTGAGGGAAAAGAAGAGGATTTATAAACTCAGGAAAGCCCAGGAGAAGCATATAGAAAGGGATGAGTTTCGTAGGGCTCAACATAAAAGTTCCAGACAGAGACAGATTGATGAAACAGGAGTTTAGATTTACAAATTCTGAGAGAGATCATTATATGTCATTTCTGAAAGTAAAATTTAAATTTAGCATACATTTTTAGGTTTTGTTTGGTGATTTTGAAATCACCAGATGAGGGAGTTGATGGAGCAGACTTTCAGAATTATTTCTGATTGATTGTTCGTGACAAATGAAACTCTCATGATTTTTATTTTTACTAATGAGTGTTGCATGATTTGCACGTTTACTGACTCAACCTAGAATAGTATGCACCAACACCAACAAGCGGGTTTAATCATTTGTGCTCTTGTCTTGTTCGTCATTCTGCTTTGAATAATATATTTACTTTGTCCTTTGTTTTGTCATATATTAACTGCGGCTGTTTAAAAATAATAGCATGTGCATTCTTTAAAATGTGCTTCTGTTTATGTAATGTCGTCTCATGTGTTTGTTTGTTTATTTGTTCGTATGCAAAACTAGGTAATATAGTTAATGGGTTAATTTTAGTAAAGGGGGTGTGTAACAGAATAATTATCATTTCTTGAATTAATTATTGTCTCGTGTTTCCTTGCATACTAGACTCACGCTAAAAAGGCCTGTGGCCTACTTCTAAAATGGATGTCCGAAAAAGCTTTACCAAAAGTGGGCCTTGCACAGCTACGATGGAATGTGAAAATGTTTTTCTACATGAATTCTTGGAGAATGGCTTGCAAACAAGGCTATGTGGAAGCTTAGGACATTTGGTTCAGATTTCTTCATGGTCAAGGCCGCACTTGTCGTTCAGTGGCAGAAAAGCTTGAGCGGACGAAGGAAATGATATTAACTTTTGTCAAATGTAACCACCTTCGGAAGCTGCTAGTGACATTAAATAATGAACAATGCCGCTCTTGAAAGAACATGACCCTGGCTATGCGAGAGTCGGATGACCGCATCAGGAGACATCCTTTGACCAATCATGTTTTGCCCTGCTTGAATATTTGTATTCTTTTAGTTAGTTTTAGATAGGAAAATACTATAAGAATTGCCCCTTTGCTAAGAGCACTGTTCTTTCATTCCTATGCTCCAGAGACGCTGCCAGATTTTCCTTTCACGTAAGATCTTTAGAGACTTTACTTTTCCTTACAGGTTTTCTTTAGCTAAGTTAGGGAAATAGGGAAATAGGCTATGGAGAAATAATCAATGTGTTTGAGCATTTACTCATGCTGATTTTGGTCCGAACTTGCTAAAATTGTTGTGCCTATAATAAATTATTCTGCTAAATAAAAATTGCTAATAAAAGAGTTTTCTTAAAATGCATTTGCTTTAAAAATAAAGTTAATAATTAGATTTTGAAATGACAAGCTGGTCTTGTTTGTTTCCTTGAGTTACCATTAATTAATCCATTGCCTATATATGTGGCTTAATTACGGTGATTTGCTATGTCAGAATAATTAAGTCATAAGATTCAGTCGGTCATAATTCATGTCTCAGTCAAATATGGGCCTAGTATTAATTTTGTAATAATGGTGAGTATTGTGGTGTAGAGTTGTACTTATGAGACTGAATTTCTTCAGACCCGCTGGATCAGTACTAATATGTCTTAGACAGATTTTGTGATTCACAATGAGGTCACAGTTGACCTGCCTCATCAATATTCTTGAGGCAGGTCGCAATTTGCGACCCATTGGGCCACAGGGATGGTGGCCTTCTGGGGACAGCAGACCCCCATGTCTGTATTTGCTTTTTAAATTAAGCAACTTTAAAAAGAAAATGTAGCCCGTTTATCTTAAAGTAAAACAGGATGCATTTCAAAAATAAAAATGAAACGTTTCAGTTTAATTTTTTAAGAACAGGCAGTGGTCGGTGGGACCACGGCCTTCTCTTAAAAACATTTTCGCTGCCGATCACGAAGGGGAAGGTGTCCTCTGGGGACCACTTCCCTTTTCCGACTGGCTTACCACCAAATTTAAATTGGTGGTAAATGATATTGTTTTGCGACTGCATTTGTGGTTGCAAAACAATCTTACATCCCACAGCTACTCGCTATTAGGAAGGGATGCCCTTGGCATGCCCCTTCCTAATAGCGACTCTCAAAACCTATTTTGCCAGTCGGTAACAGGTTACTGAATTGGAAAATTGATTTGGTATATGCTACATGCTGATTTCTTGTTTGTGAATGCTAAAAACGGTCATACATCTGGCCGTAGGTACCTTCCACAGCTGACTGACAATGGAGCATAGTCAGAAAAAAGGTGGGAAAACCTGGTCAAACGCTATGGAGAAGTAGAATACTTGTAACCTTTGTCGACAACTGGCAATCAAACATGGTTGGGAAACAATAGATGGCAGTAGCGGCTCCTGGAGGGAGTGCTGCATGGCGGTGACACAGGGCGGGGGAGGGGCAGGATGGGTGAAGTAAACTCCAGATTGTGACCTAACGGAGGTAAGTATACAAATAAATAAATAAAACGAATTTCGTTGCACGCCCTGCATCGCCATATGATGCAGCGCATGCAACAAAATTCATTTTCTTTTTTTATTTGTATACTTACCTCCGTTAGGCCATAATCGGAGTTTACAACCCCCCCATGAGGTTCTGTGATTCTGAACCCGTTCATTAAAGGTCGTCGTATCAAGATGATTTTGGTATCAGCGGACCGCAAATGACGAGTGCGGTATGTACAAGTGTTTTCGTCATGATCGATCGATGGAAACACTACGTATTCAGGGATTTCGTTCGAACCTTCGGGTTTCATTTTGTGTACGGCAGCCATTTTGTGGTTGCCCTCACATAGGCCGATGACTGCGGCCGAGCGAGTCTTTGGGACACATACACCTTTAGCTGACTTCTGTGTGACCTGAACGAACTGACTCCCTTGCCCGAAGCTGACCTCGTTGAGCCAGTTCCTTGTTAGGCAGCTGGTCAGATAGAGATCAAAGAGCAGGACATTGCTGAGTTCATGGTACATGCACACATCCTTCTATCTTGCTTCTCATCTGTTTCTGTTCCTTCTTTTATGGCCTATTTATGGTTTGGGTTGAGGTCCTTTTTATTATGGGTTTGTCCGGCCTGTCCGAACAGGAATGTTGGATTTTGCCTTGTCATTTCTTGTGGGCTGGACAACTGAAAGTGGGTTTGTCGTTATGCGATATCTTTTGAAATGTCACCACGTGATTGATCAGTTTGTAAGTAATTGATGCTAGTCAGGAATGTGATTTTTGGCATAAAAGACGATGTCTCGCTCTACTAAATTGTACAGTCTCTGACGAACCACCTGTGTTGTGCTTCGTAGACCTCTGTTCCTGGTTGCAACCAATAAACTTGGTCTTTGACGTTACCAAGAAGTGTCCCGTGTCTCTGTTTGCCAAGACAGGAGAACTCGAAGACTTTGGGCGTTTCCCCTGGCGCCGCTGGGTTATAAAACCCGGTTCTTCACCCACCCTGCCCCTCCCCCGCTCTACGTCACTGCCCGGAAGCACTCCCTCCAGGTCCGCTACTGATTGATGGTTTATTCCAGATAAAAGTTCCAGTCAGAAATGTTATCTTCTAACTTAGAAAATGTCTGGAAGTCAAAAATCTCAGGAGGGCACGGCTGAACCTGAGTAGGAAGTCTCAAGGCTGAAAAGCCCCATTTAGCAGTTCTGTGGTTGCCTTCAGCGAAAGGTAAAAAGCATTGAGTGGTGCAAACCTCTGAAATGCAGTCAAGAAAGTTGCCTCTTTTTGAATAAACTTTCTGCCAGTACTCCAGAGGTGAAAACTATAGCAAATTGTCTTTTTTTTATACGGTCTGCTAGATTTTTGACTAAATCCACTTGGCTATTTTATTTTCTAGGCAATGCACCAGTGGCTTGGAAGTTATATTGCATCTGTGAGTCACAACATGTATCTAAATTACTCACATGTATAACTTAAATGTATGGCTTCAGGAAAACACCATCTTGTCCTGGCTGGCAACAGTTTACAACCACTGCTTTAACACAGGTAAGCAAAAGTTGCTTTAATACAGGTAAGAAAAAGTTTCCTCTAAAGCAGAAAAGCCTAATTTGTATGTATTCTTAGCTTTAATGTTGTTTGGTACTGCTTGAACCTATCCTTCCTTTCTCTATCGAAATGCCAGCTACTTGTGCAATAGTTACCAGGCGTTGAGCAGAATTTCTAAGTGAACTATGTTGTACCCTAACAAGAATGTATGGTATTTAGTTCGTAGGGTAACCCACTTCACATATAATGACTCAGTTTCTTTTACAATAATTCGTTATTGAAGTTTCAATACAGTACAAGAGAAAAAAATGTAATTCCTATTCGTTACAGTATACTACCCCTAATACCAATGGCATTATTAGTTGTAGAACGAAATATTTAATACGTTGAAAGAAAATGCCTACTGCATTGGTCACAACCATCAGAAGTCAACAAGTAGGAATTGCAAATAAAGTAATAAGAATGTCAAAACTGAGTAAAATGTAAAATAAATAAATAAAAGAAAATAAGTAGAAAAGTAAAGACAAGTAAGAGAGAGCAGCAGAAACACATCGTAAGCAAGAACACTTTAAGAAAGAAATAACTGTATAGGCAAAGATTATTAATTCATTAAAATACATGTCACTGTCAACAGAATTTCAGAAGTTCTGTGTACCCTGTGCACAGCATCGAATCTAGAGACTAAAATCCTCATCAAAAAGAAGGTTGTACCTTATCCTTTTATGAATACTAAATATCAACGACTGAACACCAAGAAGGTTTTTTTTTAGGTCAAGCCTGGGCAGCGCATGTGCTGCTCTGCGAGACATGCTGCATTCAGATAGGGACTTGAAGCCCCGCCCACTCTCTGCCCATATTTGTCATTGGCTTATGTCATTGTCCACTGTAAACTGTGGCTGTTCATTGGCCAATAGGCTTAGCAGTCCCTCCTTGGTACTGCCATGTCAAATTTGGTAAATTCCCCTGGTGACACTCCCTGTTACCTGTGTTGTTACGCGGTAGGCTTTAATGACAGCCTCCGAGCAGTATTTTCTCAAATAGCTTTGTCCTGCCTGCAACAGGCAGGGCACGCTCTCTCCTAATGCTTTTGAAAAATTGTTATACACAAACGCATTTCCAATGCAATAGGTCTCGAATCTTCCAGAGTTTAAGCTATTGGCATTATAAGTGACAATGCCTTTTATTGATCTGTTTTAAAAAAACAACCACATAATTAAAAGGCATTGTCCTTTACAATGCATATTGTCAAATTCTCGTAAATGTGAGGCCTATTGCATTGCAAATGCTTGTTCTTTTTGGTGGCCCATAAAAAGGGGCACTCCTCCCCGCTCTGGTGCCACCCTTTTCTTTCATACACATGTGAAAGGTGTCACGTTTTTCTTGAGAGGGTCTCAATTAGGAGGAAATAGCTGCCAGGGCAAACACTGTCTTGGGAAATCATAAAAGTACTATATTGTAGTTAAGATGTCAGAGACGAGACTAAGGTTGATAAGCACGTCACCACTTTGAATCAGTGTTGAGAAACATCCCAGCATAAGTCTTTGTGAATGCATAGTTCTGATCCTAATAAATCCTCCTGGAATAAAACACACAAAACGAATTGGTGAAGGAGCATGACAAAAACAAGGGAATTAATGCATCGCACCTCATCCCTTTCATGCCCAAACCTGCTTATATATGCTTAAAAAAGGAAATTACACCACAACAAAAGAGTTAGATGCAATCTCGGTGTGGAAGCCACAGACAGCAAACACTGGAGTGACAAACATATTGGTTTATGTTATACTGTGCATAGCTCCTTTAAATGTATATCAGCAGCTCACGCCAGAAATGCTCACTGTCTCCATCATGGTAATGTTCTGTTGGATGTCAGTTGGAGACTGGGAGCTGTACTGGCAGGCAGCACACTTTATGAAGTGACCTGGCTAAGTGATGTAACACTTAGGCATAGATATAAGATTGGATTAACCAGGAAAACTTAGTTTTTGAATAATGGCTTGCTACATAGATGTTTTGATTGATTCAATTTGATTTTAGAGTTTGTGTAGCTCTCAAACACCTGAGGGTTTCATGGCACTGTAGAAGCCTGTGTTTGACATTCCTTATTCTTCTGCATCTTAAAACCTATCTCCAGCACTAGTATTCCACGTGATTGTGAAGAGAATGGGACAGCTGAGATGCTAGCGTGGGCAACACACAGTGAAGAGAAACCTCCCAACACGGGCTGAGTGTGCACACCAGAGATGCACTTTCTTTGCCTCACACACTGTCAGTCCAAAAGAACATGCCATTTTAATTGATTTATACTCTGACTCCTTATCTGAGATGTAACACTAAGGAATAAAGGTTCAATTGTTTCCATTGCCAATGGAATTATACCCATGGATCATCCCAGTGTGGGAAACATAGTGTCTGAGAAAAGTACAAAGGAAAAGTAAAGAAAAAAGCACATTGGGCCCGATTCGCAAAAGTAATCAGAGACAAAATCCTAACTTTATGACTTTCGGTATTCACAAAGGGCATTTAGAAGTAGTAAAGTTAGGATTTTGTCCTAAGTTTGTCCTAAGTTTTGGTCTTAAGTTAAACTTAAGTTAAATTTAGGGTAGGATTTTGTCTTAAGACCAAAACTTAAGACAAACTTAAGTCAAAATCCTACCTTAAGTTTAACTTAAGACCAAAACTTAAGACAAACTAAAGACAAAATCCTAAATTAAACTTAAATTAAAGTTAAGTTAGGATTTTGTCTTAAGACCAAAACTTAAGACAAACTTAAGACAAAATCCAAACTTTACTACTTCTAAATGCCCTTTGTGAATACCGAAAGTCGTAAAGTCAGGATTTTGTCTCAGATTACTTTTGTGAATCGGGCCATTGTTATGCATATATTTACTCCTACTTAATTCTTTTAAAATTGTGGGCTATTTAGTCTCTCAAGAAATAGGTACAAATCTGAGCACAAATTTCCAAGTGGTCATTAACGCTGTAAATAATGCATTCACCACAGGCAGCTGGGGGCATTCTTTGTCAAGCGCCATGGCTAACCTCAAGTGATGTAGGATACATGTTTTGGCTACAGCCAAGGATGTTGCAATCCATCTCTGTATATGATTGGATATCTGTACAATGCTGAAAGAACTTAGAGTGGGATGGGGGATCCAGTAAGAGAAACATCCTATCCCGCATGTTCTTCCTAAGGAGAGGACCTAGGCATTTCCATCAACAGTGTGACAGTTGTTGGTATAGCCAGAAGCAACTTCCATTGAGTCATAACTTCAGACTTTCTGTTGGAGGTCACATCCTGCCAAAGCAGATGTCTGGACCCCTATCAGAATCAATGCCTCACAGGCATGGTTGGTTCAATGACCCATGCTGTTTTTTATGAGCACACCTACGTTTGAGTAACTAAAATATCAAAGATAAAGTGTATTAAAACAGATCAAGTTCCAAGTTGCATATGTTTTACATCTTCTTCATATTCTTTGTTGATGTTAAAACAAGACAGTCAATGCGTTCATTCACCACATGCGAACTTCCTCAGGACTGTAGAAAAATATATAACATAACATCTATGTATGTGCTCACATTTAAACCTACAGAGACAAAAATACATATAACAAAACTGTAGGAGAGTAGGGTCTGCAATCCTATGATCACCCAGATTTTTTGCTTTTGTTTCACTGGTTTACGACTTTCTCTGGCTGTGGGCCTGCCAATCAGACCCACAGCCTGGCTGTTCTCTTTCTAAATTACCTCATGTACCCTAGGTGCATCTACCAATTGGTACTGGGCCACCTTATCAGACCCTGTAACTCAGGGCATAGGTGTACCCAGGGCTGCCAGGGGCTGCAGCATGTATTATGCCACCCCTGGCTGGCCTCCTAAATTTGACACAACTGGCTGCATGACAGCTGGGGCGAAGTCGTGTAATCACCCTTTGCTGTAGGTGTAGTATACCTATACCTAACCCTAAAATGGACACACAGATTCCTATCAGTCACTCCTATGGCAGGCCTTGACAATCCTGAAGGCAGAGTGCTTGGAATCGTGTGAGATGGTGCTCTGGCATGAGCTGAGCCTGTCTGCAGCTTGCGGAATCAAGTCCTAATAGCTGTTCCATGATATCGCATACCATATACTCTTAAGTGCATTATAATCCTCGCGGTTAAATGCTATCTTTGGTATTGCTTTATCAAAACATGTCGAGTAAGGTGTCATACGAATTGGAATACTAACCCCTCGCCAATTCTGGCGACGGGGTTAGCATTCCACCCTTCTAGAGGGACACGACATGTATGTAACTGTGAACCCCGGTTAAAGTTAACTGAAGCCTCAGCTCCACAAAATGGATGCTGCCACCACAGACACGAGTCTGACCCCCTGCAGCTGGGAGTCCTTCCAGTGAGGGGAGCCTGGACAAAGGGTTTCCTGTCAGGGGCGGTGCTAGCACCGTCCCAGACATGGTTTTGTGTATCCTGGGTAGGCAGGGCTTTACAGGAAGGTGACTGCTGAGTGGCACCCCGGTGCTCACTACGCATAGGCCGGTCTGAACCAGTTCCAGGGGCACACCAGCCCCTGGCCTGGGGAAGTCCGGCATGGCTGAGGGGTGTAACCACCCCCCACCTAGTCCCACCCATAGGCAGGACCTAGTCACCGGGTCAGCCCCCTTTTTTAGTATAAAGATGGGAGCGGGCCCCCTGTTAAAATTAGATCATCTTTGGAATCAAGATACCACTTTCTTCGAAAGGACTTCACGATTTCTTCTTCAAGATTCTCCCTTGTGGCTAAGGAGTAGTCACCCTGCATCAAGCGGGCACCATCCTAAAGAACACTGCGGTCTGCTGCAAGTCCTTCATCACGAATCCGACGACCCAGCTCGACGAGACCCGGCTTCCCTGGCACCTCTGACCTCTACTCACCTCTACAGCCAAGCTGAGAACCGTGAGTGCGACGAGACCTTAAGGGACCGACGATCGCCAAGACTGCACGACATCTTTACTGCAAGCCCACCGTGTCCTCCACTGGTGAGTGCTTTGGGGTCCGAGAAGCCCCGACCCTGCGCAGCTCCAGCACCCAAGATCAGCCCCCCTGCATCTCCACGATCTGCGTGGGGCCCTTTTGCTGTTTGCTGTGCACCGCGTTGTTTGGCTACTAGCCGGCTGGCTTGTGGCCCTCTGAACGACGCCCAACGACTTCACGACTGCTGGTCTGGTTGCTCCAGGCTGGCCTTTGCTTCCTTCTTCAAGAGAGGCACCCCGGACCCTCCTGGTCCACTCCAGACGCCATTTTAGGTCCACCGCGTGGGCTTGAATTTGCCAAGGCTTTGTTGCCCAATCCTGGGTCCAGCGACGCCGACAGCTTCTACCTTCGTGGGACAGCTCGATCCTCCATCCTGGTCGCCGACAACGCCTCCTGGTCCGTGAGATCTTCGAGTCAAGCGTCACCCACTCACCTAGTCGAGGTGGCTACCATCCGGTACCCTCCTGGTGCCCACTGACTACTGGCTAGTAGTCTCGAACTTGGTCCCCTCTGCTTTCAGGTGTCATCTATCTTCGAGATCCAGGCTTGGATCCAACTGAACTTTCTTCACTGGTCACCGGCCAGCATCTTTTCTTCCGGCTCCTGGTCCGTCTACGAGGATTCCCGACGTCTTTTCAGACCTATGCAGCTGCAGCCCCTGGGCTAGGTAACTTCGGCATTTCGGTGCCCCAGCATAGCCTCACTATCCAAGGGTCAGAATCTACTTTCGTTTTCTCCCTACCAGGTCGGGTTCGCCCGAGAACACTAACTTTCTAATTCCTAGCTACCATAGACTTTTGTCCCGCATCTCGCGTGAGAGTGCACACACTGCACCCGAGTCCCCTAGGCCTCCTAGACATAATCTAACGATTCCCTAGTCAAGTCCTAGCGATTCCAAAAGCTATTAGTACTGTACTTACCTGCTAGGAATTTCGCATTCCACTTTCAGAGTATATGGTTTTCCGTGCCCCTCGGGCATTTGTATATACTGTGCTAACTTAAGTATTTTTGTAAGAGTTTTGGTTTGTGCTTAGTACCCTGTCCTCATAAAGAGTACAGGGCTGTTGTGATCTTTTAATAAATAACTGTTTATTTTCATAACACTTGTGTGGTGTCCTTTCACTGGGTATTCAAGGGGTATATGTGTGGTAAACAGCTGGCTTAACACGCCCTCTCGAGTCTTTAGCCTTAGACTGCTCGTATCCATGCTACTAGGATAGCTGGTCTATAAGGTTGACTTACAACCAATCATCAATAAGGGTTGCTGGACTGATACATAGTGGGCACTAGAATAGTGACCACTGCATATCAGGCCACCTTCTCACATTGGTGAGCAGCGGTTGGGATTTGAGCTTGCTGTTGTTTTACCACACGTATCCTAAGAATATCTTGCTGAAAGATCACATAAGTACTGTTAGGTACATATAACTAAAGCTTAGAATACTCTGAGTTCTACTGAACCAGCTGTTGTAGCTCCTCAAGGCTTAGCACACCGTGGCTACAACTCTAGCAAGGGACCAGTAGGTAAACACATAGTGTAGGTAGGTGCATCACTTACACCACACTAGAAACAGTATGTCGGACAAAGGAGGAAACACTGAGGTTCCCCTTGTGTCAGTTGACCCTCCACAGGTCATCCCTTCAAGATATACTGCGCTTAGCTTCCATGAGTTACGACAAGTGTGTACCTCTAGGAAGATTAAGCAGGGGTCTAACCCCACAACTGCCTTTCTGATTGGTCTCTTAGAGACTCATGATGCAAGGAGGGCTGGTAACCCAGACCCTTCTAATTCAGATGGCAACATGCCCTCCTTACAGGGTCCCTTTGATGCCCAGGACCATCCTCTTCAGGAAGCAGATGATGCTGATGATGAGGATGATGATTTGGTATCAGGGGATGAGGCAGAAAAGGAACAGGTAGAAGTCAGCAGACTAACCAGGTCCAACTTAAGCAGACATGAGATGGGCACTAGGGGACCCTTGGGGCCACTCTCAGGTCAGCTTAACATTGGGAATGGACGAGATAGATCTCTATCAAGAGGCTCTATCAGATCCCTTCATACCAATGGCTCTCAACGTTCCTCTCAAAGGGGAATGACATCTCCCCAGAGGAGAATGTATGAAGCTAAGGAAAAGGCAGCCAATCTGAGGATTGAAAGGGAAGAACTTGCCCTGGCCAAAGAGAGGCTTGCCTTTGCTAGAGAGCAACAATTGAGTGGGACAGTCCCCACTGGTGGCAGCATTGTACCTAGCAATAGGGAAAGGAGTTTTGATACAAAACACCTTGGTAAGATAGTGCCCCCCTTTAAACAAGGGGATGACATCCACAAATGGATTACTGCTTTGGAGAGGGCCTGCACTGTGCAAGGTGTTCCCCCAAGTCAGTGGGCAGCTATCTTGTGGCTCTCCTTTGAGGGTAAAGGAAGAGACAAGCTCCTCACCACAAGGGTGGAGGATGCTAATGATTACCAAGTCTTGAAAAATGCACTGGTTGATGGGTTTGGCCTAACCACTGAGCAGTACAGGGTGCTGTTCAGGGATACCCAGAAAACTCAGTCTCAAGATTGGGCTGACTTTGTAGATTGTGCCACTAAGGCTTTTGAGGGCTGGTTGCTGGGCAGTAAGGTTACTGATTATAAAGGATTGTACAATTTGATGATGAGAGAGCAAATTTTAAACAATTGTCAGAACCAGTTGTTGCATCAGCATCTTGTTGACTCAGATCTGACCTCTCCCCAAGAATTGGGAAAGAAGGCAGACAGATGGGTTAGAACAAGAGTTAAACAGAACCAGGGCCAGAATCAAGGTGGTCAGAAGAAAGCAGACCAGAAGGGTAAGGATTCGAAAGGGGAACAAAATGACCAGAAGTCTTCGACAGGTCCCCAACAACCCAAAGAGGGTGGGGGTCAGGCTCCCCAAAAGAAGAAAGAAGGCCAATCTAAAAGGTGGTGCCAATACTGCAAAAGTAAAACTCACTGGTTTAGTGAGTGCACCAAGAAAGGAGGAGGGCAGACTCCTGCCACTGCAGCCCCTAAGGCACCTGTGCCCCCTAGTACAGCCAGCAGTGGTAGTGCACCTCCCAAGGGTTTAGTAGGGTTAACCCTGGGTTCTGAGGGGTGTGACAACTTAGTTGGTACACTCACTCAGGCTGTCCTTGTTTGTACAGGGGATGTGGATATGTCCCCTGATATAAGTCCCAATACTTTGGGCAAATACAGACAGACACCTTTCATTAATGGAAAGATGGCTCAGGCCTATAGGGACACTTGTGCCAGTGTCACAATGGTGACACCTAGCTTTGTGGACCCTGGACAGATCATGCCAGGTACAGAATTCCTGGTGACCAATGCAAGCAATGTCACTACCAATCATAGTATGGCAATTGTAGCTTTCTCCTGGGGAGGGGTAACTGGCCAAAAGAAGGTTGTAGTTAGTTCAGACCTCCCAGTGGATTGTTTGTTGGGCAATGATTTGGAGTCATCACAATGGTCAGAAGTGGAGCAGAGGACTCATCTGGAAATGTTAGGTTTGCCAGCACATGTGTTTGCTGTGACTAGGTCACAGGCCAGAAGATGCCCCACTGAACAGGTGCTGGATCCTGGAACAATGGACCAGACACCTTCCAAGAAAAAGAGCAGTAGGGTTAAGGCTGTGCCTTCCCCCTTGCCCCAGGTTGTGGATCAAGTCTCAGAGGAGGCTGACCTGCAGGAATTGAGGGAAACTGAGCCTAGAGAGTTTGAACTTGATCAAGTTGAATTCTTGGGTTCAGGGGGACCCTCAAGGGAAGACCTGGGGAAGGACCAGTTAGGCTGCCCTTCTCTTGAACCCCTCAGACAGCAGGCTGCTGCTGAGGCTGCTGGGAACGCCACAGGTACCCACAAGGTATACTGGGAAGATGGACTCCTGTACACTGAGTCAAGAGACCCCAAGCCTGGCATGACCAGGAGGCTGGTTGTACCCTTGTCTCAGAGAGGTTTCCTACTTACCTTGGCCCATGAGATTCCCTTAGCAGGACACTTAGGCCAGACAAAGACTTGGGACAGGCTTGTCTCACACTTTCACTGGCCTCACATGAATGAGGATACCAAGGAGTTTTGTCGCTCCTGTGTCACTTGCCAAGCCAGTGGTAAGTCAGGTGGCACAACAAAGGCCCCCCTTATACCAATGCCTGTGGTGGGGGTGCCCTTTGAAAGAGTGGGGATTGACATTGTTGGTCCAATGGAACCCCAGACAGCATCAGGGCACAAGTTTATACTGGTGGTAGTGGATCATGCCACCAGGTACCCTGAAGCTATTCCACTTAGGACCACCACAGCCCCTGTGGTGGCAAGGGCCCTAGTTGGAGTGTTCTCCAGAGTGGGCTTCCCTAAGGAGGTTGTCTCTGACAGAGGTGCAAACTTCATGTCAAGCTATTTAACTGCTATGTGGAAGGAGTGTGGTGTCAATTACAAATTCACTACACCCTATCACCCACAATGCAATGGGCTTGTTGAAAGGTTCAACAGGACCCTAAAAGGGATGATTCATGGACTACCTGAAACACTCAGGCGTAGATGGGATGTCCTGATGCCCTGCCTTCTGTTTGCTTACAGAGAGGTCCCACAAAAGGGGGTTGGCTACAGCCCTTTTGAACTTTTGTATGGGCATCCTGTGAGAGGCCCCTTGTGTTTGGTGAAGGAAGGATGGGAGAGACCTCTCAAAAAGCCTGCAACCAACATAATGGACTATGTACTTGGTCTCCGCTCCAGGATGGCTGAGTATATGGAGAAGGCATCAGAAAACCTTAAGGCCAGTCAAGAACTTCAAAAAGCTTGGCATGACCAAAAGGCTGTCCTGACTGTTTATCAGCCTGGACAGAAGGTGTGGGTGCTGGAGCCAGTGGCCCCAGCAGCACTCAAAGACAAATGGTCTGGGCCCCACACAATCCTTGAGCAAAAGGGAGAGGTCACCTACCTGGTGGACCTTGGAACTCCCAGGAGTCCCCATAGGGTACTCCATGTCAACAGGCTCAAAGCATATGTCGACAGGAAGGACATGAGCTTGCTCATGGCCATAGATGAGGGACAGGAGGAAGAGAGTGACCCTCTCCCAGACCTGCTCACTCAGAATCCTGATGATGGGTCAGTAGATGGTGTTGTCTTTTGTGGCAGCCTCTCTGAACATCAGCAGAAAGACTGTAAACAGGTTCTTCAGTCTTTCAGACATATGTTCTCTCTGACACCCAGTCAGACCAATTGGTGTACCCATGAGGTTGACACTGGTGACAGCCTGCCAGTCAAGAGTAAAATCTACAGGCAGCCTGATCATGTTAGAGACTGCATAAAAACTGAAGTGCAGAAAATGTTGGAATTGGGAGTCATTGAACCCTCAGATAGCCCTTGGGCTAGTCCAGTAGTTCTAGTGCCAAAGCCTCACACCCAAGATGGTAAGAGAGAGATGAGGTTTTGCGTAGACTACAGGGGTCTCAATGCAGTCACTAAGACTGATGCCCATCCAATACCAAGGGCAGATGAACTTATAGATAGATTGGCTTCTGCCAACTACTTAAGTACATTTGACTTAACAGCTGGGTATTGGCAAATCAGGTTAGCTGAGGATGCCAAACCCAAAACAGCATTTTCAACCCCTGGTGGGCATTATCAATTTGTGGTAATGCCCTTTGGTCTGAAAAATGCACCTGCCACCTTCCAAAGGTTGGTGAATCAAGTCCTTACTGGGCTGGATGACTTCTGTGCAGCATATCTAGATGATATTGCTGTCTTTAGCTCCACCTGGGAGGATCACCTGGTCCACCTGAGGAAAGTGTTAGAGGCTCTGCAAGCAGCAGGCCTCACTATCAAGGCCACCAAGTGCCAGATAGGGCAGACACAGGTTGTATACCTGGGCCACCTTGTAGGTGGAGGCCAGGTTCAGCCACTGGAGAGCAAAATACAGTCAATCAGGGACTGGGCTCCTCCAACCACCCAGACTCAGGTTCGAGCTTTCTTGGGCCTGACTGGATACTACAGAAAATTTGTCAGGAACTATGGTTCCATTGTGACACCATTAAATGAACTGACAAGTAAGAAAATGCCAAAAAAGGTTCAGTGGACAGCAGGCTGTCAAAAAGCATTCGATGACCTAAAGCAGGCCATGTGCACAGCACCTATCCTTAAGAGTCCAGACTACTCCAAACCATTCATTGTCCAAACAGATGCTTCTGAGTTGGGTGTGGGAGCTGTTCTTTCTCAACTGAATTTTGATGGTCAGGATCAGCCCATTGCTTTTATAAGCAGAAGGCTGACCCCCAGAGAGAAGAATTGGTCAGCTATTGAGAGGGAGGCCTTTGCTGTGGTTTGGGCCCTGAAGAAGCTGAGGCCATACTTGTTTGGCACTCACTTCAAGATTCAGACCGACCATAAGCCCCTCTTGTGGCTAAATCAGATGAAGGGTGAAAACCCCAAACTGCTTAGGTGGTCCATTTCCCTACAGGGGATGGACTTTACAGTGGAACATAGACCTGGTACTGATCATGGCAATGCCGATGGGCTCTCCAGATATTTCCACTTAGAACAAGAAGACTCACCTGGTCAAGGTTAGCTTATTGTCCCAAAGTTTGGGGGGGGGTCATGTAGGAGAGTAGGGTCTGCAATCCTATGATCACCCAGATTTTTTGCTTTTGTTTCACTGGTTTACGACTTTCTCTGGCTGTGGGCCTGCCAATCAGACCCACAGCCTGGCTGTTCTCTTTCTAAATTACCTCATGTACCCTAGGTGCATCTACCAATTGGTACTGGGCCACCTTATCAGACCCTGTAACTCAGGGCATAGGTGTACCCAGGGCTGCCAGGGGCTGCAGCATGTATTATGCCACCCCTGGCTGGCCTCCTAAATTTGACACAACTGGCTGCATGACAGCTGGGGCGAAGTCGTGTAATCACCCTTTGCTGTAGGTGTAGTATACCTATACCTAACCCTAAAATGGACACACAGATTCCTATCAGTCACTCCTATGGCAGGCCTTGACAATCCTGAAGGCAGAGTGCTTGGAATCGTGTGAGATGGTGCTCTGGCATGAGCTGAGCCTGTCTGCAGCTTGCGGAATCAAGTCCTAATAGCTGTTCCATGATATCGCATACCATATACTCTTAAGTGCATTATAATCCTCGCGGTTAAATGCTATCTTTGGTATTGCTTTATCAAAACATGTCGAGTAAGGTGTCATACGAATTGGAATACTAACCCCTCGCCAATTCTGGCGACGGGGTTAGCATTCCACCCTTCTAGAGGGACACGACATGTATGTAACTGTGAACCCCGGTTAAAGTTAACTGAAGCCTCAGCTCCACAAAATGGATGCTGCCACCACAGACACGAGTCTGACCCCCTGCAGCTGGGAGTCCTTCCAGTGAGGGGAGCCTGGACAAAGGGTTTCCTGTCAGGGGCGGTGCTAGCACCGTCCCAGACATGGTTTTGTGTATCCTGGGTAGGCAGGGCTTTACAGGAAGGTGACTGCTGAGTGGCACCCCGGTGCTCACTACGCATAGGCCGGTCTGAACCAGTTCCAGGGGCACACCAGCCCCTGGCCTGGGGAAGTCCGGCATGGCTGAGGGGTGTAACCACCCCCCACCTAGTCCCACCCATAGGCAGGACCTAGTCACCGGGTCAGCCCCCTTTTTTAGTATAAAGATGGGAGCGGGCCCCCTGTTAAAATTAGATCATCTTTGGAATCAAGATACCACTTTCTTCGAAAGGACTTCACGATTTCTTCTTCAAGATTCTCCCTTGTGGCTAAGGAGTAGTCACCCTGCATCAAGCGGGCACCATCCTAAAGAACACTGCGGTCTGCTGCAAGTCCTTCATCACGAATCCGACGACCCAGCTCGACGAGACCCGGCTTCCCTGGCACCTCTGACCTCTACTCACCTCTACAGCCAAGCTGAGAACCGTGAGTGCGACGAGACCTTAAGGGACCGACGATCGCCAAGACTGCACGACATCTTTACTGCAAGCCCACCGTGTCCTCCACTGGTGAGTGCTTTGGGGTCCGAGAAGCCCCGACCCTGCGCAGCTCCAGCACCCAAGATCAGCCCCCCTGCATCTCCACGATCTGCGTGGGGCCCTTTTGCTGTTTGCTGTGCACCGCGTTGTTTGGCTACTAGCCGGCTGGCTTGTGGCCCTCTGAACGACGCCCAACGACTTCACGACTGCTGGTCTGGTTGCTCCAGGCTGGCCTTTGCTTCCTTCTTCAAGAGAGGCACCCCGGACCCTCCTGGTCCACTCCAGACGCCATTTTAGGTCCACCGCGTGGGCTTGAATTTGCCAAGGCTTTGTTGCCCAATCCTGGGTCCAGCGACGCCGACAGCTTCTACCTTCGTGGGACAGCTCGATCCTCCATCCTGGTCGCCGACAACGCCTCCTGGTCCGTGAGATCTTCGAGTCAAGCGTCACCCACTCACCTAGTCGAGGTGGCTACCATCCGGTACCCTCCTGGTGCCCACTGACTACTGGCTAGTAGTCTCGAACTTGGTCCCCTCTGCTTTCAGGTGTCATCTATCTTCGAGATCCAGGCTTGGATCCAACTGAACTTTCTTCACTGGTCACCGGCCAGCATCTTTTCTTCCGGCTCCTGGTCCGTCTACGAGGATTCCCGACGTCTTTTCAGACCTATGCAGCTGCAGCCCCTGGGCTAGGTAACTTCGGCATTTCGGTGCCCCAGCATAGCCTCACTATCCAAGGGTCAGAATCTACTTTCGTTTTCTCCCTACCAGGTCGGGTTCGCCCGAGAACACTAACTTTCTAATTCCTAGCTACCATAGACTTTTGTCCCGCATCTCGCGTGAGAGTGCACACACTGCACCCGAGTCCCCTAGGCCTCCTAGACATAATCTAACGATTCCCTAGTCAAGTCCTAGCGATTCCAAAAGCTATTAGTACTGTACTTACCTGCTAGGAATTTCGCATTCCACTTTCAGAGTATATGGTTTTCCGTGCCCCTCGGGCATTTGTATATACTGTGCTAACTTAAGTATTTTTGTAAGAGTTTTGGTTTGTGCTTAGTACCCTGTCCTCATAAAGAGTACAGGGCTGTTGTGATCTTTTAATAAATAACTGTTTATTTTCATAACACTTGTGTGGTGTCCTTTCACTGGGTATTCAAGGGGTATATGTGTGGTAAACAGCTGGCTTAACACGCCCTCTCGAGTCTTTAGCCTTAGACTGCTCGTATCCATGCTACTAGGATAGCTGGTCTATAAGGTTGACTTACAACCAATCATCAATAAGGGTTGCTGGACTGATACATAGTGGGCACTAGAATAGTGACCACTGCATATCAGGCCACCTTCTCACAAAAACATCCATTTCACATAAACCACATCCGACATTGTGACTCCACAAGGACAGAGGGATCCTCCACCCACAATCCCCAAATAAATCAGCTGCCATTAAAAAAATACATTTACCATTACATTCAAAAACAGATTTTAAAATATTCGGGACGTGTGGGCATGGGATGAAATGTGCCCACAATGTGGATGGCATATTATAACACAAAGTCTACATATAATAGCATTTTAATTCATCATCCTTGATTTTCAATATACTGTCTGTCAACATTGTTACATTATTAAACATTATATTTGATGCCAAATGGTTTCAGTGTATAACATACTCATGTATACACAGTGCCAATCCCATAATTCTTAATACATTGCCCACAGAATGTGAATATCATCTAACAGTACTTTTTCCTTAGACTCAGATGCTTAGCTAAGTATCAGAGAAACAAATAGAAACTGGGGCTGAGATATTGGATTAAGCTGTATAACCATATGAATCCCCTCATTCACCCATCCAGAATTCATATACTTCTCAACAGAGAAGTGTGTGATATCACTCCCGTTCTCACCAGAAAAGTGTGTTATGTCACGTTATTCTCAATCAGATGCCCACTCCTGTAAAGTAGTACATTATATCATATTGTTCTTTATCAGATACCCACCTGGAGGGAATACCAAATTCAATTGGGTGTATTAAAATAATCTATCACATACCACTTAAAATTCTATATACATGAGTTGCACATCCTTTTCCTTAATTCCACCCATCATCAATTTCATAAAAGTCTTTTACATATATAATCATACATATATATATATATATATAGCTTCCAATCTTTTCCCTCCACCAGGAAAAAGTGTGACCATGCTCCGGGGGACTTCAAAAGCGGCTTTATTTGTTGTAGGTGCACAAGCATAAAAAGGGTTTCCTGAAACGCTAGGCAGACGCGTTTCTTCCTTAAAATGGATTCATCAGTGCCTGTTCCAGTTGTATCCTTGTCACGGGTTCATTGCTGTGGTGTTATATCAGCTGTGACCACTCCCAGTCACGTGGTCACGCCCCTCCTCTGCCTCACAGGTGCGAAGCTCCTTGTGCTGTTCCTGCTGCCCCACTGCATGCTGGACATTGTAGTTTGCCGCAGGGACCCGTTAAGTGAAGGGCCCCACTCCTATATATATATATATATATATATATATATATATATATATATATATATATATATATATATATATATATATATATTACTATTATAAAGAGAGAACTGTGTCCTTTGAGCCAGGTAAACTCGAAAAGTACACCACCAATCTCAACACCCAATACAGCGTTGGAAAGGGGAGGTCCAGGAGATGGACATAGGCTATAGAAAACCACACCATATACATTAGGGGGGGGGGACGTTAGGGGAAAAGTAGTCCGTATGGGCGTATGGATACAATGATTGCGCGCGGCATTCGGCGGCGTCACAACGCTTGCGAGAGGCACAATGGCGTGTGGGCGTGACGTCACGTCAACGCGACGTTCACTGTCCGGACTGGAGCGCAGGTAGGAGCAAGGGAACAAAACACGACATGCGGGGAGGAGTGGTGGCGCGCGACCAACACACAACATTGGAGTGCCCAGCGCTGGGAGGAGCGGCGATGCTGGTGGGAGCGCAGGAAGGAGCAAGGGTCACACACCCGACATGCGGGGAGGAGCGGCGGCGCGGGAGCTGGTATGTACGCTCTGCTGCTCCCGCTGATGGCCGCTCTGCTGCACGTCTCCTGCAGCGGTGCGGCCCCCAGTCCCTTCTGCCCCGGACAACGTCGGGCGGGCTGCTAGTATATATATATATATATATATATATATATATATATATATATATATATATATATATATATATATATATATATATATATATATATATATATATATATATACACAAACCAAATCTCCCCAGACAGAGAGAAAGAGGGACAAACTCACGTATTTCTTCTTTTGCACTTTTTATTATAATCCTTCAAATCCGCGTTTCGAGATACCTGTCCCTTTCTCACGATCATATATATATATATATATATATGAGACAGGAAGGGGTGGGCGCACACTGCTGACCTCCCAGCACAGTTCGCCCCTTAGCATTATGGTAAATGCAGTTTGCAGTGTGCGCTTGCTTAGAATTTTGCTGGAGTGTTCCACCAAAGTTGGTGCAGATTAGTGCTGTGATCTCTAGACACATGTGCTTCTGGATTTTATCCTTCATCAGTAGAGTTCAAAAACGATTTTCTTCTGGAGTTTTCTGAGCAGGCTGCCACAATTCTTACAGGTCTCAGTACCTCTCACAGGCGCACAGGTGCATCTCCACTAGCTCGTCAGCTACATGGCTTAAGGGAGCCTTTTGAAACAGGAAGGGGTGGGAGCACACTGCTGACCTCCCAGCTCAGTTCGCCCCTTAGCATTATGGTAAATGTGCTACAGCGGGACTCCAAAAATAATTTCTAAATCAACATCGCCATTTCCCTGAAACCTCCGAATATGCATTCATTCACCAGTGGGGCCCATAACACTGCACACTTTCTTTGTTCATTTAACTCGACTTCAGGGATTGGTGAAAGAACAAAGGAGTCCTACCATAACATTTTGCAGAGTGTCTAAATCTATTCAACTAGTTATTATTTACAAGTTACAATTTAAACAATTTACCATGGTTTTAATCAAACACCAGTTTATTCAGACACACCACCATAGTGGCAATGTATCTGCTAGAATGAAAATCAGGCGTAGGAAAAACTACAAGACCAGCTTTTAATCTTCATTCTTCCTAATTTTATTTAAAGCAAACTTTTAGTATGTCGGACATTTAGTCATTAATTCATTCTTTATTCAGTAAAAATCTTATCTTTATTTCAAAATGATCATTTTATTTTAAAGCTCGGAAAATAGACATTTATTTCAGAATTAAGTAAATATTAGCAAGGAACAGATAATTCCAAATTCATCCTCTCCTAACATCCCTAACTAACACCCTCATCTAATCCTTCAGTCCTGCAAAGAAAACAAGCAATAAATCAAAGAGCTCTTACATCCAGGATTCGATCTGCAATCCGGCAGCACTTCGAGAGGAAATCGAACTGAGCGATACTTCAACACAAAATCAGGGGTTTTTATACACTAATTTCCTAGCTTAATCTATCTAAAAAGTATCTACCATCACCAATTCGGGTTCTGAATAGACAATTTTGGGGTGGATAAGCTTTTCCTCATCATTACAGCATCATGTTCACAGTGAATCAGCAGTTTCATAAAGAATCCTTGTTTAGGACAGTCTTTGGCCTAGTCACTTCCTTGTCTTGAAACTTCAGGGTTTATTCTCACGTTCAGAACATTCGAATGTCCATGTTTTTGGCAACCATCCTGACTTCTAGGCCAAGGTAGCCTTGAACCTCCCATCCGAGCACAGGCAGTTCATTCTCACTTGCAGGCTTTTGGCACGCATGCGCAGTCCAACACTTGCTCACAGTTTACCCGAGCAGCCATATTTCTGCAGGCCTCAGAGGCCACTTTTGGAACTATCATAGAAACAAACACAAATTCATGTTAAATATGGAACTAAAGCCCTTCTGCTAACCTCCCAACATACTAATGTTTCCCCATTAGTTATTACCTAGCAGGTACGCCACATTAATGCGTTTTATACTTACATATCCGGCGACTTTCTGGCACAAAATGTGTACATTAAGCACATTTAAACTGCGTTTATTTATATTTAAGCTATGCATTAGTTCACATCACAATTACAATACATATTAGTTAATTATATTGCTTCATGCAGGCTGAATTAGTATTCCCACATGTATTTGTGTGTGCAACTTATTCTAAGGTTGATTAATTTACCACAACACACCATTAGTAAAAGTTAACGTTATGGAACATTGATTTAACGAGGGGTACACAAAATTTTGTTTTTGCCACCTCGCTCCATCAAATGCAGTTTGCAGTGCGCGTTTACTTGAAATTTTGCTGGAGTGTTCCACCAAAGTTGGTGCAGATTAGTGCTGTCATCTCTAGACACATGTGTTTCTGGATTTTATCCTTCATCAGTAGAGATCAAAAGCAATTTTCTTGTGGGGTTTGCTGAGCAGGCTGCCACAATTCTTACAGGTGTCAGTACCTCTCACAGGCGCACAGGTGCATCTCCACTAGCTCGTCAGCTACATGGCTCAAGGGAGCCTTTTGAAACAGGAAGGTGTGGGAGTTTACTGATGACCTCCCAGCACAGTTCGCCCCATGTATATGTATATATATATATATATATATATAATATGTGATCCTCAATCACAACCGATCCCAAATTCTTAATCAGTCATGGCCAGTTAGCCCCTGTGATTCAACCTATAATTGAACAACATGAATGTAATGGTTTTTTCCAAATCACAAATAATACAGACAAAATGACACGCAGCCTAAATCAACTTCCAGCTTCACAGAATGCATCCTTTGAACACTTTAAAAATTCCATGGACATTCAGTTAGTGGTTATCACTGCACCAATGGTATTCACAAAATGTGGACCAGACCCTCATGATTGCACCATGCAATGGATGTATACCAAACACATAAACCTACTATCATCCAAAGTAAAAAACCCATGATTTCAATCTTTTGATTTCCCTGTTAGAAACAGATAAGGGGAGTAATGTACCCATACATGTAGAGGGCAGCAATACTTCTGAGTGTAATTAATTTTTATGAAAAAATGTACCCGGCGTACGTAATTGTATTACCCTCAACACTGCATACATGTGCACAGTCTCCTCATAAAGACGTTTGCTAGTGTTCATAGGGCCCCACGAAACAAAGCTCCATGTGCTATATCTTAAGCAGCATAATTCCACATGTTGATGGGCTCACCAGATATGCTAACCGGGAATTCACCTGTACCTGACCCAGATCCAAGAGTTCCAAACTAATCAGAGCCCACATCCCATAAAAAAGGGCCTCCTTGTGTGGCATCTATTACTGTAGTCTCACTATGGGCTCACAATGTAGAGGGTCAATAATTGCTTCTGAGTGCAATTTATTTTAAAAAAGAAACTCACCTGATATACTTAATCGTATAGCCTTCAACGCTGCAAATATATGCAAAGAGTCTCCTCAGACCTCCTCATAAAGCAATTTGCTCATCCCTATAGGCCACCAAAACGAAGGTCCACGTCTTATATCTTGTTAGAGGTGCGATCCCAGGGGAGGACAGACTTGGCACCTGACCACCCTGTGACCCACCTCTCCTACGAACACAGCCGAGCACTGGCGGGCAACCCTCAGAGAGAGGCTCTCGAATCTAGATTCGTACGCGCTGCGCTAGCACCACTCGACAAAGGGACACCACACCGCAGGATTAAGAGAACGTATTCTTTATATCTTCACGTAAAAATGGATCTTTATGATCCGCAGCTTCTTATGTACAGGCGAGCTAGGGCTCAAAGAGTCTCGGTAGGGGTAGGGTAGCGGGACAGTCTCAAGGTTCAAAGTATCCGGCGCACAGCTCTCAATCCTCGAGCTGGGGAATACGGGGTGATCTTGGGTCCAGCCGGACCAGAATAGTCTCTGAGCCGCGATCGAATCAGCAGGGTTTCGAGCAAGGAGGTCGCAGTTCTTATGGTCTTGGGGAGCCGCGATCAGATCAGCAGGACTCAGGATTCTCAAGGTTGTAGTGGAGCCGCGACAGCGTCAGCAGGGCTCGGTGGTCTCTTCGGTTGCAAAGTGTCATGTGCTTATCTAGGTTCCTGATCGATACTGTGACCTTATGCCCCTATTCGGCTATAAAGCCCTTTATTCCCTATATTGGCATAACCGTTCAAGTGCGATTTTCTGAAAAGCCATCTCTGGCCTCACACGAGCAGAGCCACAGAGCCACATTCCAGCATGACTCTCTGCTACTTCCTTTGCGACCAATTAGTGCAATGACAGAGCAGCAGTCACTATCTGATATTCCTAGATAACACTCCGAGTTCTTCAACAAGATAAAAACTTAGCAAACCTGGAAATCCCCGCTTGCTATGTTTTGATTAGTAATGGAACTCTAATGAGCAACTGATAACTATCACTTCCTAGTGACATCTTTAATTGACGTCTTATGTCCAGCAAACTTGCGTCAAACCCGGCACCTGTCAGGTATAAATATTACCAACGTTGCCTTAAGCAGTGTGCGTTGCCTGTTGCTGATGCCAGCTGCCTGCATGACCCCGTGTTGGTAAAAACTAGCACTCTGTCGCTGCAGCCTGCTATCCTGTGGTGGTGAAGCTACTGATTACCATTATCGCCGCTACAGCGCGAACTGTGGTTCAGTACGCTTGAGGAGCCGTGCAGCCGTCCTCTGCGAAGACATCCAGCCCAGCTGCCCGCGGACGCTGTCACCCCTCCTTCCTCGACGCGCTGAGAGAAGCCGCTGCATTTCTCGTGCAGAGAAATCCAGTCCCGGCGCTTCCAGTTTACCCTCGCGGGTGACTGGGATATCGAGAGAGACCCCTGAAGGAGATACCAATCCTCCATCATTCTATTCAGAGGTATGGTGTTGACTAAACCCTTAGACGAGAATTCTTGAAACAAACCTTGGCAAAACCAACTTAACTTAAGCTACTTACTTACTCCCCTTCTCACGTGTTAGGCCTAGGTCAGGCACACCGGGGTAGGCTTAGTTAGAAGCACCAGTTGAGTATGTTAGCCTAATGTATATATGACTGTATATATGTTTTATTACTTTTAAACCGTTGTATGGCTAAGAAACCATATCAATGCTTTTACAGTTCTATTTCGCAATTCTTATCTTACTGTACGTACTTTTTATAATAACAGTTATTGCAATTGTGGCAATACATTTCTCTTGTACGAGAAGAAAGACTGTTCAATAAATGTTAACCCTTTATTGATACACGCCCGT